>NC_086174.1:4439455-5039455 GCF_023053635.1 Elgaria multicarinata webbii | reverse complement strand
GAATATTCCTGTAAGCCACCAGGGAAGTGGCAACACTGAAAATCAACATCTACATCTTTCTAAAGAAATAATAAAGTAAAAGATCATGTGCGAATTGCCCCTTAGAACAAGAGGAAGTCCAAGTGAATCACTGCTCGGTTTTCCATTGCTGGGTAAGTAACTCCAAAGCATCTCTCTCCATGGGAAGATGCGTGTGCAACCTCAGCATTTGAAGCATGTATGTGTGCATACATGTGCACGCACATACACGCACCCCTTCCTGCAGGGAGAGAGGCAAAGGTTCAGCTTTAGTCTTTCTGAACGGGCGTGGGAAGCAGCAGTGTAACTCACTTGAGGTTCCCTTTCTTCCTTCCCCTCAACGTGCTTGGTTAAAACATCCAAACCCACACTCAATCCTCCCCTTTGTTAGGTGGCATGCTATCAGGATCAAGAACTGGGTAACCAGCTGCTGTAGAGAAAGAAACAAAAGCAGTATTATAGGTGCACACCTACAGAAGGCCAATGGAAAATGTACGTCAAAGTGCATTTCCCAAAGAGACAATTAGCGCATTATGTAGGACTTAGGCAAAATGTCATTGAAACGACTGAATACGCCCACGCATCCTCTCCTCTTAGAAATATAAACACCTTTGCCCACAATTTTTCACTCCTATCTTTTTTAATGGCAGGCAAAGTGAATATTACCTCTGGTGTGTGCGTGTGTATGTGAAAAATAATAGTCTACAGCTACAGGAATATTTTATATATGCTACATATTAATTTTAAAAACAGTCATCCCAAACAGTAACAATGGATTGTTACTTTCTGAATGTTTTCACCAAGGTCTGCTTGTGAGCCACATAGGAAGAGCCCTACAGGATCAGACCAAAATCCCTTCTTGTCAGTATCATAGTGGCCAACTGGATCCCTATGGGAAACCCATAACCAGCACAATAATAGTAACCATCTCCCTCCGTTGCACCCTAGCAACTGGCAATGAGGTGGCAGATAGCCATCATGAGCATTAACTATTGTTCCTGCTGGACATCAGGAAAAACTTCCTGACTGTTAGAGAAGTACGACAATGGAATCAGTTCCCTAGGGAGGTTGTGGGCTCTCCCACACTAGAGGCCCTCAAGAGGCAGCTGGACAACCATCTGTCAGGGATGCTTTAGGGTGGATTCCTGCATTGAGCCGGGGGTTGGACTCGATGGCCTTGTAGGTCCCTTCCAACTCTGCTATTCTATGATTCTATGATAACCTTATCATCCATGAATTTGTCGAATCCCACTTTAAAGCTGTCTAAGCTGGTGGCTGTTACCACATCTGCTTCAACTGCTGAACTAGAAGCCCTCAAGTGCTGCCCTAGAAGCCAAGCTGGAGGAGAAGGCTATCCATGGCTACTAGCACAGATGGTTGTGTGCTATCTCCAGTATACGAGGCAGTAAGCCTGTGTGCACCAGTTGCTGGGGAACATGGGTGGGAAGGTGCTGTTGCAGCATGTCCTGCCTTGTTGGTCCCTGGCTGATGGCTGGTTGGCCCGTGTGAACAGAGTGCTGGACTAGATGGACCCTTGGTCTGATCCAGCATCAGGACACTTCTTAGGTTCTTAAGCAAGAATGTTTGCTCTGAACTAAGTTCTACCATATCCAAAGTTGCTCACTCCTAGGTACGTGTGTATAGGATTGCAACCTAAAGATTTAATTTGGTTTACTGACCTCAGCCCAGAAGGCCACCAACTAGGTTGAGACAAACACTACTGACACATAGGCCATAGCTAGACCTTAGGTTTATCCCTGGATCATCCAGGGGTCAAACCTGTTCATCTAGGTGACACACAGGGGATCCAGTGCTCAGGCAGGGGCGAACCCTGGATGATCCCAGGATAAACCTTAGGTCTAGCTGTGGCCTTAATCCCCCCTTTTCTTATTGTTACTTGATAGGTTCCAGAGCTCAGGCATGGTATGAACTGCACAGGCATTTGATCTGTGTGGGCTGATGGATGAATAGGCCTGGCGGTGGGACAAAGATTGGGCAAGAGGCCCTTTGCAGCTCTGTGACTTGAAACAAGTTCCACAGCTCAGCCCTATAGTCACCAGCTTCTGAACAAGCTAGCATATTAAACCAACATCAAACTGTGGTTTTAATATACTGGATTCTTCCAAAGCTGCTGAGTAAGCAAGGCCACAAGCTGTGATATACCTGCTCTGTATGTAGGCCTGTGTGTATAGTTTGGTTCTTGCAAGTGAACTGCATGATGGGATTGGAATGATGGATGTGCCTGAATGTGCTGTAATGCTGAAACTGCTTAATTGTAAGGAAATGCTTCACTGGTATTTCTAACTGTCAAAACCTTTTGATATTGTATGAGACAAATAAGATAGCTTGATGAGGAGGACTGACCATCCAGGTCAATCTGACATTGCTAGAAGAGTTATGGGCCACCTGTTGATAAGATATAATGAAGAATTTGATCTGTCTTTGTTTTGCTTTAGAATTTTGCCAACTGCTAATTGGTTAAGTTGCAAATGTATATAAATATACCTGCTTTTCACACTGCCAGAGGAGAAATTCTTTGTAGGACCGTCTCCAGGCAGCTGCATTATGCTCAATAAAACAGATTTGCCTTACAACCAAAGTGGATTTTTACCCTTGAACATTATAACCATAAGTTTCCGGTTTGGTCGAAACAGGAAACTATGGTTAAGCGGAGGCTTTCTGGTTTCATCATGACTTGCGCAAAGGGTAAATGGGCTCCGTGCAGGATCGGACTTCTCATATACATCTCTCATGATCATCCAAACCAGCTCAATATGTCAAACAAGTTGACCTCCCAAATAATATTGCTTTGAGGTACTGGTTCCCCTCTATTCAGCACTGGTTAGGCCTCATCTGGAGTATTGCATCCAGTTCTGGACACCACAATTCAAGGAGGACGCAGACAAGCTGGAGCGTGTTCAGAGGAGGGCAACCAGGATGATCAGGGATCTGGAAACAAAGCCCTATGAAGAGAGACTGAAAGAACTAGGCATGTTTAGCCTGGAGAAGAGAAGATGGAGGGGAGACACGATAGCACTCTTGAAATACTTGAAAGGCTGTCACACAGAGGAGGGCCAGGATCTCTACTCAATCATCCCAGAGCGCAGGACACGGAATAATGGGCTCAAGTTAAAGGAAGCCAGATTCCAGCTGGACATCAGGAAAAATGTCCAGACTGTTAGAGCAGTATGAAAATGGAATCAGTGACCTAGGGAGGTTGCGGGCTCTCCCACACTAGAGGCCTTCAAGACGCAGCTGGACAGACATCTGCCAGGGATGCTTTAAGGTAGATTCCTGCAGGGAGTTGGACTTGATGGCCTTTTAGGTCCCTTCCAACTCTACTGTTCTATGATTCTAGGAGCTCAATAAATTCATTAGCTAAAAGGTTGTTGGCTCTGATACTGCAGAAGGAAAAAATCGTATTCTACCAGTTCCTAAGCACTGAACGTTCACGTCAAGCCGTTGCTCGCATTGAAATCAAGGCTTGTACATACAGGAGGGACTTCAGAAATATCAAAATCTCATTATGAAGAGTTTTGGTGACGAGCAAAGACGGCATCGTCCCCAAACTCCACTTTACAAATATTGGTTTGGCTGAGAACTGTAAGAAGCCTATGGACTGACTCTTTGGGATATTTAATTATTTATATTTTTTAATTGCCCGTACTTCTCTGGGTAGTGTACATCTTAAAAACATAAAATACAAAGTAGCAGGATCTGCATGTTTTTATTGGGCTCTGTTTAAAGCTTGGGGCTGCTTCCGTCTCTCCGTGGACCTGCTCCATTTTTTAGAGAGTACTGGATGTCACCAACTGCAGGCCATTTGTCTTCTTTTCCTCTCCCCAAATTAACCCATTTGCCGTTTCCCACGCTCGCTATAATTTAAAAGGAATGTCCACCAGGGAAACCCAAGTAGTTTCCCACCCTCCAGAACCCACGGTGCAGCAGATGGCAAAGTTATAAATATCAAAGCATTCAGGAGCTAGCGGTACTCTAAACAGGCCTGCTGAAGCTCAGTCTGCACAGCTTAAAATACCACAATGCATTCGATGAGCAGCATTTATTTCAATTCTGGCATCGCGTGACCAAAATGCAAACTCCTGAACTGCTGTGTGGTACACGCACAATGGGAACTACCAGCTCCAACGAAACATTTTATTTGCCATGCTCAGTCCATGCTTCGACAGCATTCAAAGTACTTTTCAAATACTTGAAAGGTTGTCACGCAGAGGAGGGCCAGGATCTCTTCTCGATCCTCCCAGAGTGCAGGACACAGAATAACGGGCTCAAGTTAAAGAAAGCCAGATTCCGTCTAGACATCAGGAAAAACTTCCTGACTGTTAGAGCAGTACGACAATGGAACCAATTGCCTAAGGAGGTGGTGGGCTCTCCCACACTAGAGGCCTTCAAGAGGTAGCTGGACAACCATCTGTCAGGGATGCTTTAGGGGGGTTCCTGCCTTGAACAGGGGGTTGGACTCGATGGCCTTATAGGCCCCTTCCAACTCTACTATTCCATGATTCTATGATTCTATAAGGCCGGACTTATGGAAACAATTGGGTAGTCTGTACATGTGTTTAAACTAAAGCACATGAAGTGACAACAGACTAAGGTGGTGAGTAGTGAAAGGTTCAGGACAGACAAGAGAAACTGTAATGCCCGTGACTGTGTGTCTTGAATCAGGACTATTAGCAGCCAGTCTCTTGCACCTCCTGTGGCATCAGTTCTCTGGATCTTTCGTACTCTGGAGCCAATCAAAATAGGCTGTAGGCAGTGGAGGCTGGTGGGTTTGATTTCGATGGGTGTGTGAATCCATTCTGGGTTTCAACCATAAGCAGCCAGAACACTAGAAGGGCTATCATAGAATCATAGAATAGCAGAGTTGGAAGGGGCCTACAAGGCCATCGAGTCCAACCCCCTGCTCAATGCAGGAATCCACCCTAAAGCATCCCTGACAGATGGTTGTCCATCTGCCTCTTGAAGGCCTCTAGTGTAGGAGAGGCCACAACCTCACCAGGCAACTGATTACATTGTCGTACTACTCTAACAGTCAGGAAGTTTTTCCTGATGTCCAGCCGGAAACTGGCTTCCTGTAACTTGAGCCGTGTCCTGCACTCTGGGAGGATCGAGAAGAGATCCTGGCCCTCCTCTGTGTGACAACCTTTTAAGTATTTGAAGAGCACTATCATGTCTCCCCTCAATCTTCTCTTCTCCAGGCTAAACATGCCCAGTTCTTTCAGTCTCTCCTCATAGGGCTTTGTTTTCAGACCCCTGATCATCCTGGTTGCCCTCCTCTGAACACGCTCCAGCTTGTCTGCGTCCTTCTTGAATTGTGGAGCCCGGAACTGGACGCAATACTCAAGACGAGGCCTAACCAGGGCCGAATAGAGAGGAACCAGTACCTCACGCGATTTGGAAGCTGTATTTCTATTAATGCAGCTCAAAATAGCATTTGCCTTTCTTGCAGCCATATCGCACTGTTGGCTCATATTCAGCTTGCTATCTACAACAATTCCAACATCCTTCTCGTTTGTAGTATTGCTGAGCCAAACATGCTGATGCCATGTACGGCACCTTGGCTAGCTCTTTTCTGGCTGGTTATGGCTAAAACCCATTTCTGGCTGGTTCTGACAGAAATCCATAATGGATTCACAGCCCCACTGAAATCGGAGCCATCAGCCCCAAATGGCTGTAGGACAACTTTCCCCAACCAGGCGTCTTCCAGATGCGTTGGACCAACTGATGAATCGGACCAATTCCCACAATGAGAGTTGTAGTCCAAGGCTTCTTGGGGGATCCTGGTTCAGAAAGGCTGCTTTATAGGTGTAGTGGGACTCATTTCTGGAAGGCTGTTATGATCACAAGGAGGGGTACAGTACGCCCACTGGAGGCTGGTGGCTCCAATGTCAGTAGGGCAGTGAATCCTCTCTGGGTTTCAGTCAGAACTCCAAAGGAGCTATCCAAGGTCTGAAGCAGTGTATGACAATGGTTCCTCCATGTTCAAATCTCCATGCCTGAGTCTCCCCTTTCGGTAGGCCTGTGTGCCTGAACTTTCTCCCTTCCTCCCGGATGATGATGATGATGATGATTATAATAATAATAATAATTTCTTACCATCCTCTCCCTTTGGATCGAGGCAGGGAACAATATCAGTACAGGAATCAATACATCTTAAAAAAATCTTGATTTTACATCTGGATAGGCCTGCCGGGAAAGGCTAGTCTTTAAAGCTGCCTTAAAATCACACAGAGAGTTAATTTTACGAATCTCCTCCGGCAGGCCGTTCCACAATCTGGGGGCGATAGAAGAAAAGGTCCTCTGGGAAACTGATGTCAGCCTAGTTTTAGCTGACTGAAGTAAGTTCACCCCAGAGGACCTGAGTGTGCGGGGTGGACTGTATGGGAGAAGGCGATCCCGCAGGTATCCTGGACCCAAACCATTTAGGGCTTTAAAGGTAATGGCCAAGACTTTGTACTTTGCCCGGAAACTAATTGGCAGCCAGTGGAGTAATTTTATTGTTGGGGTAATATGCTCACCCCTAGATGTACCGGTGACCAACCTGGCTGCCATATTTTGAACTAGTTGAAGTTTCCGAACTAGGTACAATGGTAGCCCTATGTAGAGCGCATTGCAGAAGTCAAGCTTTGAGGTTACCAGCGCGTGCACTACTGTCTTTAGGTCTTCTGACTCTAAGAAGGGGCGCAGCTGGCGTATCAGCCGAAGCTGATAGTAGGCACTCCTGGATATTCAGGACAAGATAGCTGGGTGTAACAGATGGACTAATCAGGGATACCGCTTGTATGTAATGACAGATCAGTCATGATTAATGTATATAACCTTGAAACTGTGCATTTACTAGGTAGTCTGCCAGATCTGTGAGGCTGTAGCCAAATCACAGATGTAGTTGATAGTTAATTAGTGAATTGAGCATGAGTTGGCAAAATGTATTGGAACCTATGAGAGAAATACAATATAAAAAGCCCCAGAGGAGCTCATAATGAAAGACCCTTTTGTGGGCAAGGATCACAACATCTGCCCTGACTGACCAGCTCGCGAGAGCCTCTACTGCAGTGAGGTTCCCAGTAACCGAAGGGACGTAAGATTCCTGTACCAGCCTTTTCCTTCCCATATCTTGCCTCTCCCACTGAATAAAATCTGGGAAAGGAACCAGCCTGCTGCGTTTATTGCCTCGTTCAAATCCTAAAGAACGCTCGCCCCTGGCGGAACAAAAGGAAAGGGTGCCCCCTAGGCTGCAGTTCCAGCCTGAAGCGAGTTGACTGACCCGCCATCTTGAATACCATCAGCTGATTCTTCAAGCCAAGTGGGACACATCAGACTCTATAAAGCCCTTGCACCCGAGCCAGATCATCAGGTGTCCCTCCAACCCTCTATTGCTGCCTTGGAACTGGACCTCCTGCCTGGCTCCAACTCTGCACTTGCCTTTAAGAACATAAGAAGAGCCACACTGGATCAGACCGAGGGTCCATCTAGTCCAGCACTCTGTTCACACAGTGGCCAACCAGCCATTAGGGGTGGGCATGGACCCCCCAATCTGCTTTGTGGCCCGATCCGGAAAATCCGAATTGGGCCCGATCCTCTTCGCGCCGCTTCACCCGTCTCCTGCTCCGCTCTGCGGAGCGAGATCCGGCTTCGCCGCCGTCGCTAAATGGATGGTGGCAGTGGCAGTAGCACAAAATAAGCCAAACCCCGCCCCCTTACCTGCATCCGTCACGGGCTTCAATTGAGGCCCCGGTTGAAGCCGGAAGAGGCCTCGGCCTTCACTTCCGCCTTCAACCGGGGCCTCAATTGAAGCTCGCGGAGGCAGGTAAGCGTCCCTCCTCCCTGCTCCCTTACCTGGCACCGCCACCCGCCACATGGATGGCGCCAGATGAGTCCCCCTCCCCCCCCCACTTACCTGCAGGCGAAGCTCCGGATTGAGGTGATCCTCTTCGCCTCGATCCGCAGCCCACCTGACTCTCTTCACCTCCGCCTTTTCCGGAGGCGAATTAGGCCACCTCGCTCCTGCTTCTCTGAACTGAAGAGAAGCGGAGCACATCCCTACCAGCCATTGGCCAGGGACCAACAAGACAGGACATGGTGCAACAGCACCCTCCCACCCATGTTCCCCAGCAGCTGATGCACACAGGCTTACTGCCTTGAATACTGGAGATGGCACACAACCATCAGGACTTGTAGCCATTTATAGCCTTCGCCTCCAGGAATTCATCCAACCCCCTTTTAAAGCCATCCAAATTGAAATAGACACATTTATGGAGGATACGTCTACCAGTGGTTAATAGTCACGGCAGCTCAAAGGAACAAATATTGTTCTGAATATTAGATGCTAAAAATAAAGAAGCCCGTCACCTTCATATTTTACTTTTGTAATTTCAGAAATAGCACCCCTGGAAACAAGTGTGTTGGACTTGCCAGACCCTTAGAATGATCCAGCAAGATAATGATATCCGCATTAGGGGTGTGCTCCGCTCCGTTATGGATCCCTGGATCTGAAGCAGAGCGGGCTGATCCAGACCTCAGAAGCCTGGTTCCGGAGAACAGCGGGGGAGGTCCGGATCGGGTTCTGAAGCGGTTCAGGGAGGGGGTGCACAGCCCTAATCCCCATGGGCAGACTTATTTCTTTATTTCTTTATTTAGAGTATTTTTATCCCACACCTCAGCCAAAAAGCTCTCGGAGCGGCTTACAATTTGTCAATAAAGAAGACAGTCCCTACCCTCAGGCTTACATTCTAAAAAAGACACGACACACAAGGAAAAGGGGATGAGGAGGGAAGAGGGAGAAAATAAAAAGAAATTAAGGAGACTGTTTAGGTTGGTGGGAAGGCCATGCTCCATCCTCTCATCTCCCAATGGAGGGGCAAACCAACAGCTCCTTCTTCTTCCCCACAGGGTGAAGATGGCAGTTAGCCCTGTGTGTGTGGGTGTTTCCAACTGAAGCAGTCTCTGATCATAGAATCATAGAACAGCAGAGTTGGAAGGGACCCACAAGGCCATCGAGTCCAACCCCTTGCTCAATGCAGGAATCCACCCTAAAGCATCCCTGACAGAGGGTTGTCCAGCTGCCTCTTGAAGGCCTCTAGTGTGGGAGAGCCCACAACCTCCCTCGGTCATTGGTTCCATTGTCATACTGCTCTAACAGTCAGGAAGTTTTTCCTGATGTCCAGCTGGAATCTAGCTTCTTTTAATTTGAGCCCGTTATTCCGTGTCCCGCACTCTGGGAGGATCAAGAAGAGATCCTGGCCCTCCTCTGGGTGACAACCTTTTAAGTATTTGAAGTATTTAAGTATCCTGTCTCCCCTCAATCTTCTCTTCTCCAGGCTAAACATGCCCAGTTCTTTCAGTCTCTCTTCATAGGGCTTTGTTTCCAGACAAATGATGGTCCCTGCCTGCTCCAGTCTCCCTCACATCCAATTTTATTCCAGGTTTAGTGGCAGGTGCCCCAATGCTAGCAAACCCCTAGGCACAAGAGCATGCACAGACAGCTCCCTTCCGTATTTGGCAGGATATGGTGTGTTCACTTTAAGGAACGTGGCCCAGGACGAAATAAGTCAAGGCTTGGAGACCTCGCTGGACAATTGAGCAAGTGATTGTCCCATGACGGCAGCAATGTTAACTCATGTACTTAGGTGCAGATTTAGCAACACCTCTTAAACAAGCAGCATTTGGTTAAATCCCCCATGATAGATCAGGCACAGGAATCAAGGAAGTAGATATGCTTTCAGATGTAGCATAATCGCTGATGGGGAATTTTCCAATCTTGAGCAAGGCAAACGTGGGGCACAGCAACAGTCCTGATTAGATTTTGCCCATTTGGAGATAGCAAAATCTAAATAGCAGGGGGTTGGACTCGATGGCCTTGTAGGCCCCTTCCAACTCTGCTATTCTATGATTCTATGATTTCAGGACCCTTTAGCAATGAGTCATGCCGACCTTTTGTCTGTTCTGTTTAAGGAAATATAAGGCAGAGGGTTTTTTGAGTTGCGCATGCACAGTTAACATCTGGACAGCAGGCAGAGCAGCTGCACACAGGTGGTCACCTGGTCTCAGCCTTTTCCACAATGGTGAGATATCTGGTATATGCATTCAAACTGTAGTAATGGTTTCTAAATGGGCATGTGTATGTATGAATCAGCACATGCACGTTTTATGCAAAGCTGCATCATAAGAACATCAGAAGAGCCCTAATGCTGGATCAGACCAAGGGTCCATCTAGTCCAGCACTCTGTTCACACAGTGGCCAACCAGCCATTGGCCAAGGACTGACAAGCAGGACATGGTGCAACAGCACCCTCCCACCCATGTTCCCCAGCAACTGGTGCACACAGGCTTACTGCCTCGGATACTGGAGATAGCACATCCTATTTTGTCTTCTCTTTTTTGGTGATGTGTAAGTCGCCGCCTTATTGAGCATCCATAGAAATACCAGTATTGACCTAGGGTGCGTAGTGTGGAGAATGCGGATAGGGAGACATTTTTCTCCCTCTCCCATAATATTTGAACCCAGTGGGGTCATCCCATGAAGCTGAGTAGTGGGAGATTCAGGACAGCTGGTTGGCTACTGTGTGAGCAGAGTGCTGGACTAGATGGACCCTTGGTCTGATCCAGCATCAGGGCTCTTCTGATGTTCTTATGTTCCAGATGAAGCTTTTATTGTGCAATTGCCATCTAACGTCCTCCTCCGAGTGCCTACTCCGAGGAAAGCTCGGAGGATGGCAACAAGGGAGAGGGCCTTTTCAGTGGCGGCCCCCCAATTGTGGAATGATTTCCCTATGAGGCTCGCCTGGCGCCAACATTGTTATCTTTTCGGTGCCAGGTCAAGGCCTTTCTCTTCTCCCAGGCATTTTAACAGCATTTAACAACATATGCTAAGTTTGTTTGTTTTTTAATGGACCCCCCCAGAACTGTTGTTGTTTAAAATGGATACTGTTTTATACTGTTGTTTTTATATATTTTTTGATGGTTTTAAATTTTGTATACTTTTTTAATGTTCACTGTTTTTAACTTTTGTAAACCGCCCAGAGAGCTTCGGCTATGGGGTGATATATAAATTTAATGAATAAATAAATAAATAAATTTGTGGAATTTTACCGGGAGTCCAGATTACAATGTCTTAACCTCGCAACCCTCTCGTGTTTTCCACAGCCTCCTCCAGAAAAAAAAACATATGAAGAACGGAAAGGCTAAATAGTTGCACAATGCTTTTGGACTGGTAGCTCCGGGCGCCATCTGTATGCACAGTTCAACAACTTAAATCCCACTGATTTCAAACTAACCATAGCCTCCCCGGCCAGAGTATGAAGTTCGCTACTAACATCTGAAGCTACTTTTTTATACTCAGTATGGCCATTAGTCCATCTAACCCAGTGTTACTTACTTTGACTGGCAGCTGCTCTTGAAGGTCTTCAAGTGAGATGCCTTACTCAGAAGCAGAGATGTGAAGATTTGGGAAAACCCTGAAAAGGTCAGGAAAAACAATTCTCCCAAATTTTCCACAAATCCCTGGATTATCCCCATTTTTGCTGTTTTCCACCGCCCCAGGCCTTCACATCTACTCAGAAGTAAGTCCTGCTGTACTCAGAGGGATTTACTCCCTAGTACAGGGGTGGACAACTTAGGAACATAGGACGCTGCCTTATACCAGGTCAGAATATGAGTCCATCTAGCCCAGCATTGTCGAAGTTGTCTCAGTTCAGACAACATGTTAATCAATGCACTGGGAAAACTCCACTCAACGGTTGAGTTTTTAGGGGGTACTCCCCACACAACACGTTCTAACTCCACCGTTGTGTGACTGTGTGCTCCCATGGAGTTGAGTAAAATCCCTTGGTCCACCCAATGGTATTCCATCAGCCATTGCTGCAGAAACACAATCCCGGCAGCTCTCCTAGAGCGGCACTCGCTCCTTTCGCCACTCTTGCCAGGGAACTCTGTAGCCAGTGGGAAAAGTCAACATAACAGAAAAATCCACGGAGCCCGCCACACTACATGCAATGTAACTCTCCTCTGCACAGCGTGGATATTCTGCATGGAGTGTTTTCCCAAAAAACTCCACCATGGGGTGGAGTTTTCCTGCCAGACAACACATTTCTCAACGGTGATGTAAAAACTCCATCATGGAGCTCTAAAACCACCACTGAGAAACGTGTTGTCTGAACTGAGCCATTGACTGGCAGCAATAGAATCTCCCAGGTTTCAGGCCAGATTCTTTCCCAGCTCTACCTGGAGATTTTGAGGATCAATCTTGGGGGCTCCTGCAAGCAAAACAGGAGTTCTACCATGGATCTAGTTACTTTAGTATAGCTCCTACACTTTAACTGTTGTGATGAAGAGGGAATTTCTCCAGGTTCTCCTTATATACAAATGACACCTGCTGAAATTCCCTTTTCTATGCAACTGTTAAAAGTACAGGAGCCCTGTCCTCCTTTTCAGAAGACCTAAATACAGTAGGTCATGCACGCGCTGGTAACCTCAAGGCTTGACTTCTGCAATGCGCTCTACATAGGGCTACCATTGTACCTAGTTTGGAAACTTCAACTAGTTCAAAATATGGCAGCCAGGTTGGTCACCGGTACATCTAGGGGTGAGCATATTACCCCAACATTAAAATCACTCCAATTAGTTTCCAAGCAAAGTACAAAGTGTTGGTCATTACCTTTAAAGCCCTAAATGGTTTGGGTCCAGGTTAACTGCGGGATCGCCTTCTCCCATATAGTCTGCCCCGTACACTCAGGTCCTCTGGGGTGAACTTACTTCAGTCAGCCAAGACTAGGCTGACATCAGTTTCCCAGAGCACCTTTTCTTCTGTCGCCCCCGGATTGTGGAATGGCCTGCCAGAGGAGATTCATAAAATTAACTCTCTGCGTGATTTTAAGGCAGCTTTAAAATCTGCCTTAAATCATATGGGTGACCATATGAAAAGAAGGACAGGGCTCCTGTATCTTTAACAGTTGCATAGAAAAGGGAATTTCAGCAGGTGTCATTTGAATGTATGGGGAACCTAGTGAAAGCAGCTATACTCTAGTACAGGAGCTATACTAGAGTGACCAGATTTAAAAGAGGGCAGGGCACCTGCAGCTTAAACTGTGGTGATGAATAGGGAATTTCACCAGGTTCTCCATATATACAAATGACACCTGCTGAAATTCCCTTTTCAATACAACTGTTAAAGACACAGGAGCCCTGTCCTCCTTTTCAAATGGTCACCCTGCTTTAAAAACTAGCCTTTTCCGGCAGGCCTATCCAAATCAATGTTAAATCAAGAAGATGTATTGATTCCTGTTCTAATGTTGTTCCCTGCCTCGATCCAAAGGGAGAAATAAATATATTATTATTATTATTATTATCATCATCATCATCATCATCTATGGCCCTTGCTTTAGGGTGGGTTCCTGCATTGAGCAGGAGGTTGGACTCGATGGCCTTGTAGGCCCCTTCCAACTCTGCTATTCTATGATTCTATAATTCTATGGTCTTCCAGATATTGCGGCCTTAACTGTAGATGCCAGGAATTGGGCCTTGAACTTTAACACATATCATAGAATCATAGAATAGCAGAGTTGGAAGGGGCCTACAAGGCCATCGAGTCCAACCCCCCGCTCAATGCAGGAATCCATCCTAAAGCATCCCTGACAGAGGGTTGTCCAGCTGCCTCTTGAATATAAAGCCATATGCTCTTCCACATAGCTATGACTACTCTCCTCTATTACCCCCTTATTAATAAATTAATATTACTAGTGATCAAGACACTGAAGTAGACTCTAGTGAATTAGATACATCTTATACCTTTTATTGGACAACTGATCGATTCAAGGCGTGAAGTTCAGCTCGAGGGCCATCTTCTTTCCAATTGTCCTTTATTATTTCTCAATTTTACATTTGGTTTTCCTAACAAGAGCAGGTTCACGCAGCCGCCTCATCATCGGAAGCAGTGGAGGACTCTCAATCGGTTTTAGTGCATCATAAAATGAAATGCCAATGGGATCATTTAAGACCCACACAAGTGAAAATGTTTATCATCAAGAAGGAGCCAAAACATAAAACTGGATTTTACTTGGTGTGCTCCATGACAGAACATCGATAAGAAAAGGAATCCCATAAAACTAATAAGAGATCTAGCTTATTGAGTCAGTCAGCAAATAAAATACCCTTGGTTTGGCTTAACCTCTCTCTGAGTAAATTAGTATAACTCTGTTGATAATCAGCGGAGAAGCAGAATAAGACCTGAGGAAGACAATGGAGGCATGGATAAGCTAGGGTGACCCTAGGGAAAGGAGGACAGGGCTCCTGTATTTTTAACAGTTGCATTGAAAAGGGAATTTCAGCAGGTATCATTTGTATATATGGGGAACCTGGTGAAATTCCCTCTTCATCACAACAGTTAAAGCTGCAGGAGCTATACTAGAGTGACCAGATTTAAACAAGGGCAGGGCCCTCGTTTAAAAAGGTCCTCTGGGAAACTGATGTCAGCCTAGTTTTAGCTGTACAATCAGGGTGACCATATGAAAAGGAGGACAAGGCTCCTGTATCTTTAACAGTTGTATTGAAAAGCGAATATATGGAGATCCTGGTGAAATTTCCTCTTCATCACAACAGTTAAAGCTGCAGGTGCCCTGCTCGCTTTTAAATCTGGTCACTCTAGTATTCCCTTTTCTATGCAACTGTTAAAGGTACAAGAGCCCTGTCCTCCTTTTCATAGGGTCACCCTAGTTGTATTGAAAAGGGAATTTCAGCAGGTGTCATTTGTATATATGGAGAACCTGGTGAAATTCCCTCTTCATCACAACCGTTAAAGCTGCCCTGTTCCTCCCCACCCCCGGTTTTTTTAAAATCTGTAGATGCGCAGATAAACCCGGGGTGAGTGGGTGGGGAGGGCTGGAGCAGCTGGAGGTGTCCTGCCTCTTTCAACGACAAGGAAGGCAGGTCATTCTGGAGACAGAACACCAAAGGGCAAAAGAATCACATGACTTCTTGACTGTGGTCACAAAGCAAACTTTGAATCGCTGCTTTCTTCCCCCTTCTCCTTCTCCTCAAGGGCACAAGAGATGGTGGGGGGGGGGGAAACAAAGCCGTGACAATGGGAAGGGGTGCCAGTCCGTGGGGAAAGGGGAGGAGGGGTCTCAGTGGCTAAAAGTGTCCCTTTGAAAAAAGGAATAATGCGGAGTCTTGATGGCTGAGTGATTTGGCAGCAGGAGACAAAAGCAGCAGCCAAAGAACTCACACATTGGGGGCATGATGTGCTCACACATGCATCCCGGCCCTCACTATTGCCACTGTGATGCCCCCGCTGCAGGTCTTTGGCTCGGATTCCCAGGGCTACTTTAGCACCCGCCCAAAGGCTTGGCCATGCTGGCTGGAATTTCTTACTTTCCCCTTTGATAAATAGAAGTCCCTCCACTTGCGTCACAAGTTCCCCTCTGTTTCAAAAAAGGCTTGGCAGGCTGGCTGCTTTTTCAGAACGCGCGGAGCTGCCCTTCCACCAGTCTAGGCCACGGATCAAGCCCAGGACCAGTGGAGGCTGGTGGCTCCGACGTCACTGGGGTGGTGCATCCGCTGCGGATTTCCGTCAGAACCAGTCTGAACTCTAAAGGAGCTAACACTTCGCACTCCAGAGAGTGTATCCTACTGCCCTAATACAAATCGATGGTGCGACCACACTTAGAATACTTTGTACAGTTCTGGTCAGCACACCTAGAAAGGGATATTATAGAGCTGGGAAAAGTGCAGAGAAGGGCAACTCAAATGATTCAGGGGCTGGAGCATCTCCCCTAGGAGGGAAGGTTACATCAACTGGGATGGTTTCGCTTGGAAAATAGGAGGCTATGATAGGAGACATGATAGAGGTGTGCAAAATTCTGCATGGTGTGGAGAATGTGGACAGGGAGTTCCATAGGTTAACAATGCACTGTGTGAAGAAGCACTTCATTTATCTGTCCTGGATCTCCCACCAATGAGCTTCATGGGATATGACCCCACTGGGTTCTAGTATTATGGGAGAGGGAGAAAAATGTCTCCTTTGCATAGCGTTCTCTGAAGCATGCTTTAGCCGAGGGCAGCCCAAACACATGCATCATAGAATCATAGAATAGCAGAGTTGGAAGGGGCCTATAAGGCCATCGAGTCCAACCCCCTGCTCATTGCAGGAATCCACCCTAAAGCATCCCTGACAGGTGGTTGTCCAGCTGCCTCTTGAAGGCCTCTAGTGTGGGAGTGCCCACAACCTCCCTAGGTAACTGATTCCACTGTCGTACTGCTCTAACAGTCAGGAAGCTTTTCCTGATGTCCAGCTGGAATCTAGCTTCCTTTAACTTGAGCCTGTTATTCCGTGTCCTGCACTCTGGGAGGATCAAGAAGAGATCCTGGCCCTCCTCTGTGTGACAACCTTTTAAGTCTTCTCTTCTCCAGGCTAAACATGCCCAGTTCTTTCAGTCTCTCTTCATAGGGCTTTGTTTCCAGACCCCTGATCATCCTGGTTGCCCTCCTCTGAACACGCTCCAGTTTGTCTCCATCCTTCTTGAATTGTGGAGCCCAGAACTGGATGCAATACTCTTATTGCGCCCAGAACTGGACGCAATAGGAGTTCCTATTAAGAGGGTTTTTTTCTGGAAAGCATCTAAAAAATGATTGCTCTTTAGTCTGGATATTACCGTGTTTGCACCAAGGGGGGAAAGGCAACTACAGATTAAAAAATAAAAAAGATGGGGTGGGGAGAGGAACAAGGTAGCCAGGGAGGAGAGCCGGTTCGGGTCCCACACATCCCTCTCTTTCTCCACCTCTGGCTGCCCTGTACCTCCCACCCACCCCAGGTTTTTTTTTTAACCTGTAGATGCGCAGATTCGCATGTACAGATTAAAAAAAATAAAAATTTCAAAAACGGGGTGAGTGGGGAAGGAACGGGGCAGCTGGAGGGGTCCCCTTCAGGG
This sequence comes from Elgaria multicarinata webbii, assembly GCF_023053635.1. NCBI lineage: Eukaryota > Metazoa > Chordata > Lepidosauria > Squamata > Anguidae > Elgaria > Elgaria multicarinata. The sequence continues at coordinate 5,022,500 of NC_086174.1, read as the reverse complement.
TCGCCATTGGCTGCAGCACACCTCCGCTTAAGAAAAGTTGAGGTAAGTGCCCGACTTTTTTTAAAGTAGAGTTTAGGGGGTTTGCCCCTGGATGACTTCGGGATGGTGGCTGCATCATATAGACAACCTGCCACCACTCCGAATCCACCCTGCGGCAAACACATTTCATAATGCGCTGCTTTTTAATAATGTATTAGTTTTATATGTTTTTAATCAATTATATGTATTTTATGGTGTTTGGCATTTGTGTTGTGCCCCGCCTCGATCCAGAGGGAGAGATAGTTAAGTATTATTATTATTATTATTATTATTATTATTATTATTATTATTATCATTATTAGACAGGCTCCAGTTCATACAGACCATGCATGAGTGCGCACACATCTCTGTTTGTCACCCCAGTATGTTTTAATTGTCCTGTTTTTGCTTTTCAGAGAGAGAACACTTATTTATTCATTATTATTATTTATTACATTTTTATTCCAAGGAGCCAATGGTACATTATCCTCTTCCGCTCCATTTTATCCCCACAAAAACCTCATGAGGTAGGTTAGGCTAAAAGTCTGTGACTGGACCAAAGCTCACCCAGTGGGTTTCCATGGCCGAGTGGGAATTAGAACCTGGGCAGGGCCGGTGTCAGGCTTTTTTGCGCCCTAGGCAAGGTGAGCTGCTTTCACCCCCACCCCCCACCTAGTGAACCTAGTGAAAGGAGAACCTAGTGAAAGGAGCTATACTCTAGTGCAGGAGCTATACTAGAGTGACCAGATTTAAAAGAGGGCAGGGCTCCTGCAGCTTAAACTGTGGTGATGAAGAGAGAATTTCACCAGGTTCCCCCTATATACAAATGACACCTGCTGAAATTCCCTTTTTAGTACAACCAGGGTGACCCTATGAAAAGGAGGACAGGGTTCCTGTGTCTTTAACAGTTGTATTGAAAAGGGAATTTCAGCAGGTGTCATTTGTATATATGGAGAACCTGGTGAAATTCCCTCTTCATCACACCAGTTTAAGCTGCAGGTGCCCTGCCCTCTTTTAAATCTGGTCACTCTAGTATAGCTCCTTTCACTAGGTTCCCCATATATTCAAATGACACCTGCTGAAATTCCCTTTTCTATGCAACTGTTAAAGATACAGGAGCCCTGTCCTCCTTTTCATAGGGTCACCCTAGCGTCAATGACTTGCCCAAAGTCACCCAGTGAGTGTCATAACTGACCCGGGTCTCCTGCGTCCCAGTACAACACTCTAACCACTACACCACACTGGCTTTTAGAGTTGGCTTTGCAGAGTTGACTGGATCCATGGGTTGGAGAGGAGACAAAGTCTGCATTCAGACAACGCAATAGTCAATGGTGGGTTAATAGTCAACTCCACAGTTGATTATCACAGGGATACTTTGGGGGGGGGGCACAAAACATAATTATAATCAATTGTGGTGTCGATTAAGGGCAGCGTCAAGTTGACGATTAGTCAACAGTGTGTTTGATTGACACATCCTGCCCTCTCTCCCCCTCTCAGGCCTCCCGTTGCTATCCCATCAGCCATTGTGGGTAGTGCTAGCTCAGCCTTCCTCAACGTGGGGCGCTCCAGATGTGTTGTACTACAACTCCCAGAATGCCCCAGCCAGCTGGCTGGGGCATTCTGGGAGATGCAGTCCAACACATCTGGAGCGCCCCAGGTTGAGGAAGGCTGTGCTAGCTAGACTAGAGTGGTAGCCACCACTTTGGTCGCTCCTGCCAGGGGACCCTGTAGTCACCAAAAACAACCAGCTGTGTGCGACAAAATAGACAACGGTGCCCAACACACGACAGAACAACCACTGGTAGTTCAAATAATCAACTCTGCACAACGTTGTTATTCGTGTCGGTTATTTTGGCCGAATAACCAACCGTTATTTAACCCACCATCGGTTATCGTGTCGTCCAAACGCAGCCGGTGCTGCCTACATCCTGGCCAGTCCTTAAAAAAAAGATTTTACAAAACCTGGGTGAAGAAAATTTCTGTTCCAGATGGTTAACGTAGGGTGACCCCATGAAAAGGAGGACCAGGCTCCTGTATCTTTAACAGTTGCATAGAAAAGGGAATTTCAGCAGGGGTCATTTGTTATGCATGGAGCACCTGGTGAAATTTCCTCTTCATCACACCAGTTAAAGCTGCAGGAGCTATACTAGAGTGACCAGATTTAAAAGAGGGCAGGGCACCTGCAGCTTTAACTGTTGTGATGAAGAGTGAATTTCATCAGGTTCCCCATATATACAAATGACACCTGCTGAAATTCCCTTTTCAATACAACTGTGAAAGATACAGGAGCCCTGTCCTCCTTTTCATAGGGTCACCCTAGTTAACGGGAGGTATAATGCCAGTGAGTGAACGAGGGGGTGGTGAAGGCTAACATCTTCCATCAATTCAAACTACGTTTGATCTTCAGTTCCCCTTTCCATGTTGACTTTCACTTTCTTCTGCTGCTTGTTGTGTGTTCTCCTTTTTAAAAGTGAGTTTTGATCAATTATTTAAGCCTTTGCTTGCCTCCCCTTTTCACTAACAGCTGCTGAAAAGAAAAGATCCTTTTGTGTTTTTTGAGAATGAAAGACTTGGCTTTTAAGATTGGGCTTTGGTACCTGTTTCAAGGGCTTAGATATAGCCTGTACAAGGTGAGTTCCTAAAGGGTAACCAGGGACGGTGCCGGACTATTTTGCGCCCTAGGCAAGGTGAGCTACTTTCACACACACACCCCAAAAAATGCCAATTTTGATTTTTAAGAACATATGTTTCCTGGAAAAAAATAAGAAGCACAAAACTTGAAACTGCTAAATGTATTTTAAAGTGCAAGAAATACGTCATGCCAATTATAGCAAACAAATTGGAAAGGAACGTCTAGGGGTCTAAAATGCATTATTTAATAGGAATATCACCTCCAAATCATCCCCCCCTCAACTCACACACGCGCATGCACACACACACACACACACACACACACACACACTCAACATCACTCACTCCAAACAAACACATGCGTGAACACATGCATTCACTCAAAGACCCCATGATGCACCCCATTAACCCATACATTCTCTCTCTCTCTCTCTCTCTCTTCCGGGCGCGTTCCGGAAGTCAGAACATGGAGCCGCCCCACCCCCACCCCAGCGTCCCTGTTTTCACTTCAGCCGGGCGGGCATGGGGCACCATCTCGCCCGCCCAGGCCCAGCTGAATCCTTGGGCCGGGCCGGCTCACAGCCAACGCGCATGAGTGCTGTGCTGTGCCCGGCGCCCCTCTTAGCTTGGCGCTCTAGGCAGCCGCCTGAGTGGCCTCTATGGTAGCACCGGCCCTGAGGGTAACGGACTCCTCCAGGCCTAGGACTGCCTTTTCCAGATGCCGATAACACGTAGCTCAGCAGCACACGCAGTACGTCATAGATTCATTCCCTGGCATTTCCAGATGGTAGGGCAGGCCTGGGAAATATCTCCACCTGAAACCCTGGAGGGCTTCCATCCGGGTAGACAATGCTTTCTATCTGAGCCAAGTAGCCCAGGGGTCCGACCCATATAAGGCTGTTTTCACATATATTGTGCTACGCGGCTGCATGGAAATGAAGTTAGCGATTCCACAGCCTGCCCACTTCCCAGGGAGCATAAGAAATCATTATTTCTTATTTTCACAGCAAGTAAAAACAGGAAGACTTTCTTGCCTGGAGCTACGTCCTGCAGAAGACTGAACCAGAAATCTATAGCAGGACTCCCAAGCCGCTATTTAAAAGTTATTTTGAAATTTGTAACCAGCTTCTTGACTTGAAGCTTCAAATCGGTTCGAGGCAGATTAAAAAGTCAAAATTATCACAGTCTTTCTTTTAAAATGTTCTTTTTAAGAAGCATTCATACATAAAATAAGCAGCATATAAATAACAATAATGCTGCTGTTTTTATCTGGTTGAGCTTTTATATTGTATTTTATATTATGGTTTTATACTGTTGTTTTATACTTTGAATGTTTTTAATTTTTGTGAACTGCCCAGAGAGCTCCAGCTATTGGGCGGTATAGAAATGTAATAAATAAATAAATAAAATAAATAACAATACCCCCAACAAAGGCCTACCCTTAACACATGATCAGAGGCTTTTTCTCTCAGTACCTACAGGTTGCTACCACTGCCCACATATTATTGCCTGAACGTTCATAACTTGTGGGCTATCTCCAGTATTTGAGGCAGTAGGTGTGTGTGTGCACCAGTTGCTGTGGAACATGGGTGGAAGGGTGTTGTTGCACCATGTCCTACAAAAGAGGGCAGGGCTCCTGCAGCTTTAACTGTTGTGATGAAGAGGCAATTTCACCAGGTGCTGCATACAGATGACACCTGCTGAAATTCCCTTTTCTATGCAACTGTTAAAGATACAGGAGCCCGGTCCTCCTTTCCATATGGTCACCCTAAAGCACCTGCTTTGCATGCAAAAGGATCTGGGTTCAATCCCCACCATCTCCAGGTAGGGCTGGAAGAGACGCTGGAAGAACAACTGACTGCTAGTTACTGTAGACCAGAGTGGCCAATTTGTAGCGCTCTAGATGCTTTGGCCTACAAGGCCCATCATCCCTCACCACTGGCTATGCTGGCTGAAGCTAATGACCATTGTAGGCTAAAACATTTACAGGCCAACCTGATGGCTACACCAGCGGTAGGCAATACCGACCTAGATGGATCAGTGCGCTGACCTGGTAGAAAGCACTTTCTTAAGCATAATAAACAGTATGCGTGGGCATCTTTGCAGATATTGTATGTTGTCATGTCTAACCTTACTGCCCCTGTTTGGGGAGAAGGTGTTTCAGGTAATCAATCAGAATCAGATTCGGACCTAGAGGAGGCGGCACCAGACACCAGCCAGTCTGTACCAGTGGGGGAGGAAGCTCTCATGGGCGATTCACCAGCTGGAAATCAGCCCTCTCCAGAGCTTATCTCCTCAAGGCCAAATCCTACACACTCAGTGGAAAGTGAGCTTTCTTCCAGAGAAGAACGCCCCAACAAACTAGCTGATGCTAGGGTCCTCCAGAAGCTAAAATGCAGAACGGAAGGAAGGCGTGAGAAAGTCAGTCCGACTAGGATTGCGCCAGAACCTGCCTCCGCACCAGGCTCTCTGAAGTTACGGGCGTTTGGGAAGGGGCTTCCTGTTCTCCTTGGTCGGACAATTGTCTCGCTTAGTTTGCATAGTTTTGCCTAGGGGGAAGTTTCCAAGAGATTAGACTCTCTTCAGGTAGAAGAGAGGTTTGCTGCTTAATAAAAGCTTTGTAGATTACCTAGCAGGCCTCGTCATTTGTCTCCCATCAAAAGCAGGGGCTTTCTGAGAAACACAACATGTGTGAACAACTGAACCATCAGTGAGATTCAAAGGTGGGTAGGAGAATTCTTTGCAGAGGGCGCGGGCGTGGGTTGGTGGTGTCGCTGGCAGCATGGTGAATGCCGAGAGGGAGTTTCACTTATGCCACATAGAGGAGGGGCAGCATACCCTGGTTCGGCAGAGGAGATGTCCACAAATACCGTGAGGGAACTAAATCCCGGGCCTCCTTCCCGCATTGCTCTCATACTTAAGCCCCGGATTTTGGCAATACTGCAAGAGTAATTATTTAAGCAATAATTACAGAAGAGGGGCAAAGCAGAAACAGAGCAGATACAATGGAAGTTACCACAGGAATAAAGAAACAAGAACCTTTTATCTGATATACCAACTGCGCCCTTATCTGGACAGAGATAGCCTAGCTACAGTGATCCATGCTCTGATAACCTCTCGTTTGGATTACTGCAATGCGTTATACGTGGGGCTGCCTTTGAAAACGGTCTGGAAACTTCAACTGGTACAAAACAGGGCAGCACAGTTACTAACAGGGACTGGCCGACGAGACCACATCACGCCAGTCCTTTTCCAGCTTCATTGGCTGCCAGTCCAGGTCCGGGCCCAATTCAAAGTGCTGGTATTAACATTTAAAGCCCTAAACGGCTTGGGGCCAGGCTATCTGAAGGAACGCCGCCTCTTGTATGTACCTGCCCGGATCCTAAGGTCATCCTCAGGGGTCCTTCTCCGCGAGCCCCTGCCAAAGGAAGTGAGGCAGGTGGCTACCAGGAGGAGGGCCTTCTCTGCTGTGGCACCCCGGCTGTGGAATGAGCTCCCTAAGGAGGTTCGCTTGGCACCTACGTTATATGCTTTTAGACGCCAGGTGAAGACCTTTTTATTCTCCCAGCATTTTAACAGTCTATAAATAAAGTTTAACTTGGTGTTTTAAATTTGTAATTTTGCATTGCTGCTGTTTTTATCTGGTTGAGCTTTTATATTGTATTTTATATTATGGTTTTATACTGTTGTTTTATACTTCGAATGTTTTTAATTTTTGTGAACCACCTAGAGAGCTCCGGCTATTGGGCGGTATAGAAATGTAATTAATAAATAAATAACTACACAGGGGTGAAGTGGAGGGGGGAGTGCAACGTCAAGGAATGCCGAGGCATCCAAAGATGAGAGGAGACGCACATTCTGCCAAGATCAAGAGCAATCCCGTCCGAGACAAAAAATAAATAAATCCGGGAACGTAAAAACAGTTTGGAATGTTTGTGTTTGTACAAGGCACCGGTGGCCCTGGTACGTTGGCGAGAAAACACAAGGCAAGGGTGTGTTTGCTTTAACTTTGGCCTGGTTTCTTTCTCAATTCGCTCTTCCAGTTCTGTTTGTGCGAGTTACGTTACAAAATCATACCCTCGTCTATAGACAGTGAGGAAGATGTGAAGCATTCCCGGTCATCCACCACACCAAACTCCACTCACCAAACTGTAGCGGTGGCCACCCATTTGGATGGCTTTAAAAGGGGGTTGGATAAATTCCTGCAGGAGAAGGCTATCAAGAGCTACTAGCCCAGATGGTTGTCTGCTATCCCCAGTATTCGAGGCAGTAAGTCTGTGTGCACCAGTTGCTGGGGAACATGGGTGGGAGGGTGCTGTTGCATGATGTCCTGCTTGTTCATCCCTGGCCGACAGCTGTGAACAGAGTACTGGGCTAGATGGACCCTTGGTCTGATCCAGCATCAGGGCTCTTCTTATGTTCTTTAGATATCCTAAAAAGTGGACATTTAAAGTGGACATGCCCACATGTGCTAGAGCAGCCTTCCTCAACCTGGGGCGCTCCAGATGTGTTGGACTACAACTCCCAGAATGCCCCAGCCAGCTGGCTGGGGCATTCTGGGAGATGCAGTCCAACACATCTGGAGCGCCCCAGGTTGAGGAAGGCTGTGCTAGAGTGTTTTAATGTTCTTAAGAAAAGGGTGCTACAGGTAGCCCTCCCATGTGTGTTTTTGTAGATGAGAAAGCATAGTTGTGAAAATGTCAAGTGTTTTAGTGAAATGACATATGTAGCTATTGTCTATCTCTACCACTGAGATGGGAGCCTAGAGAGTATATTTTCTAGGCTGTCCCCTCTCTGGTACTCTCCTAGATTCCTTCCTCATCAGGGATGACATAAACCGTTCTCCAGGTAGGGCTATGAAAGCCTGAAACCCAGTCAGTGTCAACAACACCCGTACACTGCGCTCAACATCTAAGGTCCTCCTCCGAGTGCCTACTCCAAGGGAAGCTCGGAGGATGGCAACAAGGGAGAGGGCCTTTTCAGTGGTGGCCCCCCGACTGTGGAATGATCTCCCCGATGAGGCTCGCCTGGCGCCAACATTGTTATCTTTTCGGCGCCAGGTCAAGACTTTTCTCTTCTCCCAGGCATTTTTAACAGCATTTTAACAGCATTTAACAACGTTAAGTTTGTTTTTAATGGACCCCACAATTGTTGTTTTTAAATGGATACTGTTGTTTTTATACTGTTTTTATGTGTGTGTGTGTGTGTGTGTGTGGTTTTAAATTGTATACTTTTAATGTTTACTATTTTTAAATGTTGTAAACCGCCCAGAGAGCTTCGGCTGTGGGGCGGTATATAAATGTAATTAAATAAATAAATAAATAAATAAATAAATAAACACTGGGCAGGATGGACCCAGCAATCGTGGCCTGACTCAGTCAGCCAGCTTCCTACGTTCCTATTTCTTTAATCAAGGTTTCCTCACTCATGTCCTGCCCTAATTTGGGTATCGGGGAGGGTTGAAAGTAGAGATGTCAGAGAAATCAACAAAGGAATGAAATGGGTTCAGGATTTTGTGAATTCAACCCATGAATTCTGCAGTGAACTAGCTTTTCCTGAGTCACGTGGATTCCGCAGACTTGCAGACTTTTTTTTTTTTAATTTCCAGAATTTTATGCAAATTTAGTCACAGAAAAATAAGTAAAATAAGAAATACACTGGCCAAAAATGTCCATTTCTTCCATAGGCTAAAGCATGAAAATACACATTTGGGGAGGATTTGCGCATTTGGAGGGAATTTGCACATTTTTGCATAGGGGAGATTCACAAATGTGGATTTGCACAAATCTGAAAATTTGGAGAAAAAATCCAATTCCATCCATGAGCAGACAATGAAAATGAAAGGCACCCAACAACCTGCAAAACGCAGACAGAGCAGTTTTTATAAACTCCATACATCCTAGTTCAGAGGGGGAGGAATTCAAATAAATATATTTGTTTTGGCAAACCATGTGCTCTTGTGTGAGTATAGAATCATAGAATAGCAGAGTTGGAAGGGGCCTACAAGGCCATCGAGTCCAACCCCCTGCTCAATGCAGGAATCCACCCTAAAGCATCTCTGACAGAGGGTTGTCCAGCTGCCTCTTGAAGGCCTCTAGTGTGGGAGAGCCCACAACCTCACCAGGCAACTGAGTCCATTGTCATACTGCTCTAACAGTCAGGAAGTTTTTCCTGATGTCCAGCTGGAATCTGGCTTCCTGTCACTTGAGCCCGTTATTCCGTGTCCTGCACTCTGGGAGGATCGAGAAGAGATCCTGGCCCTCCTCTGTGTGACAACCTTTTAAGTATTTGAAGAGTGCTCTCATGTCTCCCCTCAATCTTCTCTTCTCCAGGCTAAACATGCCCAGTTTTTTCAGTCTCTCTTCATAAGAGAGTACATTTTATTGCATCTACTGTATTTTCATGTTACTTTGCATGCTGCTCTGAAAGCCATGACGGAGGAGCCACCACTAACAGGTAATTAAATCAATAAATAAAACAATTGTCTTTACTGAACTATTAGAATGATTGGAGGAGGAAGAGGTATGGGAAACCACACCGATATTACACACTGAATATCAGATGCGCACAACCCCAGCGACACACCCTAGGGAGTGTACAATCCACAAGGAAGACGTGGGGGCATGTCTACACCAGTTGATATCCCAGGAATCGTCCCAGGATTATCCCTGTGCATCCACATGACGCACAGCGGATCCTGGGAGCAGGGAGGTATGATGCCTCCATTTCCCCGGGATATCAGCAGGCCCTTTTTTCCCACAGTGTCGAGATCATCCTGAGAGCGCAGGAAGTGTGGGCGTCCGTTGCGGCTTCGTCCTGCCTCCTCGCAATTAAACCGGGAACCGGGCACAGGGCATGGAGCTCTTCAGGTGCTCTGTGCCCATCAGGGAGGGTCGGGATTGGTTTTTTTAAATTTTCATACCTTTGGCAGAAGAGCGTACGTGCGCTCCTCTCCTCGGTTTTTTGTTTTTTTTTAATGGCAGCCGCAACGTCCTTCTGGGATGTCACGCAGCTATCTGGACACCCAGGGAGGATCGCGGAAGCCTTTAAGTCCACGATCCTCCCCCTACACCCTTGTGGTGTAGACATGCCCATGGATTCACATATCTGCTCAATCTTGAAGCTTTCTAGATACCCTTTAAGAGGTCACAGTACTAGCGCCCATTCTGACGTCTCCGCAGCTTGAGTCCTGCTGCAGTGCATGACTTTCGCGCGCCCCAACATTGACTCCAGGAACCCAAGATTATGTGGACGAGTCCCCAAGAAGGCCAGCATTGTCCAGAAACTGGGGTGATTGTAGTGGTAACGCCGGAGAGTATCGTGATGTCCTAATAAAAACGGGATAACTCCATCGATTCTACTCTGAGCTCCAAAGAGGAACAGCAGGAAACAGAAGCAATAAATACGACTTGCCTATATTTTCCCGTCAAACAATGTTCACAGCCACACTCGTGAATCCCCTTCCTCCCCAACACAAAGACATGAGCAATGCAGCATTAATACATGTTTATAAGCAAAATTACTTCTCTATGACTCCTATTTCAAAGACCAAGAAGGCACGCTGAAGCAGAGGTTTTTAGACAAGAAAACTAGCTGTTTCTCTCCAGAAAACTAGAACGCTGTCCTAGAATATTGCACGCTGCCTTTCCGAGAACAAATACTCAAAAGTCTGCAGCCCTAAAATGACTCACTTGCCAGCGGTCAATGGGGAAAGGTTGTAAATCTGCAGTAAGACAAGTTCTTTGCACATAAAAAACCCCAGGTTTGATGCTGGACGTCTCCTGCCAAGATTTTTTTTCAAGGCGAGGCGGACAAGGGAGGTGGAGAAGAAGGAATCGCTGTCGCTCTGACTTGAAAGCATGGGGCTAGACAGAGCAAGGGCTTGACTCAGTGTAAGGTGACTCCTTATGGCATTACTTCTGAGCAAGCAAGTTCACAATGACAGTCACGAAACTCACCATCCCTTTGCCAGGCACTTGGAGACAATTTTACACCGCATTCAAATCTGTCACGCACCAGAAAACTATAGGGGTGCTCTGCGTTTTTTCTCTTCTCATCTGTGGACACTTCCACAGGGGAGACGGGTGTGCATGTTTCAGGATCTGATGTGCCAAATCGGTGCACTGGATCCCAGGAAGCCACCCCGACAACTGTAGGAACTTTTGCAGCCTAAATGCCGAAAGAGGTATACCGGGGCTGCTGTGGCCACGACGAAAACAAGGATTCAACACTCCCATCGGGCATTGCTCTGGTGGTTCTGGTGTAGCACCAAAGTGCAGCGTGTATGCCCATGTGTGTGAGTGTTCACAGTAAGGAAACCACATGGGCTGAGCACACACTCAAAACGACGCTAATCCCATCACACCTTTCTATTTTCAGTTGCGGTATGCGGGCACCACTGACTGGCTATCCCTCTTTGCCTTCTTCCTGAGATACTTCCTGGCTCCAAGTGGATCCTGGAAAATAAGACTTTCAACTATCAGCAGGCACATCAGCCCGCCTACCCCCCAACATCTGCCTTCTGGAAGCCTTTGAGCGCATTGCAAGACAGCCAAAAGAACCCGTCTTCCTCCTTACACTCTGCGGTGTGCAAACCGGTCCAGAAAAGGGGCAGAGGCGTCCATACAGAACTCAGGCACTGCTCGAGGGATGCAAAGTGAACATTTCAGAGATCCTCCCCCTGGCTTCCCAAATCCTCACACACAATAACATGAAGCCACTCCGCAGGAGGAAAGGAGGGAAGAAGCCATATCTGAGCAGCCCCAGCCTGTCCAAACTACCACTCCGAAACCAGCCAACACAAGCAGGAGAGGCAGACCTCTCCCCAGACCTTACCTTGGTGCTCCAGGGAGCATGGCGGAGTTTACGCAGGGCCGTAGGAGATGGAGAAAAGGCGGCGTGCCAGGAAAGGTCAAGACAAGGAGCAGCTTTCTCCAGCCTCCTGCAGCATTGTTAACAATCCCAGCGTGCAGACAAGAGCGCCAGTGCCCAATGCTCAGTGCATTGTGGGAAGCAGAGCATTTGAAGGGGGGCTGGCTGTAGAGAGGCATAAATGGGACGCTACTCCCCCTAGTGGAAGTCAAGAGAGAGGGAGGCCACCCCAAAACAGGACAAGGGGGTGCTTTCCCACGTTCTTCATTCAAACTTTCACAGCAAAACCTGGGTGTGTGAAATAGGGTGGCCAGCGTTTCCCGACACGCCTCCCGCATCCTGAAAAGACGGTGTGACAGCCAGAAGACTGGTGTTGATTTTCCTGCCGTGGGAAAGGAATCAGGCAAACGATGTCGATGAAGCTGCTTCAGTGGTAATACGGAGACAGAACCTGGGTACTGGCTGCACTGACTGGCAGCAGTTTGTTTCGGGCAGAGTCATACAATCATAGAATCGTTGAGTTGGAAGGGGCCTCTAAGGCCATCAAGTCCAACCCCCAGCTCAATGCAGGAATGTACCTTAAAGCATTCCTGACAGATGGCTGTCCAGCTGTCTCTTGAAGGCCTCTAGTGTGGGAGAGCCCACCACCTCCCTAGGTCATGGGTCCCACCATCATACTGCTCTAACAGTCAGGAAGTTTTTCCTGATGTCCAGCCGGAATCTGGCTTCCTGTAACTTGAGCCCGTTATTCCGTGTCCTGCACTCTGGGAGGATGGAGAAGAGATTCTGACCCTCCTCTGTGTGACAACCTTTCAAGTCCTTGAAGAGTGCTATCATGACTCCCCTCAGCCTTGTCTTCCCCAGGCTAAACATGCCCAGTTCTTTCAGCAAATTAAGTGGAGCTCACTCCCAAGTAGCTACATAGATCTGCAGCCTTAACTGCTAGAGATGGGCTGGCAGTTTTGTACTCTGAAAAATGCTAACTGGAGTGAAAGTTAATAAAACCCATCCATAAAAGGCGGGAAGAGAAATACTGGCAACAAGCAGTATTTTCAAAATTTCTTAGCATGGCAAAATAGGAACAAAATAGAGGTGATGTTTTTTATGAGGGACCAGAGCCATTAAAATCTAGAATGTCTCTGATAAGTACAGTCAGTAGGGTCATACATTATAACAGGTTTCCCCCATCTTTGTTGGTTGGTGGATGCTGGGGGTTGTAATCCAACACACCTTCAGGGCACCAGGTTGGGGAAGGTGCATTATAAGAACAATGCAAAGTGTTCTGCATATATTTGCTTTCCTCTGAAGCAAGGGCTAGATTTAGGAACAAGCCAAGTAAGTTCACCATGGCTTAGGGCCTCATAATATGAGGGACTTCTAAATACGTTGGAGATAATTAAGATGAAAGATAACTGAAATGAAATCGCTTTGGCTTAAATATGTTGGAAAGTCTGGTGTGACTTAAAGCAGAGTTGCCTTATATAGAGAAAGCATGGCAATGCAGCGTTTAGTATTGGGGGCAATAAGGGCAAACTAGAGGCATTTTAGTTTGCAAGAAGATCAAACCAGTCCACCCTCCAGGAAATAAAGCCAGACTGCCCACTTGAAGGAATGATACTAAAGGCAAAACTGAAGTACTTTGGCTACATAATGAGAAGACAGGACATCCTGGAGAAGATGCTGATGCTAGGGAAAGTGGAAGGCAAAAGGAAGAGGGGCCGACCAAGGGCAAGATGGATGGAGGATATTCTGGAGGTGACAGACTCGACCTTTGGGGAGCTAGGGGTGGCGACAGCCGACAGAAAGCTCTGGCGTGGGCTGGTCCATGAAGTCACGAAGCGTCGGAAGCGACTGAACGAACAAACAACAAAACAGAGGCATTTTAAAAGAAGTTCAAATCAACTTACTTTATTAGTCCTTTTATGCACGTCTTAAAAGGCTATCTAAGAACCAGCTGGACAACCATCTGTCAAGTATGCTGTAGGGTGGATTCCTGCATTGAGCAGGGGGTTGGACTCGATGGCCTTGTAGGCCTCTTCCAACTATTCTATGATCCTATGATTCTATGAACATAAGAACATCAGAAGTGCCCTGATGCTGGATCAGATCAAGGGTCCATCTAGTCCAGCACTCTGTTCACACAGTGGCCAACCAGCCTTCGGCCAGGGACCCACAAAGCAGGACATGGTGCAACAGCACCCTCCCACCCATGTTCCCCAGCAACTGGTGCACACAGGCTTACTGCCTCAATTACTGGAGATAGCACACAACCGTCAGGGCTGTAGCCCTTGATAGCCTTCTCCTCCTGGAATTTATCCAACAACCCTTTAAAGCCATCCAAGGCCGGATCTACACTACTGCTTTAAAGCGCTTTATCACAGTTTTAAAGCGCTTTAAAGCAGTTAAAGCGCTTTATAACTGTTATAAAGCGCTTTAAAGCAGTAGTGTAGATCCGGCCCAGATTGCTGGCCATCACTACATCTTGTGGTAGTGAGTTCCATAATTTAACTATGCGCCGTGTGAAGAAATACTTCCTTTTATTTGTCCTGGATCTAACACTAGTAATGAAAGAGTACTCATCGTTATTATGAGGTGCTTATAGTTAAACAAACTATAAGCACCTCGTAATAACGACTTGTACTCTTTCATTACCCTTCCTATTAATGACGCTGTTCAGACAAAACGCTAAATCATGCTAGTTAACCCAGGCTAACCATGATGGATTAGTGTGTCATGTGTAAGGTGTTTAACCATGGTTGCTGTAAACCGCATTCTAACCATCTTCACTAACCATGGACCGTGGTTCTGCAGTTGTGTGCACTAAAAGTATGTGTGGTCAGTGGTAACCACTGTGAGATAGAGTTAGCATAACCTCGTTCCCCAAAGGGCCTGTCCAGACAATACATAAGCCATGGTTAGATTGCTAACCCTTTTTCAGCAAACGGTTAGTGAGAGTGTTTAAACTGGGGGTTTGTAGCCACTATTGTTAGGAATGGTTCACACAGCCTGCCAAGTTATGGTTCACACGACACACTAAACCATAATGTTTCGTTCAAAAAGCTTTACCACCATGGCTTAGCGTTTCGTCTGAACAGGGTCAAAGTGCCATTTGAACAGGGTCATAATGCAATCTACTTCTTTCCTTTCTTTTTATGATATGGGCCCTCCAAATCTTGATATGGCTTACGGTCCCAGCGTATCTTTAATCTGGCCCTGTCAGAAGCTCCGGGAATTTAGAAACTTAAGCCAATGACATAACTTGGCTCTTTTTAATCAAAGATTACTACTGACATTCAGGTAAGGATTTGAGGTGGATCTTTTCATCCTTTCTAGAAGTGGCTTGTAAAATCAGATCCCCCAAAAGAAGCATAGGAACATATTTGGATTTTTTTTTAAAAAACATACACCTATTATTTTAGGAAGAAGAAAAGAGGCTTCCTGTTTTTGAACAGGTAAAGCGGTTTTTGAACAGGTAAAGGAGAATGACAAGTTCTACATTTAGGAAATAGAAACCAAAGGCACAGTTACAAGATGGCGGATACCTGGCTCAGCAATACTACAAACGAGAAGGATCTTGGAATTGTTGTCGATCGTAAGCTGAATATGAGCCAACAGTGCGATATGGCTGCAAGAAAGGCAAATGCTATTTTGGGCTGCATTAATGGAAGTATAGCTTCCAAATCACATGAGGTACTGGTTCCTCTCTATTCGGCCCTGGTTAGGCCTCATCTAGAGTATTGCGTCCAGTTCTGGGCTCCACAATTCAAGAAGGTCGCAGACAAGCTGGAGCGTGTTCAGAGGAGGGCAACCAGGATGATCAGGGGGTCTGGAAACAAAGCCCTATGAAGAGAGACTGAAAGAACTGGGCATGTTTAGCCTGGAGAAGAGAAGATGGAGGGGAGACAGGATAGCACTCTTCAAATACTTAAAAGGTTGTCACACAGAGGAGGGCCAGGATCTCTTCTCGATCCTCCCAGAGTGCAGGACACAGAATAACGGGCTCAAGTTAAAGGAAGCCAGATTCCAGCTGGACATCAGGAAAAACTTCCTGACTGTTAGAGCAGTATGACAATGGAATCAGTTGCCTGGTGAGGTTGTGGGCTCTCCCACACTGGAGGCCTTCAAGAGGCAGCTGGACAACCATCTGTCAGGGATGCTTTAGGGTGGATTCCTGCATTGAGCAGGAGGTTGGACTCGATGGCCTTGTAGGCCCCTTCCAACTCTGCTATTCTATGATTCTATGGTTTTGTGTGCCTTACTGGGGATGCTATTGAGACCCGGAGGGAAGCCAGTGCGTCAGCGGCCGTCTGGCAGGATAGTCCCCCGATGTGAGACACGCAGAAGCCTTCCCTGCCCTGACGCTGCTTAGTAAAAAGATTTCCGTGCCTCAAAAGAGAAAAGGACCAAAGGAGCCCAACGCATACATTGCATAAAGCACCTGCCTGCAAGCAAAGTCTTTTGTTATCTAATTGGATCAGAATACATGCAGGTTAAAAGCTAAAAGGGCTGGAACCTAACAGAGATTTTTCCCCAGCACCAGCTGAGCTGGCTTTACTTTAAGGCGATGTGGCCACCACACAGCCAGTCCAGCAGTGAATGGAGACACACAGAACTAACCCATGTGGCATAAATGGATACCGTTGGTTTTTTATACTGTTTAGGTCTTTGATGGTTTTAAATTTTGTATACTTTTTTAATGTTCACTGTTTTTAACTTCTGTAAACCGTCCAGAGAGCTTCGGCTATGGGGCGGTATATAAATGTAATAAATAAATAAATAATCCACTGGGAAGTTCTCTTGCACAGGCCTCACGCAACTGAGAGCACGGCGCATAGGGCAGGCCATGTCCCTTGCAACAAATCCCACATAACACGAAGCAGATAAGACAACGCTAAAAGCAGTCCTAGGGCTTGTCTGTACACTCCGTCGTGGCTGCACAGTTGCACCCCATGGTTTAAATGACACCACATTGTTTCTTCGTCTGTCTGTGGTGGTTTCAGTTCGGGTTAAGAAAGTGGGCATAGTTAGGGGCGGTTCCCAGTGCAGGGTAGTCGTGGGAGTGCAGGGAAGGGGACAGCCTTGACAACCCTAAACGGCTCAGGGCCAGACTATCTCCCATATGTATCTGCCCGGTGTCCTGGGGAAGTGGCTTTGCAACCAGCCACTTTTTAACTTATCTACATGGGCTGTGTGCCTAGACTGGGAAGACCGCCAGGTACCAGCAAACACACCATTAAGATAACACTTAATTTGTATTTCTCACACAGTTCAAAACATAAAGAAACAGAACAGTCTTTCTGTGCTTACGCCAAAGTCAAAGCCAGTCCATAAATCCATCCAATTGTCATAAAGGGTCCGGGAGAGAGGGTCATAGAATCATCGAATCATAGAATAGCAGAGTTGGAAGGGGCCTATCGAGTCCAACCCCCTGCTCAAGGCAGGAATCCACCCTAAAGCATCCCTGTCCACAAAGCCAGTCCGAGTTCCAAAGGGCAGGAGAGAGTCACAGAGTCCAAGAAATCCGTAGTCCAACCGGTATAGCAGAAACATGACAAGGCCAAGGTTTCAAGGTCCAGAGCTTTCTCAGGCAAACCAGGTTAAGTCTGACAAGATCCTGGCCTGCGCACTGTTACTTAAATACCCAAGCCCAGAATCACAGCTGTTCCCTGTTTATCTGGCGTTTACTAGCAATACGCTTGGATCTGCGTAACGCCTCCTTCTCCGCCCTTTGTTGTTTGAACGATGGCACCGGTAAGATGTTTGTTTGCTTTTCCTCTAAGGCTGAGCTGGAGGGAGCCTCTGCTGGCTGCTGCCCAGCCATGCTGGTACTGGGTCCAGCCTGCGGCTCTTCATCCCCAGACTCCTCCTCATCAGATACCTCACAGTTCCTAACACCCAGACCCTAAGGTCATCCTCAGGAGTCCTCCTCCGTGAACCCTTGCCCAAGGAAGGGAGGCAGGGGGCTCCCAGGAGCAGGGCCTTTTCTGCTGTGGCACCCTGGCTATGGAATGAGCTCCCTAAGGAGGTTCGCCTGGCACCTACACTACATTCTTTCAGATACCTTTTTATGAAGACCTTTTTATTCTCTCAGCATTTTAACAGTTTATAAATTAACTTTGCTGTTTTAATTTGCGTTTTACATTTGTATTTCTGCACTGCTGCTGATTTCATCCTGGCTGTGTTTTTATGTTGCATTTTATATCATGTCTTCATGCTGATTGTTTTATATTTTGAATGGTTTTTAATTCGTGTGAACCGCCCAGAGAGCTTCGGCTATTGGGTGGTACAAAACTTAAATAAATAAATAAATAATGGCCACCATGGTGACGTTAAACTCTGGGGAACAAAAGTAAGGGCAGTTGCGACATATAACGCAGAAACTAAATGAACTGTAGCTGCGTAGCTGCGCTGCTACAGGCTTCCACAGTTGTGCAGAGTTGCCAAAAAAAGGGTTTGGTTTTTTTTTGCTGTTTTCCATTCCCTTGATATTGGCTCCCCATTCCTGCTGTCTGACAACGGTGCAGCGATTTTTCCTGCTTGGAAGCCTCTGCTCACTCCTGCTGTGTAACTGTATCGCTTCGCAACAGTGATGCGGCAGGGTTTGGGGGAAATCAGCCAGCAAAAAGGCATCGTATAAACGCCCCGCTAAAGAAAACAACAGCAAGCATATAGGCTGGGTCACAGATCAAGGAAAGCTAGCACGAAACGAAAAGTTTTGAGCAAGCAGCAGAAACTCAACTATGACGGCACAGGCACCATTCTAAAGCAGGCTTCCCCAACTTGCCACCCTCTATATGTGTTCATAGAATAGTAGAGTTGGAAGGGGCCTCTAAGGCCATCAAGTCCAACCCCCTGCTCAATGCAGGAATTCACCCTAAAGCATACCTGACCGATGGCTGTCCAGCTGCCTCTTGAAGGCCTCTAGTGTGGGAGAGCCCACCACCTCCCTAGGTAAGTGTTGTATTACAACTCCCAAGATCCTCCAGCCGGCATGGCCATTGGGCATTTGGGGGCAACCCATAAAGAGCTATGAGTCGCCTATGGAGAACCGTTGCAGCGTAGCCCCCATCTGTAGGGGGAGATTCTTTCTGGGATGTAGTCTAGGGTGCTCAGCTGACTACTGGGCCTCATCACTGCCCCACATAAGCTGAGAATGTAATAGTAGTAACTTTATTGTATAAAGCCAAAGGCCTTTACAAGCACATAAGCTGAGATTGCATCACAGAACACACCCATGGCTCTGATACAACTCTAAATGGCAGGGGGAGGTTAATCATGAAAAGCAAGTTTGACTGCCAAGATACCCTGATAAGCTTCCAAGGCACATCAGGGGATGTCTAGAAAACAACTGAAAACCACCGCCCTACAGGAAGGGCGTTCCAGCCCACTTCTTTGCCTTTTCGGGGTTTTGTGGTTTTTTTGCCTGTCTGCAGCGGTGCAGTGGAGACATGATAGCACTCTTCAAGTACTTGAACAGTTATCACACAGAGGAGGGCCAGGATCGCTTCTCGATCCTCCCAGAGTGCAGGACACGGAATAACGGGCTCAAGTTAAAGGAAGCCAGATTCCAGCTGGACATCAGGAAAAACTTCCTGACTGTTACGCTCTTCCAGAACATTTGAGAACTACAAGTTCAACCACAGCTTTTAAAGCTCAACTAAAAACTTTTCTTTTTCCTAAAGCTTTTAAAACTTGATGTTGTGCAGACTTCTACTGTTACTTTCTACTGTTAGTTTTTCCCTACCCTGTGCCTGCTTACCCTTCCCTGTACCTGTTTGCATTCTCTTCCCCTCCTTATTGTTTTACTATGATTTTATTAGATTGTAAGCCTATGCGGCAGGGTCTTGCTATTTACTGTTTTACTCTGTACAGCACCATGTACATTGATGGTGCTATATAAATAAATAAATAAATAAATAAATAAATAATAATAATAATAATAATAATAATAATAATAATAGAGCAGTATGACAATGGAACCAGTTACCTAGGGAGGTTGTGGGCTCTCCCACACTAGAGGCCTTCAAGAGGCAGCTGGACAACCCTCTGTCAGGGATGCTTTAGGGTGGATTCCTGCCTTGAGCCGGGGGTTGGACTCGATGGCCTTATAGGCCCCTTCCAGCTCTACTATTCTATTATTCTATGATTTTAGACCCTGGTCTTTATGGCCACTCTTGTTGTATTTCTTTGCTTGTGAAGCACACAAATAACATTGCATGCTTTACTACTGCTTCTACAGTTCTGATACATTAGGCAGAGGCGGGCAACTTGTGGCCCTGCAGATATTTTGGCTTACAAACCCAGCAGTCCTAGCCAGCATAGTTTTTAAAGGATCATGGGAGTTGTAGGCCAAAACATCTGGAGGCACCAAAAGTGGCCCACCCCTGCATGAGAGAGTGAGAGAGAGAGAGAAACCTTATTTGCAAATGGAACTAAGAAAAGAACAAAACATGAAATGCATGTGGTCACTGCAGAGGCCACCAGTGAGGGAGGAAACAGCAGCCAGGCACCTCTCCATCGTGCCTGGGTCCAGCTCCAGCTGAGAGCCCCCTCCCTCCTGCTACCAACTATCTCTGCAGAGGCCACCAGTGAGGGAGGAAGCAGCAGCCAGGCACCTCTCCACTGTGCCTGGGTCCAGCTCCAGCTGAGAGCCACCTCCCTCCTGCTACCAACTGTCTCTGCAGAGGCCACCAGTGAGGGAGGAAGCAGCAGCCAGGCACCTCTCCATCGTGCCTGGGTCCAGCTCCAGCTGAGAGCCCCCTCCCTCCTGCTACCAACTATCTCTGCAGAGGCCACCAGTGAGGGAGGAAGTAGCAGCCAGGCACCTCTCCACCGTGCCTGGGTCCAGCTCCAGCTGAGAGCCCCCTCCCTCCTGCTGTCAACTGTAACTGCTGAACTTTGCAACTAAGATTGTAGTGCCTGAATTTGCTTTCCTTTCCCCCCTCCTCCTCCTCCCTCCCAATCCCCTTTCCTTTTGTGTCATGTCTTTTAGATTGTAAGCCTGTGGGCAGGGACTGTCAAGAAAGACTTTTGTAAGCCGCCGTGAGAGCCTTTTTTGGCTGAATGGCGGCATAAAAATCCTTAAATAAATAAATAAATAAATGTGCAATTTCACATTTTAAACTCACTTAAACCATAGCACCATTAGGAATAAAACGGAGCTTGCTTCTACTACATCCCATTGGCTGAGTTCAGACCATCACAGCAGGAGAAAGAACCGCCGTGGTTCCTGCCCTGCCATTTGCATAATCTCCCATGTTGCAGCGGGGACTGGCATGTCGTGCGAACCTAACACAGGGCGCAGCGGTGGTTGCTTCATACCCACCACCAAACCCGTGACATGCAGCTGAAATGGCGGGGTGGGTACCAAGTGACTGCTGCTGGATCCCACACCGGGTTCACAAAACACGCCAACAGGCATAGCAGGAGATTATGCAACACGCGGCGCTTCCTTCCTGCATGGCCGTTGCTCGAACCAGGTTGTTTGCTTGGGAATAAGCAACATTTTGTTGTAAGAACATAAGAAGAGCCTTGATGCTGGATCAGCCCAAGGGTCCATCTAGTCCAGCACTCTGTTCACACAGCAGCCAGCCCGATGCCCACAAGAAACCCATAAGCAGGACAGGAGTGCAACAGCACCCAGCCACCCATGTTCCCCAGCAACTGGTGCACACCGGCTTACTGCCTCGAATACTGGAGATAGCACACAACCATCAGGGCTTGTAGCCCTTGATAGCCTTCGCCTCCAGGAATTTCTCCAATCTCCTTTTAAAGCCATCCAAACGGGTGGCCATCACTACATCTTGTGGTAGAGAGTTCCATAGTTTAACTCTGTGCTGTGTGAAGAAGTCCTTCCTTTTATCTGTCTTGAATTTCCCACCCATCAGCTTCATGGGATGACCCATTTGGGTTCGAGTAATATGGTAGAGGGTAATAGAAATAATCATAATCGTTTTAATCGTCTTGCTATTTACTGTTTTACTCTGTACAGCACCATGTACATTGATGGTGCTATATAAAATAATAATAATAATAATAATAATAATAATAATAATAATAATAATAATAATAATAGAAAAATAATAGAATGAACATCCATAACAATGTATCTAGCCAGCTATTTAAGAACATAAGAACATAAAGAAGTGCCCTGATGCTGGATCAGACCAAGGGTCCACCTAGGCCAGCACTCTGTTCACACAGGGGCCAACCAGCCATTGGCCAGGGATGAACAAGCAGGACATGGTGCAACAGCACCCTCCCACCCATGTTCCCCAGCAACTGGTGCACACAGGCTTACTACCTCGGATACTGGAGATAGCCCACAACCATCAGGGCTAGTAGCCATGGATAGCCTTCGCCTCCAGGAATTTATCCTTCTCCCTCCCTCCCTCTCTCTCTCTCTCTCTCTGAGAGAGAGAAAAAAGGAGAGGGGGGGGAGAGAGTGAGATTTTAAGAGAACGTTGCTGTCACCTGCCACTTTCTGGGTGGTAAATTGGGGTGGGTGTGTTGCACTTTGTGGCCTTGGAGCATGGCCCCAAGGTCCAACCCTAATTGCACCTACACAGCGTACTGAAGGCGCACGCAAGCGCCCTCAGTGCGCCCCGAAAACGCCTGTGTAGATCCTGCCTTCCGAGGCGCAGGAAGAGGCGGAGGAGGTGGCGGCTGGGGAACCAGCCGCGTCCTTGCTGCCGCCGCCGCCTCCCCGCCGGCCTCCTGCTGCTGGGGTAAGAGCCACCCAGGTCGGAGAGCTCGGCTTCCGCCGAGCTCTCCGACCTGGGTGGCTCTTACCCGGGCAGCAGGAGGCCGGCGGGGAGGCAGCGGCAGGGTGGGGAGGCAGCGGCAAGGACGCGGCCGGTTCCCCAGCCGCCGCCGCCGCCTCTTCCTGCGCCTCGGAAGGCAGGATCTACACAGGCGTTTTCGGGGCGCACTGAAGGCGCATGCGTGCGCCTTCAGTACGCTGTGCAGATTCCCTCTGCTCATTCTGCAGCAGGGGAAGAGCCTCACACTTTTGCTAGAAGTGTAAAAGGCTTGAGGCCAAGGCGTACCTGGCACACACCCCCTCCATTTCCTGAAAGAAAGAAAACCTGCCAAACTCACTCGTTAAAGAATATTAACAATACTGCAGTAGGACGCAGTATTGCCAGCTCTTTATTTCAAGCACACAAGCTATTTTTATGGGGCTTTCTATAGGCTGTTTTGTTTTCACTTTAACAGGCAATTAACTCTGTTTTAAAGAATTAGTGTCGGCCATTCTCCCATCTCTCCTTTATGCCGTGGCTTGTAAGATTGTGTGGAACATAACTCTTGCATCCTGGTCCTCCAGCTACTATTCATCACTCAGATCGCATGCCAAACTCCGGCTGCACTGAGCAGAGGAGAAATTAAAGGCATTTGCCTGCAAAGAGCAACACACCAGATTATGTTACAAGTGAAATACCAATAAAGAGGAATCATTAATGATCACCATCAAGGCCACCGCTAGATAGCATTTCCTCTCCATCGTTAGAGATTAAACAGTTCTCCCATCCTGTCTTACCACTAGTACAAATCCCGGGTTGCCATGGGGGCTAGTAGTCTGAGAACGTTTGGATAAAAATCTGTTTCCCTTGTGACTGGAACAACTTTGATTTTCAAAATAAATGTACTACAAATAAACTGGCAAAGGTGAAAAAAGTGTTTTACCATTTCTTGAAGTTTGAGGTCAAAAACATGTATTATAAGATTTCTCTCTCTCTCTTCTCCCTCTGACGTCCTATCAGCTCTTTCTCCTCAGCTTCTCTTTCTCTTCCTCTATCACCAACTGAGTTTTCTTCTGCCCCTTTCCCAACATGCTGTGCCTGTCCTTTCATTGGCTCAGCACTCTAAGAGCTCATAGGAGCAAATATGACATGCACAGTGTGGGATTTATGCAATAACCTCCCTTTTGCCTCATCTTTCTTCCTTCCCGAGCTGGCCAAAGCTCAAGCTTTTAAACTTTTTCAAAGTTTCAACATTTTCTGCACATCTCCACTGTTCAAGCTTCAGTTCAAAACAAAAATGAGCAAAAGCAGTCTGGTAGATCTCTCGTAGTAAGCCTTGCACTACCGTAGTCTTATATAAGCTTCCAACCTCCACTATCATGACACCTTTCTTGGAAATGCCATTTTTGTCCCATGGTGACATCTCCAAACAAGTAGCCTAGGCTGAGCTGCATGCTGTTTTGTAATTAACACCAGGCGTAGGCTTCTGTGGAGGACCAACAGCGCCAGAGGCGATCAGCGAGGGATGGGAATTTGTGTCATGACCCAGGAGTCCAGCAGTGGCACAGACTCTGATGTTGAGGATCCGGTGGCATCCACAGGGGAAATTCCAGGTCCAAGCACCACTGCAGAGCCTGCAGAGGTTCCAGAGCCCGAGCCTGCAAGGACTCCTGAGCCCAAGCTGGTAGAGATCACTGAGCCTGAACCTGCGAAGACTCCTGAGCCCAAGCCTGTAGAGGCCAATGAATCTACAGACTCCTCTGAGCCTAGCCCCAGTACTGGACCACCACCTTCAGCTACAAGGGTCCCACATTCCAGGGAGCTGTCATGTCAATGGCTACAACGTGTCAGGCATGAGCTCTTGGAGAGACTACAGGCCAGAGGAGTCTCCCTTTAAGACTTCCAGCCTGAAAGAAAGGGTGGAGTTGGGGACCACAGCGTAAAAGGCTTCAGTTTGGCCTCAGCCTTTGTTGGAGCAACTTGTTTCCTTGCTGCCTCACTGCTCTGCTCCGTGGGCTTCTGCTTGCCAGGAACACGACAATTTCACTGATGCTTGACCTCATCAAGGTTTTCTGAACTCCACCTCAAAGCCTGGACCGACTGGGATCTTTCTTTTCCTTTGCAAAGGAAAAGTGCGCTACCCACCCCAAATGCATTATTTCACCCTATTGACCACTAAATCCCAACAGAAGAAGAAGAAGAAGAAGACTCCTGTTGAAACCACATTCCTCTTGCGTGGGAGTTGTCCTACAGAGTTTGACCTTTCCCAGCCCTCTGGATGCAGTTCCTTAGAACGCAAAACTGTTACCTTGACACCCTGCTCAAGTCTTGCAGAATTCCTGGTATCAGCCTCCATAGAAGGTCATCCACATGGCTGAACCAAATCACACAGTCCACTAATGATTAGAGCTGTGCTCCGCTCCGTTTCGGGTCGTAGAAGCGGGAGCGGAGCAGCCCGATTCGCCTCTGCCAAAGGCGGATCAGAATCGGGTCGGGGGAGCTGCGAGGCGAAGCGGTTCGCCTCCATCCAGAGCTCTGAATGCAGGTAAGTGGGGGGGAGGCTCACCTGGCGGTGGCGGCGGCACGGTCCATGCGGTGACGGCAGCAGAGCCAGGTAAGGGAGCGGGGGGAGGGTAGCTTACCTGTGTCTGTCGTGGTCTGCCTGGGCCTCAGTTGAAGCCAGCGCCGGACCACACTGGAGGCAGGTAAGTGGGGGCGAGGGGGGCGGCAACGGAGCCAGGTAAGGGGGGAGGGAAGCTTATTCAGCCCCCATTTTGTCCCCTCTTACCTGCCTCCGTAGCCCGCTGTGGAGGCAAGTAAGTAGGGAAGGGGGGGCAAAATTTCAATCCGCTCTTCCGGATCTCACTCCACGGAGTGGAGCAGAGGAGGGTCGGATTGACCCGAAGTGATTTGGGGGGTCCGTGCACAGCCCTGCTAATGATGAGCATGTCACTAGCCGTTGGGAGCCCTCCATTATCTTTGAATTTGTCCTCAATATTCAGAGGGCAAATAGCTGCCCCTCGCCCACACACCTCTACAATTCTAGATTTGGCATGGAATGCAGCAGCTTCTGGCAAATGCTGAGTTCTTCTTCTATTGAGAATGAATGGCGGATCAAGGCCCAAACCATCCCATGACCGCCACCATCTGTGGAAGAGAAAAAAACAGGGAGAAAAACCCACAACTAATTCTTACAAGTGGGCATAGATGCCTGTAACTCTAACAAATCTGCATAGCACATTTAAGAACTGCAGTTCTAAATTCCTTAATCTGGAGAATAGACCCCAAAATCCTTCAGCACCTAAGCTCTGGAGTTCATAGAGTCATAGAATAGCAGAGTTGGAAGGGGCCTACAAGGCCATCGAGTCCAACCCCCTGCTCAATGCAGGAATCCACCCTAACGCATCCCTGACAGAGGGTGGTCCAGCTGCCTCTTGAAGGCCTCTAGTGTGGGAGTTCCTTCAGTCTCTCCTCATAGGGCTTTGTTTCCAGATCCCTGATCATCCTTGTTGCCCTCCTCTGAACATGCTCCAGCTTGCCTCCATCCTTCTTGAAGTGTGGTACCCAGAACTAGACGCAGTACTCAAGATGAGGCCTAAACAGTGCCGAATAGAGGGGAACCAGTACCTCGCGCAATTTGCAAGCTATTCTTCTGTTAATGCATCCCAAAATAGCATTTGTTTTTTTTTGAAGCCACGTCACCCTGTTCATTAAAAAGAAAGCCCCTTTCAGTATTATTCAGCACACAATCCCCAAGAAGATGGTCTGTTGTTTCATCTACTTCACGAACCTCAGAGTGTGGAATCAGAGCTCCCAAAAACAACCAGACTGTCCAGTCCTGCTCATCCCTTGCACCATCGCTGAGACACAGATCCAAGCCTCCATGCTATCAGGACAACAGGCGGAAGGGAGTCCCGTGTGTCATCCGACGAAAAAGGTGATGCCACTTCTGCCAGGCAATGACTCTTAAGACTTTAAAACCTTTAAAGTTTTTTGACTTTAATGCAGGAATTCCTGACTGTTAGAGCAGGACGACAATGGAATCAGTTACCTAGGGAGGTTGTGGGCTCTCCCACCCTAGAGGCCTTCAAGAGGCAGCTGGACAACCCTCTGTCAGGGATGCTTCAGGGTGGATTCCTGCATTGAGCAGGGGGTTGGACTTGATGGCCTTGTTGGCCCCTTCCAACTCTGCTATTCTATGATTCTAATTTAAAACCCAGCAGGAAACGGAAAGGCAGCAAATGTGCAAGCTGTCTCAATTCGAAAAAACTGGGCAAGAGAGGCGGAAGTTTTATTTATTTAAAACATTTGTATCCCGCCCTATAACACTAGGATCTCAGGGCGGTGTACAGATAACACTGAGCCACTGTTCTGGCACCTTCAAGCAGGGGTGCTGGACCGCTTTCAGACCGAGGGCCAAATGCCAGTCCAGTGAAGCTCTGGGGCTGCATTCCAGTGGTGGGCAAGGCCAGAGGCAAAAGGGGGCAGGGCTAAAAATCCATACATTTTAGCTTAAGCCTCCTGCTGCCAGTTACAACGTTTTACAGAGGCATCACAACCTTTTAGAGTGGGGGAAATTTGCACAAAAGCTGCAGGGGGGGGAGAAGAGCCAAGGGGAAGTGGTGTGGCCTTCTAGGGAATCCCAGAGGGCCAGATTCAGATCCCAGTTGAATCTGCCTTAAAAACTAACAGATTTGTTCAGGAGAACAACCTGGTGTTACAGACAGAGACAGACGACAGAGGATGTCTCTACATTAAGGGGGGGAACTGCACTCTTACCAGGGTTTCTTCTTCTGGAGTATTTCTGCGTTCACTACAAGCTTCTTTAGACGGGGATTGTGTATTTTGAATTGAAAACTTCCCCTCTTGGCAATGCTACTAAGTTCATTGAGACTGGAGTCATCTAGTGGTGGAATTATAGCACTACACCAGTTTTACACACTGGAAACATCCTGCGATAATTTTAAATACAGCGTTATTTCCAGGTTTTTTTAAAAAAGCGAGATTACCAGGGAAAAGCTCAGGAGACATCCTGGAGGTTGACGGCATCATGGAAAGGAGCTGCAAACTTCCATGAGTGGACAGTCACAAGCGTGCAATAAATTGCTCATGCAAAGAAGCTCAGAGTGACTGATTACAGACATGCAGGCATTCCCTGCCTTTGAAAATGACTTTTTTGGAAGAAGGTGGAGTACAAGCTATGCAAACACAAGAGCAACTCATTTCTCTAGTTCTAAAAGAAAAGGTTTCTGGTAACTGGACACAAATAAAGGTCTGCATGAAAGCCGTTGCCAGCCACAGCAGACAATAGCAGCTAGGCTAGATGGATAAAAAGCTTCCTATGCAAGTCCTTATCTGTACAAACAAGCAAACAATTCTGTGGATGGGAAGGCCAGGGTGCTGTTGTTTTTATGGGTTGCCATTTCAAAATGTAATATTTAAACGTTCTGCTGTCCGTCTTAAGCTTTCAAGGACAGGGAGAGTTTAAAACGCAAAGAAAGAATAAGGTTAAATATAAACTAAATACAGCCTTCCAGACCCAAGTGGTGTAACTGGATTGGCCCAGAGCAATAGATGTCCTTTTCCAGTTGCACATCACAATCTGGTCCGAGCACAGCCTGCCTGTGATCAGTTACAGACCACCCAGGTGAGCTAAACACTGTTGCACAGCTCATGTTCCACCTGCCAATACAATGAAGAGAAGTTCGGAATCAGATATATCCTGGGAATCCATTCCAAGTTATAGACTAGGCAGTGACAGAACTTGGGCAGGCTACTCAGCAGCTGTCCACGCAGTGCAGAGAGAGATCAATAAACACTTCTCATTACAAGTCTCACTGCTTTGATTTAACAGGAAATCAATAACCAGATACCTAGGCTATTTTTGAAATGTACAACTTCCACTCCTCTTCCTCAATTCTGTTTCGGCTCCCTCGCCGTGGCACAGTTGAGATTTAAACCTGTACTGCAGAAACTGCTTGGTTGGACATTCCCTGGCTTTCAAGGCATTTAATCCTTTCCTTCCCACTTAATAATGGGAAGGAAAGGATTTTCTGAATTTTTCTGTGTTTTTGAATGTGGATACTGGAATAAAGTACATAATAACTGCTTTGCTGGATCATCACGAAAGTCTGTCTAGGCCAATAATCTCGGTCCAACAGTGGCCAGCAAGATGCCCGTGAAGCTCACAGAGGACTTATTTATTTATTTTATTACATTTCTATACCGCCCAATAGCCGGAGCTCTCTGGGCCACGTTAAACCGTATTGCTTATTCCCAGCATGAGAGATAGAGTATCTCTGTGACGATGGCCCCATTTAACTCTCACGGCTAGTAGCCACTGAGAACGTAAGAAGAGGAGGGTGTCATTTCAGCAGGTGTCATTTGTATATACAGAGAACCTGGTGAAATCCCCTCTTCATCACCACAGTTAAAGCTGCAGGAGCTATACTAGAGTGACCAGCTTTAAAAGAGGGCAGGGCGCCTGCAGCTTTAACTGTTGTAATGAAGAGAGAATTCTATCAGGTTCTCCATATATAAAAATGACACCTGCTGAAATTTCATTTTCAATACAACTGTTAAAGATACAGGAGCCTTGTCCTCCTTTTCATAGGGTCACCCTAGCCTAGGCAACAGGTAACAACGTAGGGAGGGACAGAGGGTGTGGTGTCCAACTACCACCAACCAATGAACTGTAGGAGGAGGTACAGGTACAAAGGAGATCTGGAGTGGGGGTTGGGTGTGTGCTTCTTACAGATGCGTTCCTGTCTGACAACGGTTCCCAACAGGGCCGGTGCTACCATAGAGGCCACTCAGGCAGCCACCTAGAGCGCCAAGCTAAGAGGGGCACCGAGCACAGCGCAGCACTCACGTGCGTTGGCTGTGAGCTAGCCCAGCCCGAGGATTCAGCTGGGCCTGGGCGGGCGAGATGGCACCCCGCACCTGCCCAGTCGAAGTGAAGCCAGGGATGCTGGGGTGGGGGTGGGGCGGTTCCACGTTTGGACTTCTGGAATGCGCCCGAGAGAGAGAGAGAGAGAGAGAATGTATGGGTGAATGGGGGTGCATGGGGTCTTTGAGTGAGTGCATGTGTTCATGCGTGTGTTTGCTTGGAGTGAGTGATGCTGAGTGTGTGTGTGCGCACGCGTGTGAGTTGGGGGGATGGTTCGTAGGTGATATTCCTATTAAAAAAATGCATTTTAGACCCCTAGACGTTCCTTTCCAATTGGTTTGCTATAATTGACATGACGTATTTCTTGCACTTTAAAATAAATTTAGCAGTTTCAAGTTTTGTGCTTCTTATTTTTTCCAGGAAACATCTGTTCTTAAAAATCAAAGTTGGCATTTTTTTGTGGGGAGGGGGGGGGTGAAAGAAGCTCACCTTGCCTAGGGCGCAAAATAGTCTGGCACCGGCCCTGGTTCCCAAAGCCGCTCCCACCTGCACGTCAAGGAAAGAAGACTGGGGGGACGCAGAAAGCAGCCCTAAACTGCCCCCAGGAACACACTTGACCAGAGACCTCACCCTACTCTGCAACTCTCCTCAGCCCCTCTCCAGCCTTCTCATATTGGCCAGCCACCAGCGCTTGATGGAGGACTGGGATCACCAATTCCTTCTTCTGGTGGAGGGTCGGACTCTGAAGGCGGCAGCGACTTAACAAATATTGACTGGGCTCCCCTGCTCCCGCCCAAGACCACGCCGTCAGCACCTCAGGGTGGGAGACGCAGTAAACACACAGCATGCCCCAGACTTGCACGGTTACTAACAGGCACTGGCTGACGAGACCACATCACGCCAACCTTTTCCAGCTTCATTGGCTGCCAGTCCAGGTCCAGGCCCGATTCAAAGTGCTGGTATTAACATTTAAAGCCCTAAACGGCTTGGGGCCAGGCTATCTGAAGGAACGCCTCCTCCCGTATGTACCTGCCGGACCCTAAGGTCATCCTCAGGGGTCCTTCTCCGTGAGCCCCTGCCAAAGGAAGTGAGGCAGGTGGCTACCAGGAGGAGGGCCTTCTCCGCTGTGGCACCCCGGCTGTGGAATGGGCTCCCTAAGGAGGTTCGCTTGGCACCTATATTATATGCTTTTAGATGCCAGGTGAAGACCTTTTTATTCTCCCAGCATGTTGACAGTCTATAAATAAGTTTTAACTCAGTGTTTGACATTTGTAATTTTGCATTGCTGCTCTTTTTATCTGGTTGAGCTTTTATATTATGGTTTTATACTGTTGTTTTATACTGTTGTTTTATACTTTGAATGTTTTTAATTTTTGTGAACCGCGCAGAGAGCTCCGGCTATCGGGCGGTATAGAAATGTAATAAATAAATAAATAAACAAACAAACTTCCGTACCGTCCGCCCAACTAGACGACGATTTTCTAACTATTTCTTTTTTCTGTTGGTTTAGTATACAACTGTTTCTGTTATTCAATCAAGTTTTGTCACGTTAAACAATTGCCTTTGGAATCAGGAACTGGGGAAATTAATTTATTTGCACGAGGTGGGAGAGGAATGGAAGATTGTTCAGGAACTGGGGTTGGGGGTGGGGGGTGGCAGGAGAGGTGATACACAAGCAGGGGGAAGCAGGGGAGGAAAGTCATAGAATTGGGGCCCAAAGACACAGGAATAGGGGGGAAGGAAAGGAAAGGAACCTCTCGTGCAAGCACTGAGTCATTACTGACTCTTGGAGGGACGCCTGCTTTCGCTGACGTTTTCTTGGCAGGCCTTATAGCGGGGTGGTTTGCTGTTGCCTTCCCCGGCCATGATTACCTTTCCCCCAACTAGCTGGGTACTCATTTTACCGACCTCGGGAGGATGGAAGGCTCAGTCGACCCGAGCCGGCTGCCTGAAACCAGCTTCCGCTTATGGTTCCGCTTCAACACTTATGGTTTCTCTATGGGCAAGTGCAGCCCTGCGGATCCCTATGGGCAAGTATGAATCATAATCATAGAATCATAGAATAGCAGAGTTGGAAGGGGCCTACAAGGCCATCGAGTCCAACTCTCCACTCAATGCAGGAATCCACCCTAAAGCATCCCTGACAGATGGTTGTCCACCTGCCTCTTGAAGGCCTCTAGTGTGGGACAGCCCACCACCTCCCTAGGTAACTGGTTCCATTGTCGTACTGCTCTAACAGTCAGGAAGTTTTTCCTGATGTCCAGCTGGAATCTGGCTTCCTTTAACTTGAGCCCATTATTCCGTGTCCTGCACTCTGGGAGGATCAAGAAGAGATCCTGGCCCTCCTCTGGGTGACCACCTTTTAAGAATTTGAAGAGTGCTATCATGTCTCCCCTCCATCTTCTCTTCTCCAGGCTAAACATGCCCAGTTCTTTCAGTCTCTCTTCATAGGGCTTTGTTTCCAGACCCCTGATCATCCTGGTTGCCCTCCTCTGAACATGCTCCAGCTTGTCTGCATCCTTCTTGAAGTGTGGAGCCCAGAACTCTATGGTTTCTCTATGGGCAAGTCCTCTCCTATGGATCCCTATGGGCAAATATGGTTTCCCCATGGGGAAGGGATGTCATTTCTTTCAGTATGTCCCCGTTAAAGGGGGCAGAATGAAACACAGTGGGGTGAGTGGAGAGGGGAAAGGGGAGGAAGGTTAAAACACCAGGGGCGGGGGCAGGAAAATGTGGGTGATGGGGCAGAACGATACACAAATATGGGTCGGGAAGAGAGGCAAAGGAGCACAATGCTAAAAAACAGGGGGAGCAGGGGGAGTCATTGAACTGGGGCACAGCGATACACAAGCACTGAGGCAAAGGGTTGCAGGGAGCGACACGCCTAAAGAGGAGAACTCTGTACTACAGCACGAGAAACACCAAAGCAGTGGTAGGACTCCTACGTGGGTTCTCTCATTCGTGACACTGTTCCCAATTTGCATTGTGTTGAATAACAGAACCTGAAGGCCACCGTTAATGCAAAGCAATATTTGCTATTTATTTATTTATTTATTTATTACATTTCTATACCGCCCAATAGCTGGAGCTCCCTGGGCGGTTCACCAAAATTAAAACCATTCAAAGTTTAAAACAACAGTATAAAACCATAATATAAAATACAATATAAAAGCTCAACCAGATAAAAACAGCAGCAATGCAAAATTACAAATTTAAAACACCAAGTTAAAATTTATTTATAGACTGTTAAAATGCTGGGAGAATCTTCACCTGGCGTCTAAAGGCATATAGTGTAGGTGCCAAGCGAACCTCCTTAGGGAGCTCATTCCACAGCCGGGGAGCCACAGCAGAGAAGGCCCTCCTCCTGGTAACCACTTGCCTCACTTCCTTTGGCAGGGGCTCGCGGAGAAGGACCCCGAGGATGACGTTAGGGTCCGGGCAGGTACATGTGGGAGGAGGCGTTCCTTCAAATTACCTGGCCCCAAGCCGTTTAGGGCTTTGAATGTCAATACCAGCACTTTGAATCGGGCCGGACCTGGACTGGCAGCCAATGAAGCTGGAAAAGGACTGGCGTGATGTGGTCTCTCCAGCCAGTCCCTGTTAGTAACCGTGCTGCCCTGTTTTGTACCTGCTATATGTTTAGAGCTAAAAACATGACCCTTGAGTGCAATCCCATGTGTTTTCTGCCACTCCCAGTTTGTGGAATGGCTTGCTGGGAGAGATTCGTCAACTTAACAGTCTTCCAGAATTTAAGAAAGCCATAAAGACTGATCTCTTCCGGCAGGCCTACCCAGCTGAATTTTAAGATGCCTTTTTAAATGGTGTGCTGCTTTTAATGATGCACTGGTTTTAAACGTTTGTATTAGTTGTATGTATTTTATGGTGATTTTTGTGTGTTGTACCCCACCTCGATCCAGAGGGAGAGGTGGGTAACAAATAAATAAATAAAATTATTATTATTATTATTATTATTATTATTATTATTATTATTATGTTTACAGTAGTGTGCATTGATGGGACAAGCCTTTTGATTAAGATCATGCAAGGACAGGTAGCACAGATTCACACCTTATTATCATCACCAAAGACTAACCTTTGGCCAACTCACATTCCTTTGAATGTGCTTTCAGAGGCCTCGCCTTGTAGCCACTGCCCAGGGCCTCTAGCCTAAGTTCTCTGCCTGACAATGCCAGAGCACTTAAGACGATCCATTGTGTTTTGAAAGAAGCTGCTGTGCTTTGTGAGTTGGCCTTGGCAACAACACCTGTAGTTGTGTTCCTAAACTCTCCATTAAAATTCCTCTGGGATTACCGGCAGTCACACATAAGTGGTCAAACCAAACACATAATTTTAAAAAGTGCATAATTTAAAAAGTGCACCTCTCTTCTATTTATTGTGATTAAACCACTGAACATAAAGATAACTGTGGGGTTACTTCTATCTCCTTCCCTCTTTATTGTTAACTACAACTTATTAGATTGTAAGCCTATGCGGCAGGGTCTTGCTATGTACTGTGTTATCTGTACAGCACCATGTACATTGATGGTGCTATATAAATAAATAATAATAATAATAATAATAATTGTCTTTTCGCTGCATCACCGGCCTCGAATGGTCCGGGTTCTAGTCCTCACCCAGCCATGGAAACACACTGGGTGACTTTGGACCAGTCACAGCCTCTCAGCCCAACCTACCTCACAGGGTTGTTGTTGTTGTGAAGATAACATGGAGAGGAGGAGGAGAAGGAAGAGGAGGATTATGTTCACCACCTTGGGATCTTTAAAGGAAAAAAGGCGGGATATAAATGCAATAATAAATAAATACAATATTTTAAAAATGTGATAGTGCAGTCCTAGGGAGCAAGTGCTATGCTATGATCCACAATGGACACAAATCTTTTATTTAAATGCTAATTATGTCCTTTGCATCATGATATTTTCCTGTGTATTTTGAGACCTTGGTGAAAAATCTAGGCAAAAAATAGGAAAAGACAGAACAGCCAGGTATCGCTGCCATCTTATTATCAGGACTTGATGTCACTTAGAAAACAAACTGACCTATGAATAAATATACTGGAAAGAAAGGACAAGAAAGGAGAGTACTTTCCTAGATGTAAACCATACTTGCCCATAGTGAAGAGATACTTGCAGATAAAGAGACATAGGACAGCAGTTGTCCACAGAGAAACCACAGTTGCTCATAGGGATCCATAGAGAAGCACTTTTCCAGAGTGAAAAATAAAGACATGGTTTCTCTATGGACAGGTTTCTCTATGGATCCCTATGAATCATAGAATCATAGAATAGCAGAGTTGGAAGGGGCCTACAAGGCCATCGAGTCCAACCCCCTTTTCAATGCAGGAATCCACTCTAAAGCATCCCTGACAGAGGGTTGTCCAGCTGCCTCTTCAATGCCTCTAGTGTGGGAGAGCCCACAACCTCCCTAGGTAACTGATTCCATTGTCGTACTGCTCTAACAGTCAGGAAGTTTTTCCTGATGTCCAGCTGGAATCTGGCTTCCTTTAACTTCAGCCCATTATTCCGTGTCCTGCACTCTGGGAGGACCGAGAAGAGATCCTGGCCCTCCTCTGTGTGACCACCTTTTAAGTATTTGAAGAGTGCTATCACGTCTCCCCTCAATCTTCTCTTCTCCAGGCTAAACATGCCCAGTTCTTTCTGTCTCTCCTCACAGGGCTTTGTTTCCAGACCCCTAGTCAACCTGGTTGCCCTCCTCTGAACACGCTCCAGCTTGTCTGCGTCCTTCTTGAATTGTGGAGCCCAGAACTGGACGCAATACTCTAGATGAGGCCTAACCAGGGCCGAATAGAGAGGAACCAGTACCTCTCATGATTTGGACGCTATACTTCTATTAATGTAGCCCAAAAGAGCATTTGCCTTTCTTGCAGCCATATCGCACTGTTGGCTCATATTCAGCTTGCGATCTACAAGAATTCCAAGATCCTTCTCGTTTGTAGTATTGCTGAGCCAAGTATCCCCCATCTTGTAACTGTGCCTTTGGTTTCTATTTCCTAAATGTAGAACTTGGCATTTATCCCTATTAAATTTCCTTCCGTTGTTTTCAGCCCAGCACATGGATAAGTTCTGTCCCATGGATCCCTATGGACAAGTCCTGTTCTTCGGATCCCTATGGATATGTGTTTAACTATTTAAACGGATGAACAAGTGGGCTACAAGAGTTCCCTGAGAACGGGGCTCTCCCCATTTTGTAGTTTTTAACAAAGCCTTTTCAAGAAAGTCTTTAACAAAGCTTGGTTAAATTCAGCAAGCTTGCACATCGTTTTAACTGTTTTAATTGTTTTTACTGCTTTTAAATTATATCCTGGTTTTAACTTGATTCATGGTTTAATTTGTGTTTAGCAGTGTATATTTATTGTTTTATATTGTATGATTTTATCTGTACGCCGCCCTGAGGTCCTAGTAATGCAGGGCGGGATACAAATGTTTTAAATAAATATTCTCTCTGTGATTGGCGATGAAGGAATGTAATTCGAGCCGGAGGGAAGGCGGGAGAGGGAGGGGCCGTGTTCTGCTCTGAACTGACCATAGCAGTGACCAAAGTGGAAGTGCAGGTAGAGAAGGAAGCATCCAGGTAAGGAAGAGCGGTGGGGGTGCTTCAAGCCATCTCTGCACAATCAGAAGGGATGCCAAGCCGAACTTATTGGTCAGATCACGAGGTCACCAAACTCATGACGTTGCTCAACGAAAGCCCCTTGGTCGCTCGGCTCGTGCAGAGTTCCTCACGCCCGACTTTGGCTGTATTCCGTAGCGCAGCAAGAAGTTTGGGGGCGAGTGGGTACGAGCGCACAGCTGCTCAGTGCAGGTCCAAATTCAAGACCGTGAAAGCAGCTTTTTTCGCGGCCTTGGAGCAGCACGGGGAGCATCCCGCTCGGGCCTTGCGGCCGCCCTTTTTCACGCTATTCCGAAAACTGTGGATCAACGCCGGAAGACCAAAGCCAGAGGATAGGTTTACTGGAGGTAAGTCCATGACTTCTGCTCCTTCATGCTTCCGTTGGGATGAAATAGGTGGCAGTGGTCACACTATGCAAAAGGAGGGGTGGGTAGCGAATTTGGTCTTTGCTGAATGTCCGATCTACTGGTCACCATCAGGTGCGGCACTGCCTGCTTATCGTTTCCATACGGTGATACCTGCATGGGGGGGGGGGGAGAAGGTCCCTGGTGGTCATCTATTCTGTGTTGTCTTTCTTTATTTAGCACAGCGAAGACGAAGACGAAGACAAGTAGGGGGAAAAGACAGCAGCCCCAGTGAGTCCTCAGACGAGACCAGTGCAGCTTCCAGCCCTGTGCAGGCGCAGCATCCGTGGACAGGCGGTAGTAATTCTCTGTCTCTCTCTTACTGACCTCTGACCTCTACTCCTTTTCCACTGGCCCCGTTCAGACAACACGCTAAACCATGCTGCATGGTTTAGTGTGTTGTCTGAACCAGGCCACTGTGGCCACGTTCAGAAGACACCTTAAACCATGGCTTTAACCATGATGGTTAAGCCAGAAAGCCGGGCTGTGTTCAGAAGACACCTTAAACCATGGCTTTAACTGTGGTGGTTAAGCCAGAAAGCCAGGCTGTGTTTAGAAGACACCTTAAACCACGGCTTTAACCACGGTGAATAAGGCTTTTTGCTTTATTCACCATGGTTAAAGCTGTGGTTTAAAGTGTCTTCTGAACACAGCCCAGCTTTCTGGCTTAACCACCATGGTTAAAGCCATGGTTTAAGGTGTCTTCTGAATGAGGCCACTGTTTGTGATTGTTGAATTTCCATGTTGACCCTTTAGTCAGCCTCAGTTGATGGAAGAGGTTTGCTCATAAATCTGAATGTGCTGCAGTGACCTGGAATGTTTCTGCAGACAATTTGAATATTATGGAGCTGGAAAAAGTGCAGAAAAGGGCAACTAAAATGATGACGGGGCTGGAGCATCTCCCCTACGAGGGAAGGTTACATCAACTGGGACTGTTTAGCTTGGAAAAAGGAGGCTATGATAGGAGACATGATAGAGGTGTACAAAATGATGCATGGTGTGGAAAAAGTGGATAAAGAGACTTTTTCTCCCTCTCTCAAAATACTAGAACCCAATGGGGTCATCTCGTGACGCTGATAGGTGGGAGATCCAGGACTTCTTCACAGAAGAAGGAAGGACTTCTTCACACAGTGCATAGTTAAACTATGGAACTCACTACCACAG
Organism: Elgaria multicarinata webbii; assembly: GCF_023053635.1. Taxonomy (NCBI): domain Eukaryota; kingdom Metazoa; phylum Chordata; class Lepidosauria; order Squamata; family Anguidae; genus Elgaria; species Elgaria multicarinata. The sequence continues at coordinate 4,985,133 of NC_086174.1, read as the reverse complement.
GATGTAGTGATGGCCATCAGTTTGGATGGCTTTAAAAGTGGGTTGGATAAATTCCTGGAGGCGAAGGCTATCTATGGCTACTAGCCCTGATAGTTGTGTGCTTTCTCTCCAGTATCCGAGGCAGTAAGCCTGTGTGCACCAGTTGCTGGGGAACATGGGTGGGAAGGTGCTGTTGCACCATGTCCTGCCTTGTTGGTCCCTGGCCAATGGCTGGTTGGCCACTGTGTGAACAGAGTACTGGACTAGATGGACCCTTGGTCTGATCCAGCATCAGGGCTCTTCTTATGTTCTTACATTAGGCCTCATCTAGTTAGGCCTCATTTAGAGTATTGCATCCAGTTCTGGGCACCACAATTCAAGAAGGACGCAGACAAGCTGGAGCGTGTTCAGAGGAGGACAACCAGGATGATCAGAGGTCAAGAAACAAAGCCCTATGAAGAGAGACTGAAAGAACTGGGCATGTTGAGCCTGGAGAAGAGAAGATGGAGGGGAGACATGAGAGCACTCTTCAGATACTTCAAAGGTTGTCACACAGAGGAGGGCCAGGATCTCCTCTTGATCCTCCCAGAGTGCAGGACACGGAATATAAGGGGCTCAAGTTAAAGGAAGCCAGATTCCGGCTGGACATCAGGAAAAACTCCCTGACTGTTAGAGCAGTACGACAATGGAATCACTTGCCTGGTGAGGTTGTGGCCTCTCCCACACTCGAGGCCTTCAAGAGGCAGCTGGACAACCATCCGTCAGGGATGCTTTAGGGTGGATTCCTGCATTGAGCAGGGGGCTGGACTCGATGGCCTTGTAGGCCCCTTCCAACTCTGCTATTCTATGATTCTATGATTCTTTACTTTGGTGCATGGGAGGTACATGAATTTCAAATGGAGCACAGGCAACTGTATCAGTGCATTTGCTATTTCCTCCCCTCTTAATCCTAGAACAGCATAGAGAGCTGGACGACGACTGTGTTGTTTCCACGCCTGAGCAAACTCATCAGTCAACGCAGGACCGCCGAGAAGACGTGTGCCACCCACCACCAGGTAAATGGTGAACTGGGTGTAACACAATCCAGGTCTTCCACTGATGTCTCATGGCCCTCTCCCAAACACCGAAGAACTGCAGGACATCTTATTCGTATTCAACAACTTACTGCTTGCTGTCTTCTTCTGTTTTGTAGCAATGCACAGGAAAAGCAGAGAAAGGGCTGCAGCTGTCAACAGCATGTATTCCAGCAAGGCCGCAGTTGAAGACCTCCAAGCTGTACCTACCGATGTGCTGTTGCAAGCAGGTTACTTTGTTTGCTCTCAATATTGCATTGACTCTTTCGCTGGTCTATGGGCATTACATTATTATTATTATTATTATTATTATTATTATTATTAATATTAATATTAATATTAATTACATTTTTATAGCGACCAATAGCCGAAGCTCTCTGGGCAGTTCACAAAAATTAAACCATGAAGAGCATAAAAACAACCAACAATCTAAAAACACAAATACAAAATACAATATAAAAAGCACAACCAGGATAAAAACGCACAGCAAAAATTGATATACGTTAAAATATGGAATTAAAACAGCAAAGTTTACATTTAAGTTAAATTCGGTGTTAAAATACTGAGAAAATAAAAAGGTCTTCAGCTGGCGACGAAAGGAAAACAATGTAGGTGCCAAGTGAACCTCTCTGGGGAGCTCGTTCCACAGCCGGGGTGCCACAGCAGAGAAGGCCCTGCTCCTAGTAGCCACCTGCCTCACTTCCTTTGGCAGGGGCTCAGGGAGAAGGACCCCTGTGGATGATCTTAAGGTCCGGGCAGGCACATATGGGAGGAGGCGTTGCTTCAAATAGCCTGGCCCTAAGCCGTTTAGGGCTTTGAATGTTAGTACCAGCACTAACATTCATGTAACCTTTAACACTGTGTTTACCACTGTAGCTACGCTGATTGGGGATTCCATTTGGGGGCCAGTGTTTGGCCCGGACACAGTACCAGAACTGCACACAAGGAACTGGTTAAGTCTTTCCTGCCTTGCGTTCAACTGTGAAAGGGTGTGTGAACTGCACTGTCAATTACCTTCTTAAGTTATTCATTTCCTTTCATAGACCACCAAAGAACAGTAGAAGTGCCCTGTGTTGCTTCTTCGGCAGAGGGTGCCGCAGGTGTGAAGAGGGAGCGCTCACCCACGCCTCCTTGGGCCGTGCCCCGTGAACCTTCACCAGCGGAAGTGGATGGAGTCCCTGAGCAAACAACACCTGGTAATGTCACCCCCTGTGTTTGACATTTGTCTTTTACAGATGTTTTGAAATGTTACAATCCACTGATTAATGCAGCCTGGGCTGCCGTTCTGTATTTTCCACAGTGCAAAGGCAACCACTGTCTCATCCCCTTGATCCCATCCCTGGGAACCGCGAGCTGTATGAAATAATCCAAAACATGCAGTCAACATTCTCAGTTACCGGTAAGTGCGCAAGATGACCCACCTGTACAACTCTGACCCTCCCCTCCGCTGACGCTCACAGTACAGCTAGTTTTCTAAGCCCTTCATCCTTTTTTTCTTTCTTTTTATGTTTTTATTGAAAATATACAAGAGATCCAATGATAATAATCAACAAAACAACAACGCGAGAAACAAAAAGAAAAAGAAAAAAAGAAAAAAAAACCACCAAAAAAACGAGGAAAGGAAAAAAGAAAACAATATTCCACTATAATCCAGACAACATATGGAGATTTAGTATAGAACATGGTCATATAAGTTAAAGTAGCCTCGTGCGGCGCAGAGCAATAAAGCAGCAGTTTCTGCAGCCGAAACTCTCCCCACGGCCTGAGTTCGATCCCAGCGGAAGTTGGTTTCAGGCAGCAGGCTCGGGTCGACTCAGCCTTCCATCCTCCCGAGGTCGGTAAAATGAGTACCCAGTTAGCTGGGGGAAAGGTAATCACGGCCGGGGAAGGCAACAGCAAACCACCCCGCTATAAGGCCTGCCAAGAAAACGTCAGCGAAAGCTGGCGTCCCTCCAAGAGTCAGCAATGACTCAGTGCTTGCACGAGAGGTTCCTTTCCTTTCCTAAAAGACTCTGAGGTATATTACAAATACAAATGTAAGCATAGACATTACATTAAAAGGAATGATTATGTTTTATGTAGACCAAATATTCCTAAAAGCTTTCGGAACTGGATGTGTATTACTATCTTTATTCATATATATAATAAAAGTCCCCCATTTGGTGGCAAATGTATCTGATTTTTTTTTGTCCTTTTGCTATACATAGCTTTTGAGTCTAAGCACTTCTTTCTGTTCTCTCCCTTCTCCCCTCTCAGTATCTGTTCTGCACCAGAGGATAGAGCGTCTGGAGGCAACAGTGCAAAACCATCGCCAGCAACGGGGCAGGGGCAATTTGCGTAGCCGTGGGCGTGCACGAGGGCGGGCAGGGCCATGACAGCAGGCCATATTTTGTTTGTGCGTTTCACAATGTTACTGTTATGTACTGTTTCAACTCCGGTTATAGTTCAAAGTAAACTGTTGTTTCACCTGTCTGATTGTCTGTCTGTCTGTTACTGAATAATAATAATAATAATAATAATAGTAATATTTCTTACCCACCTCTCCATTTGGATCAAGGCGCAGAACAACAATAAGTATAAGATACATAAAACTGATTAAAAACATAGTATACATTGTTAAAACATCCTAAAAAAACATCCTAAAACCATCCTAAAATTCCATTACATAGGCCTGCCGGAAGAGATCAGTCTTTATGGCTTTCTTAAATGCTAAAAGACTCTTAAGTTGACGAGTAGTCAACTGTTTGAGTAGTCTGCTGGTTTCCAAAGATTGTCTGAAACCTGATAGACAAAAAAGTATACACACACGCACACACACACAGGGCTGGTGCCAGACTATTTTGCGCCGTAGGCAAGGTGAGCGATTTTCACACACACACACACACACACACACACACACACAAATGCCAACTTTGATTTTTAAGAACGTATGTTTCCTGGAAAAAATAAGAAGCACAAAACTTGAAACTGCTAAATTTATTTCAAAGTGCAAGAAATACATCATGCCAATTATAGCAAACAAATTGGAAAGGAACGTCTATAGGACTAAAATGCATTATTTAATAGGAATATCACCTCCAAATCATCCCCCCAACTCACACGCGCCTGCGCGCACACACACACTCAGCATCACTCACTCCAAACAAACACACGCATGAACACATGCATTCACTCAAAGATCCTATGCACCCCATTCACCCATACTTTCTCTCTCTCTCTTCCGGGCACATTCCGGAGGTCCAAATGTGGAGCCACCCCACCCCCATCCCAGCGTCCCTGGCTTCGCTTCGGCTGGGTGGGTGCAGGGTCCATCTTGCCCGCCCAGGCCCAGCTGAATCCTCAGGCTGGGCCGGCTCACAGCCAACGCGCATGAGTGCTGCGCTGTGCCCGGCGCCCCTCTTAGCTTGGCGCCCTAGGCGGCCGCCTGAGTGGCCTCTATGGTAGCACCGGCCCTGCACACACACACTGTTGAAGTGTGTCTTGAAAATAAACAACACCTAGAGTTGGTGAACTCTGCCACTCGATCTCAATGCAGTATCATAGGTTGCTTGAAATTAGACAGCCATACTGCCAGTTGCTGAATGTTGTTGATTAGGGTCTATGTACATCCGAGGAGTACAGTTTTCAAAAAGATGTATCATTTTTATTTAACTTTAACGCTTTTTTTAGAAGATTTTAAGAACATCAGTAAAACAGATTGAAAACACCAGGACAACTATTTACAATATAGACAGTGTTGTTGACTGCCACAAACCACTAAAAAACAGCAAAAACAACTTTCACTGGTTTTGATCATCCTGGGCACGAAGCTCCACTATACGGCCCCCCTCCAGATATCAGACAGGTCAACCTTGCCTCCACTCTTGATAGGCTGGAGTGCTGGGCTGAAAACAACAGAATGAAATTTAATAGGGATAAATGCCAAGTTCTACATCTACGAAATAGAAACCAAAGGCACAGTTACAAGATGGGGGATACTTGGCTCAGCAATAATACCAATGAGAAGGATCTTGGAATTGTTGTAGATCACAAGCTGAATATGAGCCAACAGTGAGATATGGCTGCAAGAAAGGCAAATGCTATTCTGGGCTGCATTAATAGAAGTATAACTTCCAAATTGCATGAGGGACTGGTTCCTCTCTATTCGGCCCTGGTTAGGCCTCATCTTGAGTATTGCGTCCAGTTCTGGGCACCACAATTCAAGAAGGACGCAGACAAGCTGGAGCGTGTTCAGAGGAGGGCAACCAGGTTGATCAGGGGTCTGGAAACAAAGCCCTATGAAGAGAGACTGAAAGAACTGGGCATGTTTAGCCTGGAGAAGAGAAGAATGAGGGGAGACATGATAGCACTCTTCAAAGACTTAAAAGGTTGTCACACAGAAGAGGGCCAGGATCTCTTCTCAATCCTCCCAGAGTGCAGGACACGGAATAACGGGCTCAAGTTACAGATTCCAGCTGGACATCAGGAAAAACATCCTGACCATTAGAGCAGTATGACAATGGAACCAGTTACCTAGGAAGGTTGTGGGCTCTCCCACACTAGAGACACTCATGGCAGCTGGACTGCCATCTGTCAGGGATGCTTTAAGGTGGATTCCTGCATTGAACACAGGGTTGGACTCGATGGCCTTATAGGCCCTTTCCAACTCTACTATTCCCTGATTCTATGATTCTGTGAACTGAGAAAAGAACAGTAAGTGCTTGTTTCACATTGCGCATTGATGACTGACCTTGCCTAATAAATGAAGCTGTGTAGTATAATGTCAAATACAATTGAAATGGAACACTTTATATTCCCCCTTTGCAGTCTGTAGAAGGTCAACACAGACACATGCAGAGATTTTTCTGTGGTCTCAGTCCTTAGGACCTGTAGCTGAGGGAGAGTGGGTGTGCTACTTACAGCCATGATTAATTAGGCATTGCATCGACTGGAAAGCTGCCATTAGCGACTCCACATGGTCAGCTGAGGGTGGAGAGACCAGTGTGTGCTGTGTCGAGGTGCCTGGCAGATAGGGCTGTGCATGGACCCCCCCAATCGCTTCGGATCCCAATTTGGACCTTCCGAATCAAGCCAGATTCATTTCAGATAGATTCGGACCCAGTTCGCCTCGCCTCGGGTCCAAATCCGAATCGAGATTCAGATGTCCAAATCATTCTTTTTTTCGATTTCCCATAGACCTGCATTGGGAAAAAATAAATGCCTATAACTTTTTTACTTTTTAAGATAGTAATATGAAAGTTGGTGACCTTACAGATGGCCTGGAGGTGCTCATGTGTGCCAAGTTTCAGACACATCTGTGCAGTGGTTTTTCTATAATCCACTGCTAAAAATGTGACTTTTCAGGCAAGCCAGTCAAAGCAAAGTACTATAACTTTCTCATTTTCATGAGACAAACATGTATTTTGGTGACCTTACAGATACCCTGAAGATGCTCATGTGTACCAGATTTCAGACACATCTGTGCAATGGTTTTCCTGTAATCCACTGCTCACAATGTGATTTTTCATGCAAACCAGTCAAAGCAAAGTGCTAAAACTTTCTAATTTTTCATGAAACAACAATAAAAGTTAGTGACCTTGCAGATGCCCTGGAATTGCTTATGTGTACCAAATTTCAGACACATCTGTGCAGTGGAATTTCTGAAATCCACTGCTAAAAATGCAATTTTTCAAGGAAAAAAAACAGCCACTCAAAGCAAAGAGGAATTTAAGAAGGTATGTAATCAAACTCACACTATTCCTTCCCTAATCTCTGTGTGTTCCTGAAGCGCAAATCTCCCCTATTTGAGTTTTCTTTTGTGTGTTCTGAAGCTAACACATCCCTGAGGCCCTTCCCATTCAGACAAGAAACAGGGAAAGTAGGCTGCCTGCAATACACACATTACCTGGCTGGGAGCAATTTACCTCTGAAATTGAGTCAAACCAGCCCTGCAAGGCAGGACCAGGCCGGTAATATTGGAGAAGTGTGTAGGTGCTCAGGCAGGCAGGCAGGCAGGCAGCAGGTAGCTATGCAAGCATGAGTAAGTGAGCCAAGGATTGTCTCAATTCAAAGCCAGAAACACAAACCAGCCCTGCAAGGCGGGACCAGGCAGGTAATATAGGTTTATTTATTTATTATTGCATTTATATCCCGCCCTTTTTTCTCCATGGAACTTAAGGCGGCATATATAATCCTCTCCATTTTATCCTCAGAACAACAACCCTGTGAGGTAGGTTGGGCTGAGAGTCTGTGGCCGTAGCTAGACCTAAGGTTTATCCCAGGATCATCCTGGGTTTGTCCCCGCCTGAACGGTGGATGCCCTGTGTGGCACTTAGATGAACAGGTTTGACCCCAGGACAATCCTGGGATAAACCTTAGGTCTAGCTACGGCCTGTGTCTGGCTACCTACTCGCAGGTAGGGCCTTGCGCCCTTCATCGTGGTTCTCTCCACATCCTTTCGCCAAAAGATCAGAACTGCAGGGTTGGGGGCGGGTTCTCAGTTATTAACCTGTTTTTCCATCTTTTCTTTCGCCCTCTCCCTTCCTTCTTCGTGCCAAGTTTTGCCACCTTTTTTTTAAACTGCTGTCTGCCCTTCCTCCCCCTCCAGGAGGCTTGGCCAGGGCCTTTGTGATGCAGACTTGGTGCATATCAATGCTAAACAGGATTATCCTTCTGTCCTCCGTCCCACCCCTCTCTTGGCCTCCAGGTGGCCAGCCAAGGTTCTTTGACATTCATAATTTGTATTCACTGATATCAGGCTAACTACATAACCCATTGGTCTTCTGCTCAGCGCAGTCTATCTGTTTTCCTTTACAGAAGTAATTATCCATGCCAGTAGATAGAAGCAGAACCAGTAACTTGGGCATCTACTGTTAATCTTTGATTTAAGACTGACTGTTGTTGCCCCAAAGTACAGAACAAGACAGGAGGGCAGTTGTCCCTGGAAAAAAACTATGAAATCACGTCATAGAATCATACAATCGTAGAGTTGGAAGGGGCCTATAAGGCCATCAAGTCCAACCCCCTGCTCAATGCAGGAATCTACCTTAAAGCATCTCTGTCCAGCTGCCTCTTGAAGGCCTCTAGTATGGGAGAGCCCACGACCTCCCTAGGTCATTGGTTCCATTGTCATACCAATTTAACAGTCAGGAAGTTTTTCCTGATGTCCAGCCAGAAAGTGGCTTCCTGTAACTGTAGCCCATTATTCCATGTCCTGCACTCTGGGAGGATTGAGAAGAGATCCTGGCGCTCCTCTGTGTGACAACCTTCCAAGTATTTGAAGAGTGCTATCAGGTCTCCCATCAGTCTTCTCTTCTCCACGCTAAACCTGCCCAGTTCTTTCAGTACCTCCTCATAGGGCTTTGTTTCCAGCCCCCTGGTCATCCTCATTGCCCTCCTCTGAACCCCCTCCAGCTTGTCTGCATCCTTTTGAAGTGTGGTGCCCAGAACTGGACATCAGTTATCCCCAGACAAGTGGTTGTGAGACCAGCACAGAAACATGCATTAGCTGTTATTGGAGGAGAAGGGGGGTAGAGGCGGGACCGAAGGTATCTCAATTCTATTGCCTGGGAATGAGAGCCATTAATCGAACCACCGAACATATGTTCTTTCGTACGATTGGAAGTGTGTGAGAAGGGCAACCTGAAAGTAAAGAAGCTTCTGCTCTCCTGTTATGTGAGCAGTTGTCACATCAAAATACTGTGCAATTGCGCCAGCTATTGGCAGATGAGTGACAGTGATCAATTCCCATAACCATGCAGTTCAAGGAAGGGGAGTAGAGGGAGGTTGAAGTAAATACAAGTCAAATAAACAGGAGGCAACAGTGAATAAGCACGCCCACATCCCTGTGGTCTTTCATGCACTTGGAAGTGTGTTACTCAGGAAACACTGCATCCTCCCCTGGTAGCCAATAATAGTTGTAGCTGGTTAATGAGTTAATGTATGGGTAAACGTTGCAGGTGGGTTATAATCAGTCACTCCGGAGCAAAAAGTATTGGTTCGTTTGGAAATGTTTCACACCAGCTGTAAGAGGCACCCGCCCTGGGAGATACACCACTGCTGGAGATTTCAGAAATAGTTTTATTAAAAGCTATGTATGCAATGTGCCTAAGCCTCCAGGTAGAAACCCAGTTAGCCTGTTCCCGTTTCCACAAACCTTGTGAATAACCATGACAGTACTTAGGGGGGAAAGAGTTCCTTTTCCAAAAGTGTTCAGTAACAAGAGAAGCTACTCCCAGTGCAACACCCGGTTGTCTGACTGGATGAATGGAGGGAGAGTTGTCCAACTTCCAACAACCAAGAAACTATAGGGGGAGGTACAAAGGAGATCAATGGGTGGAGGCGATGGCGGAAAACACAAGGTGTGAGAGTGAACCTCAGCGGGATAACAGCAAGCGCTACAGGAGAGATGTAAAGACGTTTGGAGGTACAAGCGCACAGGTGTAAGTTTGCAAGCTTTCATACGCTATAGAAACGAAGTGGGATCATTCAAGGGAAAATGTGTAGGTGTGATGGAGCTTCTAGCCTTTTTATTAAAGTAGGGTGACCCTATGAAAAGGAGGACAGGGTTCCTGTATCTTTAACAGTTGTATTGAAAAGGAAATTTCAGCAGGTGTCATTTGTATATGCTTACCCTACCCTGTGCCTGTTTGCATTCTCTTCCCCTCCTTATTGTTTTACTATGTTTTTATTAGATTGTAAGCCTATGCGGCAGGGTCTTGCTATTTACTGTTTTACTCTGTACAGCACCATGTACATTGATGGTGCTATATAAATAAATTAATAATAATAATAATAATAATAATAATAATAATAATAATAATAAGGAACCTGGTGGAATTCCTTCTTCATCACAACAGTTAAAGCTGCAGGTGCCCTGCCCTCTTTTGTATCTGGCCACTCTAGTATAGCTCCTGCACCTTTAACTGTGGTGATGAAGAGGGAATTTCACCAGGTTCTCCATATATACAAATAACACCTGCTAAAATTCCCTTTTCTAGGCAACTGTTATAGATACAGGAGCCCTGTCCTCCTTTTCATAGGGTCACCCTAATTAAAGCCATTGAAGCTACTGCTCTTCACCACTGAACTGCAAAAGTTAATTATGTGAAGTAGTACTTGGTTGTTCTCTCCTGAAGCTAAAAAGGTAACAAGAGCATTGTTCCCAGGTGATGTGTGTGATTAAATGGGGACCATTGTTCTGCAGTGGGACGTGCTGTCCCAGTATTCAGATGTGCTTTCTCCTTTGTTTAAAGTGAATTATGACTTGGTCTTGTTTCAGGTGTTCTCTTCTCTCCACCCCAGGAGCAATGGCTTCCCACGTGCATCTTCTCTCTTGCCACTTGGATTCCCTTCCTATTGCTAATCTGTTTACGCAGCTCCTGCAAAGAAACTCAGCTAGCCACACTCGCACACACACACACATACACACACCTGTATCTACCCAAAGGACATAGTGACAGCACTCACAGCTCCCTAATCGTTTTATTTAAAAGTTCCTCGGTAAGAAACAATCCTCAAGGCAATCAATATACTTTGCTTGAAACACACACAATCCCCAAATCAAGGCTTAGTGAAGTTAAGCAGCAGCACTGTTTCATAAAACCCAGAAGGAAAGGATGGAAACTAATAAAAACTGGAGACAATCAAGATCGGGTTAACTTGGCGCTTACCTCAGGAACCACCTCCCTCCTCATAGAATAGTAGAGTTGGAAGGGGCCTATAAGGTCATCGAGTCCAACCCCCTGCTCAATGCAGGAATCCACCCTAAAGCATCCCTGACAGAGGGTTGTCCAGCTGCCTCTTGAATGTCTCTAGTGTGGGAGAGCCTACAACCTTCCTAGGTAATTAGTTCCATTGCCATATTGCTCTAACAGTGAGGAAGTTTTTCCTGATGTCCAGCTGGAATCTGGATTCCTGTCGCTTGAGCCCATTATTCCATGTCCTGCACTCTGGAATAATCGAGAAGAGATTCTCGCCCTCCTCTGAATGACAACCTTTTAAGTATTTGAAGAGTGCTATCATGTCTCCCGTCAGTCTTCTCTTCTCCATGCTAAACAGGCCCAGTTCTTTCATTCTCTTCTTATAGGGCTTTGTTTCCAGGCTCCTGATCATTCTTGTTGCCCTCCTCTGAACCCCCTCCAGTTTGTCTGCATCCTTGATGCAGAGCAGTAGAGCAGTACGACAATGGAATCAGTTACCTAGTGAGGTTGTGGGCTCTCCCACACTAGAGACATTCAAGAGGCAGCTGGACAACCATCTGTCAGGGATGCTTTAGGGTGGATTCCTGCATTGAGCAGGGGCCGGACTCGATAGCCTTGTAGGCCCCTTCCAACTCTGCTATTCTATGATTCTATGACAGCGCTCCCGTATGTTAAAGTTGTATAGAAAAGGGAATTTCAGCAAGTGTCATTTGAATGCATGTAGCACCTGGTAAAATTTTGTCTTCATCATAACAGTTAAAGCTGCAGGAGTCCTGCCCTCTTGACCAGATACAAAAGAGAGGAGGGCACCTGCTGCTTTAACTATTGTGATGAAGAGAGAATTTCCTCAGATGCTGTAGGCATACAAATGACACCTAATAAAATTCCCTTTTTTATGCAACTGTTAAAGGTACAGGAGCCCTGTCCTCCTTTTCGTATGGTCACCCTACTTTATCTGTCAATGGTGGCTTTGGTTCAGGTTAAAAAAAAGTGGGCGTACCTAGGGGCAGATCCCAGCGCAGGGTAATAATAATAATAATAATAATAATAATAATAATAATAATAATAATATTTATTTCTTACCCGCCTCTCCCTTTGTATCGAGGCGGGGAACAACACTAGTAAACTGGAATCAACACATTTTAAAAATTCTTGATTTTACATTGATCTGGGTAGGCCTGCCGGAAAAGGTTAGTCTTCAAAGCTGCCTTAAAATCACAGAGAGAGTTAATATTACGAATCTCCTCCGGCAGGCCATTCCATAATCCAGGGGCGACAAAAGAAAAGGTCCCCTGGGAAACTTATGTCAGCCTAGTCTTGGCTGACTGAAGTAAGTTCTCCCTAGAGTAGGGTGACCATATGAAAAGGAGGACAGAACTCCTGTATCTTCAACAGTTTTATTGAAAAGGAAATTTCAGCAGGTGTCATTTGTATATATGGGGAACCTAAGGAAATTTCATCACAATAGTTAAAGCTGCAGGTGCCCTGCCCCCTTTTAAATCTGGTCACTCTAGTATATCTCCTGCAGCTTTAACTTGTGATGAAGAGGGAATTTCACCAGGTTCTCCATATATACAAAGGACACCTGTTTTCGCAGTCTGACAATGGCACTACTAGGGTGACCATATGGAAAGGAGGACAGGACTCCTGTATCTTTAACAGTTTCATAGAAAAGGGAATTTCAGCAATTGTCATTAGTATGCATGCAGCACCTGGTGAAATTCCCTCTTCATCCCAACAGTTAAAGCTGCAGGAGCTATACTAGAGTGGCCAGATTTAAAAGAGGGCAGGGCTCCTGCAGCTTTAACTGTGGTGATGAAGAGAGACTTTCACCAGGTGCTGCAGGACACCTGTTAAAATTCCCTTTTCAATACAACTGTTAAAGATATAGGAGCCCTGTCCTCCTTTTCATATGGTCACCCTAGAGTAATCTGGACCCTGCAGTTCTAGCTCTCTCCTGCGTAGGGCACCTGTTAGTCCAAAAAAACACCACCACCAAAAGATGTTGCTCATTTGTCATTTTTCCTTGGAGCGGTGAGACCATGGAAGCGGGTTCTAACTTCACATTTCCCCTGGTTCTCTCTGCAGCCTTCCAGTGTGGAACTCATGACGTACAGGGCCTTTAGTGCCAATTATGCCCTTCAGGTTCGCTTCTTCGTCTAATCAGTCTTGCAGTGGTTTCTTACTCCACAGTCAGCAAGGCAAAGGGAAATCGTCTGCAATTACCTCTTAAGTTTTATTGATATTTTCCTTCGCAGCTTCCCAAGGTGTGTTTCTGACAGCAATTGCAGGGGCTTAGAATGGGTTAGATGCAGGTTGATGGGCAGCAGACTCTCCAAAGAACAGCCCATCAGAGGGCTGAGACTCTCCGCATTCCTCCAATCGCAGCCTTGCTTTCTTGCTAAGTTTAGGGGAAGGGAAGGGGCCATGACAATGGACAGTGTCTGTTTTTATGGTTTTAAATTTTGTATATTTGTTTTTAGTGCTCACTGGTTTTAACCTTTGTAAACAGCGCAGAGAACTACGGCTATGGGGCGGCATATAAATGTATTAAATAATAATAGGTTTTGAAAGCGAGGGTGACCATATGGAAAGGTGGACTGGGCTCTCGTACCTCTAACAGTTGAATGGAAAAGAGGATTTCAGCAGGTGTCATTTGTAGGCCTGCAGCACCCGGTGAAATTCCCTCTCCGTCACAATAGTTAAAGCTGCAGAGTGATCAGATACCAAAGAGGGCAGGGCTCCTGAAGCTTTAACTGCTGTGATGAAGAGGGAATTTCACCAGGTGTTGCATGTGATAATGAAAGAACTGGGCGTGTTTAGCCTGGAGAAGAGAAGATTGAGGGGAGACATGATAGCACTCTTCAAATACTTAAAAGGTTGTCACGCAGAGGAGGGCCAGGATCTCTTCTCGATCCTCCCAGAGTGCAGGACACGGAATAACAGGCTCAAGTTAAAGGAAGCCAGATTCCAGCTGGACATCAGGAAAAACTTCCTGACTGTTAGAGCAGTGCGACATTGGAACCAGTGACCTAGGGAGGTGGTGGGCTCTCCCACACTAGAGGCATTCAAGAGGCAGCTGGACAACCCTCTGTCAGGGATGCTTTAGGGTGGATTCCTGCATTGAGCAGGGGGTTGGACTCGATGGCCTTAGAATCCCCTTCCAACTCTATTATTCTATGATTCTATGATTCTACCTGGAGATGCCAGGGATTGAACCAAGGACCTTCTGCACCCAAACCAGGGGTTCGACCACTGCGCTACGATCTGAGTGTGCAGCTTGACAGAGGAAGGCGCAAGCTGCCGTCCTGTGAAGTAATTAACACGACGTTCTCATCCGTCTATCTTTGCCCCTGCCGTTGCCATGGCTACATCCACTTGTAACAGTTTGATGCATTATCATGGTGTTAAAAAAACCCTCTTGTTTTGTAAGGGTTTGGAATAATGGCTTTTGCCTGGACTGTACCACAGGACACCGAAATAAATGGCTATAAATAAATAAATTTAGGAACATCCGCACGCACGCCCTCCGGAAGCACCGCCGCCACCGTCTCTCCAGAGTGGCTCAAAGAGGCTAAAATAGGAGAGTGAAGCGTCAAGTGCCTCTTGTTCCTTCCCCCTGCTGAAGCAGCAACCAGCAGGAGAAGGACTGCCAAAGAGGAACTGGAATCAAAAGCTGAGCAAGAGCCGTAGGTACCTTCCTGCCTTTCAGGATGGATGTTCAGAGGAGCGTGTTCAGTGGAGGGCAACCAGGATGATCAGGGGTCTGGAAACAAAGCCCTGTGAAGAGAGACTGAAAGAACTGGGCATGTTTAGCCTGGAGAAGAGAAGATTGAGGGGAGACAGGATAGCACTCTTCAAATACTTGAAAGGTTGTCACACAGAGTAGAGCCAGGATCTCTTCTCGATCCTCCCAGAGTGCAGGACATGGAATAACGGGCTCAAGTTAAAGGAAGCCAGATTCCGGCTGGACATCAGGAAAAACTTCCTGACTGTTAGAGCAGTACGACAATGGAACCAGTGACCTAGGGAGGTTGTGGGCTCTCCCACACTAGAGGCCTTCAAGAGGCAGCTGGACAACCATCTTTCAGGGATGCTTTAGGGGGGATTCCTGCATTGAGCAGGGGGTTGGACTCGATGGCCTTGTAGGCCCCTTCCAACTCTGCTATTCTATGATTCTATGCAAGAGGCGTGACTTGTGGCACACTTGCCAAAAAGATTACTTGGCTTGCCACTGTTTCAAGGCCTAAGAATGGGGTCCTGGGTTGCACAGCTGTTAATATTTTTCAATTTCCTCTATGCCTTTCCGGGGGTGGGGGAACTCATGGAGGCTGACAAAATTAAAACACAGGAAATTTAGAACAGGTTAAAAAAGATTTATTTATTTATTTATTACATTTATATAATGCTCCATAGCCGAAGCTCTCTGGGCGGTTTACGAAGATTAAAAAAACAGTGGGCATTAAAAACAAATTTACAAATTTTAAAAGCATAAAAACGTATCATACTAAAATACAGCCACCATTTGGGAGAAGAGAAAAACCTCGACTTGGTCATTGAAAAGATGAATATGTTGGCGTGGGGAAGGTGTCCCTGTTGGTGGGACTACCATCCACCTTCCAGCAAACAGAGGCAGTGTTCTCCAGAGCCCCAGCCTGCTATTTAAGACCCAGAAGTAGGGTGACCCTATGAAAAGGAGGACAGGGCTCCTGTATCTTTAACAGTTGCATAGAAAAGGGAATTTCAGCAGGTGTCCTTTGTATATATGGAGAACCTGGTGAAATTCCCTCTTCATCCCAACAGTTAAAGCTGCAGGAGCCCTGCCCTCTTATAAATCTGGTCACTCTAGTATATCTCCTGCAGCTTTAACTGTTGTGATGAAGAGGGAATTTCACCAGGTTCTCCATATATACAAAGGACACCTACTGAAATTCCCTTTTCTATGCAACTGTTAAAGATACAGGAACACTGTCCTCCTTTTCATAGGGTCACCCTACCCAGACAGGGCCGGTGCCAGACTATTTTGCGCCCTAGGCAAGGTGAGCTACTTTCATACCCTCCCCCCCAAAAAAACCGCCAACTTTGATTTTTAAGAACAGATGTTTCCTGGGAAAAATAAGAAGCACAAAACTTGAAACTGCTAAATTTATTTTAAAGTGCAAGAAATACGCCATGCCAATTATAGCAAACAAATTGGAAAGGAACGTCTAGGGGTCTAAAATGCATTATTTAATAGGAATATCACCTCCAAATCATCCCCCCTCAACTCACACGCACGCACGCACACACACACACACACACACACACACACACTTTGCATCACTCACTCCAAAGAAACACAAGCGTGAACACATGCATTCACTCAAAGACCCCATTCACCCATACATCGTCTTTCTTCCGGGCGCGTTCCGGAAGTCCGAACGTGGAGCCACCCCACCCCCACCCCAGCGTCCCTGGCTTCACTTAGGCGGATGTGGGGTGCCATCTCGCCCACCCAGGCCCAGCTGAATCCTCGGGCCGGGCCGGCTCACAGCCAATGCGCATGAATGCTGTGCTGTGCCCAGCGCCCCTCTTAGCTTGGCACTCTAGGCGGCCGCCTGAGTGGCCTCTATGGTAGCACCGGCCCTGTACCCAGAAGGCCAAGGTAGCGGCCAAAGGGCATCATCCGTTTGGTGCCCGTTCGTAGCCCATTTGGGGCTTGTTGCCGCAGGTAGACTAAACTGTGTACTAAAAATTACTGTTCATTTTCAAGGCAGAGCGCCACATTGTCCCATTACTTTGGGCAGTTCTGGAGCCTCAAAACGGCCACCGTTTAAACTTGAAACATTAAGATGGCCCCAGATACAATGTTTTAAGAGGAAGCCAGCATAAAATTGGCCTCAAGTGCCGTGGCCTGGCCCTCCACCAAATGGCAAGGAAAACCAGTTGGCCTTAACTGCCCTCCTGAATTAATACTGTTAAATTATGGTGACCGTGTGGAAAGGAGGACAGGGCTCCTGTATCTTTAAGAGTTGTATAGAAAAGGGAATTTCAGCAGGAGTGATTTGTACGCATGCAGCACCTGGTGAAATTCCCTCTTCATCACAACAGTTAAAGCTGCAGGAGCCCTACCTAGCGTGACCAAATACAAAAGAGGGCACAGCTCCTGCAGCTTTAACTGTTGTGATGAAGAGGGAATTTTACCAGGTGCTGCATGCGTACAAATCACTCCTGCTGAAATTCCCTTTTCTATGCAACTGTTAAAGATACAGCAGCCCTGTCCTCCTTTCGATGGGGTCACATTGGAACAGCTCACCAGGGTTTCAGGCAAGAATTTTTTCTTCCCTTTTTGGAGATACTGGGGATTGAAACTGGGACGTTTTGCATGCCAAGCATGTGCTCTTCTCACTGAGCTACATCTCCTCCCAAATATCTGTGCCATTGACAACAGCGCCACAATGGACTAAGAACGTTGGAAGATGCCTTGTTATATTGCACATCAGTGTGCATCCAATGTGTGACTGGAGGAGAAGGTTATCCATGGCTACTAGCCCTGATGGTTGTGTGCTATCTCCAGTATTCGAGGCAGTAAGCCTGTGTGCACCAGTTGCTGGGGAACATGGGTGGGAGAGTGCTGTTGCACCATGTCCTGCTTGTTGGTCCCTGGTAGACAGCTGGTTGGCCACTGTGTGAACAGAGTACTAGACTAGACAGACTCTTGTTCTGATTCAGCATGGCATTTCTTACATTCTAATGTTGTTGTTACTGTATTTCTTCGATTGTAAAATGCCATCGATTGTAAGACGCACACTAATTTCAGTACCACCAACAGAAAAAAAAACACCTAAGACACACCCACGATTCTAAGACATACCCCATTTTTAGACATGTTTATATGGGAAAAGAAATGTGTCATGGAATCAAAGAAATAGGGTATTATTATATTTATTTATATCCTGCCTTTTCCCCAGTACTGGGACTCAAGGCGGTTTACAAGATTAAAACATGTACAATTAAAACATACAAATTTACAAAAGTAAAATAGAATTAAACCTGCAGTAAAATTAAAAACATGTTAATTAAAAAAAAAAAAAACAGTAACAGATTAAAAGGCAGGGGTGGAGTGGTGGAATCCAATACATTAACACAGGTCCAGAGTAGTTCCAAAAGCTTGCCAGAACAAAAAAGTTTTTGCCTGCCTCCGAAAGTGTAGCACAGAGGGAGCCAGCCTAGCCTCCCTGGGAAGGGAGTTCCAGAGCCTTGGAGCAGCCACCAAGAAGGCCCTCTCCCGTGTATCCATCAGGCATGCCTGGGATGTTGGTGGGACCGAGAGAAGGGCCTCCTCAGAAGATCTCAGAGCACGGGCAGGCTCATATGGGAGAATACGGGCTTTCAGATAACCTGGACCAGAACCGTTCTTATGACCCATAAGTTTACAGAATATTAGTGCCTGCAGTTGCTCTGAAGTTGTATGTGAATGGATGCTTCCCAGAGGCATCTCGATCGAGACTGCTGGATTTCACAGGCCTTTGGTCTGGCTCAGCAAGGCAATTTTTAATGGCCCAAACTTGAACGCATTTTGCCCTTCCGTTGTCGCAGACAAATATGATGGTTGAAAGGCTATTTTAATTTCCTCAGACAAGAACAGAGGATCTTTAAAGGTAGACTGACTCCTGAGGCCCCTAATTGTTAATTGATCACAGAGCTTGAATGTATAAAGTCTGCCTGTCGTGGTCAGATCTCACTCCGAAGTCTCTCCTTCCAGCTTCCTGCAAGAGCAATGACGCGGAAAAGGCTCTTAATTGAAATGCAGACCATGTCACTAATTGATTTCTGGCTTGCAATCTTTCTGTTTCCTTCTTTCGCCTTAAACTTTCCCACTGACAAATCTATTGCCAAAAGCAATATGATCCAGCAAATTGACTCATCTACTCAAACTCTACACTGATGGGTTGTGTTATGTTAATTTGCAGGAGGTGTATACCGGCTGATGAAAATCTATTTTCTGAACTTTTACCTCTTCCAATTTGATCTCTGTAATTAGGTGTGCTGCAAAGTGCTAATTTGTTTGCAAATGCTCTAAGTTGTGTTTTGCTCTGACCGAAATTCAGCTCTTGGGCAGATTTTTGTTGTTGTTGTTGTTGTTAAACACACTGTGGGGAGCCCTCCAAAGTCACTTTACAATCTCTCAGGTTTTCTAGGTTGCTCAGCATCAGTAGCGAGTCACAGGAAAGGGGATCAGGACAACGGCTTTTTAAATGGTTCAAAGGCTCTGAGGGCCTTGCTAGACCTACCTGATAATCTGGTGGGGAGTAGGGGCGACGCCGCGCTACAGCTAGCGTGAGCCGTCGCCCCTTTCTACATGTAACACGCGACGGGGAAAGGGAAAGCCCCGTCGCATCCTCCATTTTTTTTTTACTTAAAGGGCCATGTGCACAGGAGTGCACCAACGGAAAAATAAGCGTTGTTTTTTTTAAAAAATAAAGGGTTCCCCGCTCCCCCTGACCCTGATTTCCCCCACACAATGTCTGATGCCCCCCTGCCCGCTCGCTCACCCGTCCCCACTCGCCATGCCCACCCGATCACCCGCCTGCCATGTCCGATGCCCCCTCTGCGCCCCCCCGTCCGTGATCTCCCCACCCTGGCTCTTTCCCCCCATCTCTCCTGCTGGGTCCGCTCTTTCCCCCAGCCCCCATCTACCCGCCCCGTGATTTCCCCCCCACCGGCCCGATGGGCACAGCGCTCCTGTGGAGTGCTGTGCCCTGTGCGTGGCTTCTCCTGGCTACTCACGAGTAAGCGAGCAGCCGGGAAAAGCCATGGAAGTAGCTAGACCTTCCGCAGCCCCAGCCTCAGCCTGGGGCTGCGGAAAAGCCGGGCCATAAGCGGATCCGGTTATCCCGGGTCAAGGGAGGACTTAGCCCGGCCTGACCCCGGGATCCTCTGTGCGTCATCTGGATGCACAGCAGGGAGCCCGGGCCTCACACCGGGCTAACTCCTCGTCTAGCAACGGCCTGAGTGAGGTGGAGATGGGGCAGAAGAAAGACAAAGCAGGAGTAAAGAGCTTCAGGAGGAACGGCTGGAAGGAGCACCTGGCAAGGAACAAAGACACAAAACATATGAAAAGGGGTAGTGGGAAAGGACCAGTGAGCTGATTAGAAGGCTAAAGAGCTGAATCAGATGAGTGGATGCTATGAACAGTTAAAGAGACCTTCCAGTACAGACAGAAAAGTACAAGACCAAGAGGACAAGAAAAGACTTTCCTATTTCATAGCAGCATTGGCGCCAGGTGAGCCTTGCCAGGGAAATCGTTCCATAGTCTGGGGGCCACCACCGAAAAGGCCCTGTTCCCTTGTTGCCACACTCTGAGCCTCTCTCAGAGTAGGCACCTGGAGGAGGACCTTAGTAGGCACCCGGAGAAGGACCTTAGATGTTGAATGTAGTGACCGGGTATATTCGCTTCGGGAGAGGCATTCCGTCAGGTATTGTGGCCCCAAGCCGTATAAGGCTTTATAGGTCAAAACCAGCACCTTGAATTGGGCTCGGAAACATACAGGCAGTCAGTGCATGCAGACCAGAGCAGGTGTTATATGGTTGAACCTTCTGGTTCCTGAAATCAATCTGGCCGCTGCATTTTGCACAAGCTGCAGCTTCCGAACCATCTTCAAAGGCAGCCCTACGTAGAGCGCATTGCAGTAATCTAACTTGGAGGTTACCAGAGCATGGACAACTGAAGCCAGGTTACCCCTGTCCAGATAGGGGCGTAGCTGGGCCACCAACCGGAGTTTGTAAAAGGCACTCCGTGCCACTGAGGTCACCTGAGCCTCAAGTGACAATGATGGGTCTAAAAGAACCCCCAAGCTACGAACCTGCTCCTTCAGGGGGAGTGCAATCCCATCCAGAACCGGTAGAACACCACCCCCCATCCTGTCAGCGGAATCACCTACTAACAGCATCTCAGTCTTGTCTGGATTGAGTTTCAGTTTATTTGTGTAGTTCTCCACATCTAAAAGGATTCCAGAACAGTGAACAACAAGGGATAAAATTATAAAAAGTTTAAAAGAATGAAATACAAGATTAAAACTATCCTTTTTAAAAACAATATTAAAATTATCCTTTTTAAAAACAGCATCGCTAAAACCATGGCTGGTTAGCCAAGGAAGGTTTCCTGGAAAAGTTGACCTGGATGTATCCCGAGAGAAAACATCAAGTTAAAGCCCTATCATTTGGGCCAAAAAGTTCTTTGAGTAATGCAAACTTTATGCTGAGGGAGGGTGTAGCACTCTCACATAAATGGGTGCACTCTTTTGCTCTAATCAAACCCTGCTATGCCCCACTTCGCAAGGAATGGCAGAAGACCCGGTTTTAATCAAACTTCACGTTTGGCCCTAAATCCAACCAGTGTCTCAATGCTGCATTAAAACATCAATACATCAAGCCCTTTATAACCGAAAAGGGGGTACTTAGATATTCCCAGGCATGCCTTGCAGACATGCAAGTATTAAAGAAAGGCTCATTAAGCTGATTTAATTTGGAACATCACTGCTTTTTAAAAGACGTGCACACACACACACACACAGCTTATGTCACAGCTACCAACCAAAGCTATTTGTAACCATTATAAGCATAATCGGAAGAGGACTAATTTAAGGGTGCGGGGGAGACAACAGAAGACATTTATAAGGGGTTTCTTTTTAAAAAAATAAATGAAAGAACTCCATAATTAATTCCTTGTTATTTATTTATTATCTTTTTGCCATTAAACTAGCCAGAGAAAGTCTGTTATGTCTCTGGGTTTCTGTTGGGAGTTCTTTCTTCTGTAGCCGTATTATGTAAATTGCATTTTGCATCGATTACGTTTTATGACTGCCAGTAACCACTTCTTGGTTACTCTTTGGTCTCTGTGTGTTTCCCGATTCTTATCTCACTTCCAAGTAAACATGTTTAGTATCAGAGAGTGAATCTTGTGTTTCTAAGTACTTAAGATATCTAAGATTATGAAGTACTTAAGATTTCCAGCCCAGGGCTGCCAATTTATAAACTTGTCCCTGTAGGTGTTCCTTTACAACTGTTTATTCCCTGCTCATTGTTGCAGATTTAAGTTTAATGCCATGCCATTAAAACTTTCATCTCTGACTTCAGCCTATCTAACAGCTAAACACACAGGAGCAGGCTACAATGAGTAGATCGCAAGCTGAATATGAGCCAACAGTGCGATAGGGCTGCAAGAAAGGCCAATGCTATTCTGGGCTGCATTAATAGAAGTATAGCTTCCAAATCGTGTGAAGTACTGGTTCCTCTCTATTTGGCCCTGGTTAGGCCTAATCTAGAGTTTTTTTGTGAACCGCCCAGAGAGCTTCGGCTATTGGGCGGTAAAAAAATGTAATAAATAAATAAATAAATAAATATTGCGTCCAGTTCTGGGCTGCACAATTCAAGAAAGACGCAGATAAGCTGGAGTGTGTTCAGAGGAGGGCAACCAGGATGATCAGGGGTCTGGAAACAAAGCCCTATGAAGAGAGACTGAAAGAACTGGGCATGTTGAGCCTGAAGAAGATTTATTTATTTATTTATTTATTTATTTATTTATTACATTTCTATACCGCCCAATAGCCTGAGCTCTCTGGGGAGACATGAGAGCACTCTTCAAATACTTAAAAGGTTGTCACCCAGAGGAGGGCCAGGATCTCTTCTCGATCCTCCCAGAGTGCAGGACACGGAATAACGGGCTCAAGTTAAAGGAAGCCAGATTCCAGCTGGACATCAAGAAAAACTTCCTGACTGTTAGAGCAGTACGACAATGAAATCTGTTACCTAGGGAGGTGGTGGGCTCTCCCACACTAGAGGCCTTCAAGAGGCAGCTGGACAACCATCTGCCAGGGATGCTTTAGGGTGGATTCCTGCATTGAGCAGGGGGTTGGACTCGATGGCCTTGTAGGCCCCTTCCAACTCTGCTATTCTATGATTCTATGATTCTATGAATGTTTTTTTCTTTTCCTGGTCAGTTGGCAATCCTACCGTCACAAGATCAACTTCTTGGTTCCAAACTGCCAACTCCTGACCAGACTATGTCCGGCCATATTCCCGTGCCTTTAGCAGCAGCAGCTCATACAGAATATAGCTAGCGATGCCTCTTCTAGGAAGGTGCGCTAGCTATACTTCTGCACGCCAGCCTCCTGTTTAAATGCGCAGGAACACAGGAAGTGTAGAAAGTGGCAATCCTGTTGCAAGCTAACAGTTATTGAACATGTTTTCATAACATGACACCACTTTGCATATCCAACCCCCGCTCAGGGGTTGTTGCATCGATCAAGCAAACCCGGTGAGCGTTGCTCATGCAAGGGTTAAACAACACTTGCATACCCCATGATCTGTTCTAGGGTTATGAGAGGGTTGTTTAACCTTTGCATTAATTTATTAACAAAAAGTCCAAGGTGTTTTGCCTGTCTCTTGTTTTGAGGCCTTCTTCAGGGAGCTGTCATGTTATGATAATACAAATTACAAATGGGACAACACATAATATTGAAACACTTTTTTGAAATAATTTAGTCAAAAGTTTTCCTTCCCCACTGTTTTGAGGCCTGGGCCTCAGTTGAAGCCTGCGCCAGACCGCGATGGACGCAGGTAAGCCCCCCCTCCCCACTGCCCCCTTACCTAGCTCTGCCGCCGTCGCCACACAGACTGCAGTACCGGCGCCAGGTGAGAACCCTCCCCCCCTTTTACCTGCATTCGGAGCTCTGGATGGAGGCGAACCGCTTCGCCTCGATCCACAGCTCCCCCGACCCGATTCGGATCCGCCTTTGGCGGAGGCAGATCGGGTCGCTCCGCTCCGGATTCGCAATCCAAATTGGAGCGGAGCACAGCCCTAGTTACCACATCTTGTGGCAGCTTCCTTCAATTCGTTATACACTGTCTAAAGGGCCTCCGTTCATCTGTCTGTAATCTCCCACTGTCCACGTTCTAGTAGAGCCTTCCCTAAGCTGGTGTCCTCCATATGTGTTGGACTGCAAATCCCATCATTCCCAGCCAGCATGGCTATGGAGATCAGGCTGTTCTAGCAGTGGCCCTGCCTTCATTCTTCTCTCCCTCAGCTCAGTCTGCTGGAATTGCTACTGGAGGTAAGAGCTCAGGGAGACGAGCCTTCATGAGGGAGGCCTTGCTGTGCACCCAAGTACCATAGGCCAGACAAATGGGTGTAAAGACTGAGTCCTTTGGTTAAACTGCATTTTGTGTTCAACTTCGTCCCCTCCAGAGGTGCTGGACTACATCCCCCATCATCCCCCATGCTGACTGGGGATGATAGGAACTGTGGTCCAACACAAAGTTGGGGAAGGCTGAGATAAAGCTGTTCTGTTTGCAATGGTCCCTTTGTACGTGTGAGTCGTCATCAGGTCATGAACATGCACTTGTGAAGCAGCTCAGGTTTAAGCATGGAGATTTCCCTGCACTGCTTGCAAACTTTTTGGGGGCAGCTAAGTGATCACTGTTGAGAGACAGAACACTGCTGAGCTTGAGGCACCATCGTTTGCCCTGACCAATGTGGCAACGCCTACGTCTCCATCTTCCTCTTCCATGCTGACCTTCTCTGTGCGCAATGATTGGCGCTGTGCGCTCGAAGTTCGCTCTCCACGCTGGGAATTAATCTGGTATAAACAGCTTCTTCCAGCTTCTGTATTCACAAATCAGGCACACACACATCATTCAAAAGTAGGCACGGAACGGGGATTAAAGGGTATGAACTAATCTGCATTACTGATTTGCCCTAAATAAGCCTAATTATGCAATTTGGGAGTATGGATCGTGCTAAATTTGTCCACAGGGAAAGGATTAAACCTTTAAGAGCTCCGTGGTTCAGCTTCCTTACCCCCAGTACGTTGAAACCAAACATTTCGCCGCTTTAACAATTTTTATTTATTTATTTATTTATTTATTTAATTTTAACTTGACCTGATCTTCCAATGTATTTCTAACCACACGTGGGTCACCGTCTCCCGCTAAATTCCCACACTCAGTCAAAGGAAAGCCCACTTCAGTGGCACACAGGGGCACAACAGTGGTAGGCAAATAGCAGAATTGCCCACCCCCGGGGCAAAAGGTGCTTTACCAAACTGTCACATACAGCTAGTTTAGTATCATGTTTAATATCAACATCAGAGGAGGGCAACCAAGATGATCAGGAGTCTGGAAACAAAGCCCTATGAAGAGAGACTGAAAGAACTGGGCATGTTTAGCCTGGAGAAGAGAAGATGGAGGGGAGACATGATAGCACTCTTCAAAGACTTGAAAGGTTGTCACACAGAGGAGGGCCAGGATCTCTTCTCAATCCTCCCAGAGTGTAGGACATGGAATAATGGGCTCAAGTTAAAGGAAGCCAGATTCCAGATTCCGAAAAACAGATTGATTTGGATCTCAGGCCAAAAAGTCGCGAATCTCCAGGAGCAGTGAGTTCTTGACCAGCTTTGATGTCATTTAATATTTGAGCAGTTGTGTGCCAATTAGCATTTTCCCATTTTGTCAAATCCAACTGCTGCCTTCTGCACTGTTGTAGAGTGGCATTTACAAACCATTATGCTTACTGGACATCAGGAAAAACTTCCTGACTGTTAGAGCAGTACGACAATGGAACCAGTTACCTAGGGAGGTTGTGGGCTCTCCCATACTAGAGGCCTTCAAGAGGCAGCTGGACAGCCACCTGTGAGGGATGCTTTAGGGGGTTGAGCAGGGGGTTGGACTCGATGGCCTTGTAGGCCCCTTCCAACTCTGCTATTCTATGATTCTACATCTTTAATGTCAACATCCTCATTCTTTCTCTTTAAAAGCTCATGATTCTAACCTGGTCATTATATGCAAGAGAATGAGATGATAGAATGGATACTTCAAACTGCGCGTGGATGAGGTCTCAGATTCTAAATATTTCTCTATGTTAAAACAAAACTATTCGTGTCGGTAGAAAACTAATACCATAGGAAGCAGGCTGGAAACTTCTCCCTAATGTGCTAGGTTTTTTGTTTTGTTTTGTTTAAGTCCTGCAGATAATTTTTATTATACATGGAGAAGCATTAAAAGAAACATGCCCCATCAGAGGTCTAAAGTGATAGAAACCACCTCAGGATTGAATTGCGATTCTGGTCCGTTGAGCACCAAGAAATAGAATACAGGATGGGGTTTGGTAAATTAATGAGACTATGCAAATAGAAAACAACTCCAGTGACTTCCAATGAATTCTATGGGGAAACAAAACCAGCGAAAACCAGGGATAGTGTTGAGCTGTGTGTGTGTAAAAACCTTCCTCTTACCTAGTGTCAGGGATAGTTTCGGCACTGCCGTAGGGTCTTGTACTTTTATCTAAGATTTAATTAGTAGTAGTCTGGAAGGCTTTGGAGCTGTTCAGCCTCTGGAATGTTAGAATCTGTGAGAGTTGATCTCTGTCAGCGTTCTCAGAACAGGGATCAGGATTTTCCCTACTACCCACAGCCACCTGCTTGCCTAATGTTGGCAGAGAAGCTGTCTGAGAGAATTTGATAGAGAAAGAAGAGGGGTTTGGTGATATAAATAATAGTTAACTAATCGTTAGCTGTTCTCTATCAGAAGACAAGCGGTAAGGCAAATATGAAGCCTAGGCGCCTGGTCAGGAGAGGAGTAACTTATAGGTAACCTTTGCCTTGTCAAACATGCAGCTTAAGCAAAGAGACCACATACACAGCTGGGGTCAAGAGATAAGCGCGTTATCTGGAAAGGCCCAGCTTGCTTAGTCAACAGACAATACACAATGGGTTTCTGCTAAGTCTATGAGTTTCTTGTGGAAATATACCCAAGCATGACACTGTATGACCAAATATGTAACTTGTTTGCCACACAGTATAAAAGTCCTGGATGAGAAGCGTTCAGGACTGCTGCTGCTCCTGAATTTTAAGCAGGCAGTCTTTTCGCTGCGGAAATAAAGCCAAGGCTTTGATCTTACCCCGTGTCTATTTGTTATTTGGTTCCAGCGGCTAAACACGATCCGAGAGAGAGAGAGAGCTCAATTTGAGGGCTCTTACCACGTTGGAGAAGGATCACCCAGATTGAAGCGTTATCTTGGGGGGCTGAGCAGTGCCGTCCTGTCTGAACAGGGGCATTGCTGAAAGGTTAAAAGCCTGTCTGTCAAGTATTCTGGAAGAGGCCTACATCTCCCTTGTTAAGATGGTGCAAAGGCGGGGAGATTTTGCTAGGAACATCTGGTCTGCATTCTCAAAAAAAAACCCGTTTGGATCCATCATCGTTTGAGACCCTGGGGGCACTCTGCACATGCTCCTTCTTAGGTGAAACTTTGTTTTTGTTTATTTTTATTTTTTAATTCCCTTTTAAAACAAATACAACCAAATACATAACAATTACTTGATTATAAAAATGTTAACTACTTGTTATCCATAAACAATCAACAAAATACTAGTGCCCCCCTTCCCTTCGGGATCACTCCTGTTTCCAGAATCTTAACACCTCTTCTGGTGGTGGGTTTCCACTTCCCTTAGAAAACACAAATTTTAGGAACTGTTCCCATATCACATCAAATTCATTCATCTTTGCTATACTATTATTATTATTATTATTATTATTATTTATTTATTTATATAGCACCATCAATGTACATGGTGCTGTACAGAGTAAAACAATAAATAGCAAGACCCTGCCGCATAGGCTTACATTCTAATAAAACCATAATAAAACAATAAGGAGGGGAAGAGAAAGCAAACAGGCACAGGGTAGGGTAAACAGGCACTGGGTAGGGTAAAACTAACAGTATAAAGTCAGAACAAAATCAAGTTTTAAAAGCTTTAGGAAAAAGAAAAGTTTTTAGCTGAGCTTTAAAAGCTTCGGTTGAACTTGTAGTTCTCAAATGTTCTGGAAGAGCGTTCCAGGTGTAAGGGGCAGCAGAAGAAAATGGACAAAGCCGGGCAAGGGAAGTAGAGACCCTTGGGCAGGCGAGAAACATGGCGTCAGAGGAGCGAAGAGCACGAGCGGGGCAATAGTGTGAGATGAGAGAGGAGAGATAGGAAGGAGCTAGATAGTGAAAAGCTTTGTAGGTCAACAGGAGAAGTTTATATTGGATTCTGAAGTGAATTGGAATTGAAGTGAAGTGAATACCTCTTCTTACCTTAATATTACATGTCAATTTATCATTAATAGCAATATCCCAAACTTTTTATACCATTCTTCGATATGATAATCCCTCTGAATCTTCCAGTTCGTAGATATAATCAACCTAGCAGCAGTCAGCAAATTTGTTATCGACTCCTTAATTTCTTTTTTACTCTTTAAATTTTCAAATAGTGAGAGTAATGCCACTCTTGGTGTCGCTTCAATCTTCATTCCAACTATTTCTTCAATCTCATTGAATTTAGGTGGCACTTTGGATTACTAAAAACTTGCTATGAAAAGTAGTGAGGCTTTTCAAAGACCTGAACTCTCATTTGCTGTGGATTGTGTGTCTTTGTTTGTTGTCAGCTCAGTGAACCAGCAGACTGGGTTTGATGACTGTTGGACTTTCTTTCCTCTGCCTGGACTCATGTGGTGAGGAGTTGCCCGTGCAAAAGCAGTGGCTTGCCTTTGAGGGTTTGCCTCAAAGGGTGGATTCCTGCATTGAGCAGGGGGTTGGACTCGATGGCCTTGTAGGCCCCTTCCAACTCTGCTATTCTATGATTCTATGATCTTACGCCTTGACCACGTTGCCTGGAGTTACCAACGTATGATCCGAGGTTAGACTAGCTCTCTTTGACGTGGTTTGTTAGGCCTTTTAAGAATTTGCCCCTTTGATTGCCCAGGTTTGGGACCTGTGTAAGGATTGACCTTCCCTTGCGTTCAGAACCGTGGAGATGGCAACAGGGAAACCACATTGGTGGGGATCTCGTCATGGTAGTAGTGATTAGCTTTTGACTGTTCTGGAGTTTTTTTGAGCCTATAACTACTGACCATCAGCTTTATGATTTCTGAAGTGTGAAACACTTAAGCTTTTGCTGTGAGATTTCCTGCAGTAAAGAAGTCTCACGGATGTGGGTGTCCTGTGTCAGTTTGCCAGAATGTGCGCTTGCCTGAGGGACCGGGAAACCCGACACCTAGGCTCACTTGCTGCACATTTGAACTGTTAACTTCCCTTCCTGCTAACCCTGATCTCTTGCAAGAAAAACTGAAGAGTTCAGTCCAGCACGACTACTTTATATTCCTCATCACATTCCCTATACTCTGTGTAAGGTTGGCAACGCACATTGGAAAGAATCCTCCCTAGGGAATTGCTCTAAATAGGGCCAGCTCCAGATCTGAAGGGGCTTCCAAGACAATCCCCGTGGCTGGGCCTTTTCTGACATTGGCCCTCATCCCCTGCCCCATGAGGCCTGGCAGGGCGACCTGGTGGTGAGAAGTGGCTGGCAGCAATGATTCTCTTTCTATGCCCCAGAGCACGCCTGAGGTAGCCTTCTTCAGAACATAAGAAGGACCCTGATGCTGGATCAGACCAAGGGTCCATCTAGTCCAGCACTCTGTTCACACAGGGGCCAACCAGCCTTCGGCCAGGGATGAATAAGCAGGACATGATGCAACAGCACCCTCCCACCCATGTTCCCAAGCAACTGGTGCACACAGGCTTCTTGCCTCGAATACTGGAGATAGCCCACAAGTTATGAACGTGCAGGCAATAATATGTGGGCAGTGGTAGCAACCTGTAGAGAGAAAGCACACAACCATCAGGGCTAGTAGCCATGGATAGCCTTTGCATCCAGGAATTTATCCAATCCCCTTTTGAAGCCATCCAGATTGGTGGCCATCATCACATCCTGCGGCAGTGAGTTCCATAATTTAACTATGCATTTTGTGAAGAAGTACTTCCTTTTATTTGTCCTGGATCTCCCACCAATCAGTTTCATGGGATGACCCTGGGTTCTAGTATTTTGGGAGAGGGAGAAAAATGTCTCCCTGTCCACATTCTCCATACCATGCATCATTTTGTACACCTCTATCATGTCTCCCCTTAGTCTCCTTTTTTCCAAGCTAAAGAATCCCAGTTGATGTAACCTTCCCTCATAGGGGAGATGCTCCAACCCCTTAATAATTTTAGTTGCCCTTTTCTGCACTTTTTCCAGCTCTGTAATATCCGTTTTTTTAGGTGTGGTGTCCAGAACTGCACACAATATTCTAAGTGTCATCACACCATAGATTTGTATAAAGGCAGTACGATACTGGCCGTTTTATTCTCAATTCCTTTTCTTATAATGCCTAACATGGAGTTTTCCTTCTTTACAGCGGCCGCACACTGGGTGGACATTTTCATCGATCTCTCCACTGCAATCCCCAAGATCTCTCTTGTTCGGTCACCGCCAGCTCACATCCTGTTAGGTTATACTTGAAGTTGGTTTTTTTTGCCCCAACGTGCATCACCTTACACTTGCTTCCACTGAACTGCATCTGCCATTTGGGCGCCTGCTCTCCCAGAGTGGAGAGATCCCTTTGGAGCTCTTCACAATCCCTTTGTGTTTTAATAACCTTAAATAATTTGGTGTCAGTCAGCAAGTTCTTCCACGACTTTGTAGGAAATGTAAATTATATCCCCTCCCCTATACAGGCTGCCATTTAAATTTCCCACAAAGCGCTGTGGCACATTGCTGGCCGTTAAAAGACCTGCCCCATGTCACCCAGCACCCATTGGAGTTCCAGAAAAGGGGGGGAGGCAAGGCACGCACCAGCCATGGGCCTGGTTGTGGTACCTTAGCAGCTACCTGAGACTCTAAATTTTCTTAGGATAGACTGCCGATCCCTGTCTTTTGATTCACTGAACTGCAGACGCATTATAAAGAATGGATATTTAATCCAAATGAATCATTTTATTTATTTATTTATTTATTTATTTATTGCATTTCTATACCGCCCAATAGCCGGAGCTCTCTGGGCGGTTCACAAAAATTAAAAACATTCAAAGTATAAAAGAACAGTATAAAACCATAGTATAAAATACAATATAAAAGCTCAACCAGATAAAAACAGCAGCAATGCAAAATTACAAATTTAAAACACCAAGTTAAAATTTATTTATAGACTGTTAAAATGCTGGGAGAATGAAAAGGTCTTCACCTGGCATCTAAAAGCATATAATGTAGGTGCCAAGCGAACCTCCTTAGGGAGCTCATTCCACAGTCGGGGTGCCATAGCAGAGAAGGCCCTCCTTCTAATCATAGAATAGAATCATAGAATAGCAGAGTTGGAAGGGACCTACAAGGCCATTGAGTCTGACCCCCTGCTCAATGCAGGAATCCACCCTAAAGCATCCCTGACTGATGGTTGTCCAGCTGCCTCTTGAAGGCCTCTAGGGTGGGAGAGCCCACAACCTCCCTAGGTAACTGATTCCATTGTCGTACTGCTCTAACAGTCAGGAAATTTTTCCTGATGTCCAGCTGGAATCTGGCTTCCTTTAACTTGAGCCCGTTATTCCGTGTCCTGCACTCTGGGAGGGTCGAGAAGAGATCCTGGCCCTCTTCTGTGTGACAACCTTTTGTATTTGAAGAGTGCTATCATGTCTCCCCTCAATCTTCTCTTCTCCAGGCTAAACATGCCCAGGTCTTTCAGTGTCTCTTCATAGGGCTTTGTTTCCAGACCCCTGATCATCCTGGTTGCCCTCCTCTGAACATGCTCCAGCTTGGCTGCATCCTTCTTGAAGTGTGGAGGCCAGAACTGGACACAATACTCTAAATGAGGCCTAAACAGGGTCAAATAGAGAGGAACCAGTACCTTACGTGATTTGGAAGCTATACTTCTATTAATGCAGCCCAAAATAGCATTGGCCTTTCTTGCAGCCATATCGCACTGTTGGCTCATATTCAGCTTGTGATCTACAACAATTCCAAGATCCTTCTCGTTTGTTGTATTGCTGAGCCAAGTATCCTCCATCTTGTAACTGTGCATTTGGTTTCTATTTCCTAGCTGTAGAACTTGGCATTCATCCCTATTAAATGTCATGCTGTTGTTTTCAGCCCAGCACTCCAGCCTATCAAGATCACTTTGAAGTTTGTTTCTGTCTTCCAGGGTATTAGCTATCCCACCCAATTTTGTGTCATCTGCAAATTTGATAAGCGTTCCCTGTACCTCCTCATCCAAATCATTAATAAAGATGTTGAAGAGCACTGGGCCCAGGATGGAGCCCTGTGGTACCCCACTCGTTGCCTCTCCCCAGTTTGAGAAAGTTCCATTGATAAGTACTCTTTGAGTCCGATTCTGTAGCCAACTGTGAATCCACCTAATATTTGTTCCATCTAGCCCACTTTTACCTAGTTTATCAGAATGTCATGTGGTACTTTGTCAAAAGCTTTGCTGAAGTCAAGATATATGACATCCACAGCATTCCCACAGTCCACAAGGGAGGTTACCCGATCAAAAAATGAGATCAAATTAGTCTGACAGGATTTGTTCCTGACAAATCCATGTTGGCTTCTAGTAATCACTGCATTGATTTCAAGGTGTTTACAGATTGACTTCTTTATAATCTGCTCCAGAATTTTCCCAGGGATGGATGTCAGACTGACTGGTCTGTAGTTCCCAGGTTCCTCCATTTTGCCCTTTTTGAAGATAGGGACAACGTTAGCCCTCCTCCAGTCGTCCGGCACCTCACCCGTCTTCCATGATTTTGCAAAGATAATAGACAAAGGTTCTGAGAGTTCTTCCGCTAGCTCCTTCATTACTCTAGGATGCACTCCTGTTTGGTAATCTAGAAGTCCTGTGGTAAATAAATAATTCAGGAGATGGTGACAGCTAGTGATCTAAAGTATGTTTGAGATGTGCGGTAAACTTGTCCTAATATAGATTTCCACAGGTCCTGGGATAAGGAGAAGGGGAGGCACCCAGGGATCTGTGTCGTCAGCATTCACGTTTCCCCTCCCTGGGTTCTACAGAGCCTGATATAATTCAGCTGGATATTTCCGCTGTTCCATCTTCGGCTGGAAATACGAGGCAAAATTGTGTTAGGCTTCTGCGCTCACACAGGAAATGTATACCAGAATCCTCCCTGCATTCTTCTCTACAGTTCTACTTCTGACTAGTAATTGCCTGCCATGGACCTCAAGAATTGTTCTTCTAACCTTACGGTCCTTGTTCAGCACTCCAACCATTGTGCAGTTTAGATTGATGGATAAGCTGCTGAACAGAGAGCAGAAAACAATTTAGATTAGAAAGGAATTGGTGGCTTTTTTCCCTTTTAAGCAAGGGGGTGAGACAACTGAATGTGCTTAATACTGTGCCTATTACTGATGTTATTCAGGGCCGCTGTTCCTGAGAGGATAAGGCTGGCGGTTAAGAACTTGCAATAATGCATTAAATGGTGCTATTGTGTTGGGGGGGGGGGGACTTACCTAGCAAATCCTGGAGAGCCAACGTTAGGAGGAGTCTGAGACCTTTGATCCAGGCCATCCGTTCTCAATCTGCTGTTTTGGGAAGCAGACCACTTAAATTAAGAATGAACCATCTTTCTTCAACAGCTGATGAATTTAATAGTGGCTATGTACAAACCTAGGAAACACGAGGTCCCTATCCCAGCACATGTTAAATAGTAAGATCTCTCTGAACATGTGCAGAGTTCATTTCCCTGAGCAGCTGTAGCTCAGTGGTAGAGCATCTGCAAAAGGCCCCAGGTTCGATCCCTGGCATCTCCAGGTAGGACTAGAAAAAACTACCTGAAACCCTGGAGATCTGCTGCCGGTCAGTGTCGACAATACTGGGTTAGATGCACCAATGATCTGAGTCAGAATAAGGCAGCTTGCTATGCTCTTAACCACTCAATAAGCATAGCCGGCACCTATCTGGGATATGGATATTGCCTTCAATGAAAGAGGGTTGGACTTGTAGACAAGCTTTCAGTCCAAATCAATAATAATAATAATAATAATAATAATAATAATAATAATTTTATTTCTTACCCGTCTCTCCATTTGGATCGAGGCGGGGAACAACAGCAAGCATAAAATACATAAAATACTAATTAAAAACAGAGTATACATTGTTAAAACATCTTAAAAGCATCCTAAAATTCCACTGGATAGGCCTGCCGGAAGAGATCAGCCTTTATAGTTTTGTGAACCGCCCAGAGAGCTTCGGCTATTGGGCGGTATAAAAATGTAATAAATAAATATATAAATAGTTTTCTTAAATGCTAAAGGACTGTTAAGTTGACGAATCTCAGGCTATTTCACAGTTTGGGAGCAGCAGAAGAGAAGGTCCTCTGGGTAATACCTGTCAGCCTAGTTTTGGCAGGCTGAAGGAAATTCTTCCCAGAGGACCAGAGTGTGCAGGGCGGATTGTACAGAAGGTGATCCCGCAGGTAGCCTGGACCCAAACCATGTAGGGCTTTAAAGGTGATAACCAACACTTTGTACTTTGCCCGGAAACTAATTGGCAGCCAGTGAAGAGATTTTAAAACTGGTGTAATGTGGTCCCCCCTAGGTGTACCGGTGACCAGCCTGGCTGCCATATTTTGAACTAGTTGAAGTTTCCAGACTAGGCACAAAGGTAGCCCTATGTAGAGCGCATTGCAGAAGTCAAGCCTCCAAGTTACCAGCGCGTGCACGACCGTCTTTAGGTCTTCCGACTCTAGGAAGGGGCGCAGCTGGCGTATCAGCCGAAGCTGATAGTAGGCACTCCTGGCCGTTGCATCTATCTGGGCTGTCATTTGGAGTGACAGATCCAGAAGCACCCCCAAGCTGTGAACAGTCTTTCAGGGGGAATGTAGCCCCATCCAGAACTGGTTGACACACCTCCAAACCCAGGTTGCAGCCTTTTGACAGCAAGCACCTCCTTGTCTGGATTCAGCTTCAGTTTGTTTTTCCTCATCCAGCCCATTACCATCTCTAAGCATTCATTCAGAGGAGACACACTATCCTTAGTTCACACTGTTGTCGAAGGCATAGATTAATAAAATCATTTTTATTAATGATTTGGACGAGGAGGTGCAGGGAACGCTTATCAAATTTGCAGTTGACACAAAATTGGGTGGGATAGCTAATACCCTGGAAGACAGAAACAAACTTCAATGTGATCTTGATAGGC
This sequence comes from Elgaria multicarinata webbii, assembly GCF_023053635.1. Lineage (NCBI taxonomy): Eukaryota > Metazoa > Chordata > Lepidosauria > Squamata > Anguidae > Elgaria > Elgaria multicarinata. Next base: position 4,950,371 of record NC_086174.1, on the reverse strand, counting down.
TGGAGTGCTGGGCTGAAAAAACAGAATGAAATTTAATAAGGATAAATGCCAAGTTCTACATTTAGGAAATAGAAACCAAAGGCACAGTTACAAGATGGAGGATACTTGGCTCAGCAATACTACAAACGAGAAGGATCTTGGAATTGTTGTAGATCGCAAGCTGAACAGTGCAATATGGCTGCAAGAAAGGCAAATGCTATTTTGGGCTGCATTAATAGAAGTATAGCTTCCAAATCACGTGAGGTACTGGTTCCTCTCTATTCGGCCCTGGTTAGGCCTCATCTAGAGTATTGCGTCCAGTTCTGGGCTCCACAATTCAAGAAGGACGCAGACAAGCTGGAGCGTGTTCAGAGGAGGGCAACCAGGATGATCAGGAGTCTGGAAACAAAGCCCTATGAAGAGAGACTGAAAGAACTGGGCATGTTTAGCCTGGAGAAGAGAAGATGGAGGGGAGACATGAGAGCACTCTTCAAATACTTAAAAGGTTGTCACACAGTGGAGGGCCAGGATCTATTCTTGATCCTCCCAGAGTGCAGGACACGGAATAACGGGCTCAAGTGACAGGAAGCCAGATTCCAGCTGGACATCAGGAAAAACTTCCTGACTGTTAGAGCAGTACGACAATGGAATCAGTTACCTAGGCAGGTTGTGGGCTCTCCCACGCTAGATGCCTTCAAGAGGCAGCTGGACAACCCTCTGTCAGGGATGCTTTAGGGTGGATTCCTGCATTGAGCAGGAGGCCCCTTCCAACTCTACTATTCTATGATTCTATGAAATATATTTGGGTGTCATCAGCATACTGATAGCACCCGCCCCATGCCTCCAGATGATCTCTGAATTGCCTTCTACCACACCAACTTGTCTGAACTCTGCAGTCATCACTCAAAGCTTGCCATATCCCCTGCCATCTGAAGTTAAGGAAGTTGTTACTGAGGGAAGGCTTGTTTGAATTGCCTGGTCTGCAAAATATCCTTGTGTGAGACATGCACCTAGCACCAAATTTATCATTCTGATATTAGGTAAATTACCTGTTTAAAAGTAATAACATGGGCATTTAAGCTAAGTTTTGAATGTGGTTTTGTGCTGACTTTGATGGATTTGTTTTTAAATGGCTGCTTTTGCTGTTTCGTTGCCAGTCCTGATGGCTGTTTGCCACTTCCAGTATCCAAGGGAGTAAGCCTGTACACACCAGTTGCTGGGGAACATGGGGAGTAGGGTGATGTTGCATCTGTGTCCTGCTTGTGGTTTCCGCATGAACAGCTGCTTGGTTACTGTATGAACAGAGTGCTGGACTAGATGGACTCCTGGTCTGTTCCAGCATGACTCTCTCTCTCTCTCTCTCTCATCTTTATTATTTTAAGTGTTTTCCTGAAGAGTTGCACAAAGTTCCTCGCCCTACTCCTATGGCATTCCCTGCCTCTGGAAGTTAGGCAGGCGCCAACTTTGTACTCCTTTCGGCGCCTCCTGAAAACACCGTCGTTCCAGGAAGCCTTCCTTTGATGACCAGCCGCGTTTCACTTTGCATTTTGCTGTTTTTTAAAAAATCTACTTTAATGTTTTTATATTATCTTCTACACCGCTCCAAAATTTTGAACTGGGAGCATTATAAATAAATAAAACCACTGCAGGTACCATATTTGTCTACAAAAGTTCGGTTTAACAGCTATCCTTTTTCTCTGGCATTATGGATCAAACTGCATTTCCAACCATATATATATATATAAATGAAAAATAAGCAACCAGGCAGCAACTGTCCTTCTACCCCTGGTCTAAACCAGTGTTTAAAATCTGGTGAGCAGATCAAGCCTTAAATAGATGCAGCAAATTCCCTGGCTCTTCAGTCTTAGGAAAAAGCAGCAGCAGCAGCCCTGGCTCCCCATCCTCCAATGTATTGGACTGCGACTCCCATCATTCCCTGCCAGAATAGGTCGTGCTGGCTGGGGATGATGGGAGTTGCAGTCCAAAGAGAGCTAGAAAATCTCGCGGGACTAAACTCGTCGCCTCTTTTCAAACGCAGGCTTGGTTACCGCACAGGTCTGTTGGTGTCTACTCAGAAGTAAGTCCTAATGAGTTCAGCGGGGTTTACTCCCGGGTAAGTGGGACTACGAGGGCAACCTTCAAGCTTAACCCCACGTATCTGGGAATAAGACCTACTGAGCTCATTTGGATTTAATTCTGAGTAGAGACCAAGAGACCTGTGCGGTCACCAAGCCTGCGTTCGAAAAGAGGCGACGCCGTTAGTCTCGCGAGGTTTCCTAGCTCTCGCGTTGCGCGGCCCGAGGAGCGTTCTTGGGCCAGTTCTCGCGAGATCGGGAAGCCTCGCGAAGCGTCGCCTGGGCCCTGGCAGCAGCGGCAGCGCCGAGCGGACCATGGAGAGCGGGGTGGCGGAGGTAAGGGCGCGGGCCGGGGCTCCGAGCGGCGGACTTGTCGGGGGGCCCTGAGCCGATACCCAGCCTCGGTGAAGAGAGAGGCCTTCTCTACTCCTCGGAGATGGAGGCGAAGCGGAAGGAGACGCGCAAGTCGTTGAGGATCAAAGTCATCTCCATGGGCAACGCGGAGGTGGGCAAGGTAAGAAGAGGAGGAGGAGGGGAATAGGAGAAGAGCCGCCTTATTGGCCCGAGGCGGGGGGAATGACAAGGCCGACAGCCAATCAGGCGCTCCTCTCTGATTGGACCGTTATGACAGTTGAGGTGTTTTCAGCGTGGAATGAGGCGATGTGCGCCAGTTCGGTGGCCAAGGCGCAAAGGCTTCTGGGTCAAAATAGGGTGACCCTATGGAAAGGAGGACTGGGCTCCTGTATCTTTAACAGTTGTATTGAAAAGGGAATTTCAGCAGGTGCCATTTGTATGCATGCAGCACCTGGTGAAATTCCCTCTTCATCACCACCGTTAAAGCTGCCCTCTTTTAAATCTGGTCACTCTAGTACAGCTCCTGCAGCTTTAACTGTTGTGATGAAGAGGGGATTTCACCAGGTGCTGCATGCATACAAATGGCGCTGTTGCAAAAAATAGCTCGTTCCCTGGTGTACGAAGTCCGATACAGCACACAAGGAGGAGAGGAGATGAAGTGTGGGTCTAGCAATGTTTATTCTGCAGAATAAGAGACGCAAGGAGCTAACTGCTGCAAAGCATGTGCCTACCTCGCAAGGGAGGTAGCTAGGTTTTATACAGTATCTTCTTTGGTGCTGCAGACGTAGACACCATCTAACAGGAAATTTCTAGCTGAAAAGAGAATACATGGCATGTTCTTTTGGCAAGCACCAACACAAAGAGAGAGGTACTCTCTGTTCCTTAAGAGAACATTAACTTGATTTTTGGTTATCTAGGAATGCTCCGGCCCAGATATTCCAACTTTGCAATTTTTCTTTAGCAACTACCGTAGCAACTCTGCCTCAGAGAGGGCACTTTTCCAACAGCACCTGCTGAAATTCCCTTTTCTGTGCAACTGTTAAAGATACAGGAGCCCTGTCCTCCTTTCCATATGGTCACCCTAGGTCAAAAATTACTTTAAAATGTAATTTTCTTATAATTCTGTCTTGCCTTTCTTTGAAGGAGGTTAAGGCGTATGAAATTGTTCTCTCCCTCTCCCCCCCCCCCCCATTCATATATATAATCATTTATTTAATACATTTTTATACCACCCAATATTTATTATTTATTTAAAATATTTATATCCCGCCCTATATTACTAAGATCTTAGGGCGGCGTACAGATAAAAACATACAGTATAAAACAATAAATATACAGTTAAAAACAAATTAAACCATAATCCAAGCTAAAACAATATATAATTTAAAAGCAATAGATGCAGTTAAAACAATGTGCCAAAAGCTCTCTCACAACAACCCTGGGAAGAAAGTTAGTTTTCATTATTATTAATTAAATTTGCTTCATACTGCAAAAAGTAGTCTCAAAGCGCCTTATACAACCAAATACAAAAATCCATAATGAATATAACAGAGTAAAACCAAAGTCAATATAAACCACATTCAGTGCATTAATACAAATAAATCTGGAATAAATGGCAGCCCTGTTCAGAAGACACCTTAAACCACGGCTTTAACCATTGTGAATATGCCTTTGTGCTTTATTTACCATGGTTAAAGCCGTGGTTTAAGGTGTCTTCTGAACACAGCCTGGCTTTCTGGCTTAACCACCGTGGTTAAAGCCAAGGTTTGAGGTGTCTCCTGAATGGGCCCACTATCTTTCCCACAAAAGTTTGCTGGAAAGGTATGGTCTTAACTGTCTTCATAATACCCATCAATGGAAGGTTTGATGAACCATTCTTGTGACTGACTTCCATAATAGTAGTAGTATTTTTATCCCATTTCTCTGCCTTCCCTGGCTGAGGTTGCCCAGTGTGCTTTATGGCTGAATGGCAGACCTGGTCTCCCTGGTTACCTAGTCTGACACCTTTATCCACTATAAGACACTTAACTCCTTAAGAAACACCTTGATGAACAAACCTAACGGCTCAGTTCAGGCAACGCTGTGCAGTTGAGGCCCAGTATTGGGCAAAAGGCGGGATACAAATAATAATAAAACTCCGTGGTGGAGTTTTTACACCACCGTTGAGAATTGTGTTGTCTGGGGGAGAAATACTCCACACTAAATATCCACACTGTGCAGAGGAGAGTTCCTGCACAACCATTGCGTTGGCATGTTGTGTGGTGGGCTCCATGGAGTTTCCCGTTGCATTGAATGAACTGTTCCCTCTGGCTACAGAGTTCCCTGGCAAGAGCAGCGAAAGGAGCGAGGACCATTTTAGGAGTGCTGCTGGGATTGGTTCTTTTGCAGCAGTGGCTGATGGGATACCATCAGGAGTTGTACTCCAACATATCTGCGGGGCACCAGGTTGGAAGGCTGCGCTATAGAAAAGCCTCTGTCCTTTGCTGCTAATGGCCTCACTTTTGACCGGCAAAACCCAGAGCGGGGCTTCCAGTAATGATGATCTCAGGATACCACTTTAAAGAAATGTGCTGGTCTCTCAGCTGAGCCAGTGCAGTGGCCCTGCTACCCTTCCCTTTGCTGTCGCCTGATGGAATGGCTGCTGTCAGGTGACAGTTGAGGGAGGTAGGGAGGAACCTGGGGTCATCCCATGAAACTGATTGGTGGGAGATCCAGGACAAATAAAAGGACACACTTCTTCACACAGCGCATAGTTAAATTATGGAACTCACTACCACAAGATGTAGTGATGGCCACCAGTCTGGATGGTTTCAAAAGGGGGTTGGATAAATTCCTGGAGGCGAAGGCTATCCATGGCTACTAGCCCTGATGGTTGTGTGCCATCTCCAGTGTCAAAGGCAGAAAGCCTGTGTTCAGCAGTTGCTATGGAACATGGGTGGGAGAGTGCTGTTGCACCATGTCCTGCTTGTTCATTCCTGGCCGATGGCTGGCTTGACCACTGTGGGACTAGATGGACCCTTGGTCTGATCCAGCATCAGGGCCCTTCTTATGTTCTTATGGAGATTTCTTTTCACTCAGTGCTAAGGACTGTGAGACTCTTGCTTTTCGCAGATGATATAGGGACACTTTTTTCATGCTAAGGAACACCCCTGTATACACACGTGTGTGTAGGCACGCTATTTGACAATGCTGAAGGCTCTTCTTCCCTTGGTTTATGCTGTATACATTTATTCCACCTGTCATTTTAAAGCCAAGTGTGTTTTTATGGTTTTGGTTAAAGACATACGAGGAAAAAATGTAACTGGGCTGTCAGCAGTTAAATATACACCTCACCAGCTTCAGCAGCCGCTGAATGTTCCTTAGCATTCATGCACATACATTTACATGCATGTGCATTAGCATCAAGATGCATCCCCCCTCCCCTGAATTAACTTTGAGAGACTCAAGAGGGATCTGAACCCTGAAGAATGACCGCTTTAACAACTGGCAGCAAGAATTCTAATATCCTCAAAAGGCCAAATAATAATAATAAAGACCAGGAGACAGGGACTCTGGCTAAGTAGGGATTCTGGAGCACGTGGGTTCACATGGGAGTGGCAGTCCTAGTCCTCATCGAATAGTAGAGTTGGAAGGGTCCTACAAGGCCATCAAGTCCAACCCCCTTGCTCATTGCAGGAACCTACCTTAAAGCATCCCTAACAGATGGTTGTCCACCTGACTCTTGAAGGCCTCTAGTGTGGGAGAGTCCACCACCTCCCTAGGTAACTGGTTCCATTGTCGTACTGCTCTAACAGTCAGGAAGTTTTTCCTGATGTCCAGCCAGAATCTGGCTTCCTTTAACTTGAGCCCATTATTCCGTGTCCTGCACTCTGGGAGGATCGAGAAGAGATCTTGGCCCTCCTCTGTGTGACAGCCTTTAAAGTATTTGAAGTGTGCTATCACGTCTCCCCTCATTCTTGTTTTGTTTCAGTGAGTTAAAAAAACCCACCCACAAACCTTTAGTAAAGAAGCATTCAGAAACAATAGAAATAATATGGATTGTCTATATCCCCTCTGAAAACACAATTCTGGGAGCTTTCTTTCAGTCATTTTTGTGGATAATGAGGATTTCAATATGGCTGTATGTAAGCTTGATGAAAGGAAGCCTTCTATTTTTGTCTATGGAAGTCTGTAATGTGCTGTATACACTGATGGCACTGTATGAAAAACAGTTATAATAAGATGGAAATATAAGAATCTTTGGGAAGATGTAAATTATGGGACTTTTAAAATAGAAAACTGATACTTTTAACCATTTTGAGATGATAACAGAATTTACAATTGCTTAAATTGTATAATGTTTATCAGACTCTCTCTCTCACACGCACGCATACAGGAGATGTATGTTTTTAAAAGGATGTACATTGCAATTAGCGTTGCAAAACACGTCACACAGAGGGCTGAATGGACAGCGTAGTCAATTTGGTAAAATTCACCATTCTTTTGCTTTTTAGAGCTGCATTATAAAGCGATACTGTGAGAAGAGGTTTGTGCCCAAATACCTTGCAACAATCGGCATTGATTATGGTGTCACCAAGTGAGTACCCTTCGTTCAGAGCAGACAACAGTTTCACACAGCAGTTCCTGAAAATAGTCTGATGTGGTGAGAATTAAGGCAAAGCATATGTCTATGTAAGAGAGAAAGACTGGAAATCATGGTCTGATTGTTCAACCACTGCAATCATTCATCATTTTGCTGCCGTGATATTGCTGGAAACCACTGCTCTAAGGTTGCGTATATATCTGTTGGCATCTCATTGCATTTTGCATTTTTCAGAAGAATGTGTCCCTGTAGATAGCCGGTATATGTATAACCTGGAGAATACTTTGAGTGTCCAAACAATCCCTTAGTGCAGCCTTCCTCAACCTGGGGCGCTCCAGATGTGTTGGACTGCACCTCCCAGAATGCCCCAGCCAGCCGAGCTGGCTGGGGCATTCTGGGAATTGTAGTCCAACACATCTGGAGCGCCCCAGGTTGAGGAAGGCTGCCTTAGTGTGATACTAGTGAAATCCTCAGAGGAAGGAGAGTTTATAATCTGATTTTTTTGAGGTCTCCTTTCACTGATTGTTTGTCCAATTACTAATCCTTTTCACAAATTTACCCTGGATTTTTTTTTATTATCCAATCCTAAATGTCCACATGAGAATTCAGGTGTGCTGGTGGATCAACTTTCATGTTGACATGCTTGCTAATGCCTGTATCACAGAACACCTGAATTTAGTGCTGGACAGAAAGGTGTTTGTAATACTTGAATCTCATGGCTGTCTTTCTTTCAGAGTGCAGGTTCGGGACCGAGAAATCAAAGTGAATATTTTTGACATGGCTGGACACCCCTTCTTCTATGAGGTAAGCAAGATGGCAGATTTCTGGTGATGAAGTCAGGACATAGATCCAAATATTTCTGGCCCTGGTAGATGGCTTCATGGTGTAAGAACATAAGAAGTGACCTGAGGCTGGATCACACGAAGGGACCATCTAGTCCAGCTGTTGAGGAAATCAAGCTGGGTGATTCTTTTACCCATGCCCACAGGTATAGGAAAATGGCGCTATAAATCATTAGCTCTATAAACCATAAAGTTCATGGCTTCCTGCTTAATTAAAACATATTTTTAAGGCTGCAATTGCTTTCACAATTAAGCTGATGCTGAAACCATGTCACAAGACAGACGGTTAGACAGATAGAGGGTGGAGTGAGATATTTTTAAGGCAAGCTAACCAAGAAAAGGAAACAGATAGAGATGCATTTCCTGTAACTATTGCAATACCCATTTATGGTATTCTAGTCAGAGAAGTACTTAAACTCTGTACATGCCTAAATGCTTTGCTTCTCATTGGTTATTGTATTGCAGAGCTGTATTATGATTGGTGTGAATGTTCTGCCATTGTGTCTGAGGGGAACTGACCCTATAAATATGTTAACCTTTCCTGAAATTGTTGGGCTTCCTCAGTTCCTCAGGTCTTCTGAGACTGTCACCTTGCAGCGCTGCTTGTAATAAACCTTCTAAAGAGAGAGAAATTGTGTCTTGAGAGTCTGTGACCACCACTCAGCGAACCACGGGGACCTGCCTTTTCGGGTCCCACCACACAGCACTCTGTTCACACAGTGGCCAACCAGTCATCAGCCAGGGACCCTCAAGCAGGCCATGGTGCAACAGCACCCTCCCACCCATGTTCCCCAACAACTGGTGCACCCAGGCTTACTGCCTCGGATACTGGAGATAGCACACAACCATCAGGGCTAGTAGCCATGGATAGCCTTTGCCTCTAGAAATTTATTCAACCCCCTTTTAAAGCTAGAATGTATGTTAAAATAAACACGCTAATATAATTTTGTTTTTTATAGTGTTGCATTGTATATTTATTTCCTATTTGTAAATTATTATTATTATTATTATTATTTATTTATATAGCACCATCAATGTACATGGTGCTGTACAGAGTAAAACAGTAAATAGCAAGGCCCTGCCGCATAGGCTTACAATCTAATAAATCCTACTCTGCTTTGAGAAGATGGCCTAAAAATAATCTGTTGGAGTCCAAGTGGTTGCTCCAATAAGGTCCACGTGATGCCATAACCTACTATCCATAACATGTAACTACAGTGGAGTACTCAGTTGACCATCCTACAGCTGTAGTAGGACTCCGTCATCTTGTGCAAGCGTAACATGAAATCCATTTCAACCCACATGATTATTGCATCCTCCTTGCTTTTCAAGATGGAACGGATGGGTCACCTTGTCTCATCCCCATATTATATTTATGCTGGGGCAGATTTAGTCGTGTGCAATGAAGCATGGGCTTGCTGTGTACAGCCAAAGCTGCCTTTCCTGAAACGGTTCAGGTGATAGCATTGCAGGTGAATCCTGGAGTTGCATTTTTTGCCTGTGTAGATTATGTCAGATCAGCTGTATGCTGACACCCAAGTGATAAAAAAAAATCCCCATAGACTGAAGATAGCACTCTTCAAATACTTAAAAGGTTGTCACACGGAGGAGGGGCAGGATCTCTTCTCCATCCTCCCAGAGTGCAGGACACAGAATAACGGGCTCAAGTTAAAGGAAGCCAGATTCCAGCTGGACATCAGGAAAAACCTCCTCACTGTTAGAGCAGTACGACAATGGAATCAGTTCCCTAGGGAGGTTGTGGGTTCTCCCACACTAGAGGCCTTCAAGAGGCAGCTGGACAACCCTCTGTCAGGGATGCTTTAGGGTGGATTCCTGCATTGAGCAGGGGGTTGGACTCGATGGCCTTGTAGGCCCCTTCCAACTCTGCTATTCTATGATTCTATGATTCCACAGTCTGTGCACTGATGATTTATGGTACTTGTGGTCCCTTCTCTTTCCTGGAGCATCTTGTTGGTCCATAATATCTGCTTGCTTTGTTCCTGTGCTCTGTTTAAGGTGCGCAATGAGTTTTACAAGGACACCCAGGGCGTAATCCTAGTGTATGACGTTGGGCAGAAGGAATCATTTGACGCTCTTGACTTGTGGCTCGCTGAGATGAAGCAGGAACTTGGGCCGCATGGAAACATGGAGAACATTGTCTTTGTGGTTTGTGCCAACAAGGTAAACCGTTTCTAAGAGGAGTATAAGGCGTAGAAGAGGGTGACCCTATGGAAAGGAGGACCGGGCTCCTGTATCTTTAACATTTGTATTGAAAAGGGAATTTCAGCAGGTGTCATTTGTATATGCGGGGAACCTGGTGAAATGTCCTCTTCATCACAACAGTTAAAGCTGCAGGTGCCCTGCCTTCTTTTAAATCTGGTCACTCTAGTATAGCTCCTGCAGCTTTAACTGTTGTGATGAAGAGGGGATTTCACCAGGTTCTCCGTATATACAAATGACCCCTGCTGAAATTCCCTTTTCTATGCAACTGTTAAGAATACAGGAGCCCTGTCCTCCTTTTCATATGGTCACCCTAGTGTAGAAAGGTTCTTGCTTGTAACACTAGGCTCTTGCAAAGGCTCTCAGATCAGAAAGCAATGCGGTTGATGTGAACTACTGGCTTTTAAAAAAGGATTAGACAAAATCATGGAGTACAGGTCAGTAGCTATAAGCCAGGGTCATGCTTTTCTCCCATTTGTGTTTCAGATTGACTGTGCCAAGCTCCGCACCGTGGACGAAAGTGAAGGACGGCTGTGGGCAGAAAGCAGGGGCTTCCTTTATTTTGAGACCTCAGCTCAGACTGGAGAGGGAGTCAATGAGATGTTCCAGGTAAAACCTGCGCTGTCCTCCTGCATCCCTCTCCCTTGGCTTCCAATGGACGGTGTCCTGTACACTCTCCTAAACAAATGCTTTGAAGTGGCATTTTTTTAGCCTCTGTACAAGAGAGGCTGCATTTTTGCCTGCCTAGAAGCTGCTAGCAAGTGCGACACTGAAGCAAAGTTTGAGTCAGCTGGAAGCTGAAAATTCCGAATGAAAAACGGTGTGTCTTAACGATACTGATGAAACTCTGTCATTATCTGTCTTGGAATTTGAATTTGCCTGGCTTGTAATGCATGGTAGTGTTATGAATGGAATATTGTTGGATGGCAGAGCAGCCTTTGGAAAAGATGAGTTGTGTGTGTTTTTAAAGCTTGTCTGATGAAGCTTGAAAATATCGAGCCAATTCCAAATTGTGTGGAGGGGTGTTCACCCATCACTAACACTTAGTAGTTTGGTTTTTGCAGATCCCAGTAGTTTGGTTAGAAGCTCTTAGCATTTCTGTAACTTTGTGCCTTTTCGTTTTGAATCATATCTGTCTATTACAGCCTTCCTCAACCTGGGGCGCTCCAGATGTGTTGGACTGCACCTCCCAGAATGCCCCAGCCAGCTGGCTGGAGCATTCTGGGAGGTGCAGTCCAACACATCTGGAGCGCCCCAGGTTGAGGAAGGCTGGTCTATTAGATCGTAAACCATTCTGGAAGCAATTTTTCTGTTCTGACCCTCCTCCTCCTCTTCCTCTTCCTCTTCCTCTTCTTCCTCTTCCTATAAAGCCCTTCATGGCCTAGTCCCAATATACCTTAGAGCAGGATTTCTCACATTCAGAGATGAGGCTGATTCTTTTCAGACGTCAGCGTTACCAAACATTTAGAATGTTTAGAGTTTAAGATTGGTCCACTTGTATTGGATCCTAGCCACCATATTTTTTGCATGAGTCACAGTTGAGCTGGGCGGGCCTCTTCACTGGAAGGGTTCATTCAGAGACTCAACAGAGAAGTCTCCTCAAAAGACAGGGAATTTTGCTGGCCCTTTGCACTGGGAGAGATTGAACGGTTCAATTACACCGCAAATCAAGGCGTAGCAGAATTTACCCCACCCCACCCCCCACACATACTCCAGTCATCCTTATTCTGTAACATTCAAAGGTCTTAGGCTTGTAGGATTAAGAATTTTGATCTTCTTCTTCTTCAAAAAAAAAATTGGTAGCCTTTCCCCCTTGTTTCAGGTTTCTGGGCAGTTCATAAAATTCGGATTGTGGAGCGGTTGGCACAGACAAGCTTTTGCGAACTCTGCCTTCTGTGTTCTTTCAGACTTTCTACTCTGCCATTGTTGATTTGTGTGACAATGGTGGAAAGCGCCCCGTGTCCAGCATGAGCATCAGTTTCACCAAGGAGCAAGCGGACACGATTCGGAGGATCCGCAGCAGCAAGGACAGCTGGGACATGCTGGGTGTCAAGCCAGGGGCCACAAGGTAATGGAGTAGAGAGTGGTCCCCGTTGGTGTAGAAACCAGCAATGGAGAATTAGGCTGGGAGAGAATGAGAAAGGGCTTCGGGAGATGTCCTGATCATTTCTCGGCCGGTGCGTAATGTCTTTCTGCACAACAGGGTTCCCAAATACCTCTTTGTGCCAGTGCCTCTACATCTTTTTCTTTCTCCTAGTGGCTATTGGAATATGTTGGCCTAATATTTACAACCTTATTTTAGTTATTGCCAGACTGGGCTTCTGGCCAATAACCTTATAACAGAGTTTTGCAGCGGTTTCCAGCAAACTCAGCACAGACACAGATTAAGACTGAGACTTTCAGTAGGTTTAAAGAAACCTTTACTGGCATATAAAAATATAATTCAGTTATGGCAATCACAAATACAAATACTTACATACGGTCAGTCAATACAGCTCTGATACAGTGATCATTTCTGATATCTGAGTTATTTCTGTACATGGGAATACAATCCTTTTTATAGGCTAACTGTACAATGATGCAACTGCTTGCAATCCCTTAATTGAAACAACCAAGTCACCAATTATTCAATCATGACATCAATGTCCAGGTGCAACGTTGACCTTTAAGTTTTCTGCTGAGTCTTCTGATTCCTCCAGCTCCTCAGCAATTAGTAAATCCATGGAAACATAACCAGAACCCTGATCCAGGATTCCAGCAGTGGCTGTAGACGCCCTATTGCGCATTGGCAGCATCCTCGATGATGCATGTCTGATCCCTGTCCCTGCTGTTGGATTTGGTCTCCTCCCGATCATGCTGTGAAGGGAGGGAAGAGGGGCTCTGAAAGTTCTCTCTGTGATGATTGCCATTCCTCATCTTGACTTGAAATGGTGGGGAACTGCATGAGATGAACACAATGAATTCTGGATGTATTTGTAATAAGGCTGCTTCATCCATCTGTTTCACTGGTCACAGTGGAGATGGTTGGTTGCTTGGCTGATTTTATATTTAAAAAATGACCTGTTCATTCAGAATCATAGAATCATAGAATAGCAGAGTTGGAAGGGACCTACAAGGCCATCGAGTCTAACCCCCTGGAATCCACCCTAAAGCATCCCTGACAGGTGGTTGTCCAGCTGCCTCTTGAAGGCCTCTAGTGTGGGAGAGCCCACAACCTCCCTAGGGAACTGATTCCATTGACATACTGCTCTAACAGTCAGGAAGTTTTTCCTGATGTCCAGTAAGCATAATGGTTTGTAAATGCCACTCTACAACAGTGCAGAAGGCAGCAGTTGGATTTGACAAAATGGGAAAATGCTAATTGGCACACAACTGCTCAAATATTAAATGATATCAAAGCTGGTCAAGAACTCACTGCTCCTGGAGATTCGCGACTTTTTGGCCTGAGATCCAAATCAATCTGTTTTTGGAAGTCTTATGTATTTTATACTCGATCAGGATGGAGAGGCGGGTAAGATGATGATGATGATGAGTAAAAGCCTTTTTGAAATATGAGGAATAAAACTCAACAAATCCTCCTCTTTCCCCAACCATAAGCAGCACTAAGCTTTTGTAATGTTCTGATCCTGACGAAGCAGTTGTGAAACAGGTAGAAATAAAACCGGAGGCCTGTAGCTTAACTGTTCAGTTATCGCTCTGTTATTGTAAACTGTTTGAGAGTTTGGTACTGTTAACAATATGTTCAGTTACGCTTGATCATTGTTATATAAAATGTTTGTTCACCTATGATCAATTTGTTCAGTTACGCTTGATTATTGTTATACGTTTGTTCACTTGTGATCAATTTATACAAAACTTTTGTTTACCACCCCAGTTGCTTTGACATCATTTAATATTTTAGCAGCTGTGTGCTGATTAGCGTTTTTCCATTTTGTAAATACCACTATTCAGGTAATTTCAGTGCTCTGTTTTGGGTCCTGTGGGCCAGTGGATAGAGCCAGGACATATACCACCTCCTGAAACTAGGGCTGTGCTCTGCTTCTCGGACCGGAGAAGCAGAAGCGGATCGGGGTGCTTCGCCTCCCCTTAAGGCGGAGGCGAAGAGGATCGGGGGAGGAGCGGAGCTGATCGAGGTGAAGGCGGATCCTTCGCCTCGATCCGGAGCTCCGCAAAAAAGGTAAGGGGGGTTTACTTGGCCCTGCCGCCGCCGCCCATGCGGCGACAGCGGCAGAGCCAGGTAAGGGGGGAGGGAGGGGGGTCTTACCTGTATCCGTCCACGGCCCCGCGGCTGCTTCAACTGAGCCCGAGGACTCAAACAGGAGGCAGGTAAGGGGGAGGAAGGAGGGGGTGGTTACCTGGCCCTGCCGCCGCCGCCTGTGCAGCAACGGCAGCAGAGCCAGGTAAAGGGGAGGGGGGGCTTACCTGCGTCTGTTGCAGCCCGTCGCTGGCTTCACTAGAGCCCGCGGCTCAACCCGGAAGTGTAGGCCGCAAGCGGGGCCTACAGTTCCTGGTTGAGCCGCAGGCTCTAGTGAAGCTGGCGGCAGGCCGGGACGGAAGCAGGTAAGGGGGAGGAGGGAGGGGGGCCTTACCTGGCGCCGCCCCCTGCCTCTGCGGAGCTCCGATTCAGAGCCGGAGCTCCGGAGCAGAGCGGACCCTAGGCGGATCGGGAGCGGGGCGGAGCGGAGCGGGGGCTCCGTGCACAGCCCTACCTGAAACCCGGCTTCATTATTACGCCCGCAGTTGCGGTGGCAGCTCTTGATGCGTTTCTGTCTTGCCCTCCAGGGACGAGGTGAACAAGGCCTATCGGAAGCTGGCAGTGCTCCTCCACCCGGACAAGTGCATGGCTCCCGGCAGTGAGGACGCCTTCAAAGCTGTGGTCAACGCGCGGACTGCCTTGCTCAAAAACATCAAGTAGAGCGGGGAGGACGTGGCGCGCAGGTGTTCACAGCCCTCCCGAGAGACCTGCCCCCTCCTCGTGTCCGAATGAGAGGCGTCAAGGGTTGCCTGCTGCTTCTAGCCAGGCCAGCAGGAGCACGTCCCAGAGAAACCGCTGCTGCTGCCATAAGCTCGCCGTGACGGCCCTCTGCGACGGCTTTCCACATCCGCCTGAATGCCTCAGCAGCTGTAATGCCCTCTCCTTCCCCTGCAGGGAAGTTGGCCTTGGATTGAGTTGACTCTAAAATATGTTACTTCCATGTGGACGGACACGTTTCTGTGGCATCCCTGTGCTTTGTTATCCAAACGTGGGGCTTTTCAGCCTACCCTGATTTACCGTCGAGCTGCACCTCCTGGCCCTACACTTTGGCAGTTTGCTGTTTCCATTGGGTCCGCTCCCTCGATAAGCGGCCGACGGGCCCCTGCCTTTCCCCAGCTCTTTCGCTGTATATGATGGCCCCTAGATGTCTTTTCCTGGCTCTGATGGTCTCTTATACTGCGCACACACACACACACACACGGATAAAAAAAAAATTGGCAGCTAGAACTGGGGCGCTGGGAGCCACTAAGGCAGCCTTCCTCAACCTGGGGTGCTCCGGATGTGTTGGACTGCATCTCCCAGAATGCCCCAGCTGGCTGGGGCATTCTGGGAGTTGTAGTCCAACACATCCGGAGCACCCCAGGTTGAGGAAGGCTGCACTAAGGCCTACTTCCTAGTTTATATACCAAATGATTCCTAATACAAGCTAGCAGACAAGGAAACCATGGTCAGCCTGGCTTCAAGAAGAAGCTGAGTTGGAGGCAGGCTTTAAGATCTCACTGGCTGCTTCTCCATTTCATGATGAGACTAAAACAGCCAGAAACATTTTTGGTGTTGATCAAATATGTTATGGGATTATTATTTTTTTGCTTGGGAGTCAAAGCAACAGGGTAATTATTAGCCAGTACATCTGAATTGCTTCTGGAAACTGAGGCTTGGCCTGCAGGCTTCACTCCCTCACCTGCCTGCAGCTCAGCCCCTGTCAAAGGTAAAATCCTCTGCCATGGAGTTTCTCTGAAATTGAACTAACGCTGGCTCCAAATGACTGGAAGGGATGGAGTCGGGAGCTGTCCCCTCCCGAAAATACTTTGCGGCCCTTCCTGCTATGAGATGTCAGGGTATAATTTGGGAAAAGAGAAACCAAATTATACTCGGGGCTCAGTAGGTGAGATCCCCAAAGATCCCTCTTCCCAAGGTCAAGGGTGGTGGTGGTGGTGGTAGTTTGGCAATTCCAAAGCTAGAAAATCTCTTTTAGCCTCATCAGGCTACAAATGTAAAGAACTGGCATTTTCAAGATCACTTTCTTACAGCTAGTGTTCTAATTAGGGAATACGGGTGGAATTCTGTCTCAGTTTTTAGAGTGTTTGGACTCTGGGAAAGTCATGTAGCCGCTTTCACTGTGGAAAACATGTGTCTTTATCATACCTTTTGGAAACTTGTTTTGCCCTTGGGCTACTTGGGCCAGCAAAGGGGTGGCGGTTCACCCAGCAAGTCTCCAACTCACTCTGCCTCTTCTTTATCTCTCCCCACCCACCACCACATTGCTATCTAGAACACTTCAAGGTAATACAACTGGAAGTGGAGGAGAGGTGAAGGTGCATGTGGGTACAGGTGAGATCCCCCTCCTAGTGCTCCATCACAATCTGTTTCTCTTCCTCCAATCCCTCTAAAGAATAGCTTATTGGGGTGGGGCAGAGGGGACTGCATGGCAGCCTGATTTGCAGTAGGAGCGGGTGGGAATGGCATTTCTTAGGCAGTAGGGTTTTTTCTGGACTCTGGGAGTTGCCATCTCTTTATCTGATGCCTTTGCATCCCCGAGCTTCAGAGTACCACTTTCAGAAGATAATCACGAGAGCGCCAAAGTGTTCCAATCAGGAGAGGCCTTGAGATTCTCCTACCACAGTCCCGCAGAAGAGGAAGCTCTCTCGACATGGACGTGGGTGAGCCTTGCAGGGCTGCCCTGCTAGACTGGTCTTGACGGCCTTCAATACAAACTGTTTAGCTACTGAACGAGTAACTGGGGGAGAGACTCTCCTCCCCTTAGCCAGAAACGAGGCTCTACTCTGCAAGGTACGTGTATATAAGCTAAATTGATTCACATCTGCACTTTAAGCTTGCAGACTTCTGCAAATCCCTAATAGCATTCCGTCATCTCCCTTTAAAACTGAAGCTCTGTCTTTTGACCACTGTGAATGTCTTGTCACGTAAAATCCCCGTGTGTTCATGGATTTGCTGTATATTTTTGCAATTGCACTTTCCTGCCTTCTGTTTTGTGCACATCGTTGACGTCTGCCTTCGCTCCCGTGCCCTCTGGTGCCAACAGACACTACCTCCTGTTGAGATTTTGACTTCTTGAGCTCCCGTTTCCAACCACCACCTCCCGGGGAAGTTGTGAGTGCTGTTGCAAAGGTCTACTCCCTACAGCCTAGACGTGTTGGAGGGAGCTAGAGCCCTTACCTGTTGCAAATGCAGGCAGGGCTGCCCCAAGGAAAAGGTACCACTTGTCTTTTGCAAGCCTGAGAAGCTGCTCTTGAGTAGATCCGCTACCTCTGGTTCAGGTCTGGCAGGCTGCCCTCCTCCTGGGTTCTGGACTTCCACAAAATGGGAAAGGACAATCGGGGCACCCCAGGAGGCTTGAAACTAAGCTGAGTAAATCTCATAAGATTTTTGTTAATGTGAATAATACTTTTGCGTTTTCTCTATGGTATAGCCGAAAGCCATCTTCTAGTTTCATTCTTAAGTTATTATTTCCCATCCTTGTTTTGGGGTGAAGAGCCTTTCTGTTTTCATTTCGCCAAGGCTGTTAAAAGTTGCAAGTGACTCTCCCTTTGTAGGGGAAACTTTGTGGTCAGCCACAAGAAGCCACTCCGTTACAAAGGCGAAATGCCACCAGGTCACAAAACGCAACATAAAGGGATCAGAAGACCAAATGTCGTGAAGGTGATATAGCCTGGTCAGATCCCGCTCCTGAGAATTTGCCTAGGGAGCAGCTCATCGTGTTCTCGTGATATTGACACACTAAGCAAGACACGTGGAAAGTAATTTCTGCCAGTGCTGGTGGTGTCCTTTCTGGCATGCTGTTCTAGGGCTCTTTTAGTTGCAAAACTTACGCGGTCTTTCTTTTCCCCTTCACTTTTGCACAGCCTGAGGTTTGGATTAGCAGGGAAAGGGTGTTTGCATGGGATAATAAATAGATGTGCTATGGATATGCATTTATCTCCCCTCCTTGCATTGAGAGCCATGAGTGATCATGGCCTTGCAAGGACATCTTCTGCCTTCAGTTCAGATTTCTGTGCAAAATACCCCCCCCCCATCCACACCCAGCATAGGTATTGCTTCTGAAAGAAGAAAAAGCAAATACAGGGTGGTTAAACTCCAAGCCATAAAGGCAGGGATCTCGTTTTCAACGCATTTTCAAAGGGTCCCCCATCCCTCCTTGTGTGATGTATGGATTTCAAGGCACTGTATTTGGTAGGTACAACTTACACAAAAAGGCTCCTCGCTATACATCAGCTGAAGGTGTAGATCAGCCTAACGCGAGGTGACGGAAAATGCTGAAATGCCTGCACTTGCACGTCTTTGTATAGTAAACCTTGGAAATTTATGTATTATTTTTTTACAAAATTAAATCGGATTTAAAATGCACTTGCTGTTTTAGCTGTCCAACATGTGAGTTGCTTTTTTTTTGGCCCCGTATGTCAAAGACCACATAGCGTCAAGCAGACTCCCTGACGCTGAGGCAGTTGAGGTTTTTCTCTCCCATCTGAAGCTTCCTTGATTGCAGAGGGAGCTGTTAGCGGAACCCCTACAAAAGGAAGAAGTTCAGGTAGTGATTAAAAACATGCATGCAAGGAAAGGCCCCTGGCCTTGATGGATTCTTCGTTGAGTACTGTAAAGCCTGCTTTGAAATCTTGACAGACTTTATTTATTTATTACATTTTTATACCGCCCAATAGCCGAAGCTTTCTAGGCGTTTCACAAAAATTAAAACCCTGAAGAGCATAAAAACAATAATCTAACAACACAAATACCAAATACAATATAAAAAGCACAACCAGGATAAAACCACACAGCAAAAATTGATATAGGTTAAAATATGGAATTAAACCAGCAAAGTTTAAGTTAAATTAGGTGTTATTGGAGCATTATTGGAATGTTACTGAAACAGGCACACTATTTATTTATTTATTTATTTATTTATTTATTTATTTATTTATTTCATTTCTATACCGCCCAATAGCCGGAGCTCTCTTTACTTTGCAAAACTCCCACATCTCAGGCCTTAGCTAGACCTAACTATTATCCCAGGCAAATGGAGGGGTCGTCCCTGCCTGCTCCCAGGATCCCCTGTGTGTCATTTGGATGCACAGGGATGATCCCGGGACAATCCCCGGATATAGGCCTGGTCTAGCCATGGCCTCAGTCATCCCCAAACCAGGAAGCGAACATATATTATGTACAAATTCTAGACCACCACCCCGATTAACGTAGATGCCAAGATACTGTTCCACTAGCTAACAGAAATAATAGCAATGTTAATTCACTGTGACCAGGTAGAGTTCATACACACCAGGCAGGAAGGAGCAGGAAATCTGAATTTGTTAGTACACCAAGTGGCACTTAATGCTGCCAGAAATTCACATGCCACCATGATATCGCTAAACACTGAAAAGGCTTTTGATAAAATTTATCGGCCGTCTAGCAGCGTTACGCTTTCTCAGTTTGTCTTGCCTCAAGAATTTCTGGCCTGGGTGAAGATTGATGTAATCCTTTCAATGCTGTTCCCACTTGAAAGGGACACATAGAATCATAGAATAGCAGAGTTGGAAGGGGTCTACAAGGCCATCGAGTCCAACCCCTTGCTCAATGCAGGAATCCACCCTAATGCCAGTGTTGTCCACTCCCCCCTGATATTCAATACTTTACTGGAACCATTGGCTGACACCATCCAACAGAACAGGACAATAATGGGTTTTAGTTATTATATCTGAGTTTATCAGATTAACAGACACATTTAGATCAATATCAAGGTATACGATCAATTTGTCTAAATCAGAATGTATGCCTGGGGGAAGGGCACCTCTTTTGCCCTGATTTTACTACTGTAATTACATTTTTATCCTGCCTTTTCCCCTCTTGCAAGGACCCCAAGGTGGCTTACATGGCACCCCCTCCATTTTATCCTCACAACCACCTGTGAGGCTGGTCAGGCTGAGAGTCAGTGATTGGCCCAAGGTCATCCAGTGAACTTTGTGTCCAGGTGGAGACTAGATCGTGGATCTCCCGAGTCTCAGTCCGACACTCTAACCACCACACCGGCTCTTTTGAGATGGCAGTTCAAAGAATGCCCCAATGCCATAGTTTATCTGGGAATAAAGGTCCTTAGGGATACTACTTATCAGTTTTTTCTGATGTCCAGCTGGAATCTGGCTTCCTTTAACTTGAGCCCGTTATTCCGAGTGCAGGACACGGAATAACGGGCTCAAGTTAAAGGAAGCCAGATTCCAGCTGGACATCATGAAAAACTTCCTGACTGTTAGAGCAGTACGACAGTGGAAACAGTTACCTAGGGAGGTGGTGGGCTCTCCCACACTAGAGGCCTTCAAGAGGCAGCTGGGCAACCCTCTGTCAGGGATGCTTTAGGGTGGATTCCAGCATTGAGCAGGGGGTTGGACTTGATGGCCTTATAGGCCCCTTCCAACTCTGCTATTCTATGATTCTATGATTCTATTTATTTATTTAGTTCTGGGGTATGTACATCATCAGCGTTCATTTAAGGAGTGTTATGCGTGTGAGTGATGGCGTTCTGATCATTGCAGGCAAGTTGACAGTCTTATATTGGAGGGATAAATGAAGTTTACACATTGTTCCTTATAGTTATGAAATGGGCTCCCAATGAAATAAAAATAAGGGATCCAAAGCTCAACAAAGGGGAAGGCATCAAAAAATGAAAGGGGTCACATACGAAAATGGTCTTGTGGAGCTGGGAAAGGTACAGAAAAAGAAACCAAAATGATTAGGATGCTCAGCAGTTTCCCTAGATAGAAAGATTACGATACTTGGGGCTTCTTGGGTTATAAGCAAATCAAGAAAATCAGGACTTGGTAAACATATATAAAATTATGCGTGGTATGGTAAAAGTGGAGAGGGAGAAATTTTTCTCCACCTATTATAATACTAGAACTTTGATTCTGTGATTGTGTGAGTGTGTGTCCTATTGCAGCAATCCCCTCTACTCATGTGGAACCTGGTTGGCATGGCTCATTTGGAAGTTGGAATTCCAGGATTTCTCTCCCCCACCCCACAGCTTGTGGAAATTTAGGGATAAATAAAAGTATGATATTCAAATGGCTTCAGTTCAAAAATATTGTTCTTACATCGCTCTGTGTTTGACACCATTTTTCAATATATAAAGGACCCATTCCAGCATGTTTTGTGACGGCTTTCACAACCTCCCCATGTGAACTAGGGCTGCAATGCTCTACAGCAGCCTCGCTCAACCTGGTGTCCACCTGATCTTATGGACTACAGCTCCCATCAGTCCTAGCTAGCATGGCCAATGGTCAGGAACTGAGAGCTGTCCTTGGAAACAGGTTAAGGTACTCTATTACAACCATGTATGGAGCCGCCTCCTGCATCACTGAGCCCTGGGAGAGGAGACGGGAGCATTGCTGCCTGTGCTGCCTCCGGGACGGGCCAGATGAACCCTCATCCTCACCCTCAGTCACTTGCAGCAGCATTACTGCAAGGAGGTGTATCAACCAGTTCTGGATGGGGCTACGCTCCCCTTGAAAGACTGTGTTCGCAGTTTGGGGGTGCTCCTGGATCCGTCGCTCCAAATGACAGCCCAGGTAGATGCAATGGCCAGGAGTGCCTACTATCAGCTTCAGCTGATACGCCAGCTGCGCCCCTTCTTAGAGTCAGAAGACCTAAAGACGGTCGTGCACGCGCTGGTAACCTCAAGGCTTGACTTCTGCAATGCGCTCTACATAGGGCTACCATTGTACCTAGTTCAGAAACTTCAACAAGTTCAAAATATGGCAGCCAGGTTGGTCACCAGTACATCTAGGGGTGAGCATATTACCCCAACATTAAAATCACTCCACTGGCTGCCAATTAGTTTCCAGGCAAAGTACAAAGTGTTGGTCATTACCTTTACAGCCCTAAATGGTTTGGGCCCAGGTTACCTGCGGGATCGCCTTCTCCCATATAGTCCGCCCCGCACACTCAGGTCCTCTGGGGAGAACTTACGTTAGTCAGCTAAAACTAGGCTGACATCAGTTTCCCACAGGACCTTTTCTTCTGTCGCCCCCAGATTGTGGAACGGCCTGCCAGAGGAGATTCGTAAAATTAACTCTCTGTGTGATTTTAAGGCAGCTTTAAAGACTAGCCTTTTCCGGCAGGCCTATTCAGATCAATGTTAAATCATGATTTTTTAAGATGTATTGATTCCTGTTCTAATGTTGTTCCCCGCCTCAATCCAAAGGGAGAGGAGGGTAAGAAATTATTATTATTATTATTATTATTATTATTATTATTATTATTATTGAAGTCTGGAGAGGAGGGGAGGAGAAGGCTTCAATCCTGTCCCCATTCCAGCGATGTTCCTCAAGATCTCTGGGATGGGAGTGGGATTAAAGCTTCCCCCATGGCCTTGCCAAAAGGTGGGTGGCTTCAGTGGGTTGGTGTGACCCCAGCGGCCAACCAACAATCCATAGAGGATAGCCCTAAACATTTTGTTGCATGAGGGGAAGATGCAAAAGCCAATTGGACTCTGGCATTTGAATCTTTCTTCAACTCTGGTCAGGGCCGGCGCTACCATAGAGGCCACTCAGGCGGCTGCCTAGAGCGCCAAGCTAAGAGGGGCGCCGGGCGCAGTGCAGCACTCACGCGCGTTGGCTGTGAGCCAGCCCGGCCCGAGGATTCAGCTAGGCGGGCGAGATGGCGCCCCACACCTGCCCAGCCGAAGCGAAGCTGGCATTTTTGGGAGGGGGGTGAGCTCACCTTGCCTAGGGCGCAAAATAGTCTGGCACCAGCCCTGACTCTGGTGATGGGACAGCACCCTCCTCACCTGAAGGCAACAAGTTAGCTTAGGGCAGTGGTTCTTAACCTTTTTTGAGTCACGGACCCCTTTGGAAATCTGGTGAAAGCTATGGACCCCCTCCCTAGAAAAATGCACATAAGCGCATAAACACAACTTTACATGCAATGCATATACTTTATTTTATTGAAAACTGATTGACTCATATAGTGTATGGCATACACAAAGTATGAATAAAGTGAACAAGCTTAATAATAAAAAAATGTTTCTCATTCTTTTTCATGCAAAAATAAATGGCCACTCCCTACAAAAATGAAATACAATTATCATGTGCAAATTAAACGAAACAACACTTTTTAAGACAACTCCCATCAGCCCTGGCCAGCAAAGCCAAGCGCGCGAGAGCAAAACCGTGACAACCGAACAGGCACGTGCAACACCCCTTGAACAGTTTCATTCTGCAACGAAACCACAACTAAAACAGAACCTGCCAGCTGCTTGGCTCTCTAAGGGTTAAAGGCACAGAGATGGGTTCCTAGAGGGGAGGGCAATTTAGGGTGGGAAGGACCTTGGTTTCCATGGCAAAGGCACCTCTTCGCCCCCCCCCCCCCGGCCCCCAGTCTCCTCTCTTGTTTTTTCCTTCCAGGGCAAAGGGCACCTGAGTCTTTCCCAGGTGCTGCCTTGATGCTTCCCTGCCTGCTGGCATCAGGTGAGACACCCCCCCCCTCCTTGTGTGTTTCTGGGGTGGGGTAGGGTGGGGTGAGGTTGGGGAGGGGAAATGGGGGGGGGCAAACTCAAAACCCTGGGCTGGGGCGTTCCTACTGATTTCAGGGTGGTGTTAAGAGGGGTCTGGAAAATGCAAGCTGGACCCCCACCCCCTATCCCCCATTTCACCCCATAGAGGAGGTGGCTTCTGCAGCTGGTCTATATGGGGCTTCCCCACTTTTCTCCTCAATAAAGCCAGAAGGACTCTTTCATTTGGGTGGGGGTGGGGGTGGGAGTGGGGGAAGCACTTAAAGGAAATATGCCAAGAATCAAACAGAGTCATGGGTTATGCATCTGTGCATCGCCTAACATAGGGTGACCCTATGAAAAGGAGGACAGGGCTCCTGTATCTTTTAACAGTTGCACAGAAAAGGGAATTTCAGCAGGGGTCCTTTGTATATATGGAGAACCTGGTGAAATTCCCTCTTCATCACCACAGTTAAAGCTGCAGGAGCTATACTAGAGTGACCAGATTTAAAAGAGGGCAGGGCACCTGCAGCTTTAACTGTGGTGATGAAGAGGAAATTTCACCAGGATCTCCATATATAGAAATGACAGCTGCTGAAATTCTCTTTTCAATACCACTGTTAAAGATACAGGAGCCCTGTCCTCCTTTTCATAGGGTCACCCTAGCCTAACATGGTTCTGCACGCCTCCCCCTATTCTTCAATAATAATAATAATAATAATAATAATAATAATAATAATAATAATAATTTCTTACCCTCCTCTCCCTTTGGATCGAGGCGGGGAACAACATTAGAACAGGAATCAATACATCTTAAAAATTCTTGATTTTACATTGATCTGGATAGGCCTGCCGGAAAAGGCTAGTCTTTAAAGATGCCTTAAAATCACACAGAGAGTTAATTTTACGAACCTCCTCCGGCAGGCCGTTCCACAATCTGGGGGCGACAGAAGAAAAGGTCCTGTGGGAAACTGATGTCAGCCTAGTTTTAGTTGACTGAAGTAAGTTCACCCCAGAGGACCTGAGTGTGTGGGGTGGACTATATGGGAGAAGGCGATCCCACAGGTAACTGGGACCCAAACCATTTAGGGCTGTAAAGGTAATGACCAACACTTTGTACTTTGCCTGGAAACTAATTGGCAGCCAGTGGAGTGATTTTAATGTTGGGGTAATATGCTCACCCCAGCCTGGCTGCCATATTTTGAAGTAGTTGAAGTTTCTGAAGTAGGTACAATAGTAGCCCTATGTGGAGCGCATTGCAGAAGTCAAGCCTTGAGGTGCACCACCGTCTTTATGTCTTCTGTCTCTAAGAAGGGGCGCAGCTGGCGTATCAGCCGAAGCTGATAAATATTTATTATTATTTATTACATTTATATACCGCCCCGTAGCCGAAGATCTCTGGACAGTTTACAAAGATTAAGAACACTGAACGTTAAAAAATCAATATACAAAATTTAAAACCATAAAAGCACAATTTTTTAAAATAAATATATATATATATATATATATATATATATATATATATATACACACACACATTTAAAACAACTATCAACTCTCAGCAGATCCGGGGTCAATTACAAACTCAGCATATGCTGCTAACTTATTTATTTATTTATTTTATTACACTTATATACCGCCCCCATAGCCAGAACTCTCTGGGCGGTTTACAGAAATACTAAAATTCAGATAAAAACAAGTATACAAAATTTAAAATTTTAAAACACAGAACATACACACATAAAGCATTAACAAACGTTTAAAAACTAAAACATGTGGGTGATTAAGATGTGCCGCCATATGCCTGGGCAAAGAGGAAAGTCTTAACCTGGCACCGGAAAGATAGCAGCGTTGGCGCCAGACGAGCCTCGTCAGGGAGATCGTTCCATAGTCTGGGAGAAGAGACAAGTCTTGACCTGGTGCTGAAAAGATAACGATGTTGGTGCCAGGTCAAGACCTGGGCACTGCTGCTCCAAGGTCGTTCCTGTGTGGCTGAAATGCCTCCTGGAGGTGTCTGCATTAGCAGAAGCAAACAGAATTGGGCCCAAGGGCAGCCCCACCCCCACCCTCCCCAAGGCTCGCCTATCTTCAGGCAGGGTGTGGTGTGGGCTCAGACAGATGGTTTGGGGTGTCCTGAGAGTCAAATAATGTAAGTATTTGCTGACATGTTGTTGTATTTTTACTGCCAGAGATGTGGGGAGGCGCTTGAGGGATTTCCTGACTCAGGTGCTAAAAGAAATAGACAAGCCTTGGGACTGTCAGGGTGGGGTGGGGGGAACATTTGCCAGCTTTAATACATACCTGCAGAAAAAGACAGTTATATGGAGTCTATTCCAGAATCCCCTATTCTATAGGGTGACCCTATGGAAAGGAGAACTGGGCTCCTGTATCTTTAACTGTTGTACAGAAAAGGGCATTTCAGCAGGTGTCCTTTGTATGCATGCAGCACCTGGCTTGGGACCGCAATACCTGATGGAACGCCTCTCCCAACATGAACCTACCCGTACACTGCGCTCAACATCTAAGGTCCTCCTCTGAGTGCCTACTCCGAGGGAAGCTCGGAGGGTGGCAACAAGGGAGAGGGCCTTTTCAGTGGTGGCCCCCGATTGTGGAATGATCTTCCTGATGAGGCTTGCCGACATGAACCTACCCGTACACTGCGCTCAAAATCTAAGGTCCTCCTCCGAGTGCCTACTCCGAGGGAAGCTCGGAGGACGGCAACAAGGGAGAGGGCCTTTTCAGTGGTGCCCCCCCCCGACTGTGGAATGATCTCCCCGATGAGGCTCGCCTGGCGCCAACATTGGTATCTTTCAGGAGCCAGGTCAAGACTTTTCTCTTCTCCCAGGCATTTAACAACACTAAGTTTGTTTTTTAATGGGCCCCAGAACTGTTGTTTTATAAATGGATACTGTCGTTTTTATATTGTTGTTTTTATGTTTCTGATGGTTTTTAAATTTTGTATACTTTTTAATGTTTACTGTTTTAACTTTTGTGAACTGCCCAGAGTTTTGGCTGTGGAGCGGTATATAAATGTAATAATAAATAAAAAATAAAATTCCCTCTTCAACACAACAGTTAAAGCTGCAGGAACTCTACCCTCTTTTGTTTCTGGGCAGGGCTCCTGCATCTTAACTGTTGTGATGAAGAGGGAATTTCACCAGGTGCTGCTGGCATACAAATGACATCTGCTTGAAATCTTTTCTATGCAACTGTTAAAGATACAGAAGCCCTGTTCTCCTTTTCACATGGTCACCCTATATAAGCCTGTTGTTCAAAATTGCTTTATATATTTGGGTTTTAAATTACGTCATTCTGTTTTACTTTTAGGGTTTTAATCTTTGTAAACTGCCCAGAGAGTTTTGGGTATTTGGCAGGAACATAAAATGAAATGAACTTATGATTTATTTATTTATTACATTTCTATACGGCCCCACAGCCGAAGCTCTCTGGGCGGTTCACAAAAGTTAAAACAGTAAACATTAAAAAGTATGCAAAATTTAAAAACCATCAGAAACATAAAAACAACAGTATAAAAACAAGAGTATCCATTTAAAAAACAACAGTTCTGGGGGCCATTAAAATTATTCTTGCAGAAATTAAACAAGAATGAAAAAGAGGTATTAGGCCATATGCCTCAGAAAATCTGGGATAAATGTTAATTGGTTGTTAAAATTATTAATGTAAGACAAAACATGTCTAAAATAAAGAAATTGTTCCCCTCCTCCTGAATTTCTAGGTTTTATGTACATGTGTATCCAGTTGATTAATACATTGATTTTCATTTAACATTTTGTATTTTAAATTATTATTGCCATGTATTTTTTAAATGTAACAAATCTTTTTTTTAAAAAAAACCCCAACTATTAATCAACAAAGATTTCCTAAATCGAGGGATGACCTTAATTTAAAACAACATCCATGTAGTTTTGTGTAAGAAAGGGTGAAGGAAAATGTGCAGTAGCAGAATGCATGATGGGGAAGTGTGATGGAGGCTTAAGATGGAGAATGGACAGGAGGATTATTAGAAGGCCCGCAGTGGGAGTGTGCTTGGAGGATGAAGAACAGGTTCAAGGGAGGATGCTGCATCTTCTGATTTTTGGTTCATGGCTCTTTGGTAAAGAAACCTCCTCAAGTCTCTAGTTTCTCTTCGAGTCATGGCATTTATTTATTTTATTTATTTATTATTGCATTTATATCCTGCCCTCTAAGGAACCCAAGGCGGCGTACATAACCCTCCTCTCCATTTTATCCTCACAACAGCAACCCTGTGAGGTAGGCTGGGCTGTGAGAGTCCGTGACTGGCCCAAAGTCACCCAGTGGGCTTCCATGGCTGAGTGAGGACTAGAACCTGGACCTCCTGACACCCAGGCCAGATCTACATGTCGTTGCGAAGGCGCCTTTTTTAAAGACGTACCTAAAAGAAGCGCCTCTTTCTTTACTGTGTGTACTGTGAGCGAGGCAGCGCCGCCTGCGGAAGAATCTCTACTCCATTCAAAGATGCTGCTCGGGCCGCTTCCCCCTCGCGTGTTCTTCCATTCGAATAATCCCCCCTCCCACCTGGCGGCTCTTCTGGCGCATCCCGGCGGCGGCGGCTCCTCCTGCAAAACACTTTTCTCCCTCGATGTGTTTGTATTTGCGTTTGCGTGCACGTTTGCACACCGAAGAGAGTCCTGGGGAGATGACACCGCGGGGGAGAGCGAGAGGCAGGAGTTGAACTCGTCCACCGCGAGCACGCAAATGCAAATACAAACACACCGAGGGAGAAAAGTGTTTTGCAGGAGGAGCCGCCGCCGCCGGGACGCGCCAGAAGAGCCGCCGGGTGGGGGGGGGATTATTCGAATGGAAGAACACGCGAGGGGGAAGCGGCCCGAGCAGTGTCTTTGAATGGGGTAGAGATTCTTCCGCAGGTGGCGCTGCCTCGCTCACAGTACACACAGTAAAGAAAAAGGCGCTTCTTTTAGGTACGTCTTTAAAAAAGGCGCCTTCGCAACGACGTGTAGATCTGGCCCCAGTCCAACACTTTAGCCACTACACCACACTTAGACTCCCTTTCCTTCCGGGACATTTCGTAGTTGCTCCTTGGAGTCCACCACATTAACAGATTAGCGTCTTGGCTTTGCAGAGCTTGAGTAGCACTTCCTGGAAAGGCTGTCTGTGGTTTGAGACAGAGATCCGTTGGAGGCTTCTGTGGAGCAAGATGGAAGAGCAAGAGTCAGCTACCCATGGAGCAGGAAGAGGACCAGATGCCGTCAAGACTGGGAGTGGCAGGGGAAACTGGGAGAGAATGGGGCAGGCGATCCTGGCCGAGGCCACGGTCAGCTCCGATGTACAACGCCAGCGTTTCAGGGAGCTCCACTACGGGGCGGCACAGGGCCCCCGAGAGGTTTGCAACCTGCTCCAACAGCTCTCCCGTCAGTGGCTGAAGCCAGAGCAGCACACGAAAAATCAGGTTGTGGACCTGGTAATCCTGGAGCAGTTCCTGAACATCCTGCCCTTGGAGATGTCGAGCTGGGTGAGAGAATGTGGAGCGGAGACCAGTTCCCAGGCGGTGGCCCTGGCAGAAGGCTTCCTCCTGAGCCAGGCGGAGGACACGAAGCAGGAAGAGCAGCAGGTGAGAGCATTGCATTGCGGGAGCTCCAGGGGGTCAAGCATGTGAGAGATGGCATCTTAAAACTCTACTCTTTACCCAACCTTTTCTGGAAAACATTTCATAGAATCATAGAATAGCAGAGTTGGAAGGGGCTTACAAGGCCATCGAGTCCAACCCCCTGCTCAGTGCAGGAATCCACCCTAAAGCCTCCCTGACAGAGGGTTGTCCAGCCTCTAGTGTGGGAGAACCCACAACCTCCCTAGGTCACTGGTTCCATTGTCGTACTGCTCTAACAGTCAGGAAGTTTTTCCTGATGTCCAGCTGGAATCTGGCTTCCTTTAACTTGAGCCCGTTATTCCGTGTCCTGCACTCTGGGAGGATCGAGAAGAGATCCTGACCCTCCTCTGTGTGACAACCTTTGAAGTATTTGAAGAGTGTTCTCATGTCTCCCCTCCATCTTCTCTTCTCCAGGCTAAACAGGCCCAGTTCTTTCAGTCTCTCTTCATAGGGCTTTGTTCCCAGACCTCTGATCATCCTGGTTGCCCTCCTCTGAACACGCTCCAGCTTGTCTGCGTCCTTCTTGAATTGTGGAGCCCAGAACTGGATGCAGTTTGAGGAGTGATGTCCCATACTCTTCATAAAGAATCATAGAATCATAGAATAGCAGAGTTGGAAGGGGCCTACAAGGCCATCGAGTCCAACCCCCTGCTCAATGCAGGAATCCACCCTACAGCATCCCACCCTCCTCCTTCAAGTCCCCACGCCCCTCCACACACACCCCAGTAAAGCTTTGGCCTCTATAATTCCTTTCCTACCTCTTCTTCTAATTGCATGTCTTGGATCCTCATTGCTGTTTCAGGTAGAGAATCTCTTTGCAGAAATGGGGCCTGATTTCCATGTGGAAGGGGAGGCTCCATCGGACACTGGACAGAATCCCCTGCGAAGGGGGATCAAGCAGGAGAGGAGTGGAGGAGCCACCTTGCAGGGTAAGGATTAATTGCTGGGCAGGGGGTGGGGGGCATGCGAGAAATCGTTGGGCTGCTTTTATTTCCCATTGCGTCATTGGGGGCAGGTTGGAAATATAGTTTTATTTTAACATAGAGAAATATTTAGAATCTGTGACCTTCCCCCACGCACAGTTTGAAGTATCCATTCTATCATCTCATTCTCTTGCATATAATGACCAGGTTAGAATCATGAGCTTTTAAAGAGAAAAAATGAGGATGTTGATATTAAACATGTAACTTACTAGCTGTATGTGACAGTTTGGTAAAGCACCTTTTGCCCCGGGGGTGGGCAATTCTGCTATTTGCCTACCACTGTTGTGCCCCTGTGTGCCACTGAAGTGGGCTTTCCTTTGACTGAGCATGGGAAATTAACGGGAGACGGTGACTCACGGGTGGTTAGAAGTACATTGCAAGATCAGCTCATGCTAGAGCTGCAAAATCATAAAATCATAGAATCGTAGAGTTGGAAGGGGCCTATAAGGCCATCAAGTCCAACCCCCTGCTCACTGCAAGAATCCACCCTAAAGCATCCCTGGCAGATTGGAAACTCTTTTCTCCAGCCTTTTTCACAGTAAAAAAATACCCATTTTAATATTCAATACTTGAAGACTTTATATGTCGAAATCAGCACTTTGGATCGTGGGCAAGAGCACAATTGGGGAGAGATGAAGAAAAAAGGATGAAGTATCTGCTAAAACACATCTGCCCTTACACATGCATTACGTAAAGTGCAATCCTGTTACTGGGAACTGTCAGCTTAGTCTCCGAGACTAGTACACACTCCTGTTTCCCTGCTACCTTTCTCTCTCACAGGGGATGGAATGACGCCAGCAGTGAGTGCTCAGACACCTCGTCTTCTTTGTGATGGAATGGGAGCGGATCAGGTATGGGGGTTGGTCACTTGGGTGCCCTGCTCACCTCCCCGGAGCTGAGCCAAAAGGCCTCCAGTTTTCTTCTGCTAAAGCTAAGCGTTTATTAATTTATTGCATTTTTATACCGCCCAATAGCCGAAGCTCTCTGGGCGGTTTACAAAAACTAAAACCGTAAAAACCACTCAAAATACAAAACGAACAGTATAAAAGCAGAATATAAAATACAGTATAAAAACACAGCCCGGATAAAACCAAGCAGCAGTGCAGAAATTAAATTTTGTTGTTTATTCATTCAGTCGCTTCCGACTCTTCGTGACTTCATGGACCAGCCCACGCCAGAGCTTTCTGTCGGCCGTCGCCACCCCTAGCTCCCCCAAGGTCAAGTCTGTCACCTCCAGAATATCACCCATTATTATTATTATTATTATTTATTTATATAGCACCATCAATGTACATGGTGCTGTACAGATTATACACAGTAAATAGCAAGACCCTGCCGCATAGGCTTACAATCTTAATAAAGTTGCAGTAAACAATAAGGAGGGAAAGAGAATGCAAACAGGCACAGGGAAGTGTAAACAGGCACCAGGTAGGGTGAAGCTAACAGTATAGAGTCAGAACAAACTCAATATTTAAAAGCTATAGGGAAAAGAAAAGTTTTTAGCTGAGTTTTAAAAGCTGTGATTGAGTTGGTCGGCCCCTCTTCCTTTTGCCTTCCACTTTCCCTAGCATCAGCCTCTTCTCCAGGGTATCCTGTCTTCTCATTATGTGGCCAAAGTACTTCAATTTTGCCTTTAATACCATTCCCTCAAGTGAGCAGTCTGGCTTTATTTCCTGGAGTATGGACTGGTTTGATCTTCTTGCAGTCCAAGGCACTCTCAGAATTTTCCTCCAACACCACAGTTCAAAATACAAATTTTAAACAGCAAAGTTAAAATCAAGTTGCTGGACTGTTAAAATGCTGAGAAAATAAAAAGGTCTTCACCTGGTGTCTAAAAGAGTATAACATAGGTGCCAGGTGAACCTCTTTAGGGAGCTCATTCCACAGCCGGGGTGCCACAGCAGAGAAGGCCCTGCTCCTGGTAGCTATAAGAAGCTCTCTGCTGAATTGGACCAGAGGCCTGTTAAGTCAAGCATCCTGTTTCCCAGAGTAGCCAACCAGAAGACTTGTGGAATCCACAAGCAGGGCATGGGCCTAATAGCCCTCTGCTGCTTTTCTTCCCTAGTAACTGTTCTTGACATGAGCCTCGTGTGACGCAGAGTGGTAAAGCACCAGTTTCTGCAGCTGAAACTCCCCATGGCCTGAGTTCGATCCCAGCGGAAGCTGGTTTCAGGCAGCCGGCTCGGGTCGACTCAGCCTTCCATCCTCCCGAGGTCGGTAAAATGAGTACCCAGTTAGCTGGGGGAAAGAGAATAACGGCCGGGGAAGGCAACGGCAAACCACCCCGCTATAAGGCCTGCCAAGAAAACGTCAGCGAAAGCTAGCGTCCCTCCAAGAGTCAGTAATGACTCAGTGCTTGCACGAGAGGTTCCTTTCCTTCCAACTGTTCTTGAGAGGCATGCTTCCTCAGATCTTGGAGGCAGCCATCATGACCAGTAGCCACTTGATAGCCTTGTCCTCCAGTAGGAAGGCTGTGAATACTGTCCATGAACATTTAAGTCCTGCAGTTTAATGGACAGACACCTCTGGTTAAAGAGCCTTTTCGAGTTTGTTAGTAGAGCTATGAGGAGGAAACATGGTTGTTTTTTTCTGTCCAGGGTCTGGTGCGCTTTGAGGAGGTTGCTGTGTATTTCAGCGAGGAGGAGTGGTCACTGTTGGATCCTGAACAGAGAGCCCTGCACAGGCAAATCATGGAGGAGAATTGTGGGATCACGGACTCCCTTGGTAAGGCTCCCTCTTACCCTGGCTGACGATAATATCTATTAATAAAATACAGTGATGATAACATTCATAGAATCATAGAATAGCAGAATTGGAAGGGGCTACACGGCCATCGAGTCCAACCCCTTGCTCAATGCAGGAATCCACCCTAAAGCATCCCTGACAGATGGCTGTCCAGCTGCCTCTTGAAGGCCTCTAGTGTGGGAGAGCCCGCAACCTCCCTAGGTCACTGATTCCATTGTCGTACTGCTCTAACAGTCCGGAAGTTTTTTCTGATGTCCAGCTGGAATCTGGCTTCCTTTAACTTGAGCCCGTTATTCCGTGTCCTGCACTCTGGGAGGATCAAGAAGAGATCCTGGCCCTCCTCTGTGTGACAACCTTTTAAGTATTTGAAGAGTGCTCTCATGTCTCCCCTCAATCTTCTCTTCTCCAGGCTAAACATGCCCAGTTCTTTCAGTCTCTCTTCATAGGGCTTTGTTTCCATTCACCTAGGGTGACCATATGAAAAGGAGGACAGGGCTCCTGTATCTTTAACAGTTGCATAGAAAAGAGAAATTCAGCAGGTGTCCTTTTTATATATGGGGAACCTGGGGAAATTCTTTCTTCATCACAACAGTTAAAGCTGCAGGAGCTATACCAGAGTGACCAGATTTAAAAGAGGGCAGGGCACCTGCAGCTTTAACTGTGGTGATGAAGAGGGAATTTCACCAGGTTCTCCATATATACAAATGGCACCTGCTGAAATTCCCTTTTCTATGCAACTGTTAAAGATACAGGAACCCTGTCCTCCTTTTCATATGGTCACCCTACGTTCACCGCGTTTTAGTACTGTATTGATCTGAAGTATTTTTAGGCTCCACTAGATGCTACTGTGTATAATGGTTGGGAGAAATCTTTTCTGCTCTCACCGCCGTAGCTCAGGTGTTAAAAGGGGATTTGTCCTGAGTCGAAGCTGTATTGTGAGGTGATATTTAAGAAGCAGAAAAGCCTCATAACTCAAATTTTAGGATTTCTTTTCTTAGTTTTTCCCCATTCTGTTCAATGCATGGAATCATAATTTGATTGTAGTCTTACAAACGGGCCAGACGTCTAGCCGCTTTATAAAGGTATATCCAGGCAGAGCGTTTCTTCAGGAGATGCACCAGAAATCAGTCAGCCAGAACTTACTGAAAAAGGGGGGATAGAGGAGCAGTTCTTGATCCAAATGAAGAGATGCTTTTATTATAATTGCAAAGAAATGTCCTTTTTCTCATAACGGCAATCCACAAAGATGGAGATTTTTTTGTGGCTGGGTGACTAGCAGGTGAGCGTCTGAGTCTAGCATCTATTTTTAGGCCCAATACAAGACAACGAATATTCCTGGAGGACACCTTTGTATAGGATGACCATATGAAAAAGAGGTCAGGGCTCCTGTATCTTGTATTGAAAAGGAAATTTCAGTAGGTGTCATTTGTATACATGGGGAACCTGGTGAAATTCCCTCTTCATCACAACAGTTAAAGCTGCAGGTGCCCTGCCCTCTTTTAAATCTGGTCACTCTAGTATAGCTCCTGCAGCTTTAACTGTTGTGATGAAGAGAGAATTTCACCAGGTTCTCCATATATACAAATGATACCTGCTGAAATTCCCTTTTCAATACAGCTGTTAAAGATACAGGATCCCTGTCCTCCTTTTCATATGATCACCCTACCTTTGTAAAACCCCAACAATTTCAATAAGGTGAAGTGCTTCTGAGAAGTGCGTTAAACATGGTGGTGGATGAAAGTCAAGACAAAACTTACAACATTCCTCTGCATGGCTAACAAAATCGTTCCCATCACACATTTTGATAGACGTTTGGAGAAAACTACACCCCACAGACATGGCCTTTGCTTTCTACTCAGTCTTCTTGTTGTCTCCCCAAAACCCTCATTCAAACCACTCAGCTATTCCAAATCAAATTAGCCATCTGCAGTTTGAAGTAGCCTCTTCAGTCTTGTTAGCAAAATTATTTAAGCCTTTTCAGTGTCAGATTAACAAATATATGCTGTCATGCATTGAGACATAGTGGAGCAGAAACCACAAAATAATCTAACGCAAAACAATTTAGATGCACAGCTGAAAAGAAAACATAACCCTGCCCTGAAGGATGCAATATAACGCCATGCATCTCTGAAACCTAATGAGATTTTGATCACGGCTGTCAAAGACATTTTGTCTCCCTCAGCAATTCAGTTATAACAACACGCTAAAGGGTATCTAGGAACAATCCTGTCTATTGCCCAGGCAATTTTGCCATTCCAGAGATTGGCACAGACATTGACATAGCTGCCAGTCATAGAATCATAGAATCATAGAACAGTAGAGTTGGAAGGGGCCTACAAGGCCATTGAGTCCAACCCCCTGCTCAATGCAGGAATCCACCCTAAAGCATCCCTGACAGATGGTTGTCCAGCTGCCTCTTGAAGGCCTCTAGTGTGGGAGAGCCCACAACCTCCCTAGGTAACTGATTCCATTGTCGTACTGCTCTAACAGTCAGGTAGTTTTTCCTGATGTCCATCTGGAATCTGGCTTCTTGAGCCTGTTATTCCATGTCCTGCACTCTGGGAGGATCGAGAAGAGATCCTGGCCCTCCTCTGTGTGACAACCTTTTAAGTATTTGAAGAGTGCTCTCATGTCTCCCCTCAATCTTCTCTTCTCCAGGCTAAACATGTCCAGTTCTTTCAGTCTCTCTTCATAGGGCTTTGTTTCCAGACCCCTTATCATCCTGGTTGCCCTCCTCTGAACACGCTAGTTTGTCTGCTAGCAGGAAAACCCATAGGCCTTTGGGGCACATTGTCTTAATTCTCCATTTCTAACTTTGTTTTTTTACCAACATCTTGTCTTCATTCCAGAAGGTGACCGTTGGCAAATGGAGAATAAGAGAGAACCATATGGGATGTCACCAAAAAGAGACAGACCTAAATATAGGGAACAGCAGAGAAGGAAAACTGAAGTAAATCAGAAGAGGAGAAATAAACCCTCTACTCCTCGGGGCGGTGATGAAGACAATACCACAATTCAAGAAGAAATAGTTAAAACACAGGAAAATACGTGTTCAGAAAGTTTCAATTCCAAATCAAATCTTAATGCCCGTTGCAAAAGCCATACAAGGAAGAAACCGTGTATAAGTTTGGAATGTGGGAAGAACTTCAGTCAAAAGACACATCTCACTTCTCATCAAATAACTCACACAGGGGAGAAACCCTATCAGTGCTTGGAGTGTGGAAAGAGCTTCAAACAGAAAAGAAATCTTACTTCTCATGAAAGAACTCACACAGGGGAGAGCCCATATCAATGCTTAGTGTGTGACAAAAGCTTCAATCAGAAAAGAAGTCTTACTACTCATCAAAGAACTCACACAGGCGAGAAACCATATCAATGCTTGCAGTGTGGAAAGAGCTTTCATTGGAGGGAAAGCTTCATGTACCATGAACGAACACACACAGGAGAAAAACCATATCAGTGCTTTGACTGTGGAAAGAGATTTATTTTGAGTACACACCTTACTACTCATCAAAGATCTCACACAGGGGAGAAGCCATATCACTGCATGGACTGTGGTAAGAGCTTCAGTCAGAAGATACATCTCACTTCTCATCAAATAACTCACACAGGGGAGAAACCCCATCAGTGCTTGGACTGTGGAAAGAGATTTAGTCAGAAGATAAATCTCACTTCTCATGAAAGAACTCATACAGGGGAAAGCCCATATCAATGCTTATTGTGTGGCAAAAGCTACAATCAGAAAAGAAGTCTTACTACTCATCAAAGAACACACACAGGCGAGAAACCATATCAGTGCTTGCAGTGTGGAAAAAGCTTTCATTGGCGGGAAAGCTTTATGTACCATCAAAGAACTCACACAGGGGGGAAACCCTATCAGTGCTTGGAGTGTGGAAAGAGCTTTAGTTCGAGTACACACCTCATTAAACATCAAAGATCTCACTCAGCTGAGAACCCATATCAAAGCATGGACTGTGGAAAGAGCTTCAATCCAAAGACACATCTCACTTCTCATCAAATAACTCACACAGGGGAGAAACCATATCAGTGCTTGGAGTGTGGCAAAAGCTTCAATCAGAAAAGAAATCTCACTTCTCATGAAAGAACTCACTCAGTTGAAAACCCTTATCAATGCTTAGTGTGCAGCAAAAGCTACAGTCAGAAAAGAAATCTCATTACTCATCAAAGAACTCACACAGGAGAGAAACCTTATCAATGCTTGCAGTGTGGAAAGAGCTTTCATTGGAGGGAAAGTTTCATGTACCATAAAAGAACTCACACAGGGGAAAAACCCTATCAGTGTTTAGAGTGTGGAAAGAGCTTCTATCAGAAGACACGTCTCACTAAACATAAAATAATTCACACAGGGGAGAAACCATATCAATGTTTGCAGTGTGGAAAGAGCTTTCATTGGAGGGAAAGCTTCATGTACCATCAAAGAACTCACACAGGGGAAAAGCCATATCAGTGCTTGGAGTGTGGAAAGAATTTCTATCAGAAGACATGTCTCACGAGACATCAAATAATTCATACAGGGGAAAAACCGTATCAGTGCTTGGAGTGTGGAAAGTGCTTCAGTCAGAAAACATATCTCACTTCTCATCAAAGAATTCACACAGGGGAGAAACCATACCAGTGTTTGGAGTGCGGAAAGAGTTTCGTCAAGGGTACAGACCTAAATAAACATCAAAAAATCCACACAGGCGAGAAACCATATCGGTGCCTGGACTGTGGAAAGAGCTTTTGTCAGAATATAAATCTCACTACTCATCAAAAGATTCACACTCGGGAGAATACATATAAATGCTTGGAGTGTGACAAAAGTTTCAATCAGAAGAAAAATCTCATTTCTCATCAAATAGCTCACACAGGGGAAAAATCTTAGAAATTATTATTATTATTATTATTATTAATATTTATTTATATAGCACAATCAATGTACATGGTGCTGTACAGAGTAAAACAGTAAATAGCAAGACCCTGCCGCATAGGCTTACATTCTAATAAAATCATCATAAAACAATAAGGAGGGGAAGAGAATGCAAACAGGCACAGGGTAGGGTAAACAGGCACTGGGTAGGGTAAAACTAACAGTATAAAGTCAGAACAAAATCAAGTTTTAAAAGCTCCAAGAAATGCTTGGAGTTCCATTTGGCACAGCACTGAGTACCTGCTATGGACATACATTTTTTAAAAAACTATTCAAGGGCAGTGGGGGGGACATTGGGGGGCATGCATTTTGCAGGCTACAAGTGGCTCACTCCTGGTAAAAATGAATGCCAGGCATGGAACTAAATTTATATGCTTAACCTAAAATAGCAAAGGACAAAAAGAAAAGAACCTCTCGTGTAAGCACTGAGTCATTACTGACTCTTGGAGGGACGCCAGCTTTCGCTGACGTTTTCTTGGCAGGCCTTATAGCGGGGTGGTTTGCCGTTGCCTTCCCTGGCCATTATTACCTTTCCCCCAGCTAGCTTGGTACTCATTTTACCGACCTCGGGAGGATGGAAGGCTGAGGCGACCCAAGCTGGCTGCCTGAAACCAGCTTTCGCTGGGATCGAACTCAGGCCGTGTTGCCCCAGAAGCCTTTGTGTCTTGCAAGACGCCTGCACTGACCTGCATAATAGTCAACTTTGCAAATATTTATCTGAAATGAGGTCTTCCACATTTCCATCATAAATTTCAAAACTGTGCTAAGCTATGATTTTCATAAGCAAAGGTCTCCGAATACATATTCAGATGTATTCCTGTGTTAAGTTTGATTCTGGGCTTATTTGCACCAAGCAGGATATTCCACTATGAAAGCGGTATATAAAAGTCAGGAGCCACACTACTGCTTTGTAGCGGTATTGAAGTGCACTGACAACTGTTGAGGCCCATGGACACATCCCATATACTGTTCTCATAGTGGAATATCCTGCTTGATGTAGATGAGTCCCATATCAGAGGCACCTATAGCTAGAGCATTCATGCTCACATGGTGTAACTTCTCACTGATGTATGAGCCTGTTATTGTTAAAGGAACATGAGAGAAAATCAAAGTATAATTAATTTCCCCATGTAAACTCAGGAAAAGCAAGTTAGGAAAATGTGTATCAGATCAGAAATGTGCATCAGATCCATGATCTAGCTAAATACAAAAAATCCCATATCATTAAATCCCTAAACAAGGACAAAGCTGTCACAAAATATTAAAGTTGTTTAATGTTTTTCTTGTTGTTTAACGGAAAGAGTTAAGTAGAACAAAAATGCGTATTTCATTACTGAATCCATAAGTGCAATTAACAAAACCAAAACAATGGGTTTGTTTTCTTCTTTATCTTGGTTTTGGTGCATGTACAAAGTACCCCCTAGGACTGGGGTTTTCAATGTGGTACCTGTGGGTTTCAGTGCTCCCATGCAGACTTCTCTTGGTCTATGCTGTGATGTGGAAAATTAAATCCTCTGCCTTGATCATAAACTGGATCCTCTAAACCAAAAAATGGGTTCTCCCCCATTGAACTTCTTTTTGCAAAGTAACTATAATTTGTCAAATGCGTTTTCAGCATTAAGTGAAATAATTGCAGCCAAATCCATTCTTTTAGTATCCAGTACAATCAGATTTGGTACAAGGTTTAAATTATCTAGTCTCTGTCTTTGGTGAACAAATCCCACTTGATCGGGATGTATTATTAACGGGATGTTGTAATCATGCATTGTATGTTTTAATTTGTTTTAATGTGTTTTTTATATCATGTTTTTATACTTTTTGTTTTACA
This sequence comes from Elgaria multicarinata webbii, assembly GCF_023053635.1. Taxonomy (NCBI): domain Eukaryota; kingdom Metazoa; phylum Chordata; class Lepidosauria; order Squamata; family Anguidae; genus Elgaria; species Elgaria multicarinata. The sequence continues at coordinate 4,910,438 of NC_086174.1, read as the reverse complement.
CTTCGAATTGTTTTATTTTTTGTGAACCGCCCGGGGAACTTCGGCTATTGGGCGGTATAAAAATGCAAATAATAATAATAATAATAATAATGATGTATCACACACTGAAGTATATTAGCAAGAATTGCCATTAATGTTTTAGCATCCATGTTGTTTAAAGAAATTGGCCTATAATTTATTTATTTATTACATTTATATACTGCCCCACAGCTGAATCTCTCTGGGCGGTTTACAACAGTTAAAAACAGTAAACACTGTTAAAAACAGTAATTTGCCCAGTTACTGCAGGACTTAAACAAAACAAAACAAAAAAATACCCTAGCACATTAGGGAGAAGTTTCCAGCCTGCTTCCTATGGTGTTAATTTTCTACCGACAGGAATAGTTTTATTTTAAAATAGAGAAATATTTAGAATCTGTGACCTCCCCCACATGCAGTTTGAAGAATCCATTCTATCATCTCATCCATAGAATCATAGAATCATAGAATAGCAGAGTTGGAAGGGGCCTACAAGGCCATCGAGTCCAGCCCCCTGCTCAATGCAGGAATCCACCATAAAGCATCCCTGACAGAGGGTTGTCCAGCTGCCTCTTGAAGGCCTCTAGTGTGGGAGAGGCCACAACCTCCCTAAGTAACTGATTCCATTGTCGTACTGCTCTAACAGTCAGGAAGTTTTTCCTGATGTCCAGCTGGAATCTGGCTTCCTGTCACTTGAGCCCATTATTCCGTGTCCTGCATATAATGACCAGGTTAGAATCATGAGCTTTTAAAGAGAAAGAATGAGGATGTTGATATTAAACATGTAACTTACTAGCTGTATGTGACAGTTTGGTAAAGCACCTTTTGCCCCGGGGGTGGGCAATTCTGCTATTTGCCTACCACTGTTGTGCCCCTGCGTGCCACTGAAGTGGGCTTTCCTTTGACTGAGCGTGGGAAATTAGCGGGAGACGGTGACTCACGGGTGGTTAGAAGTACATTGCAAGATCAGCTCATGCTAGAGCTGCAAAATCATAGAATCATAGAATAGCAGAGTTGGAAGGGGCCTATAAGGCCATCAAGTCCAACCCCCTGCTCACTGCAGGAATCCACCCTAAAGCATCCCTGACAGAGGGTTGTCCAGCTGCCCAATCCTTATTCACATGAACTTCCTTTCCCTTTCAGTGTTGTCCATTTTCCATGTATGGGTGTCCCCCCACCCCACAAATCGGAGGGAAAAAAGGATAACCACATCATGTGACAGGTGATCTCCATGACGGCTGGTAAATGTTCAGTCTCCCATTCCGGATCTGAATTAAAGCGATCTGGAGACCAGCTCAGCCAGTGAGTGTCCCAGTTACCTTGTTGCTAGGCCTGCCTTTGTGCTGGAACACTTTGTAGGGTGGACACACTTGTCTTCCAAATCACGTGAGGTACTGGTTCCTCTCTATTCGGCCCTGGTTAGGCCTCATCTAGAGTATTACGTCCAGTTCTGGGCTCCACAATTCAAGAAGGACGCAGACAAGCTGGAGCGTGTTCAGAGGAGGGCAACCAGGATGATCAGGGGTCTGGAAACAAAGCCCTAGGAAGAGAGACTGAAAGAACTGGGCATGTTTAGCCTGGAGAAGAGAAGATTCAGGGGAGGCATGAGAGCACTCTTCAAAGACTTCAAAGGTTGTTACACAGAGGAGGGCCAGGATCTCTTCTCGATCCTCCCAGAGTGCGGGATGCAGAATAACGGGCTCAAGTTAAAGGAAGCCAGATTCCAGCTGGACATCAGGAAAAAATTCCTGACTGTTAGAGCAGTACGACAATGGAATCAGTTCCCTAGGGAGGTTGTGGGCTCTCCCACACTCGAGGCCTTCAAGAGGCAGCTGGACAACCCTCTGTCAGGGATGCTTTAGGGTGGATTCCTGCATTGAGCAGGGGGTTGGACTCGATGGCCTTGTAGGCCCCTTCCAACTCTGCTATTCTATGATTCTATGATTCTGTTAAAATAAACTTTGCTGGAGAAGCTACCCGAGTTTTGCTGCATTGACCACTGGGTGCTGCTGTAGGCCCACATGTACCTGAAATTAGCATCCTGAGGACTATTTTCTTAGTTTTCAAATCAGGTCTTCTTTTTTAAAGTGCTTGCTTCTCATTTTTTACTCCAGTGCTGCTGGAGCTGTCTCCCACAGGGCCAGGCATCCCATGAAGCAGGGTGAGGTGCTTGCATCAGGCGCTGGAGCAGGAGTAGCAGCAAATGGGGCCACTCCCTCACTGGCCCTGTCAGGGTGGCTTAACACCGCAGCTGCCCCATCACCTCCGGTGGATGCTCAGGAAAGCCGCCACAGCAAACGAGCGGCCAACAGAGCACTCTGGAGCATCAACCTATGCTAATATGAGCAAGATTTCCTAAAACCTTTGCTGGGTCATCATACTTGGGATCAGGAATTTTCAGTCTTGAAGGAAACTCTTTCCCAACATAGATAGTTGTTTTTAGCCATCCTCTGTGGTATGTGGTTTGGCTCGCTTGCTTGAGTTACTTGTGCCTACTTGCTCTGTAGTGCAAAGGAAGAAGTGGGTCTCTAGGTGCTAGAAGATAGTAATGCATTTTTTTAAAAAATAATGCATTTTGACCCATAGACCTTCCTCTTCAATTTGCTTTGATATAATTGGCTTGATATATCTCTATATATAAAACACTTAGGTATGTTTCCTTAAAGGCTTCAGCTAATACAGGTTGCTAAGCAACAGTAAAAACGTGTATCGTCAGCTGATACAGGTTGCTAAGCCCCTCGCCCGACTCCTCTGGGGTTTCCAAGGTAATCCTAACCCCCTTTCTGCTTCTTCACTCCCCACCCACCCCCGCACGAAGGGGGCACCACCATGGTCCAGAGCATGAGCGAGGCACGGCTGGGGCCCTTGGTGGCTAGGTGGGAGGCTGCTCGCCTACTGCGAGCTTAGGCCCCGGCCTAATCTCATGCAAGCTGGGCGGGCGGCCCAAGGCTGAAAAGAACCCCGGGCACCTGCTCCCCCTCCCCCGACCTCTCTGTCCCCCAGGTCTGCCAGACAGCACTGTATCAGCCTCCAAGCAGCCCATGCCCCCCTCCACCCCGTCTGTCTCTTGGCCGCTTAATGTCTACATGACTGGGCTGAAGTGAGTCATGACTCATAGAATCATAGAATAGCAGAGTTGGAAGGGGCCTGCAAGGCCATCGAGTCCAACCCCCTGCTCAATGCAGGAATCCACCCTAAAGCATCCCTGACAAAGGGTTGTCCAGCTGCCTCTTGAAGGCCTCTTAGTGTGGGAGAGCCCACAACCTCCCTAGGGAACTGGTTCCATTGTCGTACTGCTCTAACAGTCAGGAAGTTTTTCCTGATGTCCAGCTGGAATCTGGCTTCCTTTAACTTGAGCCGGTTATTCCGTGTCCTGCACTCTGGGAGGATCAAGAAGAGATCCTGGCCCTCCTCTGTGTAACAACCTTTTAAGTATTTGAAGAGTGCTCTCATGTCTCCCCTCTGTCTTCTCTTCTCACTCGAGTCCCATTCATTTCAGAGGGAGCTTAGATTGGATTTCGCCCAGGGACTGCATCACGAACGCATATATATATATATGAGCAACAGTAACAACATGTAACGTCTAATTAATCAACTTTAAGGTATGCTACAACGGCGTATGTTACGCCGGGTACAGCTAGTATTTTATAACAATTGCTGATAATTGTTCATCCTTCTTAAAAAAAATAACACGGTTGCCATTATTATTATTATTATTATTATTATTATTATTATTAACTGTTTTCTTGCTTGTGGTGGTTTTTCTTGATGAACGTGACAGACTTTGCCAAGTCATGCTGTCTTTTACTGATTCATAAATTTGCTGACTATTGAACATGTTTGAAGTATGACTGCTTTCTGGGTGTTGGTGTGGATGTATTTTGGTAGGCTTAATTTCTGAAGGTTTTCTGTAAAAATAATTTTTAAAAAATGGATGTGATGCTGGTGACTGATGTGACTAATAGAATAATTGTAACTTTTTCCTGTTACCATAGTTCTTTAATTTCCATAGCCAGTGGTGTATATTTGTCTGTCTTTTCCTCTTCCTTTCCTGCACCTTTTTTGTCATTAGGTATTGCAGTGTCAATGAGATAGGTGTTTTTTTTTTGTTTATGACCATTTGTCTGGTTGATTGTAAAGGATTGTCTTGTCCCAGAATTGTTATGTCCCAGCAAGACAATAATATGAGTGCATAGTGTGCCTTGGCTTGATGTGTTTGAGTGTGTCTGGATCTCCTAGGCTCTGAAAGCATCTTTCTGGAGAGCACCTGCTGGTTGCATGATCCACGAGGCCAGGTTCTGGTGAGTGAATAGTTATTTTTGACAGGAGGGGCTTGCACTTGCTAGAATAAGGTGAACAAATGTGAAGAGGCTGCAATCCTATATTCATTTATCTGGGAGTATGTTTTATTGAAAGCAATGAAACTTCTTTCTGAGGATTCTTTCGGCAGGTTTCTTTGGGTCCCTGGTTGGGATTTCTGTTCTCTGCACACTGAGGGAACAGTATAAATTCAGGAGATATTTGGATAAAAGGAGGGAAAGATCCTTGTCCAGCATTGTGATAATGGGCATCCGTTCTGGCCTTTCTTTGTATTGCTACTGACCATGGTTTTGTTTACATGGCTAATGAACCAGAGGTATAATGACAAATGTTATATTAGTTTCTCATTGATAAACCAGAAGTTGAAACAAGCTAAGTGGTGCTAGTGAGAAGTGACTGAAACAAGCCTTTAGTCCATTTTGTTCTATGGCTAATGTTTGCAGGGTAACAGTATTTTATACACTTTCTGAATGCAAGTTTGCTAGTTTGTTGAACTATATTTTTCGGCACTTGTCAACTGCTTCATTTGTTCAGTGGTAGCAGTATGCTGAATCTGTGAGTATGAATATGAGAAAGGTGATGGGGAATGTGTGTTAAATGTTAGGAAATGTGAGACTATTTATTTTTATTTATTAATTTATTTATTACATTTCTATACCGCCCAATAGCCGAAGCTGTCTTTCAAAGACTATGGTCATCCAGTGATGGATTTGCAGTCAGAAAAGATATTTAAGGGAAGGGGAGACTGTATCATACAGAGTATAGAAAAAGCTTCAAAGTACAGCAAAAGCTACAAAAGTAGGAGTGAGTGAAGTTTATTTCAGATACATTGAATGTCTCACTTGATCTTTATTTCAGTGGTTTTAACATTAAGATGTTGTGTAGAACAGGTTTGTCTTAATTATGTGCTGTAAAATCAGACATGTGACCAAGGCCATGTTCGGGTGGGCACACCCACTTGGGGCTGGACACACCCCCTTCAGGGCCAGACATGTTGGTGGGCACACACCCTTGGGGGCCGACCATGATGTCCTCCTTTTTGGTTTCCAAAATATGGTCACCCTATCTCTGAATCCCTGCTAGAAATGGATGCTCTGATCATAAAGACAACACGCTAAACCATAGTTAGGCTGCTAACCCTGTTGCAGCAAATGGTTAGTGAACGTGTTTAAACTATGGTTATGTAGCCACCATGGTTAGGAATGGTTCACACAACACGCTAAGTTCACATGATACACTGCTTAACCACCATGTCTTAGCGTGTCCGTCTCAACCGTGTCAAAGAGATTGAAGTATAGATCATAGAATCATAGAATAGTAGAGTTGGAAGGGGCCTATAAGGTCAAGATATGTTTGTGGCAGATTGGAATGGATGAAACTCCCAATTTTAGCTGTTCTCAGTGTCTCACTTTTCCTGTCTTAGGTACAGTTCATCCTGAATTTTCCCAATCTTAAATTTGGTTCACCCCAAACATTGAGATTAAAAATAAAATAAAATGGATGAACCTTCATTTGCATTTCTTGTGCACAATTCTCCCAGTACATTCACATTTTCTATGCAGATTGGCCCAAAGTTCACATTTTTTTCAAGTAGGTTTCCCAATATAATGCATTTAAAACATTATTTGCAGTAATATATGCATTTTTGTGAGCACTTTCTCCTAATATATTCATTTTGGAAGGTGTGTATGAATGAATAGTTTATTTTAGCCACAGAGCAGTATAACAAAACAATAAAAACATGTTAATAAAATGCATAAAATCCTTATATTAAACACAACAGTCCCAACCAAAATCTAAAATGCTGTTGTTCAATAATACCGTTTGACCATTCTTTGATTGGAGAGCCCCATTGCAAAATTAGGAGAAATGTAAATTTCAAAGGTTAAGTGAGTTTCGGTTTGCATATTGGTTCGAAAGTGTGAAGGAAATTATAACAACAACAAGAGTTTATAAAGCGCTTTCTAACACAGTGCTGTACATGAGATAAAATAGGTCAGGACTTTACAAAAATGGAATAAATACGCTAATTCTAATAAAAGGCCTTAACTGAAATTAAAAGAATATAAAAATAAAACCTTAAAAAAACCAAACATATAAAATGGGTTGCGGCCACCATGAAAACCATTGGCATGCTTTATCTCAGGAACAACCAGCCAACCCCCTCTATTCAAAAAGAAAGGTTTTCAAACCTTTCTTAAACACTTCCAAATGCTTGGTCAAGTGCTATTTTACTGAAGATAGTCCTCTGTTTGAAGGTCCCTCGGAGGACAGTCCTCTGACTGTCTTCTGAGGGCAACCAGGATGATCAGGGGTCTGGAAACAAAGCCCTATGAAGAGAGACTGAAAGAACTGGGCATGTTTAGCCTGGGGAAGAGAAGATGGAGGGGAGACATGATAGCACTCTTCAAATACTTCAAAGGCTGTCACACAGAGGAGGGCCAGGATCTCTTCTCGATCCTCCCAGAGTGCAGGACATGGAATAATGGGCTCAAATTGAAGCCAGATTCCAGCTGGACATCAGGAAAAACTTCCTGACTGTTAGAGCAGTACGACATTGGAACCAGTTACCTAGGGAGGTTGTGGGCTCTTTTTTATTTATTTATTTTTTATTTATTACATTTCTATACCGCCCAATAGCAGCAGCTCTCTGGGCGGTTCACAAAAATTAAAAACATTCAAAGTAAGAGGCAGCTGGACAACCATCAGTCAGGGATGCTTTAGGGTGGATTCCTGCATTGAGCAGGGGTTGGACTCGATGGCCTTGTAGGCCCCTTCCAACTCTGCTGTTCTATGATTCTATGATTCTATTTAATGTCCCTTCCTCTAGAGGGGCTGCTCAGTCTGGTTTGGGGTCAGCAATTTTCTCCCTCGACCATTTCACCCCTGTATGAATGGAGGTCCCATAACTTCCACCAGCTCACAGGATTGTAGGTAGGGAAAGTGGGATTCCATTGGAGAGAAAACCCAATGATTAGACTCAGTGCAGCTACAAGGGCCTTCCAGAAACTCTCAACCTAAGGGCAAAACTAGCCATGACATCATTCACGCAATGTGCAACTGGATATTGAGTTATGAAGGGTGTTTATTCATTGCTTTGCAGGCTGACCTCACAAAGCAGTTCACATGAAATTATTAAAACAAGAAAATCAATAAAATATCCAATAACAAACAAACAAGATAGACCAACAACTCTTTGTGTTGGAGGAGGTCATTCTGTTTCTTCTCCTGTCACGGCGAGGTGGGAGTCTACGTGTCACTGATGCCACCCTCCAACGGATCTTGGGAACTGGGGCAGGTCTACGGTGCCCACGAAACCCCCGCATAATGACCATCCCGTCTGACTTTCAGACACCGCCAGACCCATCCATGGCTAGTCTCTTGTGAGGAAAAATCTTCCGTGCCTTGATGATAGAATCAGGAATCGTAGCATCGTAGACCAGGAAGGGGCCATTGAGACTAACCCCCTGCTTAATGCAGGAATGAGGTTTCAAGCATCCATGACAGACAGATGCCCAGTCCCTGCTAGAATATTTTCAGTGACGAAGAGCCCAGCACCTCCATAGGCATCTCATTCCATTGTCTGATGGCTGTGACCATTAAGGATGTTTTCCTGAGGTTCAACCGAAGTCTGCCTTCTTCTAAGTTAAGCCTGCTATTTCTTGTCTTGGATGAGAAAAGGACGGGTCGCAGCCCTCTTCTGCAGGACAACCCTTTAGATACTTGGAAAGTGCCATCATATCCACCTTTGGGAGGCTAAATATTACCAGTATTTTCCATCTTTCCTTGTAGGATTCAGATTCGAGTCCCTGATCCTCTTTATTCTCCTTTTCTGAGCTCATTCCAATTTAATTTATCTCAAGCCTTCTTCAGGTGTGGTGCCAAATCTGGACACGGTTCCTAAAGTGAAGTCTGGCTTGCGCAGAGGAGAATGGAACTTCCATTGATATAATCAAAAATCATGGTTGCACTTTTTGCAGAGGATTTGGAATTGCTGGATCACCAAAGCTTCCTCCCTGCCTTCTCTGGAGCATCAACCTCTGAGGACTCCTCCATGACAGACTGCCTCTTCCAGCAACGGCTGCCTTGCCAGGCCCAAAACCTTCCTCCAGTCCTAGAAGAAAAGGCTCTTTGTTTTGCGTGTTTTTGGAAATTTACTTCCATTGATAGAACCTCAAATTGCTTTTGCCTTGTTGCAGAAGATTTGGAATTGGGAGACCATCAGCACTTCTTCCCAGCCTGCTCTGGAGCAACAGCCTCTGAGGACTCGTCTATGTCAGATTGCGTCTGTTGCAGCAACGGCTGCCTTGCCAGGGCCCAAAAAATATTATTATTATTATTATTATTATTATTATTATTATTATTATTATTATTATTATTATTTATATAGCACCATCAATGTACATGGTGCTGTACAGATAACACAGTAAATAGCAAGACCCTGCTGCATAGGCTTACAATCTAATAAGTTGTAGTAAACAATAAAGAGGGAAGAAGAATGCAAACAGGCACAGGGAAGTGTAAACAGGCACCGGGTAGGGTGAAACTAACAGTATAGAGTCAGAACAAACTCAATATTTGAAGGCTATAGGGAAAAGAAAAGTTTTTAGCTGAGTTTTAAAAGCAGTGATTGAGTTTGTAGTTCTCAAGTGTTCTGGAAGAGCGTTCCAGGCGTAAGGGGCAGCAGAAGAAAAAGGACGAAGCCGAGTAAGGGAAGTGGAGGTCCTTGGGCAGGCGAGAAGCATGGCATCAGAGGAGCGGAGAGCCCGAGCGGGGCGATAGTGTGAGATGAGAGAGGAGAGATAGGCAGGAGCTAGACCGTGAAGAGCTTTGAAGGTCAGCAGGAGAAGTTTATATGGGATTCTGGAGTGAATTGGAAGCCAATGAAGAGATTTCAGAAGTGGAGTGACATGGTCAGAGCAGCGGGCCAAGAAGATGATCTTAGCGGCAGAGTGGTGGACAGAGACCAGCGGACTGATGTGAGACGAAGGAAGGCCAGAGAGAAGAAGGTTGCAGTAGTCCAACCGAGAGATAACCAGTGCGTGAACGAGAGTCTTGGCAGAAGAGACAGACAAAAATGGTCGAATCCTGGCAATATTATACAGGAAGAAACGACAGGATTTAGCTACTGCCTCGATGTGAGGAGTAAAGGAGAGCGAGGAGTCATTTTGAGTCCAAGAAGTCCTAGAAGAAATGGCTCAAAGGGCCTGGGCTTCCCAGGAGTTGGGCTCCTGTGGTGTTTACTCCCCTGTGCCCCATTGAACTGTGTTATGGGGCACCATCTCTGTGGCCGGTTGAGCCTGCAATGGGGCAGAGAGAGGTCTCGTCTCCCCCACACATTGGGCACCAAACCCATCAGAGGGGGGGGGAAAGGCGACGTCACATCAAACTGGAAACCCTGCGCCTTCTTTTAACGTGGGAGGTGGTTAACTCTGCCCCTGCCGGAAGTCCGATCCCATCCCCGCAAGTCCCACGTCCGGAGCCCTGCTCCGGAAGGAGGGATCACCAGATGGGGGTCATGTGACCCCTCAACGAACTCATCAGGCCCCATGGACCAAGAGGATGAGGCCATAGACCCCTGCTGTACATGTGGGGGACTGGAAGTGACCCCTTATGGGTCATTTCCGACCCCATGCCAAGAAGCCCTACTCTGGGGGGAGGGATCACCGGATGAGGTCAGGTGACCCGTCTACAAACCCATCGAGGGCATGAGGAGGTTGCAGAGGGGTCACGTCACCCCATCAGGGACGCCGTCCATCCAGGGAAGGACGTTTGTAACTGGGACGTCTTGGGATGGGGTGGGGGATGATCCAGGGCCTGCTGCCTTCCCTCCCAAATCTTGCCCTGCGACTGGTGCTAATTTCTACTGGCCCCTGAACTCCGTTGTGATTCTGTTTTTGGGCTGTGTAATGTGTGTGTGACTGCCTGGCTGTGTTTTGCCCTCTGACTGCTGTGTCGACCCCTCCTGCCTTAGCCTGAACCCATTAGGGATGTCGGAGGGATCCAGTTGGGGGGTGGAGCTCCACACATTTTTCTCAGCTCCGGCCCCCAGATTCTGTTCCCTCTTCCACCAGCTGTGGCAAGAAGACAGGCCAGCTGGCGGAATTTCTGCAATTTTTCTCTTTTTGGTGCACAAAGCGTTTCTGCCAATTTTATGCCAATGTGCGCAATTTATAGCCGAATTCACACAAATTTCTACTTGGACATCCCTTACCCCTATATCTAACGGCTTCCATCCCCCCACTTGTATGGCAGGGGGCTAAAGGGACGAATCTGTTAGAAGAGGCACATGGCCCCCGTCAGGAGATGCCTCCATCTGGGTGGGGCTTCCGGGGGTGGGGTGGGGCTTCTGGCAGAGGCGGGGCTAAACCCCCTGACTATGGGCGCATGGTGGGTTTCGAGTCTGATGTGAGGTGGCCTTTTTCAATACTCACCTGACCTCGACCCTCCGCCTCCCATTGCAGGCTCGCCAGATCCCCAGTCCAAGGAGCTGTCTTTGTGCCGCTTGGACTCAAGAATGGACTGAGGGGGGTGGAGGTGTCCCCATGAACTGGATGAAGGGGAGGAGGCATTTGCCTAGAATCCTTCCCCTGAAGCTTTCGCGATGGCTTTCCTCGCTCCAGTCCAGGCCCCAGGGAAGAGGTCGTCACGCAGTGACCCCTGTCTCTTCTGGGTTACGCTGAGCAAGGCAGCAGCCACATCAGCTCAGGCTGGAGGCAAGGCAGGGCCTTGGAGTGCAGGAAGTGCTGGCTGGAAGATCCTCTCTAAGGACCTGTTCTTCAGGCAAAGGTCTGCAGTCCATAGAAGCCAGAAGAAGGCTGGAGGAGACTTGTGCAGAGGAGAATGAGGCTCTTTGTTTTGTGTGTTTTTGGAAATTTACTTCCATTGATAGAACCTCAAATTGCTTTTGCCTTGTTGCAGAAGATTTGGAATTGGGAGACCATCAGCACTTCTTCCCAGCCTGCTCTGGAGCAACAGCCTCTGAGGACTCGTCTATGTCAGATTGTGCCTCTTGCAGCAACGGCTGCCTTGCCGGGGCCCAAAAATTTCCTCCAGTCCTAGAAGAAATGGCTCAAAGGGCCTGGGCTTCCCAGGAGTTGGGCTCCTGTGGTGTTTACTCCCCTGTGCCCCATTGAACTGTGTTATGGGGCACCATCTCTGTGGCCGGTTGAGCCTGCAATGGAGCAGAGAGAGGTCTCGTCTCCCCCACACATTGGGCACCAAACCCATCAGAGGGGGGAAAAGGCGACGTCACATCAAACTGGAAACCCTGCGCCTTCTTTTAACGTGGGAGGTGGTTAACTCTGCCCCTGCCGGAAGTCCGATCCCATCCCCGCAAGTCCCACGTCCGGAGCCCTGCTCCGGAAGGAGGGATCACCAGATGGGGGTCATGTGACCCCTCAACGAACTCATCAGGACCCCATGGACCAAGAGGATGAGGCCGTAGACCCCTGCTGTACATGTGGGGGACTGGAAGTGACCCCTTATGGGTCATTTCCGACCCCATGCCAAGAAGCCCTACTCTGGGGGGAGGGATCACCGGATGAGGTCAGGTGACCCGTCTACAAACCCATCGAGGGCATGAGGAGGTTGCAGAGGGGTCACGTCACCCCATCAGGGACGCCGTCCATCCAGGGAAGGACGTTTGTAACTGGGACGTCTTGGGATGGGGTGGGGGATGATCCAGGGCCTGCTGCCTTCCCTCCCGGATCTTGCCCTGCGACTGGTGCTAATTTCTACTGGCCCCTGAACTCCGTTGTGATTCTGTTTTTGGGCTGTGTAATGTGTGTGTGACTGCCTGGCTGTGTTTTGCCCTCTGACTGCTGTGTCAACCCCTCCTGCCTTAGCCTGAACCCGTTAGGGATGTCAGAGGGATCCAGTTGGGGGGTGGAGCTCCACACATTTTTCTCAGCTCTGCCCCCCAGATTCTGTTCCCTCTTCCACCAGCTGTGGCAAGAAAGGCCAGCTGGCGGAATTTCTGCAATTTTTCTTTTTTTGGTGCACAAAGCATTTCTGCCAATTTTATGCCAATGTGCGCAATTTATAGCCGAATTCACACAAATTTCTACTTGGACATCCCTAACCCCTATATCTAATGGCTTCCATCCCCCCACTTGTATGGCAGGGGGCTAAAGGGACGAATCTGTTAGAAGAGGCACATGGCCCCCGTCAGGAGATGCCTCCATCTGGGTGGGGCTTCCAGGGGTGGGGTGGGGCTTCTGGCAGAGGCGGGGCTAAACCCCCTGACTATGGGCGCATGGCGGGTTTCGAGTTTGATGTGAGGTGGCCTTTTTCAATACTCACCTGACCTCGACCCTCCGCCTCCCATTGCAGGCTCGCCAGATCCCCAGTCCAAGGAGCTGTCCTTGTGCTGCTTGGACTCAAGAATGGACTGAGGGGGATGGAGGTGTCCCCATGAACTGGATGAAGGGGAGGAGGCATTTGCCTAGAATCCTTCCCCTGAAGCTTTCGCGATGGCTTTTCTCGCTCCAGTCCAGGCCCCAGGGAAGAGGTCGTCACGCAGTGACCCCTGTCTCTTCTGGGTTACGCTGAGCAAGGCAGCAGCCACATCAGCTCAGGCTGGAGGCAAGGCAGGGCCTTGGAGAGCCAGAAGTGCAGGCTGGAAGATCCTCTCTAAGGACCTGTTCTTCAGGCAAAGGTCTGCAGTCCAGAGGTGCCAGAAGAAGGCTGAAGGAGCCTTGTGCAGAGGAGAATGAGTTTGATATGAGATGGCCTTTTTCAATCCTCACTTGACCTCCCCTCTCCATCCCATGTCGCAGGCTCAGGAGATTCCCAGGCCCAGCACCCGTCTTTGTGCCACCTGGACATAGAGTTGAGCGAGGAGGATGGAGGTGTTCCCATGAACTGGAGGAAGGTTTGCAGTCAAGATGGGCCTTAAGAAAACTGGCTGAGGCAGATCTTTCAATGGCTGCAGCTGGTTTGCATTCTAACTGCAGTTTTTAACAGGCCAGCTTCAATTTCTATGTTCTCATGCTCTTGGTGGCTGAAGAACACATATAGAAGAGGGGTGCTGAGGATTCCTCCCAAGCTGGAATTGCATGCAGTCTGTCTTAATCTGAAATGTCCTCAGGGTGTTGTTGAACCTCAAAAGGAGGGGACCAGGCACTGCCTTCTAGGCAGACCCCACCTGGATTGACTTGATCCAGGCTTTGATGATATCGTTCATGAAATTTCTGGATGCGTTGATTTCCTTGGACATACTGGGAGACTCGCACGAGCGTGCTTCTAGTTGATTGCAACCTTTGCAATCAACCAGATATTGGAGTCCGTCCACTGTATTCTTATCCTGGATCTTAAACTCTTCTTCTCTATCGATTTGTATGGGAGGCGGGAGGCTTGATACTGATGTGGGTCTGAGTCAGCTGTGAAGGGAATAAGGAAAGATGGAACACTGGATGAATGTTGAAGGAGCTGGGAAGGTGGAGATCGAAAGCCACAGGAATGATCATCTGGATGATGGGGGAAAGTCCCAGGATGTGATGCTCCAGTTTTCAGCAGGGATGAACAATTTTGGGATACTTGGGAGAGAGCCAAACTTTATCTCTGATTTTTCAGGGTTGGTCTGGTGGTTGCTTCTTATCAGCCTGGGCCTTATATGACTCTTCTGCTTGTTCCCATTCTTCTCTATGGCCCTTCTGGGCACGTGCAACTCCTCTAGGAATTGGTAATCTGCTGGTCCAGTAGGATGTGGGCAGGGATTTGGGAAATACTGGGCATGGAAGTCATCATTTGAGAAAAATGAGCTTCATTGCATAGACACATGAACAGGGTTGTTGTAGGCCAACTCATTCATGGGTTGAATGAGTTGGTGAGGCTCAGTTCTCATGTGGATCAGTCGTATATCAACACAGCTGTGGTTCCAGAAGTTGATTTGTCTATTCCATCTGCCTATCTGTTGGAGGGTGATGAGCAGAGGAGAGCTATCCTATATCCAGTGACTGAAAAATACACCAGCTGGTCCAGGAGGTCTTATGAAAATATTAGTTGGAAATAGAGTTGTTCTTTTCCCTCTAGTGTAGAAGAATGGTACAAAATAAGGTAAAGGCATCAACTACCACTAGATTGTCTGTGTGTTATTGAGGCTTAGGTAGCTCTGTATGAACGTCTAGGGTCACTGTTTCCCAGGGTCCATCGAGTTGACACAGGAGGTATCAGGTCCTCTGCTTTCCCAGCGTGATCGTTCACACGAACGCACAATTCACAGGAGGTAACATAACATGGTGTGTCTTTCTTCATGTGTTTAACCACCAGAGATCTCTGGTTATTCGGTGGAGTGTTTTAAAAAGTCCAAAGTGGCCTGACAGAGGTCAAGAACTTGAGAATGAGTGAGACCAGCAGGGAAATACCAGCAAGAATGCATAGATAGAAGCACGTCAGGGCTGTCATCTTCTGCTGGTGCTTGTACCTGCACAATGGCAAGCATCTTTTTGCTGCCATTGGCGGACAAGGGTTAGCAAGTTGGAGTCTTGGATGGTGGCTTCAAAATTCCGTCAATACAAGAGGCACATCTGGCGCTTTCTACAGATCTTCAGGTTTCCAAGAAAGAGCATCAGCCCAGTGGATTTGGCTGAGTGGAATTCACAACAGTCTGAAAGCTGATCAGCAGAAAAAGCAGAGACCACCGTATTTGGGCGCTGGTTGAGTTTTTTAAGCTCTTCGAAGGTGTTCAAGATTGCACAGATCAGTCTGAATTGTCACAGTGTAATATACTCCTTCTACGCCAGGTTTTGGAGGCTCCCTTGATAACCAGTAGCTCCTTCTGTCAAGTGGAGTAGTTGCATTCCTATGAGGTCTGTTTTTGAGAGAGGCAGGCACATGGGTAGGGAGGTTCTGTGCCACACTTGATGCTTCAACCGTTTCTCAGGTAATGTAAATGAGTACTTGAGCTCCAATGAGCTGCCTTTTGAGAGGGTCAAAGGACATTTGAGCCTGAAGGGTCCACTTGAAGGCCACCTGGGTTCACAACAGGTCTGCTGACGGAACAAGTATTCCCTATTGAAGGTCCGTCTCTACCATGATTGTATTTGAAAAGGACAGAGCGTCCAATTGAAGGTGGAGTGGGTTTTTCCATATTTTGCGCTGTATCTGTTGACTTGTAGTGAATTTTGGTCTTTCCACCTTGGTCAGTTTTGGAATCTTAGTGCCAGGAACCCGTGGTTTCGGGTTCCACCACACTTCCCCTCTTGGACAGGGAGGTTCTGTGCCGTGTCCTGGTTGATATAAAATTACTCCAATGGCCACACGGGATGCATCGGCCATTTCCCAGGTCAGGGTGTCTCTACCTGTCACATCAATGGATCTTAGGCTATGTCTTATTCACCAAAACCTTTTGTGTTGTGCTGGTTGGACGCCGTGACGTCTCTTGTAGAAAGGACTGTCTAGTGCTTCTTTTAAACAAACGTTTTGGCAAGATCCAGTCATTGTTTCCTTTTGGGAGGAGGTTCTCATACTGAGGAATTTTTTTAAACAGTCTGCATAAATGGATTCTCTGCACCCTTTTGTCAGTGAAAAACTGATATTGTGGCAGTAGAAGGATAAATGGACTGAGAACTTTCCAACGCTTCCAGTATTTGAACGGGTGTCCTATAGACATGGTCTTCGAATGGATCCCTATTTGGATATCTGGTCTGCTTTCTGTTATGTACGTAGATTTCCTCCCTCTTTTTTCTTTTCCTTTTGTTGAAATTTCACAATAATATTTTTTAAAAAGTTTTAAAAAATGGCTACACCAAAATGGGACTCTTCGTTGTGGACTGGTGGCCTCTTAAACGTTGATCCAACTGCAGTGGGGTCCATCGCAGTACAGCTTACGGATTTTGCCATCCTCCAATTCTCCAAACATTTTCTCTGGATGCACTGCAGCGCACTGCAAATGTTCTCTGGCCCCATGGCTCCACCGCTGCTGGAAAGCGACTCCAGGTGTGAAAGGGCCGGCACCAATTCCTCTAGGCCCATCCTCCTACACGGCTGAGGGACAGGAGAAGCTGCAGCGGGGTCATTGCCAGAATCCGACAATGGGAGAGCAACAGTCTCGGGCCGAGCAGGAAAAGATGGGAAGGGGTGCTGAAGGCTCCCGCTGAAGTCTGGTTATGTGTGACCTGTCTGAACCGGAGTCCTTCTCGGGGTACTGCAGAGCCTGAGAACCAGGGGAGGCCCTTTGCAGCCAAAGAAAAACTGCCAGCCGTTGTGTCACTGGCTGGATCTCTTGTACCCTCAGGGCTTCAACAGGTGACTCCGTTTTGTCATGAGGAGCTGACACATGCAGGAACCGGGACTGTGCATTTCATCGAGAGGGTCTACGGTACGCGTGGAGTTTGCTGTAGAAATGTGTCAGGAGCCGTGCCAAGAAGGACCGCTGCCCTCGGAACACCTACCGTGGAAGATCTGGTGAGTGGGAGCTTCGAACTCTCAGCCCGACTGAAGAATGAAGGGATCTTGTCACCTCTGCTGTGGAGTTCCAGCCATATGTCTTTCCCCACTTCACCACATGCAGCAAATCCAGGCCCTGGTCCATGGCTGCTGTTTTGGTGGGTGTCTCCCTCCTATTCAAGGCCACAAGGCACCAAGTGCTAGAAAGATGATGGGGAACAAAGCAGTGTTGTATGACATCACCTGCAGGGGAGTCCAAGATCCAGGCCAGCAAGGAGAGTCGGGGAGGGAGGGATTGATCCTGAAAAATGGCAGTAAAACTGTCCATTGGGAGAGTAGAACAAGGGGTGAATGAAGCAATGTTCCAGGTTGGTGAAAAAAGCAACATACTGTAGATCTTAGGTAGATGGACCCTTGGTCTGATCCAGCATGGCTCTTCTGATGTTTTGATCCAGCATTAGAGGCACTAAGCTGATGAACACCAGTTGCTGGGGAACATTGGTCTGAGGGTGCTGTTGCACCGTGTCCTGCTTGTGAATTCTTGGTCGACAGCTGGTTGGCCACTGTGTGAACAGAGTGCTGAACTAGATGGACCTTCAGTCTGCTCCAGCAGGACTCTTTGGATATTCTGATGTTATTAAGGTTTATGTTTAGGGCTTAGCTCAAAGCATGCACAGGTCTCCCTAGTGTCAGAGTTGAGGATGGAGTTTTAAGTCGGGCAGCTTGAGGCCTTCAAGAATTCCCAGGGCACCTTGAGCTCACTGCGGCCTTCTCTGTTGAGGTGAGATGTCTTGAAATGGTTGGGGAACTCTTGACAGACGGATAGAGCAAAGAGCTGGAGGCAGGAGAGATAGGCCAATGGGCCAATGGTGGTCTTGTTGTCCATTGTGCCTTTTGCTTCTAATGCTTGTTTCGTGTGTTCCAGGGCCCTTGTTGACGTCCGTCTTTCTGGGTCTCTGGCACAGGGAAGTGATTTCAAGGAACTCCTTGACAGGGAAGAAACTCCATGGTTCCTTTCTGTTGTCAAGATCGTCTACATTGAGATGTCCTGTAATTGCAGGAGAACTCTTGACAGGTGGGAGCCCTGAGGGAAACGCCGTGGGAACGTGGGAATGGGTTGGCGAGTTGCTGTCCCCCAACTTTCTTGAAAGGAGACTCCTGGAGAGGCAGGATTTCAGCACTCGTCTGTGTTGCCTATGTAACTCCCTGGATCACTTCTGTAGAATCAAAAGGGGTGATTTCTCTAAAGAGAGAGAGCTGACAAGAAAGCCAGCAGTCCCCAGCAGTCCCAGTCTTCAACTGGTTTCTCAAGTGCCCAGCTCACCCCCCAGGAAATTCCACTGTGACCCGCACAGCATGGCTCAAAGCTCCCCTTTACTGACAGAAAAAGATACATCACAAAGAGGACTCACCATCACTGGTTTTCCTCCTGTGGGTTATTTTAAATTTGCTCCCCTCCTCAAAATGGGAGTGGCTGACACCAATGACAAATCCATCACCTCTCTAGCAATATTCTTGGTTGGTGAAAAAAGCAACAAAGATCTTAGGTTCATATCTGGTAGATGGACCCTCGGTCTGCTCCAGCAGGGCTCTTCTGATGTTCTAATCCTGCATTAGAGGCACGAAGTCTATGCACACCAGTTGCTGTGGAACATGGGTGGAAGGGTGCTATTGCACTGTGTCCTGCTTGTGGATTCCTAGTTGACAGCTGGTTGGCCACTGTGTGAACAGAGTGCTGGACTAGATGGACCCTCGGTCTGCTCCAGCAGGGCTCTTCTGATGCTCTTAAGGGGACGTTTAGGGCTTAGCTCAAAGCATGCACACACAGGTCTCCCTAGTGCCAGGGTTGACGATGGAGTTTTAACACGGGCAGCTTTTGCAAACTTCTCACTGATGTCTGAGCCTGTTATTGTTAAAGGAACATGAGAGAAAATCAAAGTATAATTAATTTCCCCATGTAAACTCAGGAAAAGCAAGTTAGGAAAATGTGTATCAGATCAGAAATGTGCATCAGATCCATGATCTAGCTAAATACAAAAAATCCCATATCATTAAATCCCTAAACAAGGACAAAGATGTCACAAAATATTAAAGTTGTTTAATGTTTTTCTTGTTGTTTAACGGAAAGAGTTAAGTAGAACAAAAATGCGTATTTCATTACTGAATCCATAAGTGCAATTAACAAAACCAAAACAATGGGTTTGTTTTCTTCGTGGTTTTGGTGCATGTACAAAGTACCCCCTAGGACTGGGGTTTTCAATGTGGTACCTGTGGGTTTCAGTGCTCCCATGGAGACTTCTCTTGGTCTATGCCGTGATGTGGAAAATTAAATCCTCTGCCTTGATCATAAACTGGATCCTCTAAACCAAAAAGTGGGTTCTCCCCCATTGAACTTCTTTTTGCAAAGTAACTATAATTTGTCAAATGCGTTTTCAGCATTAAGTGAAATAATTGCAGCCAAATCCATTCTTTTAGTATCCAGTACAATCAGATTTGGTACAAGGTTTAAATTATCTCGTCTCTGTCTTTGGTGAACAAATCCCACTTGATCGGGATGTATTATTAACGGGATGTTGTAATCATGCATTGTATGTTTTAATTCGTTTTAATGTTTTTTTTATATCATGTTTTTATACTGTTTGTTTTACACTTCGAATTGTTTTAGTTTTTGTGAACCGCCTGGGGAACTTCGGCAATTGGGCGGTATAAAAATGCAAATAATAATAATAATAATAATAATAATAATAATAATAATAATGTATCACACACTGAAGTATATTAGCAAGAATTGCCATTAATGTTTTAGCATCCATGTTGTTTAAAGAAATTGGCCTATAATTTATTTATTTATTACATTTATATACTGCCCCACAGCCGAAACTCTCTGGGCGGTTTACAACAGTTAAAAACAGTAAACACTGTTAAAAACAGTAATTTGCCCAGTTACTGCAGGACTTAAACAAAACAAAACAAAAAAATACCCTAGCACATTAGGGAGAAGTTTCCAGCCTGTTTCCTATGGTGTTAATTTTCTACCGACAGGAATAGTTTTATTTTAAAATAGAGAAATATTTAGAATCTGTGACCTCCCCCACATGCAGTTTGAAGAATCCATTCTATCATCTCATCCATAGAATCATAGAATCATAGAATAGCAGAGTTGGAAGGGGCCTACAAGGCCATCGAGTCCAACCCCCTGCTCAATGCAGGAATCCACCATAAAGCATCCCTGACAGAGGGTTGTCCAGCTGCCTCTTGAAGGCCTCTAGTGTGGGAGAGCCCACAACCTCCCAAAGTAACTGATTCCATTGTCGTACTGCTCTAACAGTCAGGAAGTTTTTCCTGATGTCCAGCTGGAATCTGGCTTCCTGTCACTTGAGCCCATTATTCCGTGTCCTGCATATAATGACCAGGTTAGAATCATGAGCTTTTAAAGAGAAAGAATGAGGATGTTGATATTAAACATGTAACTTACTAGCTGTATGTGACAGTTTGGTAAAGCACCTTTTGCCCCGGGGGTGGGCAATTCTGCTATTTGCCTACCACTGTTGTGCCCCTGCGTGCCACTGAAGTGGGCTTTCCTTTGACTGAGCGTGGGAAATTAGCGGGAGACGGTGACTCACGGGTGGTTAGAAGTACATTGCAAGATCAGCTCATGCTAGAGCTGCAAAATCATAGAATCATAGAATAGCAGAGTTGGAAGGGGCCTATAAGGCCATCAAGTCCAACCCCCTGCTCACTGCTGGACAACCATCTGTCAGGGATGCTTTAGGGTGGATTCCTGCATTGAGCAGGGGGTTGGACTCGATGGCCTTGTAGGCCCCTTCCAACTCTGCTATTCTATGATTCTGTTAAAATAAACTTTGCTGGAGAAGCTACCCGAGTTTTGCTGCATTGACCACTGGGTGCTGCTGTAGGCCCACATGTACCTGAAATTAGCATCCTGAGGACTGCATTCTCTTAGTTTTCAAATCAGGTCTTCTTTTTTAAAGTGCTTGCTTCTCATTTTTTACTCCAGTGCTGCTGGAGCTGTCTCCCACAGGGCCAGGCATCCCATGAAGCAGGGTGAGGTGCTTGCATCAGGCGCTGGAGCAGGAGTAGCAGCAAATGGGGCCACACCCTCACTGGCCCTGTCAAGGTGGCTTAACACCGCAGCTGCCCCATCACCTCCGGTGGATGCTCAGGAAAGCCGCCACAGCAAACGAGCGGCCAACAGAGCACTCTGGAGCATCAACCTATGCTAATATGAGCAAGATTTCCTAAAACCTTTGCTGGGTCATCATACTTGGGATCAGGAATTTTCAGTCTTGAAGGAAACTCTTTCCCAACATAGATAGTTGTTTTTTGCCATCCTCTGTGGTATGTGGTTTGGCTCGCTTGCTTGAGTTACTTGTGCCTACTTGCTCTGTAGTGCAAAGGAAGAAGTGGGTCTCTAGGTGCTAGAAGATAGTAATGCATTTTTTAAAAAAATAATGCATTTTGACCCATAGACCTTCCTCTTCAATTTGCTTTGATATAATTGGCTTGATATCTCTCTCTATATAAAACACTTAGGTATGTTTCCTTAAAGGCTTCAGCTAATACAGGTTGCTAAGCAACAGTAAAAACGTGTATCGTCAGCTGATACAGGTTGCTAAGCCCCTCGCCCGACTCCTCCGGGGTTTCCAAGGTAATCCTTACCCCCTTTCTGCTTCTTCACTCCCCACCCACCCTCGCACGAAGGGGGCACCACCATGGTCCAGAGCATGAGCGAGGCACGGCTGGGGCCCTTGGTGGCTAGGTGGGAGGCTGCTCGCCTACTGCGAGCTTAGGCCCCGGCCTAATCTCATGCAAGCTGGGCGGGCGGCCCAAGGCTGAAAAGAACCCCGGGCAGAGGGGGACACCTGCTCCCCCTCCCCCGACCTCTCTGTCCCCCAGGTCTGCCAGACAGCACTGTATCGGCCTCCAAGCAGCCCATGCCCCCCTCCACCCCGTCTGTCTCTTGGCCGCTTAATGTCTACATGACTGGGCTGAAGTGAGTCATGACTCATAGAATCATAGAATAGCAGAGTTGGAAGGGGCCTGCAAGGCCATCGAGTCCAACCCCCTGCTCAATGCAGGAATCCACCCTAAAGCATCCCTGACTGATGGTTGTCCAGCTGCCTCTTGAAGGCCTCTTAGTGTGGGAGAGCCCACAACCTCCCTAGGGAACTGGTTCCATTGTCGTACTGCTCTAACAGTCAGGAAGTTTTTCCTGATGTCCAGCTGGAATCTGGCTTCCTTTAACTTGAGCCGGTTATTCCGTGTCCTGCACTCTGGGAGGATCAAGAAGAGATCCTGGCCCTCCTCTGTGTAACAACCTTTTAAGTATTTGAAGAGTGCTCTCATGTCTCCCCTCTGTCTTCTCTTCTCACTCGAGTCCCATTCATTTCAGAGGGAGCTTAGATTGGATTTCGCCCAGGGACTGCATCACGAACGCATATATATATATATGAGCAACAGTAACAACATGTAACGTCTAATTAATCAACTTTAAGGTATGCTACAACGGCGTATGTTACGCCGGGTACAGCTAGTATTTTATAACAATTGCTGATAATTGTTCATCCTTCTTAAAAAAAATAACACGGTTGCCATTATTATTATTATTATTATTATTATTAACTGTTTTCTTGCTTGTGGTGGTTTTTCTTGATGAACGTGACAGACTTTGCCAAGTCATGCTGTCTTTTACTGATTCATAAATTTGCTGACTATTGAACATGTTTGAAGTATGACTGCTTTCTGGGTGTTGGTGTGGATGTATTTTGGTAGGCTTAATTTCTGAAGGTTTTCTGTAAAAATAATTTTTAAAAAATGGATGTGATGCTGGTGACTGATGTGACTAATAGAATAATTGTAACTTTTTCCTGTTACCATAGTTCTTTAATTTCCATAGCCAGTGGTGTATATTTGTCTGTCTTTTCCTCTTCCTTTCCTGCACCTTTTTTGTCATTAGGTATTGCAGTGTCAATGAGATAGGTGTTTTTTTTTTGTTTATGACCATTTGTCTGGTTGATTGTAAAGGATTGTCTTGTCCCAGAATTGTTATGTCCCAGCAAGACAATAATATGAGTGCATAGTGTGCCTTGGCTTGATGTGTTTGAGTGTGTCTGGATCTCCTAGGCTCTGAAAGCATCTTTCTGGAGAGCACCTGCTGGTTGCATGATCCACGAGGCCAGGTTCTGGTGAGTGAATAGTTATTTTTGACAGGAGGGGCTTGCACTTGCTAGAATAAGGTGAACAAATGTGAAGAGGCTGCAATCCTATATTCATTTATCTGGGAGTATGTTTTATTGAAAGCAATGAAACTTCTTTCTGAGGATTCTTTCGGCAGGTTTCTTTGGGTCCCTGGTTGGGATTTCTGTTCTCTGCACACTGAGGGAACAGTATAAATTCAGGAGATATTTGGATAAAAGGAGGGAAAGATCCTTGTCCAGCATTGTGATAATGGGCATCCGTTCTGGCCTTTCTTTGTATTGCTACTGACCATGGTTTTGTTTACATGGCTAATGAACCAGAGGTATAATGACAAATGTTATATTAGTTTCTCATTGATAAACCAGAAGTTGAAACAAGCTAAGTGGTGCTAGTGAGAAGTGACTGAAACAAGCCTTTAGTCCATTTTGTTCCATGGCTAATGTTTGCAGGGTAACAGTATTTTATACACTTTCTGAATGCAAGTTTGCTAGTTTGTTGAACTATATTTTTCGGCACTTGTCAACTGCTTCATTTGTTCAGTGGTAGCAGTATGCTGAATCTGTGAGTATGAATATGAGAAAGGTGATGGGGAATGTGTGTTAAATGTTAGGAAATGTGAGACTATTTATTTTTATTTATTTATTTATTTATTACATTTCTATACCGCCCAATAGCCGAAGCTCTCTTTCAAAGACTACGGTCATCCAGTGATGGATTTGCAGTCAGAAAAGATATTTAAGGGAAGGGGAGACTGTATCATACAGAGTATAGAAAAAGCTTCAAAGTACAGCAAAAGCTACAAAAGTAGGAGTGAGTGAAGTTTATTTCAGATACATTGAATGTCTCACTTGATCTTTATTTCAGTGGTTTTAACATTAAGATGTTGTGTAGAACAGGTTTGTCTTAATTATGTGCTGTAAAATCAGACATGTGACCAAGGCCATGTTCGGGTGGGCACACCCACTTGGGGCTGGACACGCCCCCTTCAGGGCCAGACATGTTGGTGGGCACACACCCTTGGGGGCCGACCATGATGTCCTCCTTTTTGGTTTCCAAAATATGGTCACCCTATCTCTGAATCCCTGCTAGAAATGGATGCTCTGATCATAAAGACAACACGCTAAACCATAGTTAGGCTGCTAACCCTGTTGCAGCAAATGGTTAGTGAACGTGTTTAAACCATGGTTATGTAGCCACCATGGTTAGAAATGGTTCACACAACACGCTAAGTTCACATGATACACTGCTTAACCACCATGTCTTAGCGTGTCCGTCTCAACCGTGTCAAAGAGCTTGAAGTATAGATCATAGAATCATAGAATAGTAGAGTTGGAAGGGGCCTATAAGGTCAAGATATCTTTGTGGCAGATTGGAATGGATGAAACTCCCAATTTTAGCTGTTCTCAGTTTCTCACTTTTCCTGTCGTAGGTACAGTTCATCCTGAATTTTCCCAATCTTAAATTTGGTTCACCCCAAACATTGAGATTAAAAATAAAATAAAATGAATGAACCTTCATTTGCATTTCTTGTGCACAATTCTCCCAGTACATTCACATTTTCTATGCAGATTGGCCCAAAGTTCACATTTTTTTCAAGTAGGTTTCCCAATATAATGCATTTAAAACATTATTTGCAGTAATATATGCATTTTTGTGAGCACTTTCTCCTAATATATTCATTTTGGAAGGTGTGTATGAATGAATAGTTTATTTTAGCCACAGAGCAGTATAACAAAACAATAAAAACATATCAATAAAATGCATAAAATCCTTGTATTAAACACAACAGTCCCAACCAAAATCTAAAATGCTGTTGTTCAATAATACCGTTTGACCATTCTTTGATTGGAGAGCCCCATTGCAAAATTAGGAGAAATGTAAATTTCAAAGGTTAAGTGAGTTTCGGTTTGCATATTGGTTCGAAAGTGTGAAGAAAATTATAACAACAACAAGAGTTTATAAAGCGCTTTCTAACACAGTGCTGTACATGAGATAAAATAGGTCAGGACTTTAGAAAAATGGAATAAATACGCTAATTCTAATAAAAGGCCTTACCTGAAATTAAAAGAATATAAAAATAAAACCTTAAAAAAACCAAACATATAAAATGGGTTGCGGCCACCATGAAAACCATTGGCATGCTTTATCTCAGGAACAACCAGCCAACCCCCTCTATTCAAAAAGAAAGGTTTTCAAACCTTTCTTAAACACTTCCAAATGCTTGGTCAAGTGCTATTTTACTGAAGATAGTCCTCTGTTTGAAGGTCCCTCGGAGGACAGTCCTCTGACTGTCTTCTGAGGGCAACCAGGATGATCAGGGGTCTGGAAACAAAGCCCTATGAAGAGAGACTGAAAGAACTGGGCATGTTTAGCCTGGGGAAGAGAAGATGGAGGGGAGACATGAGAGCACTCTTCAAATACTTCAAAGGCTGTCACACAGAGGAGGGCCAGGATCTCTTCTCGATCCTCCCAGAGTGCAGGACACGGAATAATGGGCTCAAATTAAAGGAAGCCAGATTCCAGCTGGACATCAGGAAAAACTTCCTGAATGTTAGAGCACTACGACATTGGAACCAGTTACCTAGGGAGGTTGTGGGCTCTTTTTTATTTATTTATTTTTTATTTATTACATTTCTATACCGCCCAATAGCCGGAGCTCTCTGGGCGGTTCACAAAAATTAAAAACATTCATAGTAAGAGGCAGCTGGACAACCATCAGTCAGGGATGCTTTAGGGTGGATTCCTGCATTGAGCAGGGGTTGGACTCGATGGCCTTGTAGGCCCCTTCCAACTCTGCTGTTCTATGATTCTATGATTCTGTTTAATGTCCCTTCCTCTAGAGGGGCTGCTCAGTCTGGTTTGGGGTCAGCAATTTTCTCCCTCGACCATTTCACCCCTGTATGAATGGAGGTCCCATAACTTCCACCAGCTCACAGGATTGTAGGTAGGGAAAGTGGGATTCCATTGGAGAGAAAACCCAATGATTAGACTCAGTGCAGCTACAAGGGCCTTCCAGAAACTCTCAACCTAAGGGCAAAACTAGCCATGACATCATTCACGCAATGTGCAACTGGATATTGAGTTATGAAGGGTGTTTATTCATTGCTTTACAGACTGACCTCACAAAGGAGTTCACATGAAATTATTAAAACAAGAAAATCAATAAAATATCCAATAACAAACAAACAAGATAGACCAACAACTCTTTGTGTTGGAGGAGGTCATTCTGTTTCTTCTCCTGTCACGGCGAGGTGGGAGTCTACGTGTCACTGATGCCACCCTCCAACGGATCTTGGGAACTGGGGCAGGTCTACGGTGCCCACGAAACCCCCGCATAACGACCATCCCGTCTGACTTTCAGACACCGCCAGACCCATCCATGGCTATTCTCTTGTGAGGAAAAATCTTCCGTGCCTTGATGATAGAATCAGGAATCGTAGCATCGTAGACCAGGAAGGGGCCATTGAGACCAACCCCCTGCTTAATGCAGGAATGAGGTTTCAAGCATCCATGACAGACGGATGCCCAGTCCCTGCTAGAATATTTTCAGTGACGAAGAGCCCAGCACCTCCATAGGCATCTCATTCCATTGTCCGATGGCTGTGACCATTAAGGATGTTTTCCTGAGGTTCAACCGAAGTCTGCCTTCTTCTAAGTTAAGCCTGTTATTTCTTGTCTTGGATGAGAAAAGGACGGGTCACAGCCCTCTTCTGCAGGACAACCCTTTAGATACTTGGAAAGTGCCATCATATCCACCTTTGGGAGGCTAAATATTACCAGTTCTTTCCATCTTTCCTTGTAGGATTCAGATTCGAGTCCCTGATCCTCTTTATTCTCCTTTTCTGAGCTCATTCCAATTTAATTTATCTCAAGCCTTCTTCAGGTGTGGTGCCAAATCTGGACACGGTTTCTAAAGTGAAGTCTGGCTTGCGCAGACGAGAATGGAACTTCCATTGATATAATCAAAAATCATGGTTGCACTTTTTGCAGAGGATTTGGAATTGCTGGATCACCAAAGCTTCCTCCCTGCCTTCTCTGGAGCATCAACCTCTGAGGACTCCTCCATGACAGATTGCCTCTTCCAGCAAGGGCTGCCTTGCCAGGCCCAAAACCTTCCTCCAGTCCTAGAAGAAAAGGCTCTTTGTTTTGCGTGTTTTTGGAAATTTACTTCCATTGATAGAACCTCAAATTGCTTTTGCCTTGTTGCAGAAGATTTGGAATTGGGAGACCATCAGCACTTCTTCCCAGCCTGCTCTGGAGCAACAGCCTCTGAGGACTCGTCTATGTCAGATTGCGTCTGTTGCAGCAACGGCTGCCTTGCCAGGGCCCAAAAATTTCCTCTATTATTATTATTATTATTATTATTATTATTATTATTATTATTATTATTATTATTTATATAGCACCATCAATGTACATGGTGCTGTACAGAGTAAAACAGTAAATAGTAAGACCCTGCCGCATAGGCTTAGAATCTAATAAGTTGTAGTAAACAATAAAGAGGGAAGGAGAATGCAAACAGGCACAGGGAAGTGTAAACAGGCACCGGGTAGGGTGAGGCTAACAGTATAGAGTCAGAACAAACTCAATATTTGAAGGCTATAGGGAAAAGAAAAGTTTTTAGCTGAGTTTTAAAAGCAGTGATTGAGTTTGTAGTTCTCAAGTGTTCTGGAAGAGCGTTCCAGGCGTAAGGGGCAGCAGAAGAAAAAGGACGAAGCCGAGTAAGGGAAGTGGAGGTCCTTGGGCAGGCGAGAAGCATGGCATCAGAGGAGCGGAGAGCACGAGCGGGGCGATAGTGGGAGATGAGAGAGGAGAGATAGGCAGGAGCTAGACCGTGAAGAGCTTTGAAGGTCAGCAGGAGAAGTTTATATTAGATTCTGGAGTGAATTGGAAGCCAATGAAGAGATTTCAGAAGTGGAGTGACATGGTCAGAGCAGCGGGCCAAGAAGATGATCTTAGCGGCAGAGTGGTGGACAGAGACCAGCGGACTGATGTGAGACGAAGGAAGGCCAGAGAGAAGAAGGTTGCAGTAGTCCAACCGAGAGATAACCAGTGCGTGAACGAGAGTCTTGGCAGAAGAGACAGACAAAAATGGTCGAATCCTGGCAATATTATACAGGAAGAAACGACAGGATTTAGCTACTGCCTCGATGTGAGGAGTAAAGGAGAGCGAGGAGTCATTTTGAGTCCTAGAAGTCCTAGAAGAAATGGCTCAAAGGGCCTGGGCTTCCCAGGAGTTGGGCTCCTGTGGTGTTTACTCCCCTGTGCCCCATTGAACTGTGTTATGGGGCACCATCTCTGTGGCCGGTTGAGCCTGCAATGGGGCAGAGAGAGGTCTCGTCTCCCCCACACATTGGGCACCAAACCCATCAGAGGGGGGGAAAAGGCGACGTCACATCAAACTGGAAACCCTGCGCCTTCTTTTAACGTGGGAGGTGGTTAACTCTGCCCCTGCCGGAAGTCCGATCCCATCCCCGCAAGTCCCACGTCCGGAGCCCTACTCCGGAAGGAAGGATCACCAGATGGGGGTCATGTGACCCCTCAACGAACTCATCATGACCCCATGGACCAAGAGGATGAGGCCGTAGACCCCTGCTGTACATGTGGGGGACTGGAAGTGACCCCTTATGGGTCATTTCCGACCCCATGCCAAGAAGTCCTACTCTGGGGGGAGGGATCACCGGATGAGGTCAGGTGACCCATCTACAAACCCATCGAGGGCATGAGGAGGTTGCAGAGGGGTCACATCACCCCATCAGGGACGCCGTCCATCCAGGGAAGGACGTTTGTAACTGGGACGTCTTGGGATGGGGTGGGGGATGATCCAGGGCCTGCTGCCTTCCCTCCCGGATCTTGCCCTGCGACTGGTGCTAATTTCTACTGGCCCCTGAACTCCGTTGTGATTCTGTTTTTGGGCTGTGTAATGTGTGTGTGAGTGCCTGGCTGTGTTTTGCCCTCTGACTGCTGTGTCGACCCCTCCTGCCTTAGCCTGAACCCGTTAGGGATGTCGGAGGGATCCAGTTGGGGGGTGGAGCTCCACACATTTTTCTCAGCTCCGGCCCCCAGATTCTGTTCCCTCTTCCACCAGCTGTGGCAAGAAGACAGGCCAGCTGGCGGAATTTCTGCAATTTTTCTTTTTTTGGTGCACAAAGCGTTTCTGCCAATTTTATGCCAATGTGCGCAATTTATAGCCAAATTCACACAAATTTCTACTTGGACATCCCTTACCCCTATATCTAACGGCTTCCATCCCCCCACTTGTATGGCAGGGGGCTAAAGGGACGAATCTGTTAGAAGAGGCACATGGCCCCCGTCAGGAGATGCCTCCATCTGGGTGGGGCTTCCGGGGGTGGGGTGGGGCTTCTGGCAGAGGCGGGGCTAAACCACCTGACTATGGGCGCATGGTGGGTTTCGAGTCTGATGTGAGGTGGCCTTTTTCAATACTCACCTGACCTCGACCCTCCGCCTCCCATTGCAGGCTCGCCAGATCCCCAGTCCAAGGAGCTGTCTTTGTGCCGCTTGGACTCAAGAATGGACTGAGGGGGATGGAGGTGTCCCCATGAACTGGATGAAGGGGAGGAGGCATTTGCCTAGAATCCTTCCCCTGAAGCTTTCGCGATGGCTTTCCTCGCTCCAGTCCAGGCCCCAGGGAAGAGGTCGTCACGCAGTGACCCCTGTCTCTTCTGGGTTACGCTGAGCAAGGCAGCAGCCACATCAGCTCAGGCTGGAGGCAAGGCAGGGCCTTGGAGAGCCAGAAGTGCTGGCTGAACGTTCCTCTCTAAGGAGCTGTTGTTCAGGCAAAGGGCTGCAGTCCATAGAAGCCAGAAGAAGGCTGGAGGAGACTTGTGCAGAGGAGAATGACTCTCTTTGTTTTGCGTGTTTTTGGAAATTTACTTCCATTGATAGAACCTCAAATTGCTTTTGCCTTGTTGCAGAAGATTTGGAATTGGGAGACCATCAGCACTTCTTCCCAGCCTGCTCTGGAGCAACAGCCTCTGAGGACTCGTCTATGTCAGATTGCGTCTGTTGCAGCAACGGCTGCCTTGCCAGGGCCCAAAAATTTCCTCTAGTCCTAGAAGAAATGGCTCAAAGGGCCTGGGCTTCCCAGGAGTTGGGCTCCTGTGGTGTTTACTCCCCTGTGCCCCATTGAACTGTGTTATGGGGCACCATCTCTGTGGCCGGTTGAGCCTGCAATGGGGCAGAGAGAGGTCTCGTCTCCCCCACACATTGGGCACCAAACCCATCAGAGGGGGGAAAAAGGCGACGTCACATCAAACTGGAAACCCTGCGCCTTCTTTTAACGTGGGAGGTGGTTAACTCTGCCCCTGCCGGAAGTCCGATCCCATCCCCGCAAGTCCCACGTCCGGAGCCCTGCTCCGGAAGGAGGGATCACCAGATGGGGGTCATGTGACCCCTCAACGAACTCATCAGGACCCCATGGACCAAGAGGATGAGGCCGTAGACCCCTGCTGTACATGTGGGGGACTGGAAGTGACCCCTTATGGGTCATTTCCGACCCCATGCCAAGAAGCCCTACTCTGGGGGGAGGGATCACCGGATGAGGTCAGGTGACCCGTCTACAAACCCATCGAGGGCATGAGGAGGTTGCAGAGGGGTCACGTCACCCCATCAGGGACGCCGTCCATCCAGGGAAGGACGTTTGTAACTGGGACGTCTTGGGATGGGGTGGGGGATGATCCAGGGCCTGCTGCCTTCCCTCCCAAATCTTGCCCTGCGACTGGTGCTAATTTCTACTGGCCCCTGAACTCCGTTGTGATTCTGTTTTTGGGCTGTGTAATGTGTGTATGACTGCCTGGCTGTGTTTTGCCCTCTGACTGCTGTGTCGACCCCTCCTGCCTTAGCCTGAACCCGTTAGGGATGTCGGAGGGATCCAGTTGGGGGGTGGAGCTCCACACATTTTTCTCAGCTCCGCCTCCCAGATTCTGTTCCCTCTTCCACCAGCTGTGGCAAGAAGACAGGCCAGCTGGCGGAATTTCTGCAATTTTTCTTTTTTTGGTGCACAAAGCGTTTCTGCCAATTTTATGCCAATGTGCGCAATTTATAGCCGAATTCACACAAATTTCTACTTGGACATCCCTAACCCCTATATCTAACGGCTTCCATCCCCCCACTTGTATGGCAGGGGGCTAAAGGGACGAATCTGTTAGAAGAGGCACATGGCCCCCGTCAGGAGATGCCTCCATCTGGGTGGGGCTTCCGGGGGTGGGGTGGGGCTTCTGGCAGAGGCGGGGCTAAACCCCCTGACTATGGGCGCATGGTGGGTTTCGAGTTTGATGTGAGGTGGCCTTTTTCAATACTCACCTGACCTCGACCCTCTGCCTCCCATTGCAGGCTCACCTGATTCCCAGTCCAAGGAGCTGTCTTTGTGCCGCTTGGACTCAAGAATGGACTGAGGGGGATGGAGGTGTCCCCATGAACTGGATGAAGGAGAGGAGGCATTTGCCTAGAATCCTTCCCCTGAAGCTTTCGCGATGGCTTTCCTCGCTCCAGTCCAGGCCCCAGGGAAGAGGTCGTCACGCAGTGACCCCTGTCTCTTCTGGGTTCCTCTGGGCAAGGCAGCATCCACATCAGCTCAGGCTGGAGGCAAGGCAGGGCCTTGGAGAGCCAGAAGTGCTGGCTGGAAGATCCTCTCTAAGGACCTGTTCTTCAGGCAAAGGTCTGCAGTCCATAGAAGCCAGAAGAAGGCTGGAGGAGACTTGTGCAGAGGAGAATGACTCTCTTTGTTTTGCGTGTTTTTGGAAATTTACTTCCATTGATAGAACCTCAAATTGCTTTTGCCTTGTTGCAGAAGATTTGGAATTGGGAGACCATCAGCACTTCTTCCCAGCCTGCTCTGGAGCAACAGCCTCTGAGGACTCGTCTATGTCAGATTGCGCCTCTTGCAGCAACGGCTGCCTTGCCGGGGCCCAAAAATTTCCTCCAGTCCTAGAAGAAATGGCTCAAAGGGCCTGGGCTTCCCAGGAGTTGGGCTCCTGTGGTGTTTGCTCCCCTGTGCCCCATTGAACTGTGTTATGGGGCACCATCTCTGTGGCCGGTTGAGCCTGCAATGGGGCAGAGAGAGGTCTCGTCTCCCCCACACATTGGGCACCAAACCCATCAGGGGGGGGGGGAAAGGCGACGTCACATCAAACTGGAAACCCTGCGCCTTCTTTTAACGTGGGAGGTGGTTAACTCTGCCCCTGCCGGAAGTCCGATCCCATCCCCGCAAGTCCCACGTCCGGAGCCCTGCTCCGGAAGGAGGGATCACCAGATGGGGGTCATGTGACCCCTCAACGAACTCATCAGGACCCCATGGACCAAGAGGATGAGGCCGTAGACCCCTGCTGTACATGTGGGGGAATGGAAGTGACCCCTTATGGGTCATTTCCGACCCCATGCCAAGAAGCCCTACTCTGGGGGGAGGGATCACCGGATGAGGTCAGGTGACCCGTCTACAAACCCATCGAGGGCATGAGGAGGTTGCAGAGGGGTCACGTCACCCCATCAGGGACGCCGTCCATCCAGGGAAGGACGTTTGTAACTGGGACGTCTTGGGATGGGGTGGGGGATGATCCAGGGCCTGCTGCCTTCCCTCCCAAATCTTGCCCTGCGACTGGTGCTAATTTCTACTGGCCCCTGAACTCCGTTGTGATTCTGTTTTGGGGCTGTGTAATGTGTGTGTGACTGCCTGGCTGTGTTTTGCCCTCTGACTGCTGTGTCGACCCCTCCTGCCTTAGCCTGAACCCGTTAGGGATGTCGGAGGGATCCAGTTGGGGGGTGGAGCTCCACACATTTTTCTCAGCTCTGCCCCCCAGATTCTGTTCCCTCTTCCACCAGCTGTGGCAAGAAGACAGGCCAGCTGGCGGAATTTCTGCAATTTTTCTTTTTTTGGTGCACAAAGCGTTTCTTTTATGCCAATGTGCGCAATTTATAGCCGAATTCACACAAATTTCTACTTGGACATCCCTTACCCCTATATCTAACGGCTTCCATCCCCCCACTTGTATGGCAGGGGGCTAAAGGGACGAATCTGTTAGAAGAGGCACATGGCCCCCATCAGGAGATGCCTCCATCTGGGTGGGGCTTCCAGGGATGGGGTGGGGCTTCTGGCAGAGGCGGGGCTAAACCCCCTGACTATGGGCGCATGGTGGGTTTCGAGTCTGATGTGAGGTGGCCTTTTTCAATACTCACCTGACCTCGACCCTCCGCCTCCCATTGCAGGCTCGCCAGATCCCCAGTCCAAGGAGCTGTCTTTGTGCCGCTTGGACTCAAGAATGGACTGAGGGGGATGGAGGTGTCCCCATGAACTGGATGAAGGGGAGGAGGCATTTGCCTAGAATCCTTCCCCTGAAGCTTTCGCGATGGCTTTCCTCGCTCCAGTCCAGGCCCCAGGGAAGAGGTCGTCACGCAGTGACCCCTGTCTCTTCTGGGTTCCTCTGGGCAAGGCAGCATCCACATCAGCTCAGGCTGGAGGCAAGGCAGGGCCTTGGAGAGCCAGAAGTGCTGGCTGGAAGATCCTCTCTAAGGACCTGTTCTTCAGGCAAAGGTCTGCAGTCCATAGAAGCCAGAAGAAGGCTGGAGGAGACTTGTGCAGAGGAGAATGAGGCTCTTTGTTTTGCGTGTTTTTGGAAATTTACTTCCATTGATAGAACCTCAAATTGCTTTTGCCTTGTTGCAGAAGGTTTGGAATTGGGAGACCATCAGCACTTCTTCCCAGCCTGCTCTGGAGCAACAGCCTCTGAGGACTCGTCTATGTCAGATTGCGCCTCTTGCAGCAACGGCTGCCTTGCCAGGGCCCAAAAATTTCCTCCAGTCCTAGAAGAAAT
Source organism: Elgaria multicarinata webbii (assembly GCF_023053635.1). Taxonomy (NCBI): domain Eukaryota; kingdom Metazoa; phylum Chordata; class Lepidosauria; order Squamata; family Anguidae; genus Elgaria; species Elgaria multicarinata. The sequence goes on along the minus strand of NC_086174.1, from coordinate 4,876,665 downwards.
GGCTCAAAGGGCCTGGGCTTCCCAGGAGTTGGGCTCCTGTGGTGTTTACTCCCCTGTGCCCCATTGAACTGTGTTATGGGGCACCATCTCTGTGGCCGGTTGAGCCTGCAATGGGGCAGAGAGAGGTCTCGTCTCCCCCACACATTGGGCACCAAACCCATCAGAGGGGGGAAAAAGGCGACGTCACATCAAACTGGAAACCCTGCGCCTTCTTTTAACGTGGGAGGTGGTTAACTCTGCCCCTGCCGGAAGTCCGATCCCATCCCCGCAAGTCCCACGTCCGGAGCCCTGCTCCGGAAGGAGGGATCACCAGATGGGGGTCATGTGACCCCTCAACGAACTCATCAGGACCCCATGGACCAAGAGGATGAGGCCGTAGACCCCTGCTGTACATGTGGGGGACTGGAAGTGACCCCTTATGGGTCATTTCCGACCCCATGCCAAGAAGCCCTACTCTGGGGGGAGGGATCACCGGATGAGGTCAGGTGACCCGTCTACAAACCCATCGAGGGCATGAGGAGGTTGCAGAGGGGTCACGTCACCCCATCAGGGACGCCGTCCATCCAGGGAAGGACGTTTGTAACTGGGACGTCTTGGGATGGGGTGGGGGATGATCCAGGGCCTGCTGCCTTCCCTCCCAAATCTTGCCCTGCGACTGGTGCTAATTTCTACTGGCCCCTGAACTCCGTTGTGATTCTGTTTTTGGGCTGTGTAATGTGTGTGTGACTGCCTGGCTGTGTTTTGCCCTCTGACTGCTGTGTCGACCCCTCCTGCCTTAGCCTGAACCCGTTAGGGATGTCAGAGGGATCCAGTTGGGGGGTGGAGCTCCACACATTTTTCTCAGCTCTGCCCCCCAGATTCTGTTCCCTCTTCCACCAGCTGTGGCAAGAAGACAGGCCAGCTGGCGGAATTTCTGCAATTTTTCTTTTTTTGGTGCACAAAGCGTTTCTGCCAATTTTATGCCAATGTGCGCAATTTATAGCCGAATTCACGCAAATTTCTACTTGGACATCCCTAACCCCTATATCTAATGGCTTCCATCCCCCCACTTGTATGGCAGGGGGCTAAAGGGACGAATCTGTTAGAAGAGGCACATGGCCCCCGTCAGGAGATGCCTCCATCTGGGTGGGGCTTCCGGGGGTGGGGTGGGGCTTCTGGCAGAGGCGGGGCTAAACCCCCTGACTATGGGCGCATGGTGGGTTTCGAGTCTGATGTGAGGTGGCCTTTTTCAATACTCACCTGACCTCGACCCTCCGCCTCCCATTGCAGGCTCGCCAGATCCCCAGTCCAAGGAGCTGTCTTTGTGCCGCTTGGACTCAAGAATGGACTGAGGGGGATGGAGGTGTCCCCAAGAACTGGGTGAAGGGGAGGAGGCATTTGCCTAGAATCCTTCCCCTGAAGCTTTCACGATGGCTTTCCTCGCTCCAGTCCAGGCCCCAGGGAAGAGGTCGTCACGCAGTGACCCCTGTCTCTTCTGGGTTACGCTGAGCAAGGCAGCAGCCACATCAGCTCAGGCTGGAGGCAAGGCAGGGCCTTGGAGAGCCAGAAGTGCTGGCTGGACGTTCCTCTCTAAGGAGCTGTTGTTCAGGCAAAGGGCTGCAGTCCAGAGGAGCCAGAAGAAGGCTGAAGGAGCCTTGTGCAGAGGAGAATGAGTTTGATGTGAGATGGCCTTTTTCAATCCTCACTTGACCTCCTCTCTCCGTCCCATGTCGCAGGCTCAGCAGATTCCCAGGCCCAGCACCCGTCTTTGTGCCACCTGGACATAGAGTTGAGCGAGGAGGATGGAGGTGTTCCCATGAACTGGAGGAAGGTTTGCAGTCAAGATGGGCCTTAAGAAAACTGGCTGAGGCAGATCTTTCAATGGTTCCAGCTGGTTTGCATTCTAACTGCAGTTTTTAACAGGCCAGCTTCAATTTCTATGTTCTCATGCTCTTGGTGGCTGAAGAACACATATAGAAGAGGGGTGCTGAGGATTCCTCCCAAGCTGGAATTGCATGCAGTCTGTCTTAATCTGAAATGTCCTCAGGGTGTTGTTGAACCTCAAAAGGAGGGGACCAGGCACTGCCTTCTAGGCAGACCCCACCTGGATTGACTTGATCCAGGCTTTGATGATATCGTTCATGAAATTTCTGGATGCGTTGATTTCCTTGGACATACTGGGAGACTCGCACGAGCGTGCTTCTAGTTGATTGCAACCTTTGCAATCAACCAGATATTGGAGTCCGTCCACTGTACCCAGGAGTCCAGAATATCCTGGATCTTAAACTCTTCTTCTCTATCGATTTGTATTGGAGGCGGGAGGCTTGATACTGATGTGGGTCTGAGTCAGCTGTGAAGGGAATAAGGAAAGATGGAACACTGGATGAATGTTGAAGGAGCTGGGAAGGTGGAGATCGAAAGCCACAGGAATGATCATCTGGATGATGGGGGAAAGTCCCAGGATGTGATGCTCCAGTTTTCAGCAGGGATGAACAATTTTGGGATACTTGGTAGAGAGCCAAACTTTATCTCTGATTTTTCAGGGTTGGTCTGGTGGTTGCTTCTTATCAGCCTGGGCCTTATATGACTCTTCTGCTTGTTCCCATTCTTCTCTATGGCCCTTCTGGGCATGTGCACCTCCTCTAGGAATTGGTCATCTGCTGGTCCAGTAGGATGTGGGCAGGGATTTGGGAAATACTGGGCGTGGAAGTCATCATTTGAGAAAAATGAGCTTCACTGCATAGACGCCTGAACAGGGTTGTTGTAGGCCAACTCATTCATGGGCTGAATGAGTTGGTGAGGCTCAGTTCTCATGTGGATCAGTCGTATATCAACACAGCTGTGGTTCCAGAAGTTGATTTGTCTATTCCATCTGCCTATCTGTTGGAGGGTGATGAGCAGAGGAGAGCTATCCTATATCCAATGACTGAAAAATACACCAGCTGGTCCAGGAGGTCTTATGAAAATATTAGTTGGAAATAGAGTTGTTCTTTTCCCTCTAGTGTAGAAGAATGGTACAAAATAAGGTAAAGGCATCAACTACCACTAGATTGTCTGTGTGTTATTGAGGCTTAGGTAGCTCTGTATGAACGTCTAGGGTCACTGTTTCCCAGGGTCCATCGAGTTGACACAGGAGGTATCAGGTCCTCTGCTTTCCCAGCGTGATCGTTCACACGAACGCACAATTCACAGGAGGTAACATAACATGGTGTGTCTTTCTTCATGTGTTTAACCACCAGAGATCTCTGGTTATTCGGTGGAGTGTTTTAAAGAGTCCAAAGTGGCCTGACAGAGGTCAAGAACTTGAGAATGAGCGAGACCAGCAGGGAAATACCAGCAAGAATGCATAGATAGAAGCCCGTCAGGGCTGTCATCTTCTGCTGGTGCTTGTACCTGCACAATGGCAAGCATCTTTTTGCTGCCATTGGCGGACAAGGGTTAGCAAGTCGGAGTCTTGGATGGTGGCTTCAAAATTCCGTCAATACAAGAGGCACATCTGGCGCTTTCTACAGATCTTCAGGTTTCCAAGAAAGAGCATCAGCCCAGTGGATTTGGCTGAGTGGAATTCACAACAGTCTGGAAGCTGATCAGCAGAAAAAGCAGAGACCACCGTGTTTGGGCGCTGGTTGAGTTTTTTTAGCTCTTCAAAGGTGCTCAAGATTGCATAGGTCAGTCTGAATTGTCACAGTGTAATATACTCCTTCTACGCCAGGTTTTGGAGGCTCCCTTGATAGCCAGTAGCTCCTTCTGTCAAGTGGAGTAGTTGCATTCCTATGAGGTCTGTTTTTGAGAGAGGCAGGCACATGGGTAGGGAGGTTCTGTGCCACACTTGATGCTTCAACCGTTTCTCAGGTAATGTAAATGAGTACTTGAGCTCCAATGAGCTGCCTTTTGAGAGGGTCAAAGGACATTTGAGCCTGAAGGGTCCACTTGAAGGCCACCTGGGTTCACAACAGGTCTGCTGACGGAACAAGTATTCCCTATTGAAGGTCCGTCTCTACCATGATTGTATTTGAAAAGGACAGAGCGTCCAATTGAAGGTGGAGTGGGTTTTTCCATATTTTGCGCTGTATCTGTTGACTTGTAGTGAATTTTGGTCTTTCCACCTTGGTCAGTTTTGGAATCTTAGTGCCAGGAACCCGTGGTTTCGGGTTCCACCACACTTCCCCTCTTGGACAGGGAGGTTCTGTGCCGTGTCCTGGTTGATATAAAATGACTCCAATGGCCACACGGGATGCATCGGCTATTTCCCAGGTCAGGGTGTCTCTACCTGTCACATCAATGGATCTTAGGCTATGTCTTATTCACCAAAACCTTTTGTGTTGTGCTGGTTGGACGCCGTGACGTCTCTTGTAGAAAGGACTGTCTAGTGCTTCTTTTAAACACACATTTTGGCAAGATCCAGTCATTGCTTCCTTTTGGGAGGAGGTTCTCATACTGAGGAATTTTTTTAAATAGTCCGCATAAATGGATTCTCTGCACCCTTTTGTCAGTGAAAAACTGATATTGTGGCAGTAGAAGGATAAATGGACTGAGAACTTTCCAACGCTTCCAGTATTTGAACGGGTGTCCTATAGACATGGCCTTCGAATGGATCCCTATTTGGATATCTGGTCTGCTTTCTGTTATGTACGTAGATTTCCCCCCTTTTTTCTTTTCCTTTTGTTGAAATTTCACAATAATATTTTTTAAAAAGTTTTAAAAAATGGCTACACCAAAATGGGACACTTCGTTGTGGACTGGTGGCCTCTTAAACGTTGATCCAACTGCTGTGGGGTCCATCGCAGTACAGCTTACGGATTTTGCCATCCTCCAATTCCCCAAACATTTTCTCTGGATGCACTGCAGCGCACTGCAAATGTTCTCTGGCCCCATGGCTCCACCGCTGCTGGAAAGCGACTCCAGGTGTGAAAGGGCTGGCACCAATTCCTCTAGTCCCATCCTCCTACGCGGCTGAGGGACAGGAGAAGCTGCAGCGGGGTCATCCCCAGAATCCGACAATGGGAGAGCAACAGTCTCGGGCCGAGCAGGAAAAGATGGGAAGGGGTGCTGAAGGCTCCCGCTGACGTCTGGTTATGTGTGACCTGTCTGAACCGGAGTCCTTCTCGGGGTACTGCAGAGCCTGAGAACCAGGGGAGGCCCTTTGCAGCCAAAGAAAAACTGCCAGCCGTTGTGTCACTGGCTGGATCTCTTGTACCCTCAGGGCTTCAACAGGTGACTCCGTTTTGTCATGAGGAGCTGACACATGCAGGAACCGGGACTGTGCATTTCATCGAGAGGGTCTACGGTACGCGTGGAGTTTGCTGTAGAAATGTGTCAGGAGCCGTGCCAAGAAGGACCGCTGCCCTTGGAACACCTGCCATGGAAGATCTGGTGAGTGGGAGCTTCGAACTCTCAGCCCGACTGAAGAATGAAGGGATCTTGTCACCTCTGCTGTGGAGTTCCAGCCATATGTCTTTCCCCACTTCACCACATGCAGCAAATCCAGGCCCTGGTCCATGGCTGCTGTTTTGGTGGGTGTCTCCCTCCTATTCAAGGCCACAAGGCACCAAGTGCTAGAAAGATGATGGGGAACAAAGCAGTGTTGTATGACATCACCTGCAGGGGAGTCCAAGATCCAGGCCAGCAAGGAGAGTCGTGGGGGGGAGGGATTGATCCTGAAAAATGGCAGTAAAACTGTCCATTGGGAGAGTAGAACAAGGGGTGAATGAAGCAATGTTCCAGGTTGGTGAAAAAAGCAACATACTGTAGATCTTAGGTAGATGGACCCTTGGTCTGATCCAGCATGGCTCTTCTGATGTTTTGATCCAGCATTAGAGGCACTAAGCTGAGGAACACCAGTTGCTGGGGAACATTGGTCTGAGGGTGCTGTTGCACCATGTCCTGCTTGTGAATTCTTGGTCGACAGCTGGTTGGCCACTGTGTGAACAGAGTGCTGAACTAGATGGACCTTCAGTCTGCTCCAGCAGGACTCTTTGGATATTCTGATGTTATTAAGGTTTATGTTTAAGGCTTAGCTCAAAGCATGCACAGGTCTCCCTAGTGTCAGAGTTGAGGATGGAGTTTTAAGTCGGGCAGCTTGAGGCCTTCGAGAATTCCCAGGGCACCTTGAGCTCACTGCGGCCTTCTCTGTTGAGGTGAGATGTCTTGAAATGGTTGGGGAACTCTTGACAGACGGATAGAGCAAAGAGCTGGAGGCAGGAGAGATAGGCCAATGGGCCAATGGTGGTCTTGTTGTCCATTGTGCCTTTTGCTTCTAATGCTTGTTTCGTGTGTTCCAGGGCCCTTGTTGACGTCCGTCTTTCTGGGTCCCTGGCGCAGGGAGTCGCTTTCAAGAAATCCTCCTTGACCAGGAAGAAACTCCACGGTTCCATTCTGTTGCCCAGATCATCTACACCGAGGTGTCCTGTAATTGCAGGAGAACTCTTGACAGGTGGGAGCCCTGAGGGAAACGCCGTGGGAACGTGGGAATGGGTTGGCGAGTTGCTGTCCCCCAACTTTCTTGAAAGGAGACTCCTGGAGAGGCAGGATTTCAGCACTCTTCTGTGTTGCCTATGTCACTCCCTGGATCACTTCTGTAGAATCAAAAGGGGTGATTTCTCTAAAGAGAGAGAGCTGACAAGAAAGCCAGCAGTCCCCAGCAGTCCCAGTCTTCAACTGATTTCTCAAGTGCCCAGCTCAGCCCCAGGAAATTCCACTGTGACCCGCACAGCATGGCTCAAAGCTCCCCTTTACTGACAGAAAAAGATACATCACAAAGAGGACTCACCATCACTGGTTTTCCTCCTGTGGGTTATCTTAAATTTCCTCCCACCCTCAAAATGGGAGTGGCTGACACCAATGACAAATCCATCACCTCTCTAGCAATATTCTTGGTTGGTGAAAAAAGCAACAAAGATCTTAGGTTCATATCTGGTAGATGGACCCTCGGTCTGCTCCAGCAGGGCTCTTCTGATGCTCTTAAGGGGACGTTTAGGGCTTAGCTCAAAGCATGCACACACAAGTCTCCCTAGTGCCAGGGTTGATGATGGAGTTTTAACACGGGCAGCTTGAGGCCTTCGAGAAATCCCTGGACACCTTGAGCTCACTGTTGCCTTCTCTGTTGAGATGAGATGTCTTGAAATGGTCGGGGATCTCTTGACAGATGGATAGAGCAAGGTGCTGGAGGCAGGAGAGACAGGCAGACGGGCCGGTGGTGGTCTTCTTGTCTGTTGTGCCTTTTGCTTCTCAGGCTTCCGCCATGTGTTCCAGGGCCCTTGCTGATGGCCCTTCTTCTGGGTCCCTGGCACAGGGAGTCGCTTTCAAGAAATCCTCCTTGACCAGGAAGAAACTCCACGGTTCCATTCTGTTGCCCAGATCATCTACACCGAGGTGTCCTGTAATTGCAGGAGAACTCTTGACAGGTGGGAGCCCTGAGGGAAACGCTGTGGGAACGTGGGAATGGGTTGGCGAGTTGCTGTCCCCCAACTTTCTTGAAAGAAGACTCCTGGAGAGGCAGGATTTCAGCACTCTTCTGTGTTGCCTATGTAACTCCCTGGATCACTTCTGTAGAATCAAAAGGGGTGATTTCTCTAAAGAGAGAGAGCTGACAAGAAAGCCAGCAGTCCCCAGCAGTCCCAGTCTTCAACTGGTTTCTCAAGTGCCCAGCTCACCCCCCAAGAAATTCCACTGTGACCCGCACAGCATGGCTCAAAGCTCACCTTTACTGACAGGTACATCACAAAGAGGACTCACCATCACTGGTTTTCGTCCTGTGGGTTATCTTAAATTTCCACCCACCATCAAAATGGGGGTGGCTGACACCAATGACAAATCCATCACCTCTCTAGCAATATTCTTGGTTGGTGAAAAAAGCAACAAAGATCTTAGGTTCATATCTGGTAGATGGACCCTCGGTCTGCTCCAGCAGGGCTCTTCTAATGTTCTTATGTTCTTAAGGGGACATTTAGGGCTTAGCTCAAAGCATGCACACACAGGTCTCCCTAGTGCCAGGGTTGACAATGGAGTTTTAAGATGGGCAGCTTGAGGCCTTCGAGAAATCCCTTGACACCTTGAGCTCACTGTGGCCTTCTCTGTTGAGGTGAGATGTCTTGAAATGGTCGGGGATCTCTTGACAGATGGATAGAGCAAAGAGCTGGAGGCAGGAGAGACAGGCAGACGGGCCGGTGGTGGTCTTCTTGTCTTGTGGCTTTTGCTTCTCAGGCTTCCGCCATGTGTTCCAGGGCCCTTGCTGATGGCCCTTCTTCTGGGTCCCTGGCACAGGGAGTCGCTTTCAAGAAATCCTCCTTGACCAGAAAGAAACTCCACGGTTCCATTCTGTTGCCCAGATCATCTACACCGAGGTGTCATGTAATTGCAGGAGAACTCTTGACAGGTGGGAGCCCTGAGGGAAACGCCATGGGAACGTGGGGATGTGTTTGCAAGTTGCTGTCCCCCAACTTTCTTGAAAGGAGACTTCTGGAGAGGCAGGATTTCAGCACTCTTCTGTGTTGCCTATGTAATTCCCTGGATCACTTCTGTAGAATCAAAAGGGGTGATTTCTCTAAAGAGAGAAAGCTGTCAAGAAAGCCAGCAGTCCCCAGCAGTCCCAGTCTTCAACTGGTTTCTCAGGTGCCCAGCTCACCCCCCAGGAAATTCCACTGTGACCCGCACAGCATGGCTCAAAGCTCCCCTTTACTGACAGAAAAAGATACATCACAAAGAGGACTCTCCACTTAATGGTGGCAATTTGCATATTTCCCCCCCCCTGAAATTGGGGTTCCACCATTTGTGCAAATAGTAATTTTCATAATTTTTTTGTTGTTTGGAAACTTGAAAGGCGTGCAAATGTTGCCACCTTTTCAGAAGTTGCACTTTTGTGCAGCTGTGTATAATTGCTTTGCAGCTCCGCAGAAGCATATTATACCGCTCTTGTTAGTGTGAATGGGAGTTGCGAAAACAGGGTGGAGTGTAGATCTCCGTTAAAAGGACTTGCTGGAGAATCGGGGAAGTGTGCAATGGAAGCGGGCACGTGCCCAAATGTTAGTTAAACACTTCAAACCCTGAGGATCAGTTCGTTAAGTGGGTGATCTGGTCTTCCTTTCCCAACCTGTCAGTGGGTAATTTGACAGCTGTCAGTGTCAAGCCTGTGCAAATTACCCTTTTGCAGTGATCAGGAGCAAAGGGGAGGGGAATTGACAAGTCGTTTGACAAGCTGTTTTGACAAGTACAAAATATGGCTCTGATGAAGTAATGCAGATGGGGATGAAACTGACAAGGATATTGACATTGATGCCTTGGTGGCGCTACATCGTGGGCACACACCATATTTGCGATGGTGTGAGTGTCACTGAGTGTGATAATGATGTTGAATGGCAGGAGATTCAGGACAAACAAAAGGAAGTACTTTCTCACAGCACAAGGTGTGGTGGTACCAACTCAGATGGCTTTAAAAGGACATTTGTGAAATTCACGGAGGACAAGATTAATGGATACTAGTTATTTTGAAAGGTTTTAATATCTTGAGGTTGTCAAGACTTGAAAATTCTAAACTCAGTTTCATCCTTCATAGATTTTGGATTCTTTGTTTGGTTGATGAGTTGTGGTTTTAGTGGATGACAAAATTAGTGTGTGTGTGTGTGTGTGTGTGCTGGGGGGAACTGCCTTTTGATATCTCCAACTGTTTAATCCCCTCGGATGATGTAATTTTTATTCTCTATACTATGTTACATGGGGTAGCACCAGTAATTAGCCACAACTTATATAAACAAGTTACATAACTCAGAATAGATGAATATTAAAGAACAAATAAAAAAGCAGGGGGATCCTATGAATACTAAGCAAGGAACTGCAAGCAACTCCTTCTCCGTGAGCCCCTGACGAAGGAAGTGAGGCAGGTGGCTACTAGGAGGAGGGCTTTCTCTGCTGTGGCACCCCGGCTGTGGACCGAGCTCCCCAGAGAGGTCTGCCTGGCGCTTACATTATTTTCCTTTCGTCGCCAGCTGAAGACCTTTTTATTTTCTCAGTATTTTAACACCTAATTTAACTTAAATTTAAACTCTGCTGTTTTAATCTCATATTTTAACCTATATCAATTTTTGCTGTGTGGTTTTATCCTGGTCGTGCTTTTTATATTGTATTTTGTATTTGTGTTTTTAAATTGTTGGTTGTTTTATTATGCTCTTAATGGTTTTAATTTTTGTGAACTGCCCAGAGATCTTCAGCTATTGGGCGTTATAGAAATGAAATAAATAAATAAATAAATAACAGGAAATCTGAAAAGAGGAACAAATTATCGAATACAGAATTACAAATCTTAAAGAAACAAAAAAGTTGAAAACTCACCATGTAAAAAAGAGATGTCTTAAAAGGGTTAGTCCAGATGCAACAGCTGCCAGTTTAAAGGAAATCTTCACAGTCGGGATATGAAAGCTTAATGTACTGATTTCACAGCAGATATTTCGGTACATGGAAACTTTGTGTGAAGTCTTATTTCAGGGCTTGGGCACCATTAGTGGAATTTAACCAACAAAATGTAAATTTCTTTTAAAATAAGTTGTGTTCGTAGTTTCTCATGGGTTTTACACTGACCATGCCGTTCCTAACATACACCAAAGGATCCAGTTCAAGAGATGCCGGCGGGGGGTGGGGGGATTTATCATTCCAAATATTCCACAGAAGAATTGGCAAATCTATATGGTTTGGGGCCATGTTCCCTCCCGAAGGACCAGGTTCATAGCTTTGAGGGTTGCCAAATTCAGTGTTGTCATCAGAGACTTCTGTGTCACGCTGTGACTTTTGTCTGTTGATCCCTTATGGATAAGAGAGAACGTAAGACGTGCCCTGATGCTGGATCAGACCAAGGGTCCATCTAGTCCAGCACTCTGTTCACACAGTGGCCAACCAGCCATCGGCCAGGGATGAACAAGCAGGACACGGTGCAACAGCACCCTCCCACCCATGTTCCCCATCAACTGGTGCACACAGGCTTACTGCCTCGAATACTAGGCAGGGCTAGCAGACATGGGTAGCCTTCGCCTCCAGGAATTTATCCAACCTCCTTTTAAAGCCATCCAAATTGGTGGCCATCACTACATCTTGTGGTAGTGAGTTCCATAACTTAACTATGCGCTGTGTGAAGAAGTCCTTCCTTTTATTGTTCCTGGATCTCCCACTACTCAGCTTCATGGGATATGACCCCAGTGGGTTCTAGTATTTTGAGAGAGGGAGAAAAATGTCTCCCTATCCACGTTCTTCACACCAGGCATAATTTTGTACCTGGCTACAGTTCTCCATACAGTGATTGCCTCTACTTTAGACTACTGAAATGTACTGTATGTGGAGGTGCCTTTCAGGCCTTCCTGGAAACATCACTTCATACCAAATGTAGCAGCTCAGATACTAACTGGGACCCGTTTTACAGAGTATATCTCGCCAGTTGTTTAAACAACTGCACTGTTTCTGGCCAATTTCTGGCACAATTCAGACTGTTAGTGCTTCTCTATGAAGCACGGAGCAACTTGGGATATTGTTCCTATTGCATAGCTGTGCCCAAACACTGCACCCATCCTCTGAAAACCTCCCAATTCCCTCACCATCTGAACTCAGGTGGGTGGCGATTGGGGAGAGGGCCTTCTGAGTTGTGGCACCCCAGCTGTCGGGAGCCTGACGGGACACCCGCCAGGAATTCAGGCAAGAACTTTGTCTCTCTTAAACAAGGACAGAATAGACACAGAAATCTCCTGTCTCCTCTCGGACATGACAGAGTGTGCAGTGTCACTTCATGACTAAAATATATAAGGACACGATGCACACACCACCTTACCTGGCACCAAGAATGCACTATTTTCTGCACCAACGTGTATCTTGAGCTGGCTTTAAGCATTGGCATCTTTTCTCTCTCTTTTTTTAATGGATGTCTTGATTGTTCTCTGTCCATTTCAATTTTGCAATCTCCACTTTCTTACTTTTATGCTACCCAAATAGCTTTGAAGGGGCAGCCTAGGGATTATTTTAAATAAACAAATATTTGAAAAAGGAGCTATCAGCCTTTAGGCCCCGGACTTCTTGAACATTTAGTAAAAGACAGAGAAGGGTGGTCATTCTCTTCTCTCAATGGGGAGACGGGCAAGGCTTTTTGCTGCTGGAAAACATTTAATACCTCCACTCTGCAGTGTGCAATGATTCTCTGTATTGCAAAGTTCAGGATGCAGACAGTGTAGGGTGATATTGATAACTTGAGCCCGGAATAACGGGCTCAAGTTAAAGGAAGCCAGATTCCGGCTGGACATCAGGAAAAACTTCCTGACTGTTGGAGCAGTGCGACGGTGGAATCGGCTACCTAGGGAGGTTGTGGGCTCTCCCACACTGGAGGCATTCAAGAGGCAGCTGGACAACCATCTGTCAGGGATGCTTTAGGGTGGATTCCTGCATTGAGCAGGGGGTTGGACTCGATGGCCTTGTAGGCCCCTTCCAACTCTGCTATTCTATGATTCTATGATATGATATGATGAGAATACAAAAGAGGCCGTATCAGTGTCATTAATTTAATCTACACATATTTGTCTCCTTTGCTTTCTCTTATACCTGGAAACACTTCCCAGAATACCTTCATGACATTCTCTTACTCCCTTTCCTCAAAACCCACATTTACCATGAAGTGTTGATATGCCCCACCTATGCCCCACATTACCTGCTGTAATGCCTAAGGATTTTGACCACATAATGCCTGTGCTTCCTTATTTGTACTGATTCCTGGTCTGTTTCCAGGCCCAACTCAAGGCACTGATTTTAACCTTTAAAGCCCTCCATGGCTTGGGACCAGATGACCTTAAAAGGTTATCACACAGAGGAGGGCCAGGATCTCTTCTCGATCCTCCCAGAGTGCAGGACACGGAATAATGGGCTGAAGTTACAGGAAGCCAGATTCTGGCTGGATATTAAGGTAGTATGGCCGTAGGCCGGCTGGACATCAGGAAAAACTTCCTGGCTGTTAGAGCAGTACGACAATGGAACCAGTTATCTAGGGAGGTGGTGGGCTCTCCCACACTAGAGGCCTTCAAGAGGCAGCTGGACAACCATATGTCAGGGATGCTTTAGGGTGGATTCCTGCATTGAGCAGGGGATTGGACTTGATGGCCTTCTAAGACTCCTTCCAACTCTACTATTCTGTGATTCTATGATTCTATGACCTGAAATACGACCTTCTCCCATATGTGCTCCTTCACACCTTAAGTTCTTCAGAGGTCCGCACCAGATGAACTGAGGCATTTAACCACTAAGGAAGGGGTCTTTTTGATCATGCCAGTGAGCCAGTGTGGTGTAGTGGTCAGAGTGATGGACTGGGAGCCAGGAGATCCAGGTTCTAGTCTTCACTTGGCTATGTTGCCCTCCCATGGTCAGGAGGGACAGTGGGAAAGAGGGAGGAGGGAATGAGCAGACACTCCTCAACCCCCAGCATTGGTAGGGCTTTGTGGTGACACTGGCCGGACGAGGGTCTTGTGAGGCGATATTAGCTTTTGGGGGCCTCTTCCTGGCCTCTTTGAAATATGGCTTCCAGCAGAGAGATATTATTGCTTGAGACATTAAGGTGTGCCAGGGCACACCCCTTGCGCACGCCTATGCTGGGCTAGACGACCAAGGTCTGACTAAGTATAGGCAGCTTCCAATGTTCCTATATTTGAAGACTGTTATCTTGTCTTCCCCTTATTCTCTTCTCTATGTAAACATAGCTAGTTCTTTCAGTCATTTCTCAAGGACTTGGTTTACACACACAAACACACACACACATACACCCCATCCTGGTCACCCTATTCTGGATGCTCTCTGGTTTGTCAAAACCCTTTGCCAATGCCATGCCCCTTAATCTACGCTTGCCAACCACGCAATTATTGTTTTGGCTGCAAGACACTAGATTTATTTCCCTCATTTTAAACTGAATTGAAATAACGGTGTGAACCCTTGTAGAAAAATCTGGTTCTCTTTGGCTAGCATTTGATTTCCTCATAGCTAGAGAAAGAAATACAGTCTGACACCATCATCATCATCAACAACAACACAAATACTTAACATTTCTTTAGTACTTTCAAGAGTTGAAAGCACTTCACGTGCGTTATCTAGCTTTAATCCTCACAACAACCTTGTAAGGTAGGTTAAAAAATAATCCCTAGTGCTGGCAGTTGGGGCCTATTCATTCCAATGAGTATTTAGAAAAGTATAATTGTGTAATTGAAGCAATGAGTAATTTTCCCACTCCCCGTTTTAAGTTGTAGTAAAAAGGTATTCCATTTGCTCATGCAACTAAGATGGTCTTGTGAATCCACCAGTATGTGTGAAATTTGAGATGGCACTAAACATGCTGCTTTCTGAGTGTTTATAGCGGTGGCATGGCCAACCCAAACAATGAACATCAGTGCTACTTACTGGTAGACTTTCCTGCTTGTAGGTCCTCAGTGTTCCCATTTTACTGACAGGGAAACTGAGGCCAAGGCATATTGATTTCCCAGTGGCCACCATCCAAGGAGTTCTGAGTTGAGCGGGGGAATTGATCCCCTAACTTTTAGGCTCAGACCATAACATTGTGGCTATTGGACCATATCAGCCAGTCAAGGCTGTGGCTCCCATTTTTGGTGGGCTATGAATCCACTCTGGGTTTCAGTCAGAACCATCCAGAACGCTAAAGGTGCTAGACCGGTACTAGACCTAGTTTGGGAATAGTGTTCAGCAGTTTGGTTAGCCCCCTTAGAGTTCTGATTGCTTCTGATTGAAACCCAGAATGGATTTACAGCCCCATCGAAATCGGAGCCACCAACCTTCACTGACAACAGGCCTCAGATGTTGGGAGCAAGGCTGAACGAGATCCTGAAATCCTCTTTAAAGGCAGGGGTTGAGTCTTCAGCACACGTGAGCCTAAAGGTTGAGCCTTCAGCATGTTTAGCCTGGAGAAGAGAAGATGGAGGGGAGACATGAGAGCACTCTTCAAAGACTTGAAAGGTCGTCACACAGAGGAGGGCCAGGATCTCTTCTCGGTCCTCCCAGAGTGCAGGACACGGAATAACGGGCTCAAGTTAAAGGAAGCCCGATTCCAGCTGGACATGGTATGGAGAATATGGATAGAGAGTCCTCCCATGAAGCTGATTGGTGGGAGATTCAGGACAAATAATAGGAAGTACTTCTTCATACAGCACATAGTTAAATTATGGAACTCACTACCACAAGATGTAGTGATGGCCACCCATTCGGATGGCTTTAAAAGGGGGTTGGATAAATTCCTGGAGGAGAAGGCTATCCATGGCTACTAGCCCTGATGGTTGTGTGCTGCCTCCAGTATCTGAGGCAGTAAGCTTGTGTGCACCAATTGCTGGGGAACATGGGTTGGAGGGTGCTGTTGCAGCATGTCCTGCCTTGTCGGTCCCTGGCTGATGGCTGGTTGGCCATTGTGTGAACAGAATGCTGGACTAGATGGACCCTTGGTCTGATCCAGCATCAGGGCACTTACGTTCTTATGACATCAGGAAAAATGTCCTGAGTGTTAAAGCAGTACGACAATGGAACCAGTTACCTAGGGAGGTTGTGGGCTCTCCCACACTGGAGGCCT
This sequence comes from Elgaria multicarinata webbii, assembly GCF_023053635.1. Taxonomy (NCBI): domain Eukaryota; kingdom Metazoa; phylum Chordata; class Lepidosauria; order Squamata; family Anguidae; genus Elgaria; species Elgaria multicarinata. The sequence goes on along the minus strand of NC_086174.1, from coordinate 4,861,112 downwards.
TCAAGAGGCAGCTGGACAACCATCTGTCAGGGAGGCTTTAAGGTGGATTCCTGCATTGAGCCGGGGGTTGGACTCGATGGTCTTATAGGCCCCTTCCAACTCTACTATTCTATGATTCTATGAAACGACCGTAAGAGCGCTTCTTTGTTGTTTATTCGTTCAGTCACTTCCGACTCTTCGTGACTTCATGGAGCAGCCCACGCCACAGCTTTCTGTCAGCTTCTGGCCATGTACAAAGTGCCTTCCCCTCTCTGCCAAGTTCAGTCGTGGCGACCTGGGAGACTGGGCCGCGGGCATCTTCTCCCCGTGGTATCTCCGTGGTGGTGCGGAAAGAGTTACCTCTCCAAGCAGCCGAGAGAAAGAGGGTGGGCTTGGGGCGGGAGCCATCACGCTCCCCCGCCTCGCCTCATAGAATCATAGAATAGCAGAGTTGGAAGGGGCCTACAAGGCCATCGAGTCCAACCCCCTGCTCAGTGCAGGAATCTGCCCTAAAGCATCCCTGACAGAGGGTTGTCCAGCTGCCTCTTGAAGGCCTCTAGTGGGGGAGAGCCCACAACCTCCCTAAGTAACTGGTTCCATTGTCGTACTGCTTTAACAATCAGGAAGTTTTTCCTGATGTCCAGCTGGAATCTGGCTTCCTGTAACTGGAGCCCGTTATTCCGTGTCCTGCACTCTGGGAGGATCGAGAAGCGATCCTGGCCCTCCTCTGTGTGACCTTTTAAGTATTTGAAGAGTGCTCTCATGTCTCCCCTCCATCTTCTCTTCTCCAGGCTAAACCTGCCCAGTTCTTTCAGTCTCTCTTCAGAGGGCTTTGTTCCCAGACCCCTGACCATCCTGGTTGCCCTCCTCTGAACACGCTCCAGCTTGTCTGCCTCCTCCGCCACGGGCTGCCCTTGCCCAGACTCCGGAGCAGAGCGTGGGAGAGGCCAGCCCAGGGCGCGGGGCCCGCCCGGGGTGGGGTCGCTGCCGCTGCCTCGTTTGCTCCAGGAGACAGCGAGCAGGGCGCCAGGGGGGCGATGCGGCCCCGGAGGCTGCCCGGCAGGAGCCATCGCCCTCCCCTGGAGTGAGCCCCGAAGGCTGCGCGCAGAGCAACCCGGGTTGGGCAGGAAGGGGGTGGGGGAAGGATACCCGCCCCCCGTCCCCGCCTCTTTCTCGTGATCTCTTCTGCTGGGATCCTCCGGAGATCTGGAGAGGCGCGAGCGCCCCCCACCCCCTGTCCAAGCTTTCTGGCTGCCGGAGGGATCAAGCAGCCCCCAAGCACCCCTGATCATTGGGAGGTTCTCCCCCTCCTCGGTGGGGGGTGGAGGTTAGTGGGGGGAAGCACCTCCCAGTCCTCAGCGCCCGAGAGAGGGATAGCCAGCCAGCCACGTGGGGGCACGTCCGCGTCTGCCCTGCACTTGTCGGAGTTCATTAAATGTCTCGCGTCTTTTGGCTCGTCTGCAAGGAGCCGCCCCAACCCGGCCGCTTGGCTCCTCCTCCCTCTGCTCCTCTCGCGTTTGGCGTTGCGCTCGGGAGGAGGCTTCGCAGGCGCTCCTCTCTCTTGCGCATGGCCCTGGCGCGCGCCGGCTCAGGCGCACGGGGCTTTCAGGTGCCGCCGGGGGAAAGACGCCCACGCTAGAGAGAGAGAGACAGACAGACACAGAGAGGGATCATCTTGGATCCCTGGTCCAAGGAGCCGGGGAGGCTGGTGCGCTGGGAGGATCCGAGGGCGATGGAGGAGAACAGAAGGGTGGAGAGACCGAGCGGAGACCGGCTGCGCCGAGGATGAGGCGCCGCGGCTCTTCCGTGGGTTAAGGGCGCTGCTGTGGTTTGGGCTGTCTCGCTGCGGAGGAGGCTTCCCTTTTCCCTCCTCTTCCTCCTCTTCCTCCTCCTCCTCCAACCTTCCATCACAAACCGGCAGCCAGGAAAAGGATGCCCGGAGCAGCGTGGCGGAGTCTGCGCCCACCTCCGCCGCTCCCTCTCACCGTGGGAAAGACCTGATTCGCTCGGCCAACCCTGGGGTTCGTTTGGACCGACCCGCTTCTAGACACGCGAGAAACCTGGTAAGCAAGGGGAGCTGGGCGTTTGTGGAAGTGACGCCAGGCAACGGGGCGAGGCGGTGGGGAAACTGAGGCAGTGTGTGTGTGTGGGGGGGGGGTTCTACCTGTTGGGACGTCCACCTGCTTTCCACTTTCCCAGGTTGTTTCCCCCCACCACATCTGGATCCGAAAACTGTCAACCCCTTCTTGACCACAGCTGGATGAGCTCTGAAAAGAAGCCCGGAGGGACGAATCCAACCTCCGCCCAAGCGTGTTTTTATTCCTGCAGTCACAGATTTGGGGGCACAGGAGAAGAGCAGCTAGGAAATATATTATTATTATTATTTTCAGGGGAATCAACTCCATCTTCAAGGACCCTTTTCATCTTTGTGAGGGTGGGGAATCTCCTTTAATTCTTGAAACTGAGGGGTAGAGAGACAGAGTGTTTGATTAAAAAAAAAAATTCTCTGCTGCCTGGCCAGCTATGTCTTCGTTTTTTAAAAAAACAACATGTTAGTTTTTAATTTATTTTTAGCGCACAAACGGTGGGGTGAAGTTTGAAAGGGCGGTGGGAGGGCTCACAGCCGGCGTGTGGGAATTCAGCGTTCGGTTCACTAGGGCGGAAGTGGGCAAAATGGAGGACGTGTTGTTGTTGTGTGTGTTTTTGTGCTATCAGGATGTTCCTTTCTCCATTAGGGGCCTGTATGTGTTGGACGGCGAAGGACGTCGGAAGAAGGCCATGGATAACGGCTCCTGACGCCTCCATGCCTTGACCTGCCCCTCGCCTGGTGTTCATGGGAGACGGATCGTCGCTGAGGTAACTTTTGGCCTTTAGGCAGGTCCTCTTCACAAATTCTCTGCGGGTTGGTTGGCGAAAACGAGCAGAATGCCCCGGAACAGGGCCTTCTCCGAGCCCGAATACTCGGCGGAGTATTCTGCAGACTACTCGGTCAGCTTGCCCTCCGACCCCGAGCACGGGGTAGGACGGACCCATGAGGTTACCGTGAGGAACTCCGGCTCGTGCCTGTGCCTGCCGCGCTTTATGCGCCTCACGTTTGCCCCGGAGTCCCTGGAGAACCTCTACCAGACCTACTTCCGGCGGCAGCGCCACGAGACATTGCTGGTCTTGGTGGTCTTTGCTGCCCTCTTCGATTGCTACATCATCATCATGTGCACTGTGCGGTACACCGCGGAGAAGCTGCCCCCCACCTTAGCCGCCTCCGTGGCTTTGGCCGCCCAGATCCTCCTCTTTGTCCTATGCAAGTATGAGCTCCTGCCAGATCGCGTCACCCGGAAGTTCATGCCTTACGTCCTGTGGATACTCATAGCCGCCCAGATATTCTGCTACCTGGGCCTGAACTTCTCCCGTTACCACGAGGCCAGCGACACGGTTGGCTGGCAGGCCTTCTTCGTCTTCTCCTTTTTCATCACCCTCCCCCTGCGCCTCACGCCCATCGTCCTCATCTCGGCCGTCTCCTGCGGCATTCACACCCTGGTGTTGGGGGTCACCATCGCGCAACAGCAGCAGGAGTTCCTCAAAGGGAAGGACTTGCTGTGGCAGGTAAGGCCCGTCGTCTTTGACTCTGGCAAAAGGGAGAAGGCCTAGGAGTTAATGGAAGGCTGGTCAAAGGAAGGAGGCGGTGGGCCTCTTAGGTTTTGCTTGGTGGATGACTGGGCTTGTCCAGGTGGAAATGGTGGAAGACTCTGGAGACAAAACGCTTCCACAAGATGGAGGAAGTTCTTCTCCTTCCCCCCTTTCTATTCAGGCAAGTTCTACACTAGAGGAGACTTACACCTGCGGTGTTATAAGAATTTGACTTAAATTCAGGGCTGCTAGTCTTCAGCTATTGCACATATGTCATTAGGGTGACCCCATGGAAAGGAGGATCGGGCTCCTGTATCTCTAACAGTTGCATAGAAAAGGGAATTTCAGCAGGTGTCATTTGTATGCATGCAGCACCTGGGGAAATTCCCTCTCCATCGCAACAGTGAAAACTGCAGGAGCCCTGACCTCTTGACCATATACAAAAGAGGGCAGGGCTCCTGCAGCTTTCACTATTGCGATGCAGAGGGAATTTCATGCCTTACGTCCTGTGGATTGTTTTATTAACCTGTTGGTTGTTTTACGATGGTTTTAATTTTTGTGAACCGCCCAGAGAGCTTCGGCTATTGGGCGGTATAAAAATGTAATAAATAAATAAATAAATAAATAAATTTCACCAAGCCCTGCATGTATACAAATGACACCTGCTGAAATTCCCTTGTCTATACAACTGTTAATGATGCAGGAGCCCTGCCCTCCTTTCCATAGGGTCATTCTATACCAGGCTATTTTAGCTTCAAGCTCTTTACTGCCTGGTACTGAGCCATCGGAGAGACATGTAGAATTCCAAGCATCACGAGGGACTCTGTGCACAATTTGGATTCCTCAGAACCTTAGCTGGGGTTTACAAAAGCAAGTGTGCAAAAAAAAAAAGTCCAACAGCAAGGGGTGAAACCGAAACAGGAGTCCTTAAAGAATGTTATTTCTATAAGGCTTTCTTGAAATAATGTTTATTCCGACAAGCCAACGCGTTTCGGACTCCAGAAACAACCTGGGTCCTTCCTGAGGGCAGTTTCAAAAAGCAGCTTTAGTTCCTTATATGGATACAGTAAATTCCTAAGCATTATTTCAAGAAAGCTTTATCGAAATAACGTTCTTTAAGATAAGGAGACCATATGGAAAGGAGAACAGGGCTCCTGTATCTTTCACAGTTGTATTGAAAAGGGAATTTCAGCAGGTGTCATTTGTTATGCATGCAGCATCTGGTGAAATTCCCTCTTCATCACAACAGGTAAAACTGCAGGAGCCCTGCCCTCTTTTAAATCTGGTCACTCTAGTACAGCTCCTGCAGCTTTAACTGTGGTGATGAAGAGGGAATTTCACCAGGTGCGACATGCATGCAAATGACACCTGCTGAAATCCCCTTTTCTATGCAACTGTTAAAGATACAGGAGCCCAGTCCTCCTTTTCAGAGGGTCACCCTATTTAAGAACTCCTGTTTTGGTTTCACCGCTTGCTGCTTGGCTTTTGTTTTGCACACTCCTACAGGGTTCTCCCTTCCTCCCTCCGTTTACAAAAGCAAACTAGAACAAACCCCTTTCTTGGGGCTGGCGCAATTGCAGTTGTGTGTAATAGCAGTACTTTGAAGGGTGTCAATGGGAGCCCCACATTGTGCACTGAGAGGCGTGTCCCTCTGCACAGGATCACTTGCACTGTTGCAGAAGATGGCGGGGTGCAACGGTTGTTCTCACATAGCTGCGCGTAATGTGATGGTTGTGCCTGCAGCAACAGCCCCAAGGTATTCCCAGGGACTGCATGTTCCAACCAGCTGGGGAGGCAAAATGGCTGGAGAAAGTGTGTAACTCAGTGGCAGAGCGCCTGCTTTGCCTGCAGAAGCTCCCAGGTCTGGTCTGCTGCATTTCCACGTAGGGCAGGAAAAATTCCTGCATGAAACCCTGGAAAGCCATTGCTGCCAGTCAGTGTCGTCAGTACTGGGCTACATGGACCCAGGGTCTGACTCAGTATAGGGCTGCTGCCTCTGTTCCTGGCCTTGTCTTTGACCTGTGACATGGCAGGATGAATCCGAGTGCATTTCCTGTACCTACTTACGTCTGTTGGGATCTAAGGGCCCTGTTTGTTGACTCAGGCTGCTGGTCCAAGAGTAAACATGCGATCTACTTTTTCTGTCTTATCTAGTTTTTCTATCTTTGCGAAATCCCACTTTTTCTTTTTTATCACCCAGTAGACTAGCTCCTGTATGGACCTGATGTAGCCGCTTTGTCATAGAATCAGAGAATAGTAGAGTTGGAAGGGGCCCATGAGGCCATTGAGTCCAACCCCCAGCTCAATGCAGGAATCCACCCTAAAGCATCCCTGACTAATGGCTATCCAGCTGCCTCTTGAAGGCCTCCGGTGTGGGAGAGCCCACATTCCTGCTCATCATAAGCGACGCTGATTAATAAGAGACTGATCTATGCGTGCCATAGAACGTGGTGCTAGAACACTGAGCTGTATCGCAGGGACAGCATTGTACTACACAATCACATTTTTTAATGCTCCACTACATGAAAATCTCCCTTCCGTTCAAAAACCGCCAGACCAGGCTTGTGGTAGAACCTTCCACCCCAGGGTGATAATTTCTGTGTGCGTGTGTGCCACGACACAGGCTCTGAACACTAGACCCGGCTGCAGCTACTCCCTGCTCAAGCCAAGCCCCACCGCTTGATACGCCTGAGGCAAGGGATAAAGCCCACCTTCCTCCAAACTATGTGGAGAAAGGGGTTAAAATGGAGAAAGATCTTAATATATATAATAATGCGCTGTGAGTTATATCTACTTAGGTGAATGATTGTCAGAGTGGGTGCTACATGTGTAAACTTAAGATGATAAATGCCAAACAGACACGTGGGATTTTTGTGGTAGTTTAAAAACAAAACAATCAAAATTTATTTTTAAAAGTTCATAAGCTTTGTTTCAAATAACAACATTTAAAAACCTTTTTGAAACCTTTCATACAATCCTGTCACTCATTCACATACGCGCTTTCCTTTTTCTCACACAATCACTCTTGAACTTTCTTTATGCTCAGTATTTATTAATATACTTCCACTACGTGCACACCACACTCCAAAGACACCACTCTCTACACTGACTCTCAAATTTCCCAGAACTTAAGTACCATAAACACAGAGAGCACTACAGACTCTAAGAGTCCCTAACAAGTCCCCCCGAAAAGTTCTCTCAATCCCCTCCGTCCTTCCCTTATATAGGACTCCTCCCCACTCCCCAGACATTCTAACTCCGCCCACTCAGGCCAACATTCTAAAAACCACAGACTTACAAACCGCAGACATACATTTGGAATTGACTTGTGGGGAGTAACGCCACAGTGTGGGCTTACATGGAGGAGGATTTGAAAATGGTATTCTCCACCGGAAATACGAAGTGATGTAGTTCATTCTGCCCTCACCTCATTCTCCTGCTTTTGTACACCAGGCCAGAGTTTGAGGGATAATTTGTGTATGAAAAGGAAATTTGGCCCTGCACCTTTCCCTCTGAAGTGGCACCGGAGACAGAATTTGGGGTTAAAACTGGGGTGTTGATCTAACCTGACCTGACTATATTGGTTTTTGGTTTTTTTTGTAGTAGAGATGTGGGTGTAGCTCTGAGAATGCAAAAGGATCCAGGGGCAAAGAATGAGTGGAGTGACCAGGGTGATTGGGTGGAGAAAGCTCGAGCTAGTAATTATGCACTATCTAGAATAGTAATTTCTTTAGAATAGTATAGAATAGCAGAGTTGGAAGGGGTCTACAAGGTCATCGAGTCCAACCCCCTGCTCAACGCAAGAATCCGCCTCAAAGCATCCCTGACAGAGGGTTGTTCCACTGCCTCTTGATGGCCTCTAGTGTGGGAGAGCCCACCACCTAGGTCATGGGTTCCATTGTCATACTGCTCTAAAAGTCAGGAAGTTTTTCCTGATGTCCAGCTGGAATCTGGCTTCCTTTAACTTGAGCCCGTTATTCCGTGTCCTGCACTCTGGGAGGATCGAGAAGAGATCCTGGCCCTCCTCTGTGTGACAACCTTTTAAGTATTGTCATGTCTCCCCTCAGCCTTCTTTTCTCCAGGCTAAACATGCCCAGTTCTTTCAGTCTCTCTGCATAGGGCTTTGTTTCCAGACCCCTGATCATCCTGGTTGCCCTCCTCTGAACACGCTCCAGCTTGTCTGTGTCCTTCTTGAATTGTGGAGCCCAGAACTGGACGTAATACTCTAGATGAGGCCTTATCAGGGCCGAATAGAGAGGAACCAGTACCTCATGTGATTTGGAAGCTATACTTCTATTTATGCAGCCCAAAATAGCATTTGCCTTTCTTGCAGCCATATCGCACTGTTGGCTCGTATTCAGCTTGTGGTCTACAACAATTCCAAGATTCTTCTCGTTTGTAGTATTGCTGAGCCAAGTATCCCCCGTCTTGTAACTGTGCCTTTGGTTTCTATTTCCTAGATGTAGAACTTGGCATTTATCCCTATTAAATTTCATTCTTTATTGGTCCTTTGCTTCCTGTATGGGAAAGAGCGGCCTGTCTTAGTCAATTGTAGCATTCAGTTTGTGTCCACCAAGGGCATGTCTACACCAGCCATTTATCCCAGGATCATCCCTGCGCATGCAAATCACACACAGGGATCCCGGGAACAGGCAGGGACGATCCCTCCATTTTCCTGGGATAACCCTTAGGTGTAGAAAGGGCCCAAGTCTGGAATTACAAAAAGAGCAACTTGGCCTTCTGTGAAAGCAAAGTTGTACAATGAGCTGTGGTGTTGTTGCATAAATAATTATTAAGTGCCTAATATTAAATATCTCCCCCCCTAGAGGCCTTCAAAAGGCAGCTGGACAACCATCTGTCAGGGATGCTTTAGCGTGGATTCCTGCATTGAGCAGGGGGTTGGACTCGATGGCCTTGTAGGTACCTTCCAACTCTGTTATTCTGTGATTCTATGATTCTATCACATTTCACAGCTCATGTGAAGTTCGTAGAAAATCCCCCATCTAGGCTGAGAGTTGCTTAGCTTTTCCAGAGATTCATTTCCCCTCTGACTCTTCTCTGTGCTTAATAACAATTTCTGTGCTTGTCACGGAATAACCACAGAACTATGTCTATTAGGATTTATTTTTGGCGACATTTAGGTTATTCTTACTTCTCGGATTGTACTTCTCGGTTTTACTATAGAGTATCCTCAGCCAAGTGGGTGTACAGCTGCCGCCTTCTCTGAGGAAGTAGGGTCCTTGCCTATGAAATCTAATGAGACAATTTAAGTCGCTAGTCACCAAGATGCTGCAGCGCTTTTATTTATTTTGGTAATCTTGTAAAATCATGGATATCTCTTGTATCAACATTGAAAAAAAGCAAGAAAGTGATGTCATTGGGATGCTGGCCTCACATTATTTAATCTATCTGAGGAAAGAGGCGATGTGGAGAAAAACAGCAATAGCAAACAAGGTTTTTAAAAGGGGCTATTTTAAGGATACGGTGAGGGCAACAGGCCTTTATCTTTGAAGACAGGTCACTGCCAAAAGCCAGAAATGGTGCGGAGGTGTTGACAATTTCCAACAGAGAAGTGGGGCAGAAGTGGTAAATCCAATGTGCACCCTTCCACCGTCCCCCCTAGCAGCTTTTCTCATAGCTAGGCTCCAATCCTGTAAACTATCCCAATTACAGGGTGAAAAGGACCTGGGAAATGGGTTCTTCTCCACTGGAAATCACCCCATCTCCTGCTGATTAACTTTCTATTTGGCAGTAGAATCATAGAATCATAGAATAGTAGAGTCGGAAGGCGCCTAAAAGGCCATCGAGTCCAACCCCCTGCTCAATGCAGGAATCCACCCTACAGCATACTTGACAGATGGTTGTCCAGCTGCCTCTTGAAGGCCTCCAGTGTGGGAGAGCCCACAACCTCCCTAGGTAACTAGTTCCATTGTCGTACTGCTCTAACAGTCAGGAAGTTTTTCTTGATGTCCAGCTGGAATCTGGCTTCCTTTGACTTGGGTCTATTATTCCGTGTCCTGCACTCTGGGAGGATCGAGAAGAGATCCTGGCCCTCCTCTGTGTGACAACCTTTTAAGTCTTTGAAGAGTGCTCTCATGCCTCCCCTCCATCTTCTCTTCTCCAGGCTAAACATGCCCAGTTCTTTCAGTCTCTCTTCATAGGGCTTTGTTTCCAGACCCCTGATCATCCTGGCTGCCCTCCTCTGAACACGCTCCAGCTTGTCTGTGTCCTTCTTGAATTGTGTTGCCCAGAACTGGACGCAATACTCTAGATGAGGCCTAACAGGGCCGAATAGAGAGGAACCAGTACTTCACACAATTTGGAAGCGATACTTCTATTAATGCAGCCCAAAATAGCATTTGCCTTTCTTGCAGCCGTATCGCACTGTTGGCTCCTATTCAGCTTGTGATCTACAACAATTCCAAGATCCTTCTCATTTGTAGTATTGCTGAGCCAAGTATCCCCCATCTTGTAACTGTGCCTTTGGTTTCTATTTCCTAGATGTAGAACTTGGCATTTATCCCTATTAAATTTCATTCTGTTGTTTTCAGCCCAGCACTCCAGCCTATCAAGATCACTTACATGCCTTTGAAGACACAGGTTGGCCGCAAGCTACCATCATGTGTAGTCCTGCCCTAAGTTGTTTTATAGAGAAAGTTCTTTTGTGGGGATAATGTTGTCTTGTTCTTCATGACGACACTGAAAACTTGCTGGGTAGGACTAATAAGGGGTTGTAGTGACCAATAGGCATTCGGGATCAGTTTCTGAGCTCCATCTAATATTGAAAATAATTGAAATCATGAAACTAGTTCAACTTTCCCACATCCTGGTGCTCTTCATTCATGTCAGGCTACAGACCCCATCATTCCCAGCCAGGGCATGCTGGCTGGGGATGATAGGAGTTGCAGTCCATTGTGTCTAGAGGGCTCCAGGTTGGGGAAGGTGGCATAAAGTATGGGTTGTGAAATCAGGCATAACACCAAACCATAGTTAGCACAAACCATGATTTGCAAACTAGCTGGGGTGTAGTCTTGCAACGGGCTGCTGCGGGAGCCAAGCCTGCTCCACATGGCCACAACTCAGATGCGCCAGAGGCAAAGGTATAAGTAGTCATGGGTGGTCCAGAGGCCAGATTTCAGGAGAGGCAAGCAACAGTTTGCTCAAACAGGAGCTGGGTTAGGGTGAAGGTTTTATGGGCCTGGAGTGTCTCCATCAGCTTGCGAGGTTAGCTGATAGATCTCTGGCCAGTGCTGCAGCTGAGAGACTGTCCCTGAGTTAGAGAGCCTAGGCTGGTGGGGTCACGCAACAGTTAGGGTGACCCTATGAAAAGGAGGACAGGGTTCCTGTGTCTTTAAGAGTTGCATAGAAAAAGGAATTTCAGCAGGTGTCATTTGTATGCATGCCGCACCGGGTGAAATTCCCTCTTCCTCACAACAGTTAAAGCTGCAGGAGCTATACTGCAGCTATCCTGTGACCAGATTTCAAAGAGGGCAGGGCACCTGCAGCTTTAACTGTTGTGAGGAAGAGGGAATTTCACCAGATTCTCCATATATACAAATACCTGCTGAAATTCCCTTTTCAATACAACTGTTAAAGATACAGGAGCCCTGTCTTCTTTTTCAGATGGTCACCCTACGCAACAGAGTTCTGGTGGCGCAGGAAATAAGGCACTGGAGATCTTGGTTCAAGATTTCCCTTGGAACCTCACACAAAACTACTTCAAACTATGCATTCGAATTCTGCCTTGCTGGGCGGTCAGAAGCCATGGGCCATTAATTCGGACATTGCAGCAAACCGTGCTTACATTTTCTGAACTGTTGGGTTTCGGTGTGTGATGTCTGGATTGAGGCCGCGTCTTTCCTGCATAGGAATCAGCGTTTTGCCCTTTAAAGGTTTTTCTCATGGGGTTGCTTGTAACACAGCTGTGGATGTTAACACTAGAGATCCGAGTGTGTCACCGAGCAAGTATGGAGTGTGTGTTTATTACATTGCTATTTCTGGACTTTAGTGCTTTGTGACAGATGGAGCGCATGTTCCTTTTCTCTCTGCGCATTCTCTCTGTGTGTATGTGCACATAGTATTCTGAAAAGCCAGCAATCTGAAACTGCACAGCAGGCCTGCAGAGCGTGGATAGGGAACAGTGGCTTGGACGTGGGCAATAGGTGCTTCAGAGCTGGTTTGCTCGTGGTTTGCACGCTCATCCCATTCCCTCCTTTGGTAAGCAGGTTGGCAAGTTTTTATACTGTTTCAAAAACCTGCACAACCTGGTTGGCCAGAAGTGGTAGTGGGTTCGAAAGAAATACACACACACCTTGGATGTGAAGTCTCTCTGTCTCTCAAGCTTCTTCCATCTCTCTTAAAAGCATTTGTCTGCTTTTAGTCTCCGTCAACCATGCTTGAGATGCCAAAATCTATGTTGCTGTAATACCTTCATGCCTTTATAACACCTTGCCCCAGAGTGTGCATGGCCTAATAAAGGTATTACAGCAACATGGATTTTGGAATATTTCTTATGATCAACATGAGTACCTTCACCTTTTTGTCATCCTGAGAATGTATCTTTCGTTTGAGAGTGCCCTCGCGTGTAGCACGATTCACTTATAAATTATTTTTATTTATTTATTTATTTATTTATTTATTATTTCATTTATATCCCGCCTTTTTTTCCTCCAAGGAACCCAAGGCGGCGTACATAAACCTCCTCCTCTCCATTTTATCCTCACAACAACAACCCTGTGAGGTAGGCTGGGCTGAGAGTCTGTGACTGGCCCAAAGTCACCCAGTGGGTTTCCATGGCCAAGTGGGGACTAGAACCCAGATCTCCCGACTCCCAGTCCGATACTCTAGCCACTACACCACACTGGCTCAATTATTATTATTATTATTATTATTATTATTATTATTATTATTATTATATCCTGCCTTTTGTTCAATGCTGGGCCTCAAGGCGGCATTACAAAAGTTAAAACATACAAATTTAAAGCCTATAAATAGATATATACGAAGTTAAAAATATATTAAATATATTCCAATATTAAAACATTTAAACATTTAAAATGGCAGTTTTAAAAGTCGTTGGCACAGACAGAGGTCCTGATTATTCGCCAAAGGCCTGCCGGAACAGAAGTCATCAGTCTGCCTCCTAAAGCACATCAAGGAAGGAGGCAGTCTAGCTTCCCTGGGAAGAAAGTTCCAGAGCCCCGGAGCAGCCACCGAGAAGGCCCTCTCCTGCGTTCCGACCAGACGTGCCTGTGATGGTGGTGGGACTGAGAGAAGGGCTTCCCCTGAAGATCTCAAAGCACGGGCAGGCTCATAAGGGAAAATACGGCCTTTCAGATAACCTGGACCCGAGCCGTAGAGGGCTTTATAGGTCATAACCAGCACTTTGAATTGTACCCGGAAACAAACAGGAAGCCAGTGGAGTTGTCTGCTCCCTGTAAAGACAAAGACTGACCCTTCTGAGCTAGTTGTGTACGCTTTGCTCTTACTACTTTAAAAATAAAAATGCTGCTTAAATTCTGCTCCAAAACTGCTAAATTCTGCAACCTGTAAATTATGCTAGGTAATAATACACCAAGGACCCAATCCGATGCATCTTTAGACTGAAAAACGCCCTACAATTCCCAACGTACTCCAGCCAGGCATGCTGGCTGAGGAATGCTGTGAGTTGTAGGGCTTTCCCCCCTTGTCTAACCATGCATAGAATTGTGCTCCAATTCAGCCATCCCCCAACCTGGGGGATGCTGGGATTTGTAGTCCAGAACATCTAGAAGGCACCAGCTTGGGGAAGATAAAGCCAGTGTTGAAAGAATAAAACCAGTTTTAAAATAAATGCACTGGCTGGCTGTTAGCTACCGAGCCATGTACAAGGTTCTGCTATTATCTTACAAAGCCCTAAACAACTTGGGACCAGGATACTTTTAGGGTGGATTCCTGCATTGAGCAGGGGGTTGGACTCGATGGCCTTGTAGGCCCCTTCCAACTCTGCTATTCTATGATTCTATGATTCTACCTAGCAGACGGCCTTCCCTTATATACACCCAGGCCTACGACCTTCAGAGGAGGCCCTGCTCGTCATCCTGACACGAAGAGAATGTCACCACGAAGAACCTCGATGGCGGGGCCTTCTCTGTAGCAGCCCCCACCCTCTGGAAAACCCTCCCTCGTGCGGTTCGGGAGGCGGGAAATGTAATAATTTTTAAACGCCTCCTAAAAACATATCTTTTTAAGCAAGCCTTCCCTGGACTGTAATTTATTCTGGTTTTATGTGATTTTAAAGTTTTAGTCTGGATTTTAGGGTTTTAGTTGTAAACTGCCCAGAGAGCTTACACTGCTGGGCAGTATAAATATTATTTATTTATTTATTTTATTGCATTTGTATACCACCCCATAGCCGAAGCTCTCTGGGCGGTTCACATAAGATAAAAACACTAAAAAACAATATACAAAAATTAAAAACCACAAAAACATGCAAAATGCACATTCATTTAAAACCATTCTAACAACTTTACAAACGATGAGCCGAAAAAACAGACCCAGGTTCGTTACATTATTATTATTATTTATTTATATAGCGCCATCAATGTACATGGTGCTGTACAGAGGAAAACAATAAAATAGCAAAACCCTGCCGCATAGGCTTACATTCTAATAAAATCATAATAAAACAATAGGAAGGGGAAGAGAATGCACCAAACAGGCACAGGGTAGAGTAAAACTAACAGTATAAAAGTCAGAGCAAAATCAAGTTTTAAAAGCTTTAGGAAAAAGAAAAGTTTTTAGCTGAGCTTTAAAAGCTGCGGTTGAACTTGTAGTTCTCAAATGTTCTGGAAGAGCGTTCCAGGCATAAGGGGCAGCAGAAGAAAATGGACGACGCCGAGCAAGGGAAGTAGAGGCCCTTGGGCAGGCGAGAAACATGGCATCAGAGGAGCGAAGAGCACGAGCGGGGCAATAGTGTGAGATGAGAGAGGAGAGATAGGAAGGAGCTAGACAGTGAAAAGCTTTGTAGGTCAACAGGAGAAGTTTATATTGGATTCTGAAGTGAATTGGAAGCCAACGAAGAGATTTCAGAAGGGAAGTAACATGTTGCTAAATGCAACATATTGCTAAATGCTTGGGAGAACAGAAAAGTCTTGACCTGGCACCAAAAAGATGACAATATGTAATAAATAAATAAAGTGGCACTTAATGTTTTTGTACTGGTGGTGAAGCTTCTAGCAGCGATTGACTGAGCTGTGCGAATTTCACAGACAGCAAAAAAGACAGGCCGAAAAGTCTTTGTCTGTCTGTCATTGGCTGAGAGGGGAAGGGGGAAATGGAGATACGCTTGGAAGAGCATGTACATTTAGCCTGGACATCCTGGATGCAACTTCAGTTGAAGGATAAATAGTAACACTTGCCTACCTTACAGTGTTGTACTTATTGAGATAGTATATATAAAATGTTTTGACCAATTACTATATAAACACCAAAAAAATATTCCTAACAATAAAGAGGCAGGCAGATTGGCTCATTTGCTAGAGTCGCTTAACTTGAGTCCTTTGCAATGAATTGGCTTCTCCATCAGTTGTATATTTATGGTTTTAACTGTGCACTGGCCAGAGAGCGTGTTCAGAGGAGGGCAACCAGGATGATCAGGGGTCTGGAAACAAAGCCCTATGGAGAGAGACTGAAAGAACTGGGCATGTTTAGCCTGGAGAAGAGAAGATGGAGGAGACACATGATTGCACTATTCAAATCCTTAAAAGGTTCTCACACAGAGGAGGGCCAGGATCTCTTCTCGATCCTCCCAGAGTGCAGGACACGGAATAACGGGCTCAAGTTAAAGGAAACCAGATTCCAGCTGGACATCAGGAAAAACTTCCTGAGTGTTAGAGCAGTACGACAATGGAACCAGTGACCTAGGGAGGCTGTGGGCTCTCCCACACTCGAGGCCTTCAAGAGGCAGCTGGACAACCCTCTGTCAGGGATGCTTTAGGGTGGATTCCTGCATTGAGCAGGGGGTTGGACTCGATAGTCTTGTAGGCCCCTTCCGACTCTGCTATTCTATGATTCTAAATGTAATAAATAAATAAAATCAAAACAGAATACCAGCGGACTGAAATGTGCTATAATAATAATAATAATAATAATAATAATAATAATAATTATTATTATTATTATTATTATTATTATTCTTACCCGCCTCTCCATTCTGATCGAGGCGGGGAATAACAATAAACGATAAAATAAGTCCATTGAGTAGCAGTGCAGAGAAAGCCTTGCCCCCAACACAAGAAAGTGACGCAAGAAAACCGGTGCTCCCCTTTGGGAGATGTGACAGCGCTAGGGAGGCCAAGCAAAGATCTCCCCATCATCCATCCCCCCCCCACAAAAAAAATTGGGGGAATGCCCCTGGATGACAGCTGTGCCCCTGGCAGGAACAAGTAGCAGACTTGTCAGTAGCTTTCTGGTTCTCTCTGTGTTGATTGTTTTCGTGGTACAGGCAGTGGTGGTGGTGGGGGCAGCAAAACCTTGGCAACGCAGCGTGCTCCAGACTCTACACACTGGAAAAAGAGGAACACGGTGTCCCGAAATAAACATCATTTACTAGGACTGCTTTATTATGATCATAATTGTGACATGGAAATTCGGATGGTTCACGCTGGGGAGGTGCTATTAATAGGGCTGTATGTGCGGGCAAGATGAACATGGGAGGATCTTTCGACTCACGATACGCCTGATGAGCAACGCATGTGACAAGGGACAAGGGACAGGTTTTGATAGATTCCCACCCCACTTGCCACATCCCAGACTCCTCTATTTTTCTTCTCAACAAAATGGAGTTTAATAGGGAGAAATGCCAAGTTCCACCCCATGGAAAAAGAAAACAAATCCACAGTTACAAGATGGGGGATACCTGACTCAGCAATGCTACAAGCGAGAAGGATCTTGGAATTGTTGTAGATCACAAGCTAAATAAGAGCCAACAGTGTGATGTGGCTGCAAAAAAAGCAAATGCTATTTTGGGCTGCATTAATAAAAGTACAGCTTCGAAATCGTGCGAGGTACTGGTTCCTCTCTATTCGGCCCTGGTTAGGCCTCATCTTGAGTATTGCGTCCAGTTCTGGGCTCCACATTTCAAGAAGGATGCAGACAAGCTGGAGAATGTTCAGAGGAGGGCAATGAGACGGATCAGGGGTCTGGAAGCAAAGCCCTAGGAGGAGAGACTGAAAGAACTGGGCATGTTTAGCCTGGAGAAGAGAAGATTGAGGGGAGACATGAGAGCACTCTTCAAATACTTAAAAGGTTGTTGCACAGAGGAGGGCCAGGATCTCTTCTCGATCCTCCCAAAGTGCAGGACACGGAATAACCGGCTCAAGTTAAAGGAAGCCAGATTCCAGCTGGACATCAGGAAAAACATCCTAACTGTTAGAGCAGTACGACAGTGGAAGCCGTGACCTAGGGAGGTTGTGGGCTGTCCCACACTCGAGGCCTTCAAGAGGCAGCTGGACAGCCATCTGTCAGGGATGCTTTGAGGTGGCTTCCTGCATTGAGCAGGGGGTTGGACTCGATGGCCTTGTAGGCCCCTTCCAACTCTACTATTCTATGACTCTATGATTCCTCTCACCAGGCAACCTTCCGGCTTGAGTTGCAGGAGGAATTCGATCTTTGTTCAATCTGATACAGGCCCCCCTCATCTGCATCTCCTGGGCTAAATGTGTGAAAGAGAATTCAGTTACCCACCAGTGTTTGTACTTCCCAAATATGCTGATGCAGTTTTTCGCTCAAAAAGGTGTTCCTTTTGAGAGAAGCTGTGTTTAAAAATATATTTTGAAGTACTATTTAAATGCAGCGTAAAATGGAAATGTAGTTTGATGCAGCAATAGGAAGGAGCAGATTTGTGAGCAAAAGTTACATGGCCGGGAATTACACTGGTTCAGCCATCTGGGGTCTCTCTGAAGCCATGGGACTCATACTGTTACCGCTTTCTTCATAACCCCACTGTTCCCAGGCCCAGTTATGTGGCTTCTCCTTCCCCAATCTTTGTCAAGACCTGGCTGTAGTGCAGTGTCACTTGCTCGCTCTTTCTGCAAACTGGTATGAACGTATCTAGACACTGTAGTCCTCACCTGTGGCCCTCCTTCTGATGGAGGTTCGGAGGATGGTAACATGAGAGGTGACCTTCTCGGTTGTGGCCCCCTTGTTATAGTGGAATGCTCTTCCCAGTGAGAATGGTGGTTATAGTGGAATGCTCTTCACAGTCTCTCAGCCCACCTGGTGTCAACATTGTCTTTTTTTGGCACCAGGACAAGACTTTCTTCTACTCCCAGTCATTTGACAGCATATGAGAAGGCTTTTTAATGGCACCTGGTTTTTTTTTTATTGTTGATTGTTTAAAATTTGTATTTTATGTATGTATTTTATTGTATGTTGGGTTTTTTAATATTATTGTGATGATGTTTTCTACTGCGCTGGTCTATGACCGAAATAAACAAACTCAACTCAGCTCCTCTGCAGAACCAGGATACGTCCTTGACAAATGT
Source organism: Elgaria multicarinata webbii (assembly GCF_023053635.1). NCBI lineage: Eukaryota > Metazoa > Chordata > Lepidosauria > Squamata > Anguidae > Elgaria > Elgaria multicarinata. Next base: position 4,842,984 of record NC_086174.1, on the reverse strand, counting down.
CACACTTGTAAAATAATAAAAAAAAATTATATGGACAAACGTCACACTTGTCCAATAGGTGAGCCGGCAGCCAACGTGGTGTCTTTGCAAAAGCAGCGTGCAAAACTCTTGCATTCACAGCGGCCCAGTTCAGACAACACGTTTCTCAGTGGTGGTTTTAGAGCTCCACGATGGAGTTTTTACACCACCGTTGAGAAATGTGTTGTCTGGCAGGAAAACTCCACCCCACAGTGGATTTTTTTTTTTGGAAAATGCTCCATGCAGAATATCCACACTGTGCAGAGGAGAGTTCCTGCACAACCGTTGTGTGGCGGGCTCCGTGGAGTTTTCTGTTTGCGTTGACTTTTCCCACTGGCTACAGAGTTCCCTGGCAAGAGCGTCAAAAGGAGTGAGTGCCGCTCTAGGAGAGCCGCTGGGATTGTTTTTCAGCAGCAATGGCTGATGGGATACCATTGGGAGGACTGGGGGAAGAAAGAGGTAGAGGAACTGTCCAACGTCGCGATGGATTTTACTCAACTCCATGGTAGCCCACAGTCACACAACGGTGGAGTTAGAGCATGTTGGGTGGGGAGTACCCGCTAGAAACTCAACCGTTGAGTGGAGTTTTCACACTGTGTTGACTAACGTGTTGCCTGAACTTTGCCATCCTGTCCTGCCAACCAATTTCAGGCAGGTAACTGTTAATTTAACTCATTAAGCACCAGATTAACAGTAATGTAGTGCAGAGTAATTCTCACTAATGGCTGATGGTCCGGCCATGCTGCGGCTAACAACACGAAATGGCAGCAATAAAATTGCTGAATTTCGGCACAGCCGTCCAACTCCCTCTCCTAAGAACAGTACCCTATAGTGCAGTGGTTTTCGAACTTTCTGCCTTCAAAGAACCTTTTGCACATTGATGGATCTGCCAAGCAAGCTTTGAACACCTATGTGCTGCAATGGATTCTGGGACGTATTCGCTCTGCCTAGGCCTGAACCGGGGAAGGCAGCATGCGAAGTGAGCTCATTCCTGGTCCCGCCTGCTCCACCCCTGATCTTCTCGCACCCGTCACCCACTCCATGTGTTGCAGTTCCCTGTTCAGGCACAATACCTGTGCACATTCAGCCCACACATAGAGCACTACTCAGGCCTCTTGGGCCTCACTGTCGCTCTGCATCAACTGAACACGTTCCCTAAATCATCACAACATAAAAAGAGCCATGCTGGATTAAACTAAAGGCCCATGTAGTCCAGCACTCTGTTCACACAGTGGCCAAGCAGATGCCTGTGGGAAACCCACGACATGAATGCTACACCACCCTCCCACCCATGTTCCCCAGCGACTGATGCACACAGGCTTATTGCTTATTACAGGAGGTAGCACTTAGCCATCAGGACTAGTAGCCCTTGATAGCCTTCTCCAGGAATTTATCCAACCCCCTTTTAAAGCCATCCAACTTGGTGGCCATCACTACATCTTGTGGTAGTGAGTTCCATTGTTTAACTATGTGCTTCCTTTTATCTGTCCTGAATCTCCCACCAATCAGTTTCATGCGATGACACCATATTATGGCGGCATATTTTAAGGTAGGATTTGCAAAATACTTTTCCTCCAGAGACCTTTGGCCACCATTTCTGGTCTTCTTACCAAGGAACTTCTGATAAGCATCCAAGGAAAGCCAGACTCCCTTTGAACATAGTTTGGAAACTGCAATTCTACTGAAGGCATATCCTACAGGTGGGGGAACAGTGTTGTGCAATGGTGGGAAACTCCGGTGGAGTTCCTGGCCTGGCCAGAAAGCTGTGGTGGTCATGGGGTGACACGGACACTGAGGTTAAGGGAAAACTTGGGATGTGTTGCTCTATGAAGGGGAAGCAGCTGGCCTACTCCACAGGATTGTTGTGAGGCTAGTAAAAAATAGCCAAAGGCAAGGGTGGAACCAAGTAATCTTCAACAATAATATTAGTAAAAGTTTTATTAAAGTGCCAGGTGGCACTTTAATAAAACTTTTACTAACATTATTGTTGAAGATTACTTGGTTCCACCCTTGCCTTTGGCTATTTTTTACTCCCCTATGGAGTTTTCCTTGCTTTCGCACTTGTTGTGAGGCTAAACATTGTTTCGAGGACTTTGGAGGAATGGGAGACAAGTGAAGGTGGTGTTGTTTTAAAAAAATGTTGTTGGAGAAATGTGACATAGATGATTGACTTGACATGTTCAGAGGCACGCTGCTTTTCAGCCTGACTACTGATGTGGAGAGTCACTGTTCCAGACAGCTTTGTAGCTGCTGTGGGGCATCTTTAAAATACTCTTTTAAGCCTAGGTGATCTGCTTCTCAGAAACGTTCCAACATAACGTTCTGCTTCTCAGAAACGTTTAACACTGGCAGCTCAAAAGTCTGCCACCCCTTTGTCCATTTTTAGACCCCGTTCAGATAACACACTAAACCAGTGGTACCCAAACTTTTTCAGGTAACCGCCCCCTTGGTTCCACAAACTCATGCCCACTGCCCCCCTACCCTACCCTATAAAAATCATTATTCAGAATAGCGGTTTTCAATGACCTACTAAGAAAGATAATAACAATAAAATTCAAAACAGTAACAATTAATTGAATATTTATTCAAAATCCGAAGCACCCGCCGCAGGCTTGCTGAGGGAGGGAGAGAAAAGAGAGCGAACGCCTCTGTTTTGCAGCCGGCGTGACGGGGCACACCAAGCAGGGTATGTCTCTTCATTAGGGTTCTGGTGCTTTTGAAACATTTCAATTCACTGTTAAACGGTATTAATACATGAGTATATTCTTCCCCTATATGGCTTGGGACCAAACTACCTTCTCCTATAAAAATGTCCCTGGGTTTTAAGCCCTTCTGGAGAGGCGCTTCTCGAAAAAGACCACCTGGAGCGCCCCCCTGCCGCCCCTTTGCCTCTTAGCGCCCCCCTATGCAATCCCACCGCCCCCAAGGGGGCAGTACCGCCCACTTTGGGAACCACTGCACTAAACCATGCTGCTTAACCACAAAATGGTTGAGGGATTAACCATTTTGTGGTTAAGCAGCATGGTTTAGCGTGTTGTCTGAACCAGGCCTATGACTCTTAACTTCCTTGCATCCAGGGTTGCCTGGCTAGGTGAGTTGTGTGCTATTGCTAGTGTGCGGTGGCAGTTTTCAGCTCCAGCATTTTTCTTTCCATCTAGCGATGCATCTCGGCTGTTGGGCTTTGTTTGTGTTTTCTGTTTCTTCGTCTCCCGGCCCTTTTTAAAGCTAATTGCTTGTGTTTAACACTGGCAACTGAAGCGCTGGACGGTCTCCACAGGGAGCCAGACACCTCTGGAGTCAGAAACATGCACAATAATAACACACAAGCTGCTTCTAAACCTTCCGCTGCGGTTAAGGCAGTGAGGCCTTTCAAACCCATCTTGTTTCGTAGGCTGCAGTCCAAACCAGCATTGGAGCCAAGGGCCTAGGGAGGTGATGGGGTCTCTGTCACTGGAGGCCTTCAAGCGGAGACTGGACAGCCATCTGTCAGGGGTGCTTTAAACTGGATTCCTGCACTGAGAAAGGCGTTGGTCCCGATGGAGACGGAAAGAACTGGGCATGTTTAGCCTGGAGAAGAGAAGACTGAGGGGAGACATGATAGCACTCTTCAAAGACTTAAAAGGTTGTCACACAGAGGAGGGCCAGGATCTCTTCTCGATCCTCCCAGAGTGCAGGACACGGAAGAACGGGCTCAAGTTAAAGGAAGCCGGATTCCCGCTGGACATCAGGAAAAACTTCCTGACTGTTAGAGCAGTACGACAATGGAATCAGTTACCTAAGGAAGTGGTGAGCTCTCCCACACTAGAGGCCTTCAAGAGGCAGCTGGACAACGGGGTGTCAGGGATGCTTTGAAGTAGATTCCTGCATTGAGCAGGGGGTTGGGCTCGATGGCCTTATAGGCCCCTTCCAACTCTACTATTCTATGGCCTAAACAGTCCCTTCCGATTCTAGGGAACTGTCTTCATGGCACCAGGTTTTCTTCTCCCGGGTAATGCCAGCGCCCAGGATGGAGTGCGGGGTTTCTGGGCGGCCTTCTGGGTCCCCGAGCTGTCTCCCCTCTCTTCCTGGTGGAAGGCGACTGTTCGCTGGTCGCCTTCCACCAGACCCCGCCCTGGGTTGGCTGTGAAGTGCCATTACATGGCGAAAGCACTGTCTTGACGTCACTCCATCGCAGGGAAGCCCCGCGGAGGCTGTGATCCTGCACCTGCGCTGTTTAACCGACGGGGTGCAGATCCAATAGGCGGATAAACAGGCAGGATGCAGTGGTGAAGAGGAGGAGTGGGTCCAGGAGCTCTTATCAGTCAGCCCTCTCCGGGCCATCAGCCGGTGCCCAACCATGCCCAACCATGGCACCAAAGAATTCCTCAAAGGACAGGAACGGAACAGGACTCCCCCACTCCACTCTGCTTCTTTTTTCCCTTTTTATCTAGCAGACCGCTTTGCCTTTCCTGCAACAGTTGCATGCCAGGCAGAAATTAACATTTAAATTAACATTTAAAGCCCTAAAGGGCTTGGGGCCAGGCTATCTGAAGGAACGCCTCCTCACGTATGTACCTGCCCAGACCTTAAGATCATCTACAGGGGCCCTTCTCCATGAGCCCCTGCCAAAGGAAGTGAGGCAGGTGGCTACCAGGAGCAGGGCCTTCTCTGCTGTGGCACCCCGCCTGTGGAATGAGCTCCCTAAGGAGGTTCGCTAGGCCTGATTCAAAGTGCTGGTATTGACATTTAAAGCCCTAAAGGGCCTGGGGCCAGGCTATCTGAAGGAACGCCCCCTCCCATATGTACCTGCCCGGACCTTAAGATCATCTACAGGGGCCCTTCTCCATGAGCCCCTGCCAAAGGAAGTGAGGCAGGTGGCTACCAGGAGCAGGGCCTCCTCTGCTGTGGCACCCCGGCTGTGGAATGAGCTCCCTAAGGAGGTTCGCTTGGCACCTACACTATATTCTTTTAGGCTCCAGGTGAAGACCTTTTTTTCCTCCCAGTATTTTAACAGTCCATAAATTAATGTTAACTTGGCTGTTTTAAATGTGTATTTTAAATTTGTATTTTTGCATTGCTGCTGTTTTTATCTTGGTTGTGCTTTTATCTTGTATTTTATATTATGGTTTTATACTGTTGTTTTGTTTTGAATTGTCTTAAATTTGTAAACCGCTCAGAGAGCTTCGGCTATTGGGCGGTATAGAAATGCAATCAATCAATCAATCAATCAATCAATAATCCAATTGATGCAACCTTTACCATCGCTGCATTTCTGTGCTGTGGGAAAGCTGTATGCAGGAGCAGGGAAAATAACCAAAAGGGCAGGTTCCCTTTTGGGCTAATGCTCTTTCCACCCCACCCCACCCCACCCCTTTTTTAAAAAATATACAGCTATCCCAGAATAGTGAGCTCCCACACATTTGCTGTGTGGCCGGTAGTAGCTGTTGTGACATGGCTTAAAAAAAACCCAACCCTGGAGCCGGCGCATCTTCGGTGCTTTAGAACTGGGTTGTCATGACAACTCCAAGGCGTTAAAAATAGCAAGTCACTGGTGCACATTTATGAGCGGGAGGAGGCAGGGATGGGTTTCCCCCATCTTTCCCTGACGGTTTTTCTTTGTCAGCATGTTCAGTGGGGCATTCTTCGTTCTGCTGATTTTTAAACCTCCACGGTGTCCACAGTCCTTCTTCTGGAAGGACTGCTGTGGGGCAGTCAGAAATCCAACAGGTGCAGCTTTTGTCGTCTTCTTCCTCATTTCAAATCAAATTGTTATTTATTACGGTCACAGACCAGCAAAATCAACACCAAAACATGCAAAGAATAGATAAAAAGTGACATAAAAACAAAATACGGCTTAGTGAGTTACTTCTCTCAGAAGGATTGCAGCGTTATTTTTCTAATTTGCGTTGAGGTCATGAGAAACTTAGAGACCCTTTCAGTAATATGGGAGGACATATCCCTTAAACAGATTAATACCAATGTTGTGGGGTTACATCCAGAGAAGGCTGTTAATAAAGGAAAGTTTAACTTTTCCCCTCATTTATTATTGCATGTTATTTATTTACAACTTTTGTCTAGAGCTTCCCAACAAGTGTTAACGACGGTTTCTAGAGCACTTCATGCATACTGGGTACTTAGTAACTGGTAAATATTCACAAAGATCTTTGTATACGCCTTTACAATCTAAAAAGTGATGGAAAGTATGGTGTGGCTTACAGCAGAGTTGCTTTATATACAGAAAGCGTGGCAACACAGCCTTTAGTATCGGAGGCAATAAACATAGCCTGGAGCCAATTTAGAAGAATTTCAAGACAACTTACTTTATTAGTGCTTGTATACACATCATCAGAGAAGGCTATCTAACACTGTTTAACTACAAGCACCCCTTAACACTGGGTAAGTGAGTGTAAGTGAGCAAATGCATGAGATATGGTTCCTTTGTTCCTTCCTGGAGAGCCCACAAGGTGCTTGTGGCAGAGGGAAGAGGAAGAAGAAAGAGGAAGGGGAGGGAGCAGGAAATGGGAACTTTTCAAGCTACAGGAAATTGTGGGTTTCCCAAGGGCAGCTGACTGGCCACTGTGGGAGCAGATTGCTGGACTGGAAGGACCCTTATACAATCATAGAATCATAGAAGAGTAGAGTTGGAAGGGGCCTACAAGGCCATCGAGTCCAACCCATCGTCAGACTGCTCTAACAGTCAGGATGTTTTTCCTGATGTCTAGCCAGAATCTGGCTTCCTGTCACTTGAGCCCATTAGTCCGTGTCCTGCACTCTGGGAGGATGGAGAAGAGATCCTGGCCCTTCTCTGTGTGGCAACCTTTCAAGTATTTGATGAGTGCTATCATGTCATAGAATCACAGAATAGTAGAGTTGGAAGGGGCCTACAAGGCCATCGAGTCCAACCCCCTGCTCAATGCAGGAATCCACCCTAAAGCATCCCTGACAGAGGGTTGTCCAGCTGCCTCTTGAAGGCCTCTAGTGTGGGAGAGCCCACAACCTCCCTAGGTAACCGGTTCCATTGTCGTACTGCTCTAACAGTCAGGAAGTTTTTCCTGATGTCCAGCCTTGGTCTGATCCAAGCATAGCAATTCTTACGTTCTTATTCTTGATCGCCCCCTAGTGTCTAGCAGCATGCGGAGTTGTTCCTATTATCCAACAAAAAGGAGGAGAAGAAGAGGGGAGGAAGACCAGGACGATGCATGGAACGGGGTTAGAGAAATATATAGAGCAGCCTTCCCCAACCTGGTGCTCATGAGGAGAATGGTTGTGGATGAGCCACACTCGTACTGGCTTGGGGATGCTGGGTGTTGTAGTGCAACACGTCTGGAGGGCGCTAGGTTGGGGAAGGATGCTCTAGAGATGCATAGTGTGACACGTGAATAATCCCCTCCCCCGTTCTTTTTTTTTAAGCGACGGTTCAGACGCAGTGCAGTCTGAAAGACAAACATTGCCCTTCTGTTTATTGTTTCTTAGCAACCCCAGAGGAATAGACTTAAATAAAAACCACAGAAAATAGCTTAAAAAAAAAAACCAAATAAAAAGTATATTTATATGGAAAAACACAACCTTTGGTAGCTACTCCCCAAATTTAAGGTCAGGGTGAGAGAGGGAGGAAAGCCTATTTTGGGCAGTTGCCCCAAATCCACCCTGCCCCCGCCCCGTGAATCCACTGCCTTCCTGCTGCTTGATGGTGTGGCTGGCTGAGAGAGAAGGAGCAGGAGAAGTTTCCATTTCAAGGATGCCTTTGGCTTAGGAAGATTGGAAGATCCCTTCTACTGAATCAGACCAGGGGTCCATGTAGGCCAGTACTGTCGACACTGACTGGCAGCATCTCTTCAGGATTTCAGGAAGGGTTTTTCTAGCCACACCTAGAATTGCCTGGTGTGTGTTTTTTCCTTCATGCAAAGCTGGTGTTCTGTCACTGAGGGCCCACCCTTAGGTGCTGCTGATTCCATTACAGAAAAGGCGGCGTTCAGTTCTAGGGGCTCATCTACACCAAGCAAGATATTCCACTATGAAAGCGGTATATAAAAGGCAGGAGCCACACGACTGCTTTATAGCGGTATTGAAGTGCACTGCAGGATCTACACCACTGATTTATTGTGGCACTGAAGTGCACTGGCAACTGTTGGGGCCCATAACACTTCTATAGCCCGTTTACTAACAGGGACTGGCCGGCGAGATCACATTATGCCAGTCCTTTTACAACTTCATTGGCTGCCAGTCCAGGTCCGGGCCCGATTCAAAGTGCTGGTATTGACATTTAAAGCCCTAAACGGTTTGGGGGCAGGTTATTTGAAGGAACGCCTCCTCCCATATGTACCTGCCCGGACCTTAAGATCATCTACAGGGGCCCTTCTCCGTGAGCCCCTGCCAAAGGAAGGGAGGCAGGTGGCTACTAAGAGCAGGGCTTTCTCTGCTGTGGCACCCTGGTTGTGGAATGAGCTCCCCAGAGAGGTCCGCCTGGCACCTACACTGTACTCTTTTCGTCGCCAGCTGAAGACTTTTTTATTCTCTCAGTATTTTAACACTTAATTTTAACTTAAATTTAAATTTTACTGTTCTAACTCTGTATTTTAATCTTATATCAATTTTGCTGCGTGGTTTTATCCTGGTTGTGCTTTTTATACTGTATTTGGTATTTGTGCTTTTAACCTGTTGGTTGTTTTATTACGGTTTTAATTTTTGTGAACCGCCCAGAGAGCTCCGGCTATTGGGCGGTATAAAAATGTAATAAATAAATAAATAAATAAATAAATACACCAAGCTGGATATAACACTATGAAAGTGGCATGAAAGCGGTATATGATAAGCGTCAATGGGCCCCAACAGTTGTCAGTGCACTTCAATACCGCTACAAAGAGTAGTGTGGCTCCTGCCTTTATATACCACTTTCATAGTGGAATATCTTGCTTGGTGTAGATGAGCCCGGGAAGTCTCTGTGTTTCAGCCAAGTCTTGGATAAAACACCAAAAAAACAAAACAAAAGGAAGAGAATATCCAAGCCAGATCAGGAAAAAAAGGAGAAATGGGTTCTTAGGATGCAAATAAATCATTTTCACGAAGCCCGATGCATTTCAGCCTGTATTTTATTCAAAGGCCTTCCTCGGGGTTGTTAGAAGATAGTGTCTGCAGAATTTCCTCTAGCAAGGTAATTGTCTCCTGTGATATCTTGCTAGAGAGCTTCGGCTATTGGGTGGTATAAAAATGCAATAAATAAATAAATTCCGCAGACACTCTCTTCTAAATGCTGAAAATAAGTTTGGCACCTACCAGAAACATGTATTAATGGAATTGATCCATCTCGCAAAGTTGTTCGTCTCATAAACCTTCTTTGCAGCCCTCCAGATAGGTTGGCGATTAGCCATGTTGGTTGGGAAAGATGGGAATTGTAGTCTAACACTGCGCTCAACATCTAAGGTCCTCCTCCGGGAGCCTACCCTGAGGGAAGCTCGGAGAATGGCAACAAGGGCCTTTTCAGTGGTGGCCCCCCAATTATAGAAAGATCTCCCCAACGAGGCTCGCCAGGTGCCAACATTGTTATCTTTTCGGCGCCAGGTCAAGACTTTTCTCTTCTCCCAGGCATTTAACAGCATATGCTGAGTTTTTTTAACTGACCCCAGAATAGTTGTTTTAAACAGATATTGTCTGTTTTTGTTTGCTTTTTTATGATTTTTATGGTTTTATTTTTGTTTTTAATGTTCACTGATTTTAATTTTTGTAAACCATCCAGACAGCTTCAGCTATGGGGCGGTATATAACTGTAATAAATCATCATCATCATCCATCTGGAGGGCACCAGGTTGGGGAAGGCTGATCCAGTTCTTTAACTGAAGTTAGGAACTGTTTGTTACCTGGTGGTCGGATGCCAGCTCCTTTTAAGAAGTTGCTTTCCCCAGCTGTCTTCGTCCCCCTTGGCACTGAACTGTTTAGAGACTTGACAGTTGTTGTTTTTCCAAAACACCTTCATAAGCTTTAATTAAGAGATTAGACAACGGGCATCTGAGAGAACCAAGAAATGGAGAGTAAAAATCCTCTATATCCCAGGACATATTGGGAGCAGCTCAGACACACCCACATCTCACCGTGGGTGGTGGTCCTGGGAGGGTTGCCAAGTCCCTCTTCGCACCCCAGCCTGTGTTCCTGTGCCTGATTTATTTATTTATTGCATTTCTATACCGCCCAATAGCCGAAGCTGTCTGGGGGGTTCACAAAAATTAAAAACCATTCAAAGTATAAAACAAATAGTATAAACACATGATAGGAGTTATTTTAGCTGGAGCTATATCATTGGTTGAAAGACTGGCTACCCAGACTCCTCTCCTTCCCTTGCTCGGCTTCGTCCATTTTCTTCTGCTGCCCCTTACGCCTGGAACGCTCTTCCAGAACATTTGAGAACTACAAGTTCAATCACAGCTTTTAAAGCTCAACTAAAAACTTTTCTTTTTCCTAAAGCTTTTAAAACTTGATGTTGTGCAGACTCTATACTGTTAGTTTTACCCTACCCTGTGCCTGCTTACCCTACCCTGTGCCTGTTGGCATTCTCTTCCCCTCCTTACTGTTTTACTATGATTTTATTAGATTGTAAGCCTATGCGGCAGGGCCTTGCTATTTACTGTTTTACTCTGTACGGCACCATGTACATTGATGGTGCTATATAAATAAATAAATAAATAAATAAATAAATAAATAATAATAATAATAATAATAATAATAATATAAAATACAATATAAAAGCACAACCAGGATAAAATCAGCACCAGTGCAGAAATACAAATTTAAAATACAAATTTAAAACAGCCAAGTTAAAATTAAATTTCATAGAATCATAGAATAGCAGAGTTGGAAGGGGCCTATAAGGCCATCGAGTCCAACCCCCTGCTCAATGCAGGAACTGAACCCCCTGCTCAATGCAGGAATTTATAGACTGTTAAAAGGCTGAGGGAAGAAAAAGGTCTTCACCTGGCGTCTGAAAGAATATAGTGTAGGTGCCAGGCGACTTAGGGAGCTCATTCCACAGCCGGGGTGCCACAGCAGAGAAGGCCCTGCTCCTGGTAGCCACCTGCCTCACTTCCTTTGGCAGGGGCTCACGGAGAAGGACCCCTGAGGATGTACTGGGCAGGTACATATGGGAGGAGGCGTTCCTTCAGATAGCCTGGCCCCCAGCTGTTTAGGGCTTTGAATGTTAATACCAGCACTTTGAATCGGGGCTGGACCTGGACTGGCAGCCAGTGAAGCTGGAAGACGCCTGACATGATTTGCAATCCTTGGCAAGTGCTCAATGCTTATCTCCCTGTGGCAAAAGCTCTGCTTACTGATTTCTGTGGATGGGCACAGGAACAGGCTAGTGAAAGTGTTGTGGTCACACTTGGCAACTCAACTCTCCGTTTTCTTGCGGGTTTCTTTGTTCCAGGGAAGTCTTTAATTTCTGTGCAATATCCTTTTGAACGATTGGTTGAAAGGTTGCTGCTTGATGTGGAAGACTGGGACAATTCCGTGTGCCTAGATCTACTGGAATACAGGAACACAGGAAATTGCCTTATACCGAATCAGACCTTTGGTCCATCTAGCTCCATACTGTTGACACTGACTGGCAGTGGCAGCAGCCGCTCTCCAACGTTTCAGTCAGGATTCTGCGCTAGCCCTACAGGGGGCACGTCTATTTACTCCCTTGTGGCTGCGAAGTTGCACAGCTTTGTTTATACGATGCAGCCTCCAATTCACAGCCCCATCGTGGTTTCCGTCCCAAAGGTGCGCATTTTCTCAATCCAGTTTTACCGCGTAATTTAACTCTACTCCGCCGTCACTGTGGTTCTCATTGGTAGGGTGAATGCGGTTTAGGACAGTGGGCGTACTTTGAGTGATGATTGGCGGAAGGGAAAGTCGGGTGGGGCGGGGTGACGGGGGAGAGTAGAGCTCGAACCTCGTCTATTTGCGAGTAAGTCATTGCCTTGATACAAAACGATGGTGTGAGCACAATTGGAATACTGTGTACAGTTCTGGCCACCACACCTACAAAAGGGATATTATAGAGCTGGAAAAAGTGCAGAAAAGGGCAACTCAAATGATGAGGGGGTTGGAGCATCTCCCCTATGAGGGAAGGTTACATCAATTGGGATTGTTTAGCTTGGAAAAAAGGAGGCTGAGGGGAGACATGATGGAGGTGGACAAAATGATGCACGGTGTGGAGAATGTGGATAGGGAGACCCGGGGTCATCCCATGAAGCTGATTGGTGGGAGATCCAGGATCTCTTCTCGATCCTTCCAGAGTGCAGGACATGGAATAACTGGCTAAAGTTAAAGGAAGCCCGATTCCGGCTGGACATGGTATGGAGAATGTGGATAGAGAGTCATCGCATGAAGCTGATTGGTGGGAGATTCAGGACAAATAATAGGAAGTACTTCTTCATACAGCACATAGTTAAATTATGGAACTCACTACCACAAGATGTAGTGATGGCCACCCATTTGGATGGCTTTAAAAGGGGGTTAGATAAATTCCTGGAGGAGAAGGCTATCCATGGCTGCTAGCCCTGATGGTTGTGTGCTATCTCCAGTATCCGAGGCAGTAAGCCTGTGTGCATCATTTGCTGGGGAACATGGGTGGGAGGGTGCTGTTGCACCATGTCCTGCTTGTTCATCCCTGGCCGACGGCTGGTTGGCCACTGTGTGAACAGAGTGCTAGACTAGATGGACCCTTGGTCTGATCCAGCATCAGGGCACTTCTGATGTTCTCTCTTATCTATAAGGGATCATCAGACGAAAGACACAGCGTGACACAGAGGTCTCTGATGACAACACTGAATCTAGCAACCCTCAAAGCTATAAACCTGGTCCTTCGGGAGGGAACATGGCCCCAAACCATATAGATTTGCCAATTCTTCTGTGGAATATTTGGAATGATTAATCCCCACCCACCCCAGCATCTCTTGAACTGGATCCTTTTGTGTATGTTAGGAATGGCATGGTCAGTGTAAAACTAGAACCCAATGGGGTGCATGGTCAGTGTAAAACTAGAACCCAATGGGGTCATCCCAGGAAGCTGACGGCTGGGAGATCCAGGACAAATAAAAGGAAGGACTTCTTCACACAGTGCATAGTTAAATTATGGAACTCACTGCCACAAGATGTAGTGATGGCCACCCATTTGGATGGCTTTAAAAGGGGGTTGGATAAATTCCTGGAGGAGAAGGCTATCCATGGCTACTAGCCCTGATGGTTGTGTGCTATCTCCAGTATCCGAAGCAGTAAGCCTGTGTGCACCAGTTGCTGGGGAACATGGGTGGGAGGGTGCTGTTGCACCATGTCCTGCTTGTTGGTCCCTGGTCGACAGCTGGTTGGCCACTGTGTGAACAGAGTGCTGGACTAGACGGACCCTTGGTCTGATCCAGCATCAGGGCCCTACTTTATGTTCTTATGGGAGTACAGGAGCAGAGAGATCTGGAGAATTCCTTTGCCAGGCCTTTTTCATTCAAACTTGCTGTGTTGGGAACGTGGAGTCAGTTGCTGGATAATCATGCTTACTCTAAGTAGGGTTAGGGGACTGAGCCTCAGGATGTGTGAAGAATCGAAGGATCGGTGCTTTGTAAACGCCTCTCCCCCCTTTTCTCTCTTTCTTCTCTGCCTCCTCTCTGGGCTGCAGTTGCAGATCCAGGAAGAAACATCACAGGCTTCTGTTGCTGCTGCTCTCAGCCATTCAGGGCCAGGACCATGGCAGTGTCTACTCTTAGTAGTAGTAAGGATCCGTGCTTTTGCAAATTTCGCTCTCCTCTTCCTTCCCTGCCCCTCCCCTTCTTCATACAGCCACATCTACAGGGGGCAAGGAGATATAAGAGCAGCCGTGGGTCTGGTTTTATTGTATTAGTACCGCTGATGCTCAGTCTTTCATAATATTGGGCTTACGGGCAGGGACGGGCAAAGCTGGTAGTAGGCCCATGCCAGTTGGGAAATGTAGGCCCCATTGCAAACTGCTCATTAAGTATTTTTTTAATCAGTTCTAATTACATACGAACTAGAACGATTTATTTAAAAAAAGGTAATGGCAAGACATAATTTCTTCACATTCAGAAATGCCTTACGTGCTTTTCTTTGGGCAAATTCATCATCAACAACAGAAAAATCAAGCAACTTTGCCCAGGGGGACTTGGAGTAGGCCCCCTCAGAATTGTAGGGCCATGCCAACTGGCCCTACTGCCCCCCCCCTCTGCTTACGGGTTCCCCTCCCAGTGCAGGGAGAAAGAGGGGTGTGAGGGTGGATATTTGCTTATTAACTCAGAAGTAACTCTTCCATTTCACTTTATCCGCATGTGAGATGATTCAAAGCTGATTCAGAGCTTCACAGCTACAACGGAGTCCAAAAGCATGTGGAGGGCCGTGCCTTCCCGACTCCTGCCCTACACGGCCTCTGCCAGTCCAGAGAAATGGGTTGGATGACCCAATATAGAGCCGCTTCAAAGGGTGATGAGTCCTTCATTCTTGCCCATCTTGTAATGTGGGTTGTAATACGTCCATACAGGATCTGTGCCATTTCTGCGTCTATACAGCATAGGCTATAGCAGAGGTGAGCAAGGTGGTGTGCTCCAGATATTTTGGACTACAACTCCCATCAGCCTCAGCAGCATGGCCAGTGGGGGGAATTATGGAAGCTGAAGGCCAAAATTCATGGAAAACACCAGATGCAGGGAAAACCTCACACCTGGGAAAGTGGGCCTAAAAGTGTCGCTATCTCGCATACCTCCATCTTCTGGAGGAAGGAGATCACCCCATCTTCTGGAGACTGATAGCTGTCATTTCTCTCCCCCCCTCATCTCTTTCGTTCAAGATCTTGTCCAATGTTGCTATCTACCTGTGTACCATCTGTGTGGGCATCATGTCGTACTACATGGCCGACCGCAAGCACCGCAAAGCCTTCCTGGAAGCTCGACAGTCGCTGGAGGTCAAGCTCAACCTTGAGGAGCAAAGCCAACAGCAGGTAAGCACCCAAGAATGCCAGCAGGTAAGCACCCAAGCTGTAAGCACCCAAGAATACCAGCTGTTGTTAATATTTCCTCCTTGTCTCGCATCCATGGAGTAGCTCAGCTGGATATCCATGTTCTGGCATTCCATGGAGGAAAGGTCTACCTGGGCAGTTTTCCGGTTGATGAATGTATGTGTGTCTGTGAGTGCATGTGCATGGCAGGACTGGAGTTTTAGGGGATTCCAGTCCCTAAACTATGTCGGTTTGCATAGTGTAGTATTGTCTGGACTAGCCTTCCCGAACCTAGTGTCCTTTGGATGTCCCATCATTCTCCAGCCAGCCCCCAATCTGGATGGGGGACGCTGGGAGTTGTAGTTCAGAAAAAAAGGAGAAAAAGCGCCATTATCTGGTATGAAAAGAGAGACTGGCTCTGGTGCTGTGTAGGATAAAGAGTCTTTTATGGTTGTAGTTCACCACGTCTGTAGAGCACCAGGTTGGGGAACTCTGGTCTGGAGCATGGGTCCTGAGGAAGTGGGCCAATTTATTGTGGGTTCATTGGCGTTCACTCCCCCCTCCCTTTAGTGCAATCGTGCTGTGAAGGACTTAACACAGAAACACATCCATAGCTTTTCAAGGGTACAGTTGGGAGGAGGTTAAAAATACACACGACACCCTTTTTATAGATGTTGCTGTGTCCGATTCATAGCTGCTGGCCCTGTTGACACCTCCCTGCGGCCTGTCCCATGCCAGACACTTCATAACACTTCCCTGACGAGCGTCACCGAGGTGCTATTGATGTCAGCCAGAGCTGCGAGTTCATGAGGAGGGAAAATTTACAGGCGTCAGAGGGTGTTGGGATGGGTCTTTGAAGAGATATTTATGCTCTGTTGGGAAAGATGGTGTTGGTGTATCCTTAATCTAAGGCTTGTCCCACACGTCTGATAAGCACACAAGGGTACCCTCAGATGAGAGGGATCTTGCAATTCTCGCAAAAAACAAAGTGGATCCGGCAAGCTACGGCGTCTGTATTTGTGGCGTTCCTGCGGCACTCCTTGAGAGGCAAAAGGGGATGGGATCTTATGAGGGAAGTAGAAAATTCCAGGGAGTAGATTATGGCAGCATGATAAAGCACATGTTTTGCATGCACAGCGCCCCGGTTCCAGGCCCTGGCATTTCTTTTTTAAAAAAGATCTCAAGTAGCCTGATTAGGAAATACCCTGGAAAAAGCTGTGAGTTGCCGGAGGGTAGACAAAACTGGATAACAAAGAGCTATGATCTGACACATATATTCCTTTTTTTGGGTAGCTTTAAGTATAAACTCTGCTTTTCTGCTCTGTTAAATTGTCAGGAAGAGTTTTTTTGTGACTGCTCTCTGTGTAAGCCCTATAGGATTATTTTAAAATTTGTATTTTATTTATCTTAATTGCACGTCGCCATGAGCGGGTTTTATCCCTTTGGGAAAATGACTGATTTTTAAAATAAAATAACACGATCCTTTTGAGAGGGGGCGGAAGAAGGCTCTTAGAATGCCCGTTCCTTTCCAGATCCCAAATTCTGCAACTATAACCTGGGTCTGTATAAAAGAGCAGGAGGACACAGGAAAATGTCCCTCAGGAATAGCATTTCAGCTGTTTATCAGCTGTGCTTGAATGCGTTCTACTGAACCTGGAGCCGCTTATCGGTGTACATTTTTTCCTATTAGATAAGCATACAGAGCTGAGGTCAAAGGAAGCAGACACTCCATATTTCTCGTCTGTTCCCTTCCTTTTAGCTTCCGTTCCGTTAAAATCTAATCCTTATTTCATGATGAATAACCTTTGGATTATAATGTATCTCAAATAGAAAACTACCTTTAGATAGATTTTTCCTCGAAAAAAAATCTGATTTAAATTAAAAAAAAATCCGATTTAAATTTTAAAAACCGATTTTTTAATTGTTTTTTAAAAAATCATTGATTTTTATCCACCCTGATTCCAAGCATATGTCTTTTGCTGCGGTGAAGGCTCTCTGCTCCTGGGCTTCGTCCAAGCTGCGCATTTGCGCAGTGCAGATTCGGGTAGCATCAATCTGTAGAGTTTGGAGATTGAGACATTTTTCTCCGTCTCTCAAAACCCTGGGTCATATTCCATGAAGCTGATTGGTTGGAGATTCAGGACAAATAAAAGAAAGTACTTCTTTACACAGCAGATAGTTAAATTGTGGAAGTCACTACCATAAGAGGTAGTGATGACCACCCATTGGGATGGCTTTAAAAGGGGGTTGGATAAATTCCTGGAGAAGAAGGCTATCAATGGCTACTAGCCCTGATGGTTGTGAGCTATCTCCAGTATCCGAAGGCAGTACGCCTGTGTGCACCAGTTGCTGGGGAATATGGGTGGGAGGGTGCTGTTGCACCATGTCCTGCTTTGTTGGTCCCTGGTCGACAGCTGGTTGGCCCCTGTGTGAACAGAGTGCTGGACTAGATGGACCCTTGGTCTGATCCAGCATCAGGGCACTTCTGATGTTCCTACCATCTGATCTGTAGCGTTTGTACTCACTTTGTATCTGGCTATATATTTATAAAGCAGCTGCCAAATTCTAAGCACCCCCGAACTTATACGACAGTGGGATATTCTGTGTCAAATGGGTAGAATGATAGAGTTAGACAGGTCCTTGTAAGCCAAGGGTGAGAAATATTTTTATGATCTTAGGGCTACATTCCCTTGTGGCTGCCTTCAGTGGGCAAGGCCAGAGCCAAAAGAAGGCAGGACCAACTCATATGGCCCCTGGGGGGGCGGCTGAGAAAGGGGTCTGTGGGTTGGTTGGGGAGGCTTCACCATTTATAGATACTCCAT
Source organism: Elgaria multicarinata webbii (assembly GCF_023053635.1). NCBI lineage: Eukaryota > Metazoa > Chordata > Lepidosauria > Squamata > Anguidae > Elgaria > Elgaria multicarinata. The sequence continues at coordinate 4,825,197 of NC_086174.1, read as the reverse complement.
CCATGTTGTAGGCCAGGCTTCCTGAATCTGGGGCCTTCCAGATGTTTAAACTACAACTCCCACCTTCCCCCAGACAGCTGAAGTCCATTGGATTTCATGAGTGGCAAAATACAATTTAACCTTAGGAAATACAACTTTTCGAGGTTTCATGTGTTTATTCATTGATCACATTTCTATACCGTCCAAGAGCCAAACTTCTCTGGGCGCTTTACAAAAGATTAAAAAGGCATCTACACAGATTCCCTATAGTGTGGTATCCTCCAGATCAGCCTTCCTCAACCTGGAGTGCTCCAGATGTGTTGGACTACAACTTCCAGAATGCCCCAGCCAGCTGGCTGGGGCATTCTGGAAGTTGTAGTCCAACACATCTGGAGCACCCCAGGTTGAGGAAGACTGCTCCAGATGTTTTGGCCTACAGGTTAGGAATCAGAAGCTTAACCTGCCCAGTGTTTTTAAAAGTTTCATTATTAAAACTTCATTTTACTATAATTTTGTAAGAGTTGCAGCCAATAATATGAATGGCTTTTAATTATGATTGTGAGTAGATTTTAGCATTTGGGAAAGGGTTGCTTTTCTGGGGAGGGGATGCATTTAAATATGCTCTCCCTGAAAGTTGGGAGCATTTTATGCTTCCATACTTAGATTCTAACTGCTAACCATATTTGGGGATCTTTCAGACTTTTACTAAATTTGGATATAGCCTGTTTCTTACCCATTCTCTGTTCCTTACTATGGGGAAGAAATTCCCAGTGGATTGCGTCTTTTATTTCTTGCTCACCAAGGCCTCTCTTTCATCTGCTGTCTGCCTGCAGATAGTCTGGACTTGGGGATAAATTACATCCTAGCCTGGTATACATATAAACCACCCTTTCTCAGATCCATTTTTAAATTTAATTATTATTTAAAATATCTTTTTGGGCCGCCTTCCAGGGCAGGAGCCCTCCCAAGGTGGCATAAAACAAAGTGGATTCCTGCATTAAGCAGGGGGTTGGACTCGATGGCCTTGTAGGTCCCTTCCAACTCTGCTATTCTATAATTCTATGATTCTTCTTTTAAAAACTTTTTATTAAACATCAACATAAATCAATACAAATCAATACATCAGTACAATAAAACAATACTATGTAATACACAATAATATAAAATAAACATTTGATCATATATATTCTAGCTTAATTCTATTAACATAATCATACTTAACATAAAAGTGCTTCTCCCACCCACGGGATCTTATTCATGTTTCCAGAATCTCATTGCTTCCTCCGGAGGTGTTTTCCCTCTCCCCTTTGATAAAACAAATTCTAGAAACTGTTTCCATATTCCCTCAAAATCATTCGTTTTTATCATCCCTCTTCTAACTTTTATATTACATGTTAATTTTTCATTAATAGCAATATTCCATATTTCTTTATACCATTCTTCTATATGATAATCCCCTTCAACCTTCCAGTTTCTAGATATCATTAATCTTGCTGCTGTTAACAAATTCGTTATCAATTCTTTTGTCTCTTTGGTACAATTCAATTCTCCATATAATGATAACAATGCTACTATAGGTGTCTCTTCAATCTCCATTCCTAAAATTTCTTTTATCTCATTAAACACCATTTTCCATAATTTTTGCACAAATTCACATTTCCACCACATATGTAAATACGTTCCTTTCTTTTGACAACCTCTCCAGCAGCTTGCTGAGTTCAAGTTATTTATTTGATTTAATCTTACCGGGGTTAGGTACCACCTCCATACAATCTTATAATAATTTTCTTTTATCCTCACAGACATATTTCTCAACACTCGTTGTTTCCATATCCCTTCCCAACTCTGTTGCCCTATTAGTTCCTTCAAGTCAGTTTCCCAAACCATCTTGCCAGTACTTTCCGTCTATGATTCTATGTAACATAACGAAAACAGATAACGATATTTAAAATGTTAAAAACGTCATAAAACCAGCAAAAACGCAATAAAAACAGAAAGAGCGGCAAACCTTCTAAAATACAGGAAACGCCAGCGTAAAATAAAACTTACAACACGCAACTACAGCCACAACCGAGTCCAATAAAATATAATCAGGGGAAGCCCAGAGTGAAATAATATGTTTTCAGCTCTTTCGTAAAAGCCTGCAATGGTGGGGCCTGGCAGAACCCCAGTGGTAAATTATTCCAGAGGATTATTTTTGTGGGGAGTGGTTATGGATTTCAGCAGGTGTCCTTGTATGCACGCATCACCTGGTGAAATTCCCTCTTCATCACAACAATTAAAGCTGCAGGAGCCCTGCCCTCTTTTGTATCTGGTCACTCTAGTATAACTCCTGCAGCTTTAACTGCTGTGATGAAGAGGGCATTTCACCAGGTGCTGTGTGCATACAAAGGACACCTGCTGAAATCCCTTTTTCTATGCAGCTGTTAAAGATACAGGAGCCCGTTCCTCCTTTCCATAGGGTCACCCTAGTTCTGACTGAAGCCCAGAGTGGATTCACCACCAACCTGACATTGCAGCCGCCAGCCAACACAATATGCCAGAGCAGCTGTTGGCAATACTTCTGGGTGATTTTCCTGCTGTACCTGTATAAAAAGGAGCCCTGACATTACTGCCAGAGTTGGCTCCAGCTTTTTAAGGACCTTTGGGCAAGATACCTTCAATGGCCTGCCTCCTTTGGTGAGTCCAACTTCTCACCGCCATTGTCTCAAACTGCTTGTACCCCTCCTCCGCTTTCTCATCATGGCTGCCACTTCCTTGCTTGGCAGTCAGAGAGCCAGGGAGCAAGGAGGCCGTGTCTCCTCCTGCTTCGAACCACCACTGTTGTCTGGACCAGAGCGAGAGGCAGGTGAACACGCAGGTTGCAAGGGTGAAGAGCAGGAACAACTCCAGGGGGCGCACTTGTCAGTGGGGCACTGCTTGGATGTGGGCCTTGGCAGGTGCAAAGCCAAGCCTAGCGTTGATCCCAATCCTGATAACTGGGATGGACTAATGAAATACTGGCAAAAATGTATCTGTGTCGATATTCCCTATGGACCATGGTGGCTTTGAAATTCCCCTGCTGGGGGACCTGCACACAAATACACATAATTGGAAGTTGGGATGACATTTTATTTTTCCCTGAATCTTTTCCATATATGGTGACAATTTGTTCATACCAAGAATGAAAACCAATAAAAGGAATGCTTCTGGGGTATTTATATCAATATCGTTTCACCTTTTGAAACAACACATTCCACCATTTTAGATACACACTTGTCAAGACGTATTTTGCATATAATTAGTTTACTGTATCCTCAAATAAGATGATAGACTTTTTTTAAAAAAAACACACAGCAATGTTCAAAACATCTCGGTATAGACAAGTTTATAGTTTTTAAAGGAATAAAGACACTGGGCCCTTGTTTTCTCATAACAAGGGACATTTATTAGTTTTTATGAAAAAGTGCCTGTGGATGTCTTTCTTACACTCAAATCAACTTACAGGTGGAGAATATGCCACAAAAGGAGTGGAACAGCACACAATGAAACCTCTTTGAAACAACAAGGGATTGTGTAACATGATAGAACTCTTCAAATACTTAAAAGGTTGTCACACAGAGGAGGGCCAGGATCTCTTCTCGATCCTCCCAGAGTGCAGGACACGGAATAACACGGCTCAAGTTAAAGGAAGCCAGATTCCAGCTGGACACCAGGAAAAACTTCCTGACTGTTAGAGCAGTATGACTATGGAACCAATGGCCTAGGGAGCCTGTGGGCTCTCCCACACTAGAGTCATTCAAGAGGCAGCTGGACAACCATCTGTCAGGGATGCTTTAGGGGGGATTCCTGCATTGAGCAGGGGGTTGGACTCGATGGCCTTGTAGGCCCCTTCCAACTCTGCTATTCTATGATTCTATGAACTCAGCTGAAAGCTCTTAACTAGACAGGCCAAAAAAAAAACAGCGCAAAAAGATTTTGAAGCCCTTTCTAAAAGCTGCCCAAGACCTTCAGTTTTGTATGGGGAGATAATTCTGCAATCTTGGTGCCACGGCTGTAAAAGGCCCGATCCTAGCAGCAGACACTTCCCTTAAGAGATGGAATTAAACCCCATTTGCAACAGGGTTGTTGTGAAGCCTGAGGTAGTGTGAAACTGAGGCTCTTCCCATGCAAGCAAGTGATAGGGAGCTTCGGCTATTGGGTGGTATTAAAATGCAATAAATAAATAAATAAAAAAATAGCAATGAGGAGGAAGAGCAATAGCAGCTGTTGGCCATGGTAGTGAGATGGTAGATTCAGGGAGAGGGACCGTTGAGCATAGAATCATAGAATCGTAGAGTTGGAAGGGGCCTACAAGACCATCGAGTCCAACACCCCCCCCCCCCCCCCGCTCAATGCAGGAATCCACCCTAAAGCATCCCTGACAGAGGTTTGTCCAGCTGCCTCTTGAAGGCCTCTAGTATGGGAGAGCCCACAATCTCCCTGGGTAACTGGTTCCATTGTCGTACTGCTCTAACAGTCAGGAAGTTTTTCCTGATGTCCAGCTGGAATCTGGCTTCCTTTAACTTGAGCCCGTTATTCCGTGTCCTGCACTCTGGGAGGATCGAGAAGAGATCCTGGCCCTCCTCTGTGTGACGACCTTTCAAGTCCTTGAAGAGTGCCATCATGTCTCCCCTCAATCTTCTCTTCTCCAGGCTAAACATGCCCAGTCCTTTCAGTCTCTCTTCCTAGGGCTTTGTTTCCAGACCCCTGATCATCCTGGTTGCCCTCCTCTGAACACGCTCCAGCTTGTTTGCATCCTTCTTGAAGTGTGGAACCCAGACTTTCCCAAAGACTCACAAAAATGTGGGCCCTTTCTACACCTAAGGATTATCCCAGGAAAATGGAGGGATCATCCCTCCTTGCTCCCGGGATCCCCTGTGTATCATTTGCATGCACAGGGTGATCCTGGGAAGATCCCAGGAAAAAAAGCGGGTGTATTTATTTTATTTTAATTTATTTTAGCATTTATATCACACCTGTCTTTGTCCAAGGAACCCAAGGCAGTGTACATAATCTTCCTTCTCTCCATTTTTATCCTCACAACAACAACCCTGTGAGGTGGGTTGGGCTGAGAGTCTGTGACTGGCCCAGAGTCACCCAGTGGGTTTTCCGTGGCTGAGGGGGGACTAGAACCCGGATCTCCTGACTCCCAGTCTGACACCTTAGCTGTCTAACTGGTGTAGAAACGGCCCTGGAGCCATCCCTGATTTGTTTATTCATAAGAACATCAGAAGAGCCCTGATGCTGGATCAGACCAAGGGTCCATCTAGTGCAGCACACGGTGGCCAAGTGGCCACCCAGGGAAGCAGCTGGTTGGCCATTGTTGCACATAGGTAGGACATGAGTGCAACAGCACCCTCCCACCCACATTCCCCAGAAAGTGGTGTACATAGGCGTACTGCCTTCAATACTGGAGGTAGCACACAACCATCAGGGCTAGTAGTCATCGATAGCCTCTTCCAGAATTCATCCAGCCCCCTTTTAAAGCCATCCAAGTTAGTGGCTCTCCCTATGCCTTGCGGTAGCGAATTCCTCAGTTTTGATGTTTCAAAACATTCCTCCTCCCCATTCTTTCCAATTCAGAGAAATGTCAAGGCAGCTTCTAAGAATAAAAGCACACAGCAATAATAACCGAGATAAAGTCACATTAAAATGCCATTACAAAAACAGAGCTGATAAAACAGCACGTTACACAGCATCAGCGGCAATAAAAACACAATATTGTTCACAATAGCTTGGGGAAATACAACAAACAGTTTTGACCTAGTGCCGAAAATTCAGTAAATCGGGCACACATCTCTAGGAGAGGGCATTTTTTTAATTTTATTTTTAATAGCAGGGGCACTAGTACAGAAAAAGTCTTCTGGGCAGCTCCTGACCAGATGGAGATACCCAGGTTCTCTGAAGATGAGTTTATTTGAAACACGGAAGGTTGCATTCACTGCCTTCCTCTGATGTAAAGAGTTTTCTCCGACAGGAGGAAACTGTGGAGTGAACTGCTATAACTTGGGTTGTGTGCAAATTTGTTTATTTATTTGCAGTATTTATCACATTGTTTTTAGGTAATGCGGGACCCCTGTCCTGCTCAGTCACCTCCCCACCATCAAAGCAATTTGAGAGGGTTGTGTTGGTTTCTTCTTCTGAACCCACATGAGTATTGTAGGAGAAGATGCATTGAGCAGGGTCAGCCAGTCTTTATCCCAAAGCAGTGGAAGTCCATGTTGTGTGGACCTCACCCCACCCCACCCCACCCCACCACATTCCGTGAATGAGGCAGGGTGATGGGACAATGAAAGCCTTGTCTGGGAGTATCTGGGTGATGGTAGTAGTGGTGGACCAGGTTCAGAAGAAGAATGCAGGAGGCCACAACCTAACCCACGATTTCTCCGGGAGCCGAAGCTCAAATCATGAGAGAGAACACTAGGCTTGCTGAACAGATCCAGGAAGACAATCATTTATTGCATGTTACCTAGGGAAGTTGTGGGCTCTCCCACACTAGAGGCCTTCAAGAGACAGCTGGACAACCATCTGTCAGGGATGCTTTAGGGTGGATTCCTGCATTGAGCAGGGGGGTTGGACTCAATGGCCTTGTAGGCCCCTTCCAACTCTGCTATTCTATGATTCTATGATTCTATGTATTATATTCCACCTTTCTTTCTAAGCTGCTGAAGCTGGTGAACATGGTTCTCTCCCTGCTCACTTTTATCTTCACAACAGGTAGGTTAGGTTGCTAGGCCCAAAGTCACCCAGTAAGCTTCTTGACTGAGTGGGGATTTGAACCTTGATCTAGCCTGGCACTCTAAACCTGACACTACAATCAGCTACTTTTTGAAGTGGATGATTCTTAAAGAATATAGCCCATTTTACAAGCTAGATGAAGCATTGGAGTGACGTTGCACATGTTACAGGAAAATGCAGGTCCTTACGTTTCTGCAGAATGCAAATATACAGGAAACACATGCCTAGAACCCTTGGCCAACTGCAGTTCCCTGGGGGAGGGTGTCCCCCAATATTTGCTGTAAGCATCAGTTGCATATTTAGCCTGGAGAAGAGAAGATTAAGGGAACCGTGATAATGGTCTTCAAATATCTGAAAGGCGGTAACACAGAAGATGGAGAGATGTGTTTTCTGTTGCTCCAGAGGGCAGGACTAGAACTATGGGATGGACATTCCGGAGCAGCAGGTTTTGGCTAAACATTAGAATAAACTTCCTAATGTAAGAGCTTTGGAAGGTGGTGGGTTCTCCTTTGCTGGAGGTATTTGGTATTCGGCCCTGGTTAGGCCTCATCTAGAGTATTGCGTCCAGTTCTGGGCTCCACAATTCAAGAAGGATGCAGACAAGCTGGAGCGTGTTCAGAGGAGGGCAACCAGGATGATCAGGGGTCTGGAAACAGCCCTGTGAAGAGAGACTGAAAGAACTGGGCATGTTGAGCCTGGAGAAGAGAAGATTGAGGGGAGACATGAGAGCACTCTTCAAATACTTCAAAAGTTGTCACACAGGAGGGCCAGGATCTCTTCTCAATCCTCCCAGAGTGGAGGACACGGAATAATGGGCTCAAGTTACAGGAAGCCAGATTCCAGCTGGACATCAGGAAAAACTTTCTGACTGTTAGAGCAGTACGACAATGGAACCAGTTACCTAGGGAGGTGTTGGGCTCTCCCACACTAGAGGCCTTCAAGAGGCAGCTGGACAACCATCTGTCAGGGATGCTTTAGGGTGGATTCCTGCATTGAGCAAGGGGCTGGACTTGATGGCCTTAGAGGTCTCTTCCAACTCTACTATTCTATGGGATTCTATTTCAGCAGGGGCTGGAGGGCCATCTGTCAGAGATGCTGTAGCTGCAACCTGTGGTTCCAAACCTGCATTAAACAGGGGGTTAGACTAGATGATCTCTAAAGCCCCTTACAACTCTATGATTCTTGCTGTGTGTAGCCCATCCATGAGAGACAGATCCCTTGTGAGGGGAGTGACTGAGCACTTCCTCTGGAGCTTAAGATTTGTCTCGCAGTTTAGTGTTGCTCCTAGCTGAAAGGATTTTTCCTTGTTTATATTATTACAGATTGGCCGTGAAATCAAGAGGGAGGCCATGGTGACAGTGCAGTTCCCATAGCAACACACTCTCTGTATATGCTACCAAAGAGTAACCCCTGTAGGCTCTCAGTAAAAAAGTCCACTTAATTAACCAAGTTATTTACATTCAGAGCAAATCCCAAAATAAAATCAGAACATGCTTTTGAAAAATTATTTTTAAGTGCTCTCTGCAGAAAGTATGGATACAAACACCCTAGCTTAGTGAGGCTTTTTTCTTTTTCGGTGGAATGCATTTCTTGTAGGCCTAAACCAGTTTAAGGTATCAGTAAAGGACCCACCGCTGCATATACTGTGGAAGTGGCTTGGGTCTACTGATTCACATCAATGGGCAACGTAATCTTTAATCTAGAGGCATCAAAATGACTAAAATGACCAGATTTTTAAATGAATCAAGAGTTAAATAATAAAATTGTAAGCAAAACTAAACTGAGGGACGGCCTGATCCTATGCACACTTTGGAATTAGCAGCACAATCCCTACGCATGATTACTTGCAAGTAAGTCTTTCTGAATTCAGTGGTGCTTACTTAGGGTGACTCTATGGAAAGGAGGACCGGGCTCCTGTATCTTTAACAGTTGCATTGAAAAGGGAATTTTAACAGGTGTCCTGCAGCACCTGGTAAAAGTCTCTCTTCATCACAACAGTTAAAGCTGCAGGAGCCCTGCCTCCTTTTGTATTTGGTCACTCTAGTATAGCTCCTGCAGCTTTAATTGTTGTGATGAAGAAGGACTTTCACCAGGTGCTGCATGCATACAAATGACACCTGCTGAAATTCTAAGCAACTGTTAAAGATACAGGAGCCCTGTCCTCCTTTTCATAGGGTCACCCTAGTTTACTCCCTGCTAAGTTTATATAAATGTAATAAAATAAATAAATGAATAAATAAATAAGTTGCAGCCTAAATCAGACTGACAAGTGCGACCACCTACATGTCTAGGACTTTACTCCTAGGGAAGCGTGTATAGGATTGTAGGGCTTGCTGCTAGCTAAACATACATAGCATCAGGCCATTAGAATGGCAGGTGGATGACAGCAGCACTGTCTTTCAATTAAAGAAGTCTTGGTGAACTATTTCATATGAATTTTAGTTGATTAATCAATTAACATTTCCAGAGCATATGAGAAAAACCCAGTAGTTCTGGTGGAACATGCATGGTTTCTTCTTTCTTTCTTTCTTTCTTTCTTTCAGTTGAGGCATGTAGATTAGGGTGACCCTATGAAAAGGAGGACAGGGCTCCTGTATCTTTAACAGTTGTATTGAAAAAGGAATTTCAACAGGTGTCATTTGTATATATGGAGAACCTGGTGAAATTTCCTCTTCATCACAACAGTTAACGGTGCAGGTGCCCTGCCCTCTTTTAAATCTGGTCACTCTAGTATAGCTCCTGCAGCTTTAACTGTTGTGATGAAGAAAGAATTTCCCCAGGTTACCCATATATACAAATGACACCTGCTGAAATTCCCTTTTCTATGCCACTGTTAAAGATACAGGAGCCCTGTCCTCCTTTTCATAGGGTCACCCTAATGTAGATGTTGTGGCAGGCATCATGTTAGAAGAAGCATTCCTAGTTATGTAAAAGAAAATAGGAAGGGATGCCTCTTTAAAGATGGTGCAGTTTTTACAAGTACCTGGATTGGTAACAGTTGCCCTCTTGATGCGTTCTTCCAGGGTTCTTAATTGCGTAGGGGAATCTTTAATTATATATCAATGGAGGCTCTTCTGTTCAGACCACTGCCCTCTACTCATTCAGGGTGATGGATGCAACGGCGGAGCAGAAGAACTCATGAAAAGGGCTATATTTTTTAAAACACCTGCAGTCCGGTGAAAAGGAACACCTTTTCAGTCAGTCAAAAAAATGTGTAATCTAACCACTTAATTGATTAAACTTCATAAGCTGTCTAATTTATTTTCAATCAGGGCCTTGCTAGACCTACCAGATAATCCGTCTGGGAGGAGGGGCGACTGCGCGCTACAGCTAGCGCGCGCTGTCGCCCTTTTCCAGACGTCAGCACGCGACGGAGCAAGGGAAAGCCCCGTTGCGTGCTCCGCTTTTTCCCCCCTTAAAGGGCCATGTGCACATGAGCGCACCAACAAAAAAGGTAAGTATTTTTTAAAAATAATAAAGGGTTCCCCACTCCCCCTGATTTCCCCCCCACGATGTCTGATGCCCCCCTGCCCGCTCACTCAGCCGTCCTCCCCCCGTCCGCCATGGCTGTCCTCGTCCCCGTTCTTCTTCCCCCGTCCCCGATGCCCGTCCCGTGCCCATTCTTCTTTACCCCCCGCTCGCCAGGCCCGTCCCCGATGCCCGTGCCCGCTCGCCAGGCCCGTCCCCCATCCCCGATGCCCGTGCCCGTCCTTCTCCCCCCCCCTCCTGCCAGGTCCGGTCTTTCCCCTGGCCCCCATCTCCTCCCCCCCCCGTGTTTCCCCCCCCCCAGCCCGATGGGCACAGCGCTCCTATGGAGAGCTGTGCCCAGTGCATGGCTTCTCCCGGCTACTCGCAAGTAAGCGAGCAGCCGGGAAAAGCCACGGACCCTGCTAGACCTTCCGCAGCCCCGACCTCAGGCCGGGGCTGGGGAAAAGCCGGGCCATAAGCAAATCCGCTTGGTTAAGGGAGGACTTGGTTAAGGGATTCCTGACCCCGGAATCCCCTGTGCGTCATCTGGATGCACAGGAGGGAGACCGGGCCTCACACCGCGCTAACACCTGGTCTAGCAACGGCCTCAGACCCTTGACCCTTCCTAACTCAGTACTCAGTGGCTTTCTAGAGAGTCAGGTAGGACTAGATGGACCCTTGGTCTGATCCAGCATCAGGGCACTTCTGATGTTCTTACATTCTTGGGACTTTTAAAGCCAAATGTACCATAATCCCCAAAGGTTCTTGGCAGATAACAACACTTAAGAATAATTAATAAGTGTGTCTTATATCGGTTATATTGATATATCTTTAAAAGATATCGTTCAGAGGACTCCCTGTCCTTCTCTGGCCAGAAAATGCATTACTTATTCAAAAAGTAACTTAGCCATCATGAACGTAAAAAGAGAGTAGCAAAATAAAATACCTATTAAATACAACACTTCTGTGATATTGATTAGAAGCATGGCAGAAAGGCACACCTTGGGGGACGTATCGAAGAGCAGGAGCTGTCCTGCGTAAAGAAGGCCTTGATTGGCAGAAAGACGCAAATTCCATGTAACAGTGTTAGTTGGTTCCACCAAGGTCTAACGTGAAAACAAAAATTTGAAACCAAGAAGTTGGTAGAGAAACGGCCAAACTGAAAACTGACCCAGCTGAAGCCAAAAAATAATAATAAGGATCTGAAAAAGTTTTTTAAAAAAACATTGAGATTTGTTTATTTTGAAAGCTGGGTTCTGGAGTTTTGAACTTGGAGCATGTATTCTGGATCAGATCAGATGAGTTGTCATGGTAGAAGAGGACAATAGAAGAACCTGGGTAGAGTGATAAACCCGGGTGGTGGAATACAGGGAATAAGAACAAAACGGAATAACGGGCTCAAGTTAAAGGAAGCCAGATTCCAGCTGGACATCAGGAAAAACTTCCTGACTGTTAGAGCAGTACGACAGTGGAATCAGTTACCTAGGGAGGTTGTGGGCTCTCCCACACTAGAGGCCTTCAAGAGGCAGCTGGACAACCCTCTGTCAGGGATGCTTTAGGGTGGATTCCTGCATTGAGCAGGGGGTTGGACTCGATGGCCTTGTAGGCCCCTTCCAACTCTGCTACTCTATGATTCTATGATTCTGTGACCACCTCCCTGGCATTAAGAGTCCAGCGATATTCTTCATTACCAGACTTAAGAATGACTGAATGTGCTTTGCTTACATCAAGGAAGTCGTTATATCTTGGCTCTTCTTAGCAAATGTTGCCCCAGCCTCATCAGCAACCCAGGCAATTAGCTGAGACAGAAGAGCTAATTAGTCTGGCACGCTTCATCTTTAAACACCATAATAGGGTGCCTGGAGAGCTAAAGTAAAGGAGACAGGAGGAGAGGTTTGTCTCTGATAGATTCTGAATTATTACTCCTCTCATCTGGAATTTTCTGCAGATTGAAACTGCTGCAGTTCTTGGGTAAAGGAAGGTGCGATCCAGGCCTCTGATCATCCTTAATTTTAGCATCTGAGAGTTCCTTTACAAATTACTTTTTCCAATTATCTGATTGACAGAAGAACTATGTCTTCGGTATGCAGAGTTCAACTCCGGCACCTGCTAGTTCTCCCTTACACACACACACGCACGCACACACGCACAAACACACACACGGCCAGTTTCACATCCAGGTTTGCAGGTGGGGGTGGGGGGAAATGTATGGGGGAGGGAACTTGAACAGGAGAATCAGAGGCACTGCAATTGCTCCTTACTCTGCTACAATGCTGGGAACCAGGTTGAGCAGGTGGCATCAGCGCATAGTTAAATTATGGAACTCACCGCCACAAGATGTAGTGATGGCCACCCATTTGGATGGCTTTAAAAGGGGGTTGGATAAATTCCTGGAGGAGAAGGCTATCCATGGCTCCTAGCCCTGATGGTTGTGTGCTACCTCCAGTATTTATTTATTTATTTATTACATTTCTATACCGCCCAATAGCCGGAGCTCTCTGGGCGGTTCACAAAAATTAAAAACTTTCAAAGCATAAAACAACAGTATAAAACCATAATATAAAATACAATATAAAAGCTCAACCAGATAAAAACAGCAGCAATGCAAAATTACAAATTTAAAACACCAAGTTAAAATTTATTTATAGACTCTTAAAATGCTGGGAGAATAAAAAGGTCTTCACCTGGCGTCTAAAAGCATATAACGTAGGTGCCAAGCGAACCTCCTTAGGGAGCTCATTCCACAGCTGGGGTGCCACAGCAGAGAAGGCCCTGCTCCTGGTAGCCCCCTGCCTCACTTCCTTTGGCAGGGGCTCGCGGAAAAGGACCCCTGATCCGGGCAGGTACATACGGGAGGAGGCATTCCTTCAGATAGCCTTCAGATAGCCTTCAGTACCCGAGGCAGTAAGCTTGTGTGCTGGGGAACATGGGTTGGAGAGTGCTGTTGCACCATGTCCTGCTTTGTTGGCACGTGGCCGACGGCTGGTTGGCCACTGTTTGAACAGAGTGCTGGACTAGATGGACCCTTGGTCTGATCCAGCTTGGCACTTCTTACGTTCTAACAGTTTCTTCTTCGTTAAGGTTAAACGTATCATGCATGCAATCTATAAGAATGATGCTCATTAGCAAAAGATGTCAGTTAAGTCTTATGGAGGCCTGATATATCCATGGAGCAGAATTAAGTTTTGGAATCCTCAGGTAGCAGAATGAACTGTACTGCTTAGGATTGGGGTTGGATGGGCAGCTTGGGTGTAGTGATGGCTACCAATTTGGATAAATTCCTGGAAGAGGAGGCTATCCATGGCTACTAGTCCTGATGTCTGTATGCTACTTCCAAGTTTGCTCAAGAGTTTTTGATGATTTATTTATGGGGCAGAGTGGTAAGCGGCAGTTACTGCAGCTGAAACTCTCCCCACGGGAAAAGTTGGATCCCAGCGGAAGCTGGTTCTCAGGAAGCCGGCTCAGGTCAACTCAGCCTTCCATCCTTCCGAGGTCGGTAAAATGAGTACCCAGCTAGCTGGGGGAAAGGTAACCATGACTGGGGAAGGCAATGGCAAACCACCCCACTACAATGTCTGCCAAGGAAACGTCAGTGAAAGCAGGCGTCCCTCTAGGAGTCAGTAATGACTCAAGTGCTTGCATGAGAAGTTCCTTCCTTTTTCCTTTATTTTATTACATTTATATCCCAGCTTTTTTCCTCCAAGGAACCCAATCCTCCTCTCTCCATGTTATCCTCAAAGCAACAACCCTGTGAGGTCTGTTGAACTGAGAGTCTGTGACTGGCCCAAAGTCACCCAGTGGGTTTCCATGGCCGAGTGGGGACTAGAACCCGGATCTCCTGGCTCCCAGTCGAACACCTTAGCCACTACACCACACTGGCTTTACAAATTGAGCACTGACCAAGTTTGGCCCAAGTGAGATAGAGCCGATGGTAATGGTTTATTTCATTTCTATACCATGCCATATAGCCAAAGCTCTCTGGGCAGTTTACAAGAATTGATAAAAACATTACAAAATACAACGTAATAAAAACAATCTAAAAAAAATTAACACACTGTAAACAGCTAAAACAATTTATTTCCTAACATACCTGTTTAAAAACAGCACACCTATATGCCTGATTGTACACCATTAAATGCCTGGTCTTTACTTAGAGCTGAAAAGATGCCAGTGTCGGTGCAGGTGGGCCTCAGTGGGAGCTCATTCTGTAGCTGAGGGGGCCACCACTGAGAAGGCCCTTTCCTTCGTTGCCACCTTCCGAGCCTCCCTTGTTGGTGGCACTCGGAGGGAGGCCCCAAGTTGCCCCATGGCTAGATCCAGCCCCCATGATCTTCCAATCGACCAGTCCTACCAGAGAACACCCCCCCCCCCAAAAGAGCAGGGCTGTTGGTCAGCCTGACTTGATTTCATTGCTGATGGCAAATACGGCAAATGTCAGATCCCAATGGCCTCTTCACTTGATCATCTGGGTGTATGGTGGCTTCTAGAACATTCTACACCCCCAGCTTGTGGCAGCTTTACCACATGGCAAGTTACTTCAGGAACTGTATGTTCCCACTTGAACCTGCCCAGTTCTTGAGATGAGCATGAAAGGCATAAGAAGACAAGGGATGTCCTTGTGAAATTCTGTAGGGCATCCCCTCTTTCTGTTTTTAGATGGCTTTTGAAAGCTTTCAAACAAACAAAACCCAGCAAGCTTCTAACGTCTAACACCTCTTGGTCTCTGTCGCTTCTTTTTCACATGGCAGCGATGTCCTTTTTGCAGTCCAGTGCTAGACACCGAGAGCCACGTTAATGCCGCCACTCGCTGCTTATCGCTGCTACTGGAGACTGTCGGCACGGCAACTTCAAGCGCCAGTTTCCTCCTTCCATAGAGAGAAGGGTGATAGAGTCAACGTGTTGACTGTCCCCATGAATACCAACCAGCTGGCCGGCTCTTGAGGGGAGGAAGGCCATGTGCCCACCTCCTGGGTGTCCTCGTGTGAGTGTAGCAGTGTGGGTGTTCACAAACTGTAGAGCATTAAACGTACATGTTCTCACTGTTTCCTTCCCGTACCTATTTATTTATTTATTTATTTATTTATTTATTTATTTATTTATTGCACTTATATACGGCTCCCATAGCCAGGGCTCTCTGGGTGGTTTACAGACATTCTAAAATTGAGAGAAAAACGAGTATACAAAATTTAAAATTCTAAAACACAGAACATACACACATAAAGCATTAAAAACCGTTAAAAAAACCCCTAAACATGTGGGTGATTAAGATGTGCCGCCATATGCCTGGGCAAAGAGGAAAGTCTTAACCTGGCGCTGGAAAGATAGCAGCGTTGGTGCCAGGCGAGCCTCGTCAGGGAGATCATTCCACAGTCTGGGGGCCACCACCGAAAAGGCCCTATCCCTCATTGCCACACTCCGAGCCTCTCTCGGAGTAGGCACCCGGAGGAGGACCTTAGATGTTGAATGTAGTGACCGGGTATATTCACGTCGGGGGGAGGCGTTCCGTCAGGTATTGGGGTCCCAAGCCGTGTAAGGCTTTATAGGTCAAAACCAGCACCTTGAATTGGGCTCGGAAACATACAGGCAGCCAGTGCAAGCGGACCAGAGCAGGTGTTATGTGGTCAAACCTTCTGATTCCCGAAATCAATCTGGCCGCTGCATTTTGCATGAGCTGCAGCTTCTGAACCGTCTTCAAAGGCAGCCCAACGTAGGTAAGGATGGCTTGGGCTTGCCATCTAAAACTAAGGTTGTCACACAGAGGAGGGCCAGGATCTCTTCTCGATCCTCCCAGAGTGCAGGACACGGAATAACGGGCTCAAGTTAAAGGAAGCCAGATTCCAGCTGGACATCAGGAAAAACTTCCTGACTGTTAGAGCAGTACGACAATGGAATCAGTTGCCTGGTGAGGTTGTGGCCTCTCCCACACTAGATGCCTTCAAGAGGCAGCTGGACAAGCATCTGTCAGGGATGCTTTAGGGTGGATTCCTGCATTGAGCAGGGGGTTGGACTCGATGGCCTTGTAGGCCCCTTCCAACTCTGCTATTCTATAATTCTATGACCCTCCGGCTGCTCCACTGCTCCACTGAAGAACTGATGCCTTCAAGAGAGTACCATCACTCCTGGCAGCAGGAATGGAAAAGAATAGCTCTGCCAGTAGCTGTCCTTCAAAGACGCCAGGAAGAGGGCCTTGAAGGCTAATATCACCTTGTGACCCCCTTCTCTAGCCAGTGTCTCCTCGAAGCCCCACCAGTGCTGGGGCTTGAGAAGCATCTCCTCATTCCCTCCCACCCCACTGCAATGGCCATCTTGAGGTCAGTCAACCCGAACATAGAGTACGGCATCAGCGTCTACAGTGTTTAATAAATAAATAAATGAATAACAATAAGGCCCTTTATTGTTGAGTAGTCAATAAATGTTCACCTTTAAAACATAAATCCCTGGGTGCACCCCCTAATGAAATGTGCTGTGCACGCCTGTGCTCTCCAACCACACAATTTAGCAGTCAGAAGTGAAGCATACACATAGATCTGCCCTGTTTTGCATAATGTAATCCAGGAGTGCTGGACTAATTTCACCGGCCCTCCATAGACCAGGTGACCACGGTGGGTACAGCCACGCCCACTCATGTCATCACTCTGCTCCCACCCATTTTGCCTGTCTCCTTGCTGAGAGAGGCACAGAGTTCCATGCCTCTCTCAGCATGGAGAAAGGGACTCGGCTGGACCTGGAAGGAGCAACCGCTGTTCCCAAAGCTGACATGCATTGGCTTCATGCCATGCTTGTTGTTCCATGTGAGTGGCATACGCCACTTGAAAGGACAAGGCTGGGTAGAATGGCTGCTCCTCCGAGAACTGGTTATTCATCACCCACATCCCTGGTGTTATCTCCATTCTCGGGTTGGAGATAACAGCAGGGATTCCTCCAGGAAGGATCCCCCCAGGAGGAACCCAAGGACACTCCATTGGGCCAAATCCAGAACATTCACAGGTTGCATTAGGCCCATGGGCTGGGGGTTCCACACCCTTGACGTAATCAAGTTGTAAAAATCAGGAAGATATTTTAGCAGATAATTCTACACCTCCCACACATCCAATGTTGTCAGGTTGCAGCTGGATTATTTTTTTCTTGTGTTCTTGGTTTGATTATGGAACGTGCAGCTGATGCAGAACAACATTTTGGGCTGCATTAATAAAAGTATAGCTCCCAAATCACGTGAGGTACTGGTTCTTCTCTATTCGGCCCTGGTTAAGCCTCATCTAGAGTATTGCGTCCAGTTCTGGGCTCCACAATTCAAGAAGGACGCAGACAAGCTGGAGCGTGTTCAGAGGAGGGCAACCAGGTTGACTAGGGGTCTGGAAACAAAGCCCTGTGAGGAGAGACTGAAAGAACTGGGCATGTTTAGCCTGGAGAAGAGAAGACTGAGGGGAGACATAATAGCACTCTTCAAATACTTCAAAGGTTGTCCCACAGAGGAGGGCCAGGATCTCTTCTCGATCCTCCCAGAGTGCAGGACACGGAAGAACAGGCTCAAGTTAAAGGAAACCAGATTCCAGCTGGACATCAGGAAAAACTTCCTGACTGTTAGAGCAGTACGACAATGGAACCAGTGACCTAGGGAGGTCGTGGGCTCTCCCACACTAGAGGCCTTCAAGAGGCAGCTGAACAACCATCTGTCAGGGATGCTTTAGGGTGGATTCCTGCATTGCGCAGGGGGTTGGACTTGATGGCCTTGTAGGTCCCATCCAACTCTGCTATTCTATGATTCTATGATTCTATGAACAGTTTGGTGCCCTGTCTCACGTGGACAGCTGCTATGTTTGGAGCAACTAATGGTGTTGGCAATCTATGGGACCGGAGACTGAAAGGCTGCCAGAAGTTCAGTGATGTTTGCTGTTGCTACTGCAACATCCTCCTGGGAGTTTCTCAGGGAGGATGCAGTGGGGTTAATTTGATGCTTGAGTTTTAATGAGGATGATTTGACAATCCAGATACGTTCAGGAAATGAAGGACGAGGCATTAAATGCACGCTGGCTGCTTTCCCTGACGTGGAGCCGTGCCTTGGTGTTTGTTGTTGAAAATGGAAATCAAAATCCCGACCGTTCTGACAGCCAAAGAGAGGACTCTGCAGAGCTAATGGCTGAAACAAAACAGGCAGGGAGGCGTCTGTAATCAGATCTCCCAGCCTTTCTATTTTTCGTTAAAAGGTTATTTTCACTGGGGCTGTGGGCCATGGCTGAGATGTATTGGACAGTCTCCCTGCCTCATTCGTGGAAGGTCCAGGAGGGTCCAGACGCCAACGCCCATTTGTAGCCTTCCTGGGTTTTCCTCCCACTTCTTCCATTAAGGAGGAAGAGACGGAAGAGCGGCACAATGTCTTTGGATTGGCTGTATTAGGGGTCGTCCACCTGCAAGCACCCAAAGCCTCCAGTTCAGTCCCTGGCATCTCCTTTTAAAAGTATATCATGTAGCAGAGGACAGGAGAGACCTTCCTCTGCTTGAAACTCTGGAGAATCACAGTCAGCCAGAGCAGGCCTGGATAGACAAAGAGTCTGACTTGTTATAAGGCAGCATCCTCTGAGAACACCCTGAAGATTAGAATCATAGAATAGTAGAGTTGGAAGGGGCCAATAAGGCCATCAAGTCCAACCCCCTGCTCAATGGAGGAATCCACCTCGCTCGCTATTAAGAACATAAGAAGGGCCCTGATGCTGGATCAGACCAAGGGTCCATCTAGTCCAGCACTCTGTTCACACAGTGGCCGACCAGCCGTTGGCTGGGAAACAACAAAGCAGGACATGGTGCAACAGCACCCTCCCACCCATGTTCCCCAGCAACTGGAGCACACAGGCTTTTAGGGATGATTTTAGGGATTATTTTAGGGGTGATGAGTAGTGGTGGGCATCCATTTGTTTCAGGGAAGCGTCTGCCTTTACTGATCTTGTAATTGGGCTCCTCTAAATGAATGATTTATTGCATGCTTGTGATTGGCCATTCATAGAAGTCTTAGGGTTGATTTCATGATGTCAACAACCAGGAGGTAGTGGGCTCTCCCATACTAGAGGCCTTCATGATGCAGCTAGACAGCCATCTCTCAGGTATGCTTAATGTGGATTTCTGCACTGAGCGGAGGATTGGACTCAATGACCTTGTAGAACCCTTCCAACTCTACTATTCTATGAGGACATCTCCAGCAGAATCCTCTGGAAATCCTGGAATAAAAATAACCGCTTTTAAAGTGGCATGGAGTGCCTTTTACAGACTCCAGTTGGTGGCCCAGCTACGCCCCTATCTGGACAGGGATAACCTGGCTTCAGTTGTCCATGCTCTGGTAACCTCCAAGTTAGATTACTGCAATGCACTCTACGTTGGGCTGCCTTTGACGACGGTTTGGAAGCTGCAGCTCATGCAAAATGCAGCGGCCAGATTGATTTCGGGAACCAGAAGGTTTGACCATATAACACCTGCTCTGGTCCGCTTGCACTGGCTGCCTGTATGTTTCCGAGCCCAATTCAAGGTGCTGGTTTTGACCTATAAAGCCTTACACGGCTTGGGACCCCAATACCTAATGGAACACCTCTCCCGACATGAATATACCTGGTCACTATGTTCAACATCTAAGGTCCTCCTCCGGGTGCCTACTCCAAGAGAGGCTTGGAGTGTGGCAACGAGGGACAGGGCCTTTTCGGTGGTGGCCCCTGACTAGGCTCGCCTGGCGCCAACGCTGCTATCTTTCCGGCACCAGGTTAAGACTTTCCTCTTTGCCCAAGCAGATGGCGGCACATCTTAATCACCCACATGTTTAGTTTTTTAATGGTTTTTAATGTTTTATGTGTGTATGTTTTGTGTTTTAAAATTTTAAATTTTGTATACTTGTTTTTAATCTCAATTTTAGAATTTCTGTAAACTGCCCAGAGAGCTCTGGCTATGCGGCCGGTATATAAGTGTAACAAATAAATAAATAAATAAATAAATATAGTAATAGCTAGGAAACAGCAGGATCTTCTGCCACTGGATGGCACTGTCTCAATAGAACTCAATGGAACTGAACGGAGGGGATGTATTCAATTCAAACCCCTTGCTGCCCCTCTTCTCCTGTGTAATGCAGCCCATAGCAATGGTGCCAAAGAACCAGGAAGCACAAAAGCCCTGAGCAAACAATATGATTTCCTTTAATGTAGAGGCGCTAATTGAATGGGCCACCTGATAAAATTTCAAAGAACCATTGGCAGTGTAGTAGCAGAGGCAGGGCTTATAGGGTCAAAGCACCAGCACTTCCTGATTAGCAGGGATGGTGCTGTCTTCTGCCCCTTCCCCTGTTCTCTTTGTTCTTAGCTGTAATCCTCGCAGTAGCTGGGGGGAAATGGACTTCCCCCATTGTTGTGAGCTATCACTGTTAATTTTGGGGCGGGGTGGTTTTCCATGGGCGATTAAGAACCATTCACTTTTGCAAAAGACCTGCTCCTAATGGAGATAAAATTGCTAGAAGCCCTCGTTGCTTCGAGAGTGAACAAATGATCAGAGCTGTGCAGATAGACAGCAGAATCAGCGATCATAAAGGGCAATTGATTGTAAAGGATGCTAGACTGTCAAGCAAGGATGGAAAAGGTCTTCTCCGAAATCGATGCCAGAAAGAGCAAAAGGTTCTGAGCTTGACAGACCAAGGTTCTTATTCGGTATAAGGCGAATTCATTGGTCTGGATCAGCCTGGATCTTTCTTGCATCTGGCCGTCCCAGCCCAGGGAATTGCTTCTAAAAACATTGCATGCTGGGAATGATCATTTTCCTCCATGTTAAGCATCTCTTCAGAGGGAACCTGCTAGCTCACGTATGCCAGCCTGACAGCACTTGATCGCACTCAGAGAGAGGCTAGCTGCATGCCACCGGGGTGGGAGGGTAACTTTTGCTCCCTGAGAAGATTTCTCATGTTATGTGATCAAGGGCAATTAGAAGAGCAGCCGTCCCCGCCCAGCAGGAGGAACAGGGACAGGAAAAAAATGGCGTTTTCTATTTTTAGAGTCAAATGATAAGGAATCTAGTGGGTGCTGTATGCCACCGAGGAGGACTCACTGATATATTGCAACTTTAGATGGGATCTGTCTCTCCCACACATTCTATCTGCTGATATATTGCTTCTTCCTGGTAACTGACAAGATATGGCAGTAGATAAACTCAAAGCCAATTAAATACTTTGTTTCCAGATCAGGGGTCTGGAAACAAAGCCCTATGAAGAGAGACTGAAAGAACTGGGCCTGTTTAGCCTGGAGAAGAGAAGATGGAGGGGAGACATGAGAGCACTCTTCAAATACTTGAAAGGTTGTCACACAGAGGAGGGCCAGGATCTCTTCTCCATCATCCCAGAGTGCAGGACAGGGAATAATGGGCTCAAGTTACAGGAAGTCAGAGTCCGGCTGGACATCAGGAAAAACTTCCTGACTGTTAGAAATGTAATGTTCCAAGCTCCGTGGCTATCTTTCGTTAGAACAGAAGAAGTGCCCTGATGCTGGATCAGACCAAGGGTCCATCTAGTCCAGCATCTTGTTCACACAGTGGCCAAACAGCCATCAGCCAAGGGTGAACGAGCAGGACATGGTGCAACAGCACCCTCCCACCCATGGTCCCCAGCAACTGGTGCACACAGGCTTACTGCCTCAGATACTGGAGATAGCACACAACCATCAGGGCTAGCAGCCATTGATAGCCTTCATCTCCAGGAATTTATCCATCCTCCTTTTAAAGCCATCCAAATGGGTGGCCAAAACTACATCTTGTGGTAGTGAGTTCCATAAGTTAACTATGCGCTGTGTGTACATTGATGGCGCTATATAAATAAATAAATAAATAATAATAATAATAATGAAGAAGTCCTTCCTCTTACTTGTCCTGAATCTCCCACCCATCAACTTCATGGGATGACCCCATTGGGTTCTAGTATTTTGAGAGAGGAAGAAAAACGTCTCCTTATCCACCTTCTCCATCCCATGCATACTTTTGTACACCTGTATCATGTCTCCCCTTAGCCTCCCTTTTTTCCAAGCTAAACAATCCCAATCTTGTTTGCTGTGACTCCACTGATGTGAATGGGAGCCACTTACTCCTAAACAGCTATGCACCCATGGCACTAAGCCCTGTCTGGCTGTACTTCCTCAGGATTCAAGCAGACTTTTTCTGAACTCGGTGCAAGCATATAACACTCCTGCTTTCAAATGCTGGAGGATTGGTTGGAGTCCTTCAGTTCCTTAAGGTTCTTTTAGGTTGTAAGCCCCACTGAATTCGGCAGAGATCTCTAGTTTAGTCAGTTTCACAACTTATCACATCACACAATGCAGTCTAGTTAGTTTCATAAAACCCTAGCTGTTTCATAATGCAAATAGAAAATTGGCTGGCTTGATTTCCCCCCTCCTTGTTAGCTGGCTCTCCAACATCTGCAGAGAGACTGAAAGAACTGGGCATGTTTAGCCTGGAGAAGAGAAGATTGAGGGGAGACATGAGAGCACTCTTCAAATACTTAAAAGGTTGTCACACAGAGGAGGGCCAGGATCTCTTTTCAATCCTCCCAGAGTGCAGGACACGGAATAACGGGCTCAAGTTAAAGTAAGCCGGATTCCAGCTGGACATCAGGAAAAACTTCCTGACTGTTAGAGCAGTTCGACAATGGAATCAGAGGTTGTGGCCTCTCCCACACTCAAGGCCTTCAAGAGGCAGCTGGACAACCCTCTGTCAGGGATGCTTAAGGGTAGATTCCTGCATTGAGCAGGGGGCTGGACTCGATGGATTTGTAGGCCCCTTCCAACTTTGCTATTCTATGATTCTATAAGATCTTACTCCTGGCCTTTAAGGCTCTTCGATTGCACCACCCAGCTTCCCTTTCATCCCTTTGGTCCTGGTATGTTCTGGGCCAGGCCACCAGATCCATGGGTCAGGCCCCTTGACCTGTTCTACCTCACAGATCATGGTGTCCTGGTATCGTGCATTCCAGGACCTTGTCCCTTAGCTGTGGAATTCACTCCCCCTGCCACTGCAGCTGACTGAGAGATTGGAGGTGTTCAAGAAAGGTTTGAAAACCTTTCTCTTTGAATAGAAGGGGTTGGCTGGTTGTTCCTGAGATAAAGCATGCTGTT
This sequence comes from Elgaria multicarinata webbii, assembly GCF_023053635.1. NCBI lineage: Eukaryota > Metazoa > Chordata > Lepidosauria > Squamata > Anguidae > Elgaria > Elgaria multicarinata. The sequence continues at coordinate 4,801,873 of NC_086174.1, read as the reverse complement.
GGTTTTTGAAGCGACCACGACACATTCTATATTATGTGTATTATGTTATAATTCAGTTTAATGTATTTGATATTTACTGTTGTTCCCCGCCTCGATCAAAATGAAGAGGCGGGTGCCACGACACAGGCTTTGAACACCAAACCTGGCCGCAGCTACTCCCTGCTCAAGCCAAGCACCACCGCTTGATACGCCTGAGGCAAGGGACAAAAACCACCTTCCTCCAAACTATGTGGAGAAAGGGGTTAAATGGAGAAGGATTTCAATATATAAAATAAAACACTGTGAGTTATATGTGCTGAGGTGAATGATTGTCAGAGTGGGTGCTAAATGTGTAAACTTCAGATGATAAATGCCAAACAGACACGTGGGATTTTTGTGGAAGTTAAAAACAAAATAATTAAAATTTATTTTTAAAAGTTCACAAGCTTTGTTTCAAATAAAACATTTAAAAACCTTTTTGAAACCTTTCATCCAGTCCTTTCACTCATTTACATACACGCTTTCCTTTCCCTCATACAATCACTCTTGAACTTTCTTTATTATCAGTATTGATTAATATACATCAACTACGTGCACACCACGCTCCAAAGACACCACTCTCTACCCTGAACCTCAAATTTCCCAGAACTTAAGTACTCTAAACACAGAGAGCACTAAAGACTCTAAGAGGACCTAAGAAGTCCTTCTCAATCCCCTCCTCAGTCCTTCCCTTATATATGACTCCTCCCCCCTCCCCAGACATTCTAACTCCGCCCACTCAGGCCAACATTCTAAACTCACCACAGACTTACAAGCTGCAGACATACATTTGGGAACTGACTTGTGGGGTGTAATTTAATAATAATAAAATTATTATTATTATTATTATTATTATTATTATTATTATTATTATTATTATGGCTTTATTTTAAGGCCTTATTTTTATAATGAGGAGGTTCTTCCTCATTTGTTCTCCTGCCCTATCTATTCCCAAATTCGTTCTAAATGTTTAGATTGTTTTCTTGAGGTAAAAGTCCGGCTGGTCCGATTCAGAAAGAATATACTTTTTGTTTACATGCAATAACAAGACTGTCCTATTCACGTTGGCCAACTTCGCTCTTATAGCCCAAATGTATAGAGGAAAATTTCTGACCTTCCAGAATGTGTGATTTGTTTTATTCATTGGTTTTACTATGCTTGTTGTAACCACTGGTTGAAACAGTAAAGATCTATCTATCTATCTATCTATCTATCTATCTATCTATCTATCTATTAAATCCAGTTAAGGTCTTTTATTAGAATTATTGTATCTGTTGCCTTTTTATAAACTGCTGACCTATTTTATTTCATGTACAGCGCATTGTAAGAAGGCGCTATATGAATAAATTCTCCTCCTCCTCCTTCTTATTCCGTGGTTCTCCCTCTCTCATGCCACGGGATGAGGAAAAATCCCCATATTGATTCTGATAGTCTAACGATAATTGTATACTCTTGAGCTGGTCTGGTACAACGCTCACAGCTTTGCCAATAACTCTCACCCATCCTTTCATAGACTCATAGAATCATAGAGTAGCAGAGTTGGAAGGGGCCTACAAGGCCATCGAATCCAACCCCCTGCTCAATGCAGGAATCCACCCTAAAGCATCCCTGACAGAGGGTTGTCCAGCTGCCTCTTGAAGGCCTCTAGGGTGGGAGAGTCCACAACCTCCCTAGGTAACTGGTTCCATTGTCGTACTGCTCTAACAGTCAGGAAGTTTTTCCTGATATCCAGCTGGAATCTGGCTGCCTTTAACTTGAGCCGTGTTATTCCATGTCCTGCATTCTGGGAGGATCGAGAAGAGATCCTGGCCCTCCTCTGGGTGACCACCTTTTAAGTATTTGAAGAGGGCTATCATGTCTCCCCTCCATCTTCTCTTCTCCAGACTAAACATGCCCAGTTCTTTCCGTCTCTCTTCATAGGGCTTTGTTTCCAGACCCCTGATCATCCTAGTTGCCCTCCTCTGAACACGCTCCAGCTTGTCTGCGTCCTTCTTGAATTGTGGAGCCCAGAACATTCAACATTTCCTTTCTTGTTTCTTCTACACAGGAAGAGCTGATGCTTTCAATTTTGCCCAAGCACGTAGCTGATGAAATGTTGAAGGATATGAAGAAGGATGCGAGCCAGAAAGAGATGCAGCAGTTTAACACCATGTACATGTACCGACATGAGAACGTCAGGTAACAAGCGTGGCTTCTTTTAGGAGGGGATTTCACACATGGGGTGCTACTACTGAGAAGGCCCTACCCTGTGCCCTGGCCAGTTTTACTGCATGAGAAATCAGGATCCAAAATCCAGAGCTGAAGATTTATGTGTTTATTTAAAGCACGGGAATTGAACTTCAGGCTCACAAATCCCTCAAGCTGAAATAGGTTCAACGCCCTCGATTTAAGGGATTTATTTACTCTCCTCAATTTGATATATCCTATGACAATTCACAATAAGAATCACTATAGCACAATACAATTACATAGTTGAAATACTGCAGAAAGCACCATTAAAATAAACATCAGTTCACACGCACCAGAATGGATAACTCGGCTGATATGAGATTTATTTATTTATTATTTATTTTATTATTTATTTATTTATTACATTTCTATACCACCCAATAGCCAGAGCTCTCTGGGCGGTTCACAAAAAATTAAAAACATTCAAAGCATAAAACAACAGTATAAAACCATAATATAAAATACAGTATAAAAGCTCAACCAGATAAAAACAGCAGCAATGCAAAATTACAAATTTAAAATATCAAGTTAAAATTTATTTATAGACTGTTAAAATGCTGGGAGAATAAAAAGGTCGTCACCTGGCGTCTAAAATCATATAATGTAGGTGCCAAGCGAACCTCCTTAGGGAGCTCATTCCACAGCCGGGGTGCCACAGCAGAGAAGGCCCTGCTCCTGGTAGCCACCTGGAGATGCTAAAAGAAGGTAGTGAAGCGAAACATGCAGAGGTCTGTTCCTTCCCTGGGAAGCACAAAGAAAGAAAGAAAAATAAGCAGGAGAACTGAGAACAGAGATAATGAGGGAAGTAATACCAATAAGCAAAATGTTTCAATAGCAACCACAAGACAGAATGAGAATCTGAATGAAAGTTTTCATCGAATCTCTTGATCAGACTTCCCCAACTGAGATCTCTCCAGACGTTTTGGACTACAGTTCCAATCAGGCCTAGCCAGCATGGCCACTAGCCAGGGATGATTGGAGATGGAGTCCAAAGTATCTGGAGGGACCCAGGTTGGGAAAGGCTGCTGTGACAGCACCGACCTCACCCAGAAGGCCTTGCCTAGCACACCATTCTCAAGCCAAGCGCCACCTCTTGAAAAGCCTGAGGAAAGGGTAAAAACAACACAACCGCTCCCCTATATGTGAGGGAACGAGGTAAAGAGTTTTGGCAAATAGGTTCTATTACTGAGGTACTGAACAGCAGGTGTATTGTTAGATGTTTTTACACTGTGTAATATAGCAGGTAATAACTCCGAGCTGATGCGTGGTTTGTGGTAACAGAACACAAAATAAAGTTTATTGAAATTTAACAGGTCTTTGGTATTTCAATTTGGATCAAACCTGCTTATTTTTATACTTAAAACAACAATCCCAAGTCCCTTAAAATCCTATCTCTTCTCACTCCTCACACACCAAACACTCTCACGAAGCACAAGCCAGACTAAAACTCCCAAACTAAAACCTCACAATCCCCTCAGCCAACCTATTTATACTCCTCCCTCTCCCCTCTCTCACCGCATCACTAGCCACACCCACTCAGTCAAACATTCCGCACTCGCTACATACAAACTTAGAGATACCTAAAGGACAAAAAGGTGGGTTTCGCCACAGCTGCCCTTGATAAAAAAAAAGTACTACCATATTTCTTCGATTGTAAGACGCCATCGATTGTAAGATGCACACTAATTTCAGTACCACCAACAGAAAAAAAAAAACCTAAGACACACCCGCGATTCTAAGACGCACCCCGTTTTTAGAGATGTTTATATGGGGTGGATGGGGAAAGTGCGTCTTAGAATTGAAGAAATACGGTATTAGAACTATAGTGAGAACCAACAAACAAGTTGCATGAACTGAGAAACAAACAGATCAAAGGCTGACTATGAGTGACGTGGCCAGAAAGAGAAGATGGAAATGAAAGGTCAAAGGCAAGGCAATAAATGTTGTCTTCTTCAGGTTGAGATAATGATCTGACTTCCATGCAGAAGAAGTCTTAAGACGCTTGGGACTTCTAGAAAGGGGAGAAGGGAGGGGACAGAAAGATAGAACTCAGCTCAATATCATCAGCCTGACAGTGATATTGCAAGTCGAAAGAGGAAATTGGATTGTCAAATGAAAGAAGTGGGAACTGAGCCAAGAATAGGCCTGAGGGGCCCCAACTTGAAAGAGGAACTGGGAAGTAAAAGAGCCATGGCCAGAAACTTTCAGAGAAAGATCCATGAGGCAGGAGCGAAACCAAGGGAAGACAATGTCACCACATCATTAAAAAAAGAACAGGACTAAGAAGTGGCGCAGTGTTGGACTGCAACTCCAATACTACAAACAAGGATCTTGGAATTGTTGTAGATCACAAGCTGAATATGAGCCAACAGTGCGATATGGCTGCAAGAAAGGCAAATGCTATTTTGGGCTGCATTAATAGAAGTATAACTTCCAAATCACATGAGGTACTGGTTCCTCTCTATTCGGCTCTGGTTAGGCCTCGTCTAGAGTATTGCGTCCAGTTCTGGGCACCACACTTCAAGAAGGATGCAGACAAGCTGGAGTGTGTTCAGAGGAGGGCAACCAGGATGATCAGGGGTCTGGAAACAAAGTCCTGTGAAGAGAGACTGAAAGAACTGGGCATGTTTAGCCTGGAGAAGAGAAGATGGAGGGGAGACATGATAGCACTCTTCAAATACTTAAAAGGTTGTCACACAGAGGAGGGCCAGGATCTCTTCTTGATCATCCCAGAGTATGGGACACGGAATAACAGGAAGTCAGATTCCGGCTGGACATCAGGAAAAATGTCCTGACTGTTAGAGCAGTACGACAATGGAATCAGTTACCTAGGGAGATTGTGGGCTCTCTCACACTAGAGGCATTCAAGAGGCAGCTGGACAGCCATCTGTCAGGGATGCTTTAGGGTGGATTCCTGCCTTGAGCAGGGGGTTGGACTCGATGGCCTTGTAGGCCCCTTCCAACTCTGCTATTCTATGATTCTATGATAACTCCTATCCACCCCAGACAGGATGGACATTGCTGGTTTGGGGTGATGAGGGTTGTAGCCCAAAATATCTGGAGGATTAACTGTATCAAAGACTGATGAAAGTTCAAGCAGAGAAAGAGGAGGGGAAAAAGAATAGGAAGACCAAGTTCAACTGTCCAGACGTTCAGTCAGTTGGGTAGTATCCAACGGTGTCTTTCCACAAACTCAAATATCGCTAGCGGAATTCCACTGAATCTTTCCCTTGCACAAGTGGTTATTTTTTTATTTATTACATTTTTATACTGCCCAATAGCCGAAGCTCTCTGGGCGGTTCACAAAAGTTAAAACCGTAATAAAACAACCAACAGGTTAAAAACACAAATACAAAATAGCTCTGGCTATTGGGCGGTATAGAAATGTAATAAATAAATAAATAATAAATAAAATACAGTATCAAAAGCACAACCAGGATAAAACCACGCAGCAAAATTCATCACAACAGTTAAAGCTGCAGGAGCCCTGCCCTCTTTTGTATCTGGCCACTCTACTATAGCTAGTGTAGCTTTAACTGTTGTGATGAAGAGGGAAGTTCACCCACTTCAATTGACACCTGCTGCAATTCCTTTTTCTACATTACTGTTAAAGATACAGGAGCCCTGTCCTCCTTTTCATATGGTCGCCCTAATATTACCCCAACGTTAAAATCACTCCAATGGCTGCCAATTAGTTTCTGGGCAAAGTACAAAGTGTTGGCCATTACCTTTAAAGCCCTAAATGGTTTGGGTCCAGGTTACCTGCAGGATTGCCTTCTCCCATACAGTCCGCCCTGAATACTCAGGTCCTCTGGGGAGAACTTACTTCAGTCAACCAAAACTAGGCTGACATCTGTTACCCAGAGGACCTTTTCTTCTGCTGCCCCCAGATTGTGGAACGGCCCGCCCAAGGAGTTTCATAATATTAACTCTCTCTGTGATTTTTAGACAGCTTTGAAAACTAGCCTTTTTCGGCAGGCCCAGATGAATATGAAATCAAGTATTTTTAAGATGTGTTGATTCTTGTACTAATGTTGTTCCCCGCCTCTATCCAAAGGGAGCCGCGGGTAATAAATAAATAAATTTATTATTATTATTATTTGGTTCCTGTGCCTTTCATTTCCACAGCATCCTCTTTGCTGACATCGTTGGTTTCACACAGCTGTCGTCTTCATGCAGTGCCCAGGAACTGGTAAAGCTTCTGAACGAACTCTTTGCTCGCTTCGATAAATTAGCAGCGGTAAGTTTGTTGATTATTTCCCACCCCCACCCCCTAGGATTCCTCCCACCCAAATTTATTTTGGACAACGCTAAAGTCTTGGGAAGGAACTGCTTGTTACATTGCAACCATCTATAATTAAGTCCTGAAAGACCGTTTTCTTTTGCGAAAATGCCTGTGGGCTCTTTGATGAGAGGTAGGCCCCAGTCACATGCGCAAAGAGGGGTGGTGGTTAGGATAACGATGGAGAGGGGAGGGTTATTTATTTATTTTATTTATTTATTGCATTTCTATACCGCCCATAGTCGAAGCGGTTAGCAAAGCTGCTGCAAGCAGGCTTGTCAGTGTCACATGACTGTGGAACCAGGCCTTGCTGCATGGTTCCGCTATCCAGCCCTCTCCATAGGTACCGGTCATACTTCGCTGTAGTTTATTTATTATTTATTTATAATAAATAAATTCTAATAGTTTAACCATGTATCCCGGTCTCTATGGCATGAATGGGCTCTCGAGGGCCGCTCTGGCAGAAAAAGTAAAATAATAATAATGGCTATGCGACCATAGAGAAAGCCTGTGGCGGTAAGAGTGTCTCCAGAAGTGGCGGTCGCGCTTGCTGGTGGACTCTGTGGTCGCAGCCTTTCAACCACCCAAAGCCCATTTTAATCACTGGGGCAACCGCCATACGTAATGGCAAGCCACCCCAGGACCTCTTAACCCTCCTGCAGTGGGATGGTTATCCGAGGTGGATCACTAACCACCGTTGTTGCGTTTTTCTCCCCCGCACGACACGCTAAGCCACCATAGTTATCCCAAAACGCTTAGCTATCGTGTCTTAGCGTGATGTCTGTAGAGAGGAAGGTAGTGGCAAAAGCAGACGGGGAGACATTTTAGGGGGAAAACAGGCTTTTGGGGGAAGGGTTAAGCATCCCCCACACACCCGCTTCTCTCCACTTTAAAGAACCTGTGGCGGCTGCAGTAGGCCATTTAGTCTGGCACTTAAGAGTTGATTCTTATCATTGTTTTCTTAGACTCCGATGTTATTACATTACAAAGAAGGATGCATGAATTGCTGGGTATTAATCTGACCCAGACGACAAAGCCTGATGTCTTCGGAAGCCCTGAGGTGTCTCAGAGTCACTTCCCCGCTTAAAAGCGTCGAAGCACAAATGGCCAAATTAATAATTGATAAGCAAGCCGCACTAGCCCAGTCTCAAGAAAGCAAATAAAACCGGAGCGTAAAACACATCTCGGATTTTTCATTGAAAGTCCTGGACAAATAGAAAGGTTTTCACCTGCCTCCAAAAAAGATATCGGAGCCAGTGCCGGAAGAGCATTCCACGGTTGAGGTGCCACAAAAGAGGAAGTCAGGGTGGGGGTTTGTGACGCCACCCCCTCACACACGAGGCTTTGACGTGCACACCTCCCTCAGGCTAAGCACCACCGCTTAAATACCTGAGGAAGGGGTAAAAAGGAAAGTATAACCTTTCCCTTAAAGCAGAGGGAAAAGGTAAGGAGATTTGGAAAAGGCTTTTCTGGGAATGTAGCAGGCTGAAGGTTTAATGTAATGCGTTTATTTATGAACCAATAGAGTAGGAGACACAGCCAAACTGACACGTGGTTTTACGGTAGCAAAATAAAGGAAATGTTTATTGTAGATTACAGTTCTTAGTTCCTTCAAATTCTATTCAACTCCTGCCTATTCTTAGGAATACTGGTAGAAACAAATCTAATAATAACAATCCGTAGTCCCTAGGATCTTATTTTCACTCGCTCCTCACACAACTCCTGACAAGAAATCACACAGCTAAACACATCTACCCTCCAAACCCAACCACCAACTGAACCCCTCAAACCCCTCAGCTCCCCCATATATATAGACTCCGCCCTCCTTTCCACAGCATCACCAGCCACACCCACTCAGTCCAACATTCTGCACTCTCTAGACATACTCATTCTTCTTTTTAGACATACCTAAGGGAATAGAAATGTGGGTAACGGCACAGGGCTCTTATACCAAACACAGAATTTTTATTGCAGTTATATAATACTTGCATGGATTTGGTAGAATCCGTTCTGTCTGCGTTTCCCGGATCATAAGGTGCCTTTTGTTCCATCGTCTGCGCATTGACAGAATCACATTCCCTTCCCCCCCCCCATTTTCCAAATTTGTGCAATTTGGCCTGTGGAGTGTTCCCTATCCAACCTGCTAGCTTTCCCCCCCTGCCCAACCTCATAGAATCATAGAATAGCAGAGTTGGAAGGGGCCTACAAGGCCATCGAGTCCAACTCCCTGCTCAATGCAGGAATCCACCCTAAAGCATCCCCGACAGATGCTTGTCCAGCTGCCTCTTGAAGGCCTCTCGTGTGGGAGAGCCCACAACCTCCCTAGGTAACTGATCCATTGTCGTACTGCTCTAACAGTCAGGAAGTTTTTCCTGATGTCCAGCTGGACATCATCTCTCCACCCAGGGAAAATCTCTTCTTCCTGATCAACTGAGAAGGTGTTTCCCCTGTTGCCTTCCTAGCCTGCCCCCACGTTGCACTAGCCTTTATTTATTTATTTATTTATTTATTTATTTATTTAAGCATTTTTATGCCACCATTCAGCCAAAAAAGGCTCTCACGGTGGCTTACAAAAGTATTTCTTGACAGCCCCTGCCCACAGGTTTACAATCTAAAAGACATGACACAAAAGGAAAGGGGATTGAGAGGGAGGAGGAGGAGGGGGGGAAAGGAAAGCAAATTCAGGCACTACAATCTTAGTTGCAAAGTTCAACAGTGACAGTTGGCAGTTGGCAGCAGGAGGGAGGGGGCTCTCAGCTTGAGCTGGACCCAGGCATGATGGAGAGGTGCCTGGCTGCTACTTCCTCCCTCACTGGTGGCCTCTGCAGAGACACTTGGTAGCAGGAGGGAGAGGGCTCTCAGCTGGAGCTGGACCCAGGCACGATGGAGAGGTGCCTGGCTGCTGCTTCCCCCCTCACTGGTGGCTTCTGCAGAGACAGTTGGCAGCAGGAGGGAGGGGGCTCTCAGCTGGAGCTGGACCCAGGCACGATGGAGAGGTGCCTGGCTGCTGCTTCCTCCCTCACTGGTGGCCTCTGCAGAAAAAAACCTAATTGCCATGTGGGAGGACATTTTTGGGAGTATGGCATGCGCATAAATATGCGCAAAGGGTGTCCTGGGTGTGCCCAGGGACACACTAACGTCTCAAGCAATAAGCGCCAAATTGAGGGGCATTGAGTAGGGATGCAGAAGGAGATCCAGACACAATGGGAATGGGCCTCCAGCTGCCCTCTGGCTGCTCCACTGTCGCCACCCCTGGCCTCAGAAGCGAAAAGGAATCGCTCTGTTTGGAGCCTCTCTTTCAGGAGCCACATGTCAAAAAGGCCAGGAGCGGACCCCCAAAGGCTAACATTGCCTCGTAGCCCCTCCTCTGACCAGTTTCACCACAAAGCCCCACCAGTGCTGCAACGGCCCTCCTGCAGTCAGGCAAGCTGAACGCGGAATAAGGCATCCGTGTCTACAGTGTTTAATAAATGAATAAAAATAATGTCCTTTATGATTGAGTGTTCAATAAATGTTCGCCTTTAAAAAAGAAATCCCTGGGCGCACACCCCAATGAAATGTGCTGCGCACGCCTATGGGCATGTGCGTTCATAGGATCATAGAATCACAGAATCATAGACTCATAGAATAGCAGAGTTGGAAGGGGCGTACAAGGCCATCGAGTCCAACCCCCTGCTCAATGCAGGAATCCACCCTAAAGCATCCCTGACAGATGCTTGTCCAGCTGCCTCTTGAAGGCCTCTAGTGGGGGAGAGCCCACAACCTCCCTAGGTAACTGATTCCATTGTCGTACTGCTCTAACAGTCAGGACGTTTTTCCTGATGTCCAGCTGGAATCTGGCTTCCTTTAACTTGAGCCCGTTATTCCGTGTCCTGCACTCTGGGAGGATCGAGAAGAGATCCTGGCCCTCTTCTGTGGGACAACCTTTGAAATATTTGAAGAGTGCTCTCATGTCTCCCCTCCATCTTCTCTTCTCCAGGCTAAACATGCCCAGTTCTTTCAGTCTCTCTTCATAGGGCTTTGTTTCCAGACCCCTGATCAACCTGGTTGCCCTCCTCTGAACACGCTCCAGCTTGTCTGCGTCCTTCTTGAACTGTGGAGCCCAGAACTGGACGCAATACTCTAGAAGAGGCCTAACCAGGGCCGAATAGAGAGGAACCAGTACCTCGCGTGATTTGGAAGCTATACTTCTATTTTTGCAGCCCAAAATAGCATTTGCCTTTCTTGCAGCCATATCGCACTGTTGGCTCATATTCAGCTTGTGATCGACAACAATTCCAAGATCCTTCTCGTTTGTAGTATTGCTGAGCCAAGTATCCCCCATCTTGTAACTCTGCCTTTGGTTTCTATTTCCTAGATGTAGAATTTGGCATTTCTCCCTATTAAATTTCATCCTGTTGTTTTCAGCCCAGCACTCCAGCATATCAAGATCACTTTGAAGTTTGTTTCTGTCTTCCAGGGTATTAGCTATCCCACACAGTTTTTGCGTTCTTTGTGTGCAACTGTGCTGTGTGAAAACGGCTGTGTGTGTGTAATTGAATAGGTCTGGATAATCATGTTTGGGGGAACGGGATTTGTGACGCTTCTGGCTTGGTTGACTGGAGCCAACTTTGCTCTTAGGTCAATAAATGTTCCCCATCATTGGTTTACGGGGAGGAAGATAATGAAGAGACTCACAAGTGATGCTGCAGGACCCTTATGATAAGCTGTTTAAAAATCCATCTTTGTATGGATAACGGCAGATAAGAATAAACCAGGATGAACCCTGGAGCAAGAATTCTTCTACGTACCTCTAGAATACTTCCCATGCTGCTATTGAGGATAATGCAAATCCTGTTTTAAACTGATGCAATTATTATTATTATTATTATTATTATTATTATTATTAGCAACATTATCTGCTTGTTGTTGTTTTAATAACTGTTGCGAAATGATACCTTCCTCTGTATTTAATCAAAGCTTTGTTCTGTAGGGAAATAAGCACTGTTGGATTGCATGTGAGTTAGTCAGGTTCTTGGATGTAATTCAGAGAGGAAATGACTTGTCTTGAAATGAATGAAGTCACTCAATGAATGCGGAAAATGCCCTAGGCTGCTAATATTTCCAGTTAAGAGACTTCAAACGAGAAGGATCTTGGAATTGTTGTAGATCACAAGCTGAATCACAAGTTGTGGGCTCTCCCACACTAGAGGCCTTCAAGAGGCAGCTGGACAACCATCTGTCAGGGATGCTTTAGGGTGGATTCCTGCATTGAACAGGGGGTTGGACTCGAAGGCCTTGTAGGCCCCTTCCAACTCTGCTATTCTATGATTCTATGAATATGAGCCAACAGTGCGATATGGCTGCAAGAAAGGTAAATGGTATTTTGGGCTGCATTAATAGAAGTATAGCTTCCAAATTGCGGGAGGTACTGGTTCCTCTCTATTCGGCCCTGGTTAGGCCTCATCTAGAGTATTGCGTCCAGTTCTGGGCTCCACAATTCAAGAAGGACACAGACAAGCTGGAGCGTGTTCAGAAGAGGGCAACCAGGATGATCAGGGGTCTGGAAACAAAGCCCTATGAAGAGAGACTGAAAGAACTGGGCATGTTTAACCTGGAGAAGAGAAGATTGAGGAGAGACATGAGAGCACTCTTCAAATACTTAAAAGGTTGTCACACAGAGGAGGGCCAGGATCTCTTCTCGATCCTCCCAGAGTGCAGGACACGGAATAACGGGCTCAAGTTAAAGGAAGCCAGATTCCAGCTGGACATCAGGAAAAACTTCCTGACTGTTAGAGCAGTACGACAATGGAATCAGTTGCCTGGTGAAGTTGTGGGCTCTCCCACACTGGAGGCCTGCAAGAGGCAGCTGGACAACCCTCTGTCAGGGATGCTTTAGGGTGGATTCCTGCATTGAGCAGGGGGTTGGACTCGATGGCCTTGTAGGTCCCTTCCAACTCTGCTATTCTATGATTCTATGATTCATTTCAAGCAGCGCAAGGAACGGGCCCCCAAAAATCCTTTCACCAGATGTAAAATTATCGCATTGAATAGCCAATCAGAAGTGGGACTCTTGCAAACATTATATTCCTTTTTACTGAAAATAGGACATTCAGTGGTATATAAATTAAATTCTGTTGGAGAAGAATGACTAATCCTGATATTCCAGAAGATGTTTGGGTATACATTTTCACAAAATGTATAGCAGCATCTAATAGTGTTAATATTAAGATAATTTTAAAATTATGTATTAATGGTACTTTGCTCCTTATAGGCTAAAATGATATTTATCAAAATGGCCAAAATAAATGCTTCTTTAGTTTTAAAAAAAATCTGCTACTGATTTTATATGGATGCATAAAATTCCACTATTTTTGGTAGAAAAGTGAGATATGAATTTAATAAATAAATAAATACAGTGGTGGGTTTGCCCTAAAATAGGATTTATTTTTTTAAAGGTAGTTTTTACTATTAAGGCTATAATCCTGCATATACTTAGCTGGGAGTAAGACACATTGAACTCAGTGTGACTGAGTTCTGAATGGACATGTATAGGATTGTTTTGTAAGTGAATGACCAATAATAAAATTCCCTTTAAGACAATACATGTCCTCCTGTGTTTTATGGATAATTTGGTAATCCAGTATCAACAAAGCTTAATATGAAACCATTCAATTGAGGCTAACATTTTGATAGCTTCTAAATGGATGTCTCTAAGTGTTAAAATTAACTGAGATTGCTTAAATATAAGGGAGTGTAGAAACAAAATACAGACTTTTAAATTGAGTTGATTACTATTTATTAATTTGTAATCTTGATTTAAATAAATGTGCATGTTTCTTAATCATAAAAAACTAAAACAAATATAGCCATGCTGGTCCGTAAGGGGAAAAAAATCCAGTGTTGAGCAATATACATTTATTAGAACAAAAAGTGTGAAAACTCCAGATGTAGAATCATGGAATCATAGAATAGCAGAGCCTACAAGGCCATCAAGTCCAACCCCCTGCTCAATGCAGGAATCCACCCTAAAGCATCCCTGACAGATGGTTGTCCAGCTGCCTCTTGAAGGCCTTGAGTGTGGGAGAGCCCACAACCTCCCTAGGTAACTGATTCCATTGTCGTATTGCTCTAACAGTCAGGAAGTTTTTCCTGATGTCCAGCTGGAATCTGGCTTCCTGTCACTTGAGCCCGTTATTCCGTGTCCTGCACTCTGGGAGGATCGAGAAGAGATCCTGGCCCTCCTCTGTGTGACAACCTTTTAAGTATTTGAAGAGTGCTATCATGTCTCCCCTCAATCTTCTCTTCTCTAGGCTAAATATGTGAATGTCTTACAGTTTAACTAGCTCCTTTGGCTCACACAGAGAGCTATGCACTGGAGAAATGGGTAGAAGAACACATCTCTGGTTGAGGAGTGAATTTAAAAGTACCCTGTAGATCTCCAACTTATTACCTGGCAACCTTAGGCTGTTGGCATTACTTTCTTTTTTATTATTATTATTCCACTCTTCTAGAAATATCACCAGCTGCGTATCAAAATCCTGGGAGACTGTTACTACTGCATTTGCGGACTGCCTGACTACCGTGACGACCATGCCGTCTGCTCGATCTTGATGGGTCTGGCTATGGTGGAGGCTATTTCGTAAGCATTCCCTCTCTCCCAGGGTGCTTCCAGACAGAGGGTCCCTACTGCTAACAATGAGCAGGCATTGTGAAACATTTCTGTCCTTTTTTTGGTAGGAAAAACAGCGGAAGAAGCGGTGGGAAACGTGGGAAAGTTACAAATGGAAAATGACAATGTCTGGATCCCTCATAAAAATCTCTGAATGAGGCAACCTTGTCTGAACGTAACCCCCCTGCCCAAGTTTTCAAGGTTAGGGCTCATCTACACCAAGCAGGATCTTCCACTATGAAAATGGTATGAATAATGGGCTCAAGTTACAGGAAGCCAGATTCTGGCTGGACATCAGGAAAAACTTCCTGGCTGTTAGAGCAGTATGACAATGGAACCCATGACCTAGGGAGGTTGTGGGCTTTCCCACACTAGAGACATTCAAGAGGCAGCTCTTCCGGCTGGACATCAGGAAAAACTTCCTGGCTGTTAGAGCAGTATGACAATGGAACCCATGACCTAGGGAGGTTGTGGGCTTTCCCACACTAGAGACATTCAAGAGGCAGCTCTTCCGGCTGGACATCAGGAAAAACTTCCTGGCTGTTAGAGCAGTACGACAATGGAACCCATGACCTAGGGAGGTTGTGGGCTTTCCCACACTAGAGACATTCAAGAGGCAGCTCTTCCGGCTGGACATCAGGAAAAACTTCCTGGCTGTTAGAGCAGTACGACAATGGAACCCATGACCTAGGGAGGTTGTGGGATCTCCCACACTAGAGGCATTCAAGAGGCAGCTGGACAACCCTCTGTCAGGGATGCTTTAGGGTGGATTCCTGCATTGAGCAGGGGGTTGGACTCGATGGCCTCATAGGCCCCTTCCAACTCTATCTATGATTCTTTGATTCTATGGAAGCGATATATGAAATGCAGGAGCCACACTACTGCTTTATAGCGGTATGGAAGTGCACTGACAACTGTTGGGGCCCACTGACACACACCAGATACTGCTTTCATACCACTTTCATAGTGTTATATCCTGCTGGGTGTAGATGTGTCCTGGGCCCCAACAGTTGTCAGTGTACTTCAGTACCACTATAAAGCAGTAGCGTAGATCCTGCAGTGCAGCTCAATACAGCTATAAAGCAGTAGTGTGGCTTTTGCCTTTTATATACCGCTTTCATAGTGCTTTTATAGTGGAATATCCAGCTTGGTGTAGATGCGGTTTTATTCTCTCTTTTGTTGAGTCTGGGTTGGGTTTTATTTTCAGTCTACGACACTGTTGCCCATAAAAAGTCATTCTTTTTATGAATTTCCTAAAGAACATGTCTTGGGTACTCCTTTTTGAATTCTCTTGGGGCCCATCTACATGGAGGTGCTTCCTAATCCGATTCAGTTGAAAGCTGTGTTTTTGTAAAATCAGATTTGCTCCTCCCCTGGCACACGCAACCAATTAAAGTGGCTTATACAACAGAAAAAATAACCTCTTTTGCATGGCAGGCTGCACAAGAAACGGCTCTTGTTCAGGCATCAGCCTCATAGCATCAACAAGATCCCTTTAAAAAAACAACAACCCAGCTCTGTGCTGAGTAAGTGCTTCAGAGTAGACATGTTTTCAGGGCAGAAGTGGAAATCTCAGAAGAACAAAAGCCATCCCAAAGAAACGTGCTGACTTTAAGGCTCAGTTGGGTAAAAACAAAACACAATCATGTGCAAGCCCATTCCTCCGGATAGGACGCAACATTCCCTTTCTCCTATCAGCGCTACACACACACACCCAGACAGTGCCAAAGCCCGTGTTACTAATTGAGACCACACAGATCCCCAAACTGCACTCAAGACGGAAAAATCCATCACAAAATGGCTTTGCAAAAATGCAGGGTTTATGGTAGGGCTGTGCACACACACACACACCAAACTGCTTCAGGGCCCGATCTGGACCTTCTGGATCGGGCCCGAACCGGTTCGGGTCGATCCGACCCACCTCCGATCTGGAACCAGATCCGGAGCGAGATCTGGAGGGCCGGAGCGAGATTCAGCCCCCATTTTGCCTCCCCTTTCCCCACTTACTTGCCTCTGTGGCGGACAGCGGAGGCAGGTAAGTGGGGAAGAGGGGACAAAATGGGGGCTGAATAACTCCCACTCCCCCACTTACCTGGTGCCGCCACTGCCAGGTAAGCCCCCTCCCCCCTACTTACCTGGCGCCGCCGCCACTGCATGGACAATGGTGGTGGCGGCACAAGGTAAGCCCCCCTTCCCCGCACTTACCTGCGTCCGGAGCTTCGGAATGGTCCGAATCGCTTTGGACCGTTCCGAACCGCTTCGCGCCGATCCAGACCTCCCCCGATCCACTTCGGAACCGGGCTTCAGAGGTACAGATCGGCCTGCTCCGCTTCAGATTCGGGGATCCAAAACGGAGTGGAGCACACCCGTAGTTTATGGCATGAAAACCCGCAGCTGTTGCAGGGGGGGGGGGAATGTCTTGCGCAACGATCGTGTGTAAGGTGCAGTAGCACTGGAGTAAATCTGCTGTGTAGATGCGGCCCATGATCAGAGCCTTGCAGCTCAAAATTTGGCTGGTTAATTTGCTCCGTGTAGATCTCATTCAGGTGGAAACATCCCTGTGAAACTGTTCTATTTCATTGGATTCTTCAGGCAGTCACCTTGTCCTTTTTTCACCCTACTGGTCTTCCCTGACCTAGGCCAATAGCTCAGTGGCAGAGCACCTGCTTTGCATGCAGAAGGTCCCAGGTTCGAACCCCGGCGTCTCCAGGTTGGGCAGGAAAAATCCCTGCCTGAAAACCTGGGGAGCCATTGCTGCCAGTCAGTGTCGACAGTATTGGGCTTGATGGATCAGTGGTATGGCTAAGCATAAGGCAGCTTCCCATGTTCCACTATTCTTTGCATCGGAACAAGCGGACAATTTGTTTTCCTTGCACAAAATTCTTCTTCTTCTTCTTCTTCTTCTTCTTCTTCTTCTTCTTCTTCTTCTTCTTCTTCTTCTTCATCATCATCATCATCATCATCATCCTTCAAAATCTCCCCTTAAAGTGTGGCTAGTTTTGAGAGGCAAATGTTCGTAGCTGGTGATCTTTTTTTGCAACTGGAGGAAAAAGATCCCTCTGGGTCTTGTTTCCAACCCACAGAGTCACAGCTAAGCAATATCTCTCCAGCTAATTATTCCTCCACTTTTCTAAAAACAACAAAATAATCCGCGCTGAGCTGAGATTTCATGGATGGAAAATGTTGGCTTATGGAAATGATAGGTTTATGGGGATTGAAGCCCAGAAAGCTGGTTTCCCAGCTCAGTATAGAAAGAAGGAGCTAGAATTCAAATTCTAAGGATATAAGGGTTGTACGTCTGTCCCAATAACGCTAAAGCCCATGTTTCTGGCTTTTAAAATTGTGCAGGCAAATTAGCTGCACAAAGCAAGGATAGGCTAACAGTGGACCCAAGAGCTCAATGCAGCTCACGGCCTGATTTTATGCATCCCTCAGCCTAATTTCAAAAGTGCCCTGCGTGTGATCAGTCCAGACCTTTGACAAGAGCACCCTGCCTTTTCCCTAGCTGGCCACTGTTTGGGAAATGAGAGAAAGAGAGAGAGGGCATGGCTAGACGGGGCGATATCCTGGGGCTATCGCCCCGGGATGACGCACAGGGGATGCAGGGAGCAGGGAGGAATTATCCCTCCCTTTCCCCAGGATATCACCCTACCCTTCTATCCTGACTTTTCCTGTTGGTCCTGGGATGATCCCGGGACGTGTGGCCGGGCATTCCGTTTTCATCCTGGCTCCTCGCGAGTAAGTGGGACTATTTTTTAAAAAAACAACAACTTACCTTTGCGCAGGAGTGCTCCTGCACTCTTTTTCGAAAAAAGAAACAAAAGCAAAATGGCGTGTGCGATGTCCTCTGTCCTCCTGGGACATCGCGCACCATTTGTAGGCGTAGGGCGATGATCCCGGAAGTAGGTAAGTCCGGGATTGCCCCCTCTCTGGCCCTCTACACCCATAGGTGTAGACATGCCCCGAGAGAGAGAGAGACAGAGAGAGAGCAAAGAGGGTAGGCCATTTTTGTCTCTGGCCCCGCACATACTACTGGCCTTGGCCCCACACACCACCAACCTCCAGCCCCTGACAAATAACCCTTGATGGAAAGGAAAGTTTCCCACCCCGAGCTAAAGCTTCCACATCTATTAATGACAGATAAATGCTGCCTGGGGGTTAGTAAAGCAGGACCGGATTAAGTCTTGTTCATCATTGTTGACCTCTTCCCTCGAAGCTATGTGCGAGAGAAGACCAAAACGGATGTGGACATGCGTGTGGGAGTGCACAGTGGCACCGTCCTGGGGGGCGTTCTGGGACAGAAGCGTTGGCAGTACGACGTGTGGTCCACGGATGTGACGGTGGCAAACAAGATGGAAGCAGGAGGCATCCCTGGGTGAGTGCTTCTTTGGAAACGGGGTTACTTCCATGTTCTTTTAATGCGCCTGCTATCTATGAAGATTCTCACTATCCTAGCACATGATTTGGACGAGGAGGTGCAGGGAACGCTGATCCAATTTGCAGATGACACCAAATTGGGTGGGATAGCTAATACCCTGGAAGACAGAAACAAACTTCACAGTGATCTCAATAGGCTGGAGTGCTGGGCTGAAAACAGCAGAATGAAATTTAATAGGGATAAATGCCAAGTTCTACATTTAGGGAATAGAAACCAGAGGCACAGTTACCAGACGGAGGATACTTGGTTCAGCAATACTACAAACGAGAAGGATCTTGGAATTGTTGTAGATCGCAAGCTGAATATGAACCAACAGTGCGATATGGCTGCAAGAAAGGCCAATGTTATTTTGGGCTGCATTAATAGAAGTATAGCTTCCAAATCGTGTGAGGTACTGGTTCCTCTCTATTCGGCCCTGGTTAGGCCTCATCTAGAGTATTGCATCCAGTTCTGGGCTCCACAATTCAAGAAGGACGCAGACAAGCTGGAGCGTGTTCAGAGGAGGCCAGCCAGGATGATCAGGGGTCTGGAAACAAAGCCCTCTGAAGAGAGACGGAAAGAACTGGGCATGTTTAGCATGGAGAAGAGAAGATGGAGGGGAGACACGATAGCACTCTTCAAAGACTTGAAAGGTTGTCACACAGAGGAGGGCCATGATCTCTGCTCGATCCTCCCAGAGTTCAGGACGCGGAATAATGGGCTCAAGTTAAAGGAAGCCCGATTCCGGCTGGACATCAGGAAAAACTTCCTGACTGTTAGAGCAGTACGACAATGGAATAAGTTACCTAGGGAGGTGGTGGGCTCTCCCACCCCAGAGGCTTTCAAGAGGCAGCTGGACAATCATCTGTCAGGGATGCTTTAGGGTGGATTCCTGCATTGAGCAGGGGGTTGGACTCGATGGCCTTAAAGGCCCCTTCCAACTCTGCTATTCTATGATTCTATGATTCTATGCAACAGACATGTCTGTACTACGAGCTTAGGGATGCAATCTTATGCATGTTTAGACAGAAATTAATCCATATATTAATTAATTCTCATGCTGGCAGTTGCTTTTGCCTAAACATGCATAAGATTACACCCTGAATTAGTTTAAAACCGGTTAATCTGTCAAGAATTTATCCTAGCTGGCAGCTAGAATATTCAGTGGAGGAAAAAAATGCTCTTTGGGAATTACATTTTTGTGCAATTTGGCATCATCATTTCATTTATTACGATCATAGTCCAGCAAAGTTAATATAAAGCATGCAAAAGATAGTTAAAAAGTGACATGACAGCAAAAGGCAGTTTTGCAGAATTCCTTCCCTGAGGATGATAGCAACATTTCCCCCCCTAATTTGCATTGAGGTCATATATGACCTTTGATTTGGTGTTCGGCTGCTTCTCAAAAGGAAATTGGTGAGAAAAAAAGGAGATAAAAGCAATAGAAAAGACAGATGAATACTGTTTCTTTTCATCACTTTATGCTAGTAAGTATACGTGCCAGTGTGCTGCGGTGGTTATAATTTTTATTTATTTATTTATTTATTTATTTATTTAGAATATTTATATACCACTCCCCATTGAAAAATTTCAGAGCGGTGTACAAGATAAAATGAAAATAAAACCAGAATAAAGCAGTTAAAACAAATTTCAAAAGAAGCAAATACAGAGATTCAAGGCTGCATATTAAGGAAAGGCTTCCTGGAATAAAGATGTTTTTAGGAGGCACCGAAAGGAGTACAAGGATGGAGCCTGCCTGACCTCCAGAGGCAGGGAGTTCCATAGGAGGGGGGCCACCATGCTGAAGGCTCTGAATTATTATTATTATTATTTGTTTATATAGCACCATCAATGTACATGGTGCTGTACAGAGTAAAACAATAAAATAGCAAACCCTGCCGCATAGGCTTACATTCTAATAAAATCATAATAAAACAATAAGAAGGGGAAGAGAATGCACCAAACAGGCACAGGTAGAGTAAAACTAACAGTATAAAAGTCAGAACAAAATCAAGTTTTAAAAGCTTTAGGAAAAAGAAAAGTTTTTAGCTGAGCTTTAAAAGCTGCGATTGAACTTGTAGTTCTCAAATGTTCTGGAAGAGCGTTCCAGGCGTAAGGGGCAGCGGAAGAAAATGGACGAAGACGAGCAAGGGAAGGAGAGACCCTTGGGCAGGTGAGAAACATGGTATTAGAGGAGCGAAGAGCACGAGCGGGGCAATAGTGTGAGATGAGTTAGGAGAGATAGGAAGGAGCTAGACCGTGAAAAGCTTTGTAGGTCAACAGGAGAAGTTTATATTGGATTCTGGAGTGAATTGGAAGCCAATGAAGAGATTTCAGAAGTGGAGTTACATGGTCAGAGCGGCGAGCCAAGAAGATGATCTTAGCAGCAGAGTGGTGAACAGAAACCAACGGACTGATGTGAGAAGAAGGAAGGCCAGTGAGAAGAAGGTTGCAGTCGTCCAACCGAGAAATAACCAAGGCATGAGCAAGAGTCTTGGCAGAAGAGAGAGACAAAAATGATCGAATCCTGGCAATATTATACAGGAAAAAACGACAGGAAGATAGTATAATGTTGGAATAGGACCCAGGTTCAAATTATGAGGCGCAGTGGATTACTTTGGAACAGACACCATCTCTTAGCTCAACCTACCTGTCAAAAACATCTGGAGATCTCTAATTTAGGGGGCCAGCTGTACTCGTCCAGCCTGGGTTATGTCTTTCTGTGCATAAAAGCTGGACGTTGACATCTCAAGATGGCCTCCATATTGCAGGCACGTAAGATTTTCTTTGGATTTATTACAAGCTAGCAGAATGCGCAACTAACTCACTCATAAGGACTGAATTATACTTTCCCAAGGGATCCGATTCAACTTTCTGCCCCAGTCAACAGTAGACGATCAAATTCGGGTCACATCCAGTTAATGGCTAGCCCATCAAAAGCGTCCAGAGAGTTCTAGAAGGCAAGAGGGTCTGGCAGGGTCTCATTCCCATAATGAGCTGTGATTTGCAGAGAAATTACAGGGATTTCCATAAAAGTAATGTAGCCCAAATAGCCATAAAGAAGCCATTTACTCAACATGGAAGGTGTAAACGGAGTAGCCACTCGGCAAGCTGCCCCACAAGTGCGAGCAGGGGCTGTGGGTGGGGGAGAGTCTAATAGACTCCCGGACCTAATCTGGCACTTGTGATATCCCTGGTTTACCTTAAGAACAGTTTGGACAACTTTTCCATGTATCCTGATGAACATGCAAGAACCATGAAGAAGACAGATTCTCCTTGGAAAGGACCCCCTCCTGCCATCCCCAGCGCTGAGGTTTGTCTGCTGACCCGTGTTTCCTCTGTCTCCTGCCAGCTGTGACGAAGTACAAATAAATCTGAGTGCCCTTGAACTCATCGGCTGTCAGAAACGATAGCTGCAGGGCAAGGATCAGGCAAACAAGTGAAGTGCAGCCAGCCAGAAACTAAAGGGAACTAATAAATCTGCATTCTTCTAAGAGGGTCAGTGTCATGGCCCCGTAGAAAGCAAAGGGGCTTGGCTATTAATAGTAATAGCCATGCTTTATTTAGAAGCAGAGACGGCCCTGAATTTTAAAGCACTGACCAGTCGTGGCTTCCACGGAGGCCGGATTTCAGGGAATTTAAGTTCAGCATCAGGATCTCTTCTCGATCATCGCAGAGTGCAGGACATGGAATAGTGGGCTCAAGTTACAGGAAGCCAGAGTTTGGCTGGACATCAGGAAAAACTTCCTGACAGATAGAGCAGTACGACAATGGAAACAATGACCTAGGCCACAGCTAGACCTACGGTTTATCCTGGGATCATCCAGGTTTCGCTCCTGCCTGAGCACTGGATCCCCTGTGTGTCACCTCGATGAACAGGTTTGACCCCTGGACGATCCAGGGATAAACCTTAGGTCTAGCTATGGACCTAGGGAGGTTGTGGGCTCTCCCACACTAGAGGCCTTCAAGAGGCAGCTGGACAGCCATCTGTCAAGGATGCTTTGAGGGGGATTCCTGCATTGAGCAGGGGGTTGGACTCGATGGCCTTAGAGGCCCCTTCCAACTCTACAATTCTATGGTTCTATGAGTCTACCTTTTCTGTGATCCTTTTAGGCGTGTACACATTTCCCAGAACACCATGGACTGCCTGAAGGGAGAGTTTGAGGTGGAGCCAGGAGATGGCGGGTCACGGTGCGAATACCTGAAGGAAAAGGGGATTGTCACCTATCTCATCCAGGTTCCAAAGCAGCCAATCAAGAATGGAATCAATGGTGTGGTGAGTATTCCTGGGCAAAAGTCTCCTTTGTCCGATGTTTGGGCTGGCACTCTAGAGATCCTCTGGGAATAACCGGCCTTTTTGGTACTTACTGTCAGGTGTGGTTATGAGCTGTGGGTAAGAACATAAGTGCTGTGCTGGATCAGACTGAGGGCCCATCTAGTCCAGCACTCTGTTCACACAGTGGCCAACCAGCCATCGGCCAGGGATGAACAAGCAGGACATGGTGCAACAGCACCCTCCCATCCATGTTCCCCAGCAACTGGTGCACACAGGCTTACTGCCTTGAATACTGGAGATAGCACACAACCATCTGGGCTAGTAGCCATGGATAGCCTTCTCCTCCAGCTTGGCTTCTAGGGCAGCACTTGAGGGCTTCTAGCCTTCTTCTCCCCACACACACCCTTTAAAGCCATCTAAATTGGTGGCCATCACTACATCTTGTGGAAGTGAATTCACTGGGCCGTGGGGGGCGGGGGGAAACACCCTGACCAGAACGCAGAAAAACTGGGCGGTGTCCATTTCAAAGTGGGAATGATGGAGACAGCCATGTAGTCATTTAACTTGCACCAAAAGTGGACAAAAGTATTTGAGGCAGTAAGCCTGTGTGCACCAGCTGCT
Organism: Elgaria multicarinata webbii; assembly: GCF_023053635.1. Lineage (NCBI taxonomy): Eukaryota > Metazoa > Chordata > Lepidosauria > Squamata > Anguidae > Elgaria > Elgaria multicarinata. Next base: position 4,778,379 of record NC_086174.1, on the reverse strand, counting down.
GGGGAACATGGGCGGGAGGGTGCTGTTGCACCATGTCCTGCTTGTTCATCCCTGGCCGATGGCTGGTTGGCCACTGTGTGAACAGAGTGCTGGACTAGATGGACCCTTGGTCTGATCCAGCATCAGGGCACTTCTGATGTTCTTACTAATGGGCAGGGCAGGTGTCTCTGTTTCTATTAAGCATTCCAGTAGCTGAAAAAGTAAAGGAAATTTCATGCCCTGGTTGTTGTTCTGTGTCTGTGTCTGTCTCTCTCCCTCTCTTTCTTTATGCAGTGCATTCGATTTCCATTTACTTGGACAGCCAGGATCAATCAAGTTGATTAATCAGCCTGATTCTCCATTTAGCTGGGAATTAAAATAGCCTGCCCCAGCGGGCTAACGGCTCTCGGGGATATAGCGAACCCTTCCTTCCTCATTTCAGTCTGTCACAATTTAAATGTCAGACCCTGGCTTGCGCTTGGAACTCATTCTCAGCATGAGCTGCAGTGGAGGGTGTGCTGTAGCACATTTATATTATTATTATTATTATTATTATTATTATTATTATTATTATTATTATTATTATTATTATTATCCTGCCTTTTCCCCAGTACTGGGACTCAGGGCGGTTTTACAAGATTAAAACATGTACAATTAAAACATATCAATATACCGTAAATTTGCTAGGGAAAGTGGAAGGCAAAAGGAAGAGGGGCCGACCAAGGGCAAGATGGATGGTTGATATTCTGGAGGTGACAGACTTGACCTTGGGGGAGCTGGGGGTGGCGACAGCCGACAAAGCTCTGGCGTGGGCTGGTCCATGAAGTCACGAAGAGTCGGAAGCGACTGAACGAATAAACAAAACAAATACCGTAAATTACAAAAGTTAAAATAGAATTAAAGGTACAGTAAAATTAAAAACATGTTATTATTTTTTTAAAAACTGTAACAGATTAAAAGGGGCGGGGGAAATCCATGCCTGCCGCCTCTGTGCCAAGGCTGCCCTCGGATTCCATGGCACTGCGCAAGCATTGCTCAACAGTTTCTGATTCGTTGTCAGCTTTTGCAACACACGCCATTAAATTTTAAACAAATTCTCCCAGTTTTTCATCCGCTTTTCAGCCACTGTTTAGCTATTAAAAAACATCAGGTATTAAAGAACTGATGTTTAGCTATTAAATATTCATTTCCCGCCATATCTTCTGTTTTCTTTTTCTGCACAAAATCTGTTAAGGTAGGAAAAAGTGAGATAACTTCACGGTGCCTTTCGACAGGTGGAGCAGCCTTGGAGTATTGTCAGGGATAAAGCATCCTTGACAACCATCTGTCAGGATGCTTTAGGGTGGATTCCTGCATTGAGCAGGGGGTTGGACTCGATGGCCTTGTAGGCCCCTTCCAACTCTGATATTCTATGATTCTATGATTCTATTCTGAAGGCATTGGGGGAGGGAATCTTCATAGAATCATAGAACAGCAGAGCTGGAAGGGGCCTACAAGGCCATCGAGTCCAACCCCCTGCTCAATGCAGGAATCCACCCTAAAGCATCCCTGACAGAGGGTTGTCCAGCTGCCTCTTGAAGGCCTCTAGAGTGGGTTTTGTTTTGCTTGGTTTTGTTTTGTTTTTCTAGATTCAGGCTGAGAACATTCCCCTCCCATTGTTTAATTGTGAATTTGGAATGAAGTAAAAGCAAAAGAGTATGGGAAGAAGGAGCCTGAAAGAAATGCTGATTCCGCAGTGAAGGGGACCACGTCGCTTCAAGTGGAACCACATAAGAACACGAGAAGAGCCCTGATGCTGGATCAGACCGAGGGTCCATCTATTCCAGCACACTGTCCATACAGTGGCCGACCAGCCATCGGCCAGGGATGAACAAGCAGGACATGGTGCAACAGCACCCTCCCACAGGATGTAGTGATGGCCACCAATTTGGATGGCTTTAAAAACAGGGTTAGATAAATTCCTGGAGGCAAAGGCTACCCATGGCTACTATCCCTGGTGGTTATGTGCCACCTCCAGTATTCAAGGGAGTTAGCCTGTGTGCACCAGTCGCTGGGGAACATGGGTGGGAGAGTGCTGTTGCACCATGTCCTTCTTGTTCATCCCTGGCCTATGGCTGGTTGGCCACTGTGTGAACAGTGTTGGACTAAATGGACCCTAAGGACTCATCTACAGTACACCAAGCAAGACATTGCACTATGACAGCGGTACCCTATTTCTTAGATTCTAAGACATACTTTCCCCCCATATAAACATCTCTAAAAACGGGGTGCGTCTTAGAATCGCAGGTGTGTCTTAGGGTTTTTTTTTTCCTGTTGGTGGTACTGAAATTAGTGTGCGTCTTACAATCGAAGAAATAAGGTATAAAAAAAGGCAGGAGCCACACCATTGCTTTATAGTTATATTGAAGTGCTCTGCAGGATCTACACTACTGCTTTATATTCGTATTGAAGTGCACTGACCACTGTTGGGGCCCATTGACACATACCATATGCTGCTTTCATACCACTTTCATAGTGCTATGTCCTGGGCCCCAACAGTTGTCAGTGCACTTCAATACCGCTATAAAGCAGTAGTGTGGCTCCTGCCTTTTATATACTGCTTTCATAGTGGAATATCTTAGAATCATAGAAAAGCAGAGTTGGAAGGGGCCTACAAGACCATCGAGTCCAACCCCCTGCTCAATGCAGGAATCCACCCTAAAGCATCCCTGACAGAGGGTTGTCCAGCTGCCTCTTGAAGGCCTCTAGTGTGGGAGAGTCCACAACCTCACCTGGCAACTGATTCCATTGTCATTCTGCTCTAACAGTCAGGAAGTTTTTCCTGATGTCCAGCCGGAATCTGGCTTCCTTTAACTTGAGCCCGTTCTTCCGTGTCCTGCACTCTGGGAGGATCGAGAAGAGATCCTGGCCCTCCTCTGTGTGACCACCTTTCAAGTATTTGAAGAGTGCTCTTATGTCTCCCCTCAATCTTCTGTTCTCCAGGCTAAACATGCCCAGTTCTTTCAGTCTCTCTTCCTAGGGCTTTGTTTCCAGACCCCTGATCATCCTGGTTGCCCTCCTCTGAACCCGCTCCAGCTTGTCTGCGTCCTTCTTGAATTGTGGAGCCCAGACCTGGACGCAATACTCTAGATGAGGCCTAACCAGGGCCGAATCGAGAGGAACCAGTACCTCACGTGATTTGGAAGCTGTACTTCTATTAATGCAGCCCAAAATAGCATTGGCCTTTCTTGCAGCCATATTGCATGTCTTGCTTGGTGTAGATGAGCCCTTAGTCTGATCAAGCATCAGGGCTCTTCTTATGTTCAGAGCAAGCGTCCATCTTGTCCAGCATTCTGTTTACACAGTGGCCCACCAGCTGCCCACAGGAAACCCACAAGCAGGAGACAAATGCAACAGCACCCTCCCGCCCATGTTCCCCAGCAACTGGTGTATGTAGGCATACTGCCTTTAGGTATCCTGGAGGTAGCACTGGCAGCCATGGATAGCCTACTCCTCCGGGAATTTGTCTAACTCTCATTTAAAGCCATCAAATACGTATTGCGGTAGTGAATTCCGTAGTGTGACGCTGCCGTGTGGAGCAGCACTGTCCTGAGTCTCCCACCAGTCAGCTTCACCGGATGTGACCCCTTTGATTTGGGAATTATGAAAGAGGGAGAAAAATCTCTCCGTATCCACCTTCTCTACAGCCAAAACGGGGCCATGAAAGTCACAATAAATCTGGCTTGTGTGGTGTTTGTGCCTGCAGCAAACCGGAGGAGAGAAGGCAGCCTGCGTTTTAATGGTGCAGAACACTTTCTTAAGCGCCGCCTCCTCCAACCCTGGGTTTGGACGGCCTCAGGAGCTCGTGCGGCACCCTTGACTTCCTTTGTCCCTTTTCTGTTTCATTTCCTGCTGCAGAAGTTGTCCGTCTCGTCTTCTCACGGGAACTCGCCTCAGCTGATCAACACCAAAGAGTGCAATGGGAGCATTAACATCACCTGCACGACCCCAGACGAGGCGGAGGAACTGGACACCAGGGTATGGGGCAGGGGAAGACACAAGGGGCGGGCAGCGAAGGACGAACAAATAATCCAAATCCTGCACTCCAATTCTGATCCAGGGGAACCTCCCTTCTGCAGCGCGTAGGAATGACAGCAGTGTAGCAGATTTGCACGACTGAGCACAGTTTGTTTGTTTGCTTGTTGGTTCGGTGAATATGTAAACTGCCTTTCATCGTAATGGTTCCTGGGGCGAAGCATGTTAAAAGAAATCCAATTAAAAAAACAACCTTCAAGCAAGAAAGATAAAAGCAGCCGTAACCAGGCAGTGGGCCTGTTCAGACAACACGCTAAGCCATGGTTAGGCTGCTAACCCTTTTGCAGCAAATGGTTATTGAGCGTGTTTAAACTGTGGTTATGAGTAGGGTGACCCTGTGAAAAGGAGGACTGGGCTCCTGTATCTTTTTTGTGAACCGCCCAGAGAGCTTCGGCTATTGGGCGGTATAAAAATGTAATAAATAAATAAATAAATAATAATAATTATTATTATTATTATTATTTATTTATATAGCACCATCAGTGTACATGGTGCTGTACAGATAACACAGTAAATAGCAAGACCCTGCCGCATAGGCTTACAATCTAATAAGTTGTAGTAAACAATAAAGAGGGAAGGAGAATGCAAACAGGCACAGGGAAGTGTAAACAGGCACCGGGTAGGGTGAAGCTAACAGTATAGAGTCGAAAAACTCACGATGGATCTTCTGGATTTCCTTTTACAGGGAAAATGACAAAATGTAGTGACATGTCTGTTGATTAAACAAAACTAAGAAATGTAGGATGATTTACCCCTGTTGCATGTTTTGCATACATGACACCATTCCATTCTCCTTCAATTGAGTAGAAGGATTTCTTGTCATTAGGAGAAAAGATTTCTGCTGTAAATAAATAAATCTTTAACCGTTGTGTAGAACAGGGAATTTCAGCAGGTGTCATTTGTATGCATGCAGCACCTGGTGAAAGTCCCTCTTCATCACAACAGCTAAAGCTGCAGGGATGAACTACAGGGGAGAGCTGTTGACTTTATATACATTGTGTATATAAAATTATCATTTTCCATCATATGTATCGTTAAAAAACGGGGGGAGAGAGAGTTACACAAAGGTTTCAAGAAAAGCAGACCAGATATCCATATATTTATCCACTTGCAAGTTGCGTCTACATAACACTCGTTGAAAAGTTGATAATGTTATTAGGTCCTCGATCCATTGCATTATGGGAGGTGTAAATTTGTCCTTCCAATGTGATAATATAAGTCTTTTGGCTGTCATAAGGGCTCTGAAGATCCGTCTGCGCTGACCATGTATTAACTTCCAAGAAGCCGGTAGGTAATTTAGGAGGAGACGCACATTCTTCCATATTATAGATGGTTTCAGTACAAAGTTCATCCTTATTATAGCCTCCTCCCCAAAAGAGCAACTACTGGGCATTGCCAAAACATATGAGTTAAAGAAGCATTAGATGTGTTTCATCTCCAACAATTGTGCAAGTTAGACAAACCCTAATTGAAAAGGCATCGTGGAGTCCAATAGACCCGAAACATGTTTTTTTTTCGCTGAATAAGACATAACCCGAAATGCATAGAAGCTTCAGATACAGATACTAGAGCAACTGTCCATTGGTTAGACAAGATAGGGCCTATAAGAACTTTAAAAAAACTATGAGCCTAAAAAAACAGACCCAGGCTCATCACATATTGCTAATTGCCTGGGAGAAAAGTCTTGGCCTGGCGCTGAAAAGATAACAATGTTCGCGCCAGGCGGGCCTCGTCGGGGAAATTGTTCCACAGTTGGGGGGCCACCACAGAGAAGGCCTTCTCCCTTGTTACACAGAAAAACAACTTAAAACAATCAACGATTAAAATCTAAAGACCACTTAAAAGCTTGTCATATGCTGTCAAATGCCTGGGAGTAGAGGAAAGTCTTAACCTGGCCCTGAAAGAATGACAATGTTGGAGCCAGGCAGACCTTACTGGAGAAAGCATTCCACAACCAGGGGGCCATCACTGAAAAAGCCCTTTCTCTCCTTCGTCGGAGGAGATACCTGGAGGAGGGCCTCAGATGACAATGGTAGTGTTGCTCTGTTGCTTTATTTCCCTTACCTGCATCCTCCGATGGTTTAATCAACGCCTTCCCCGACCGTCGTCCAGTGGAATATGCACTCCTAGAATCCCTTGGCCAAAAGCTGTCTCCTCTCTCCACCCCCTTCCTTGACTTCTGAATTTCCGCTGCGGGCTTTTACATCTCTCTCTCCTCCTGCTCAGGTGGTGAACCCTTCCTTCCCCAACCCTCGGAGGCGCCTGCGCTTGCGTGACCTGGCCGAGAGGGTGGTGGACGCGTCGGAGAACGAACAGGAGCTCAACAAATTGCTGAACGAGGCTTTGTTGGAGAGGGAGTCGGTGCAGGCGTAAGTTTCTCCTTCCCACACTGTGGTGTCTGTTGAGTGGCTCCGCAAATACAACAGAATGACATTTCATAGGGATATATGCCAAGTTCTACATCTAGGAAATAGAAACCAAAGGCACAGTTACAAGATGGGGGATACTTGGCTCAGCAATACTACAAATGAGAAGGATCTTGGAACTGTAGATCACAAGCTGAATAGGCTGCAAGAAAGGCAAATGCAATTTTGGGCTGCATTAATATAAGTATAGTTTCCAAATCGCATGAGGTACTGGTTCTTCTCGACTACTCTATGATTCTATCCTCCATCAGCGGTTTGCCCTCTCCTTGGTCATGGTGCCATCATGGTGCCCACCTCCTTTATGATTGTGGATACCTGCAGATGGCTTCTCCCCTTGGGGGTTCTGGCTCCTTTTCTTCCTCCTTTGGTTGCTATTTTGCACGGACTGTTGCGTTATGGCTTTAGAAGCTGTTTAGTTATTGCACAGACTGGGTTTCTGGCACATAACCTTTTGTGTTAAGTCTCTGTCTGGGCCCTACAGAGACTAGCAGAGATTACAGCGGTTCTCAGCCAAGTCAGCAAAGACGTGAATTAAGACAGAGATTTATGTAGGTTAAAACAAACCTTTTACTGGCAAATAAATATATAATTTAGTTATGGCAGTACAGATACAAATACTTACAAACGGTCAGTCAATACAGCTCACATCAAGTTGGGTAAGGGACATGGAAGTTATACAGGAACTTGAAAACACATTTACTTTTATAGACAACCTGTACAATGATGCAACTCCTTGCAACCCTTAATTGAAGACAATCAGTTAGACAATTATTCAATTATGACACTCAATGTCCAGGTGTAGAGTTGACCTTTAAGTTTCTGCTGAGTCTTCTGTTCCTCCAGATCCTCAGCAATTAACAAATCAATGGAAAACATAACCAGGATCCATTCCAGGATCCAACACGGGCGAGAGGAAAAGACTTCGCTATTATTTTTTAAGTGTTGTTTTAAAATATATATATATATATATATATATATATATATATATATATATATCCATTTACACCTTCCCACATGGAGCGTACCTGGGGTTGCAGGGTGGTGACCGGACCTAGATCTGCCTTGCTTAATCAAGATAGCTGCAACAGTTGCCTTCAGACCATTTATTTGTCTTGTGTATTCATTTCTAAATTTCAGACGTGCCTTTCAGCCCAGGTAAGGCCCTCAAGGCGGCTTACAATTGAAACTTAATTTTTAAAAAAAAACTTTGAAAAAAACAGAACCCAAGTTCAACACTTGAAAACACTATAAACAGCAGAATTAAGAGCAGGAGAAAAATCTTAAAAACCGAGTGTGGACCCTAATACATTTCAAATGCTTAAAAGACATGTGGAACAAAAATGTTTTATTTATTTATTTATTTATTTATTACTTTTTTATGCCGCCCAATAGCCGAAACTCTCTGGGCGGTTCACAAAAATTAAAACCATAATAAAACAACCAAATACAAAATACAGTATAAAAAGCACAACCAGGATAAAACCACGCAGCAAAATTGATATAAGATTAAAATGCAGAGTTAAAACAGTTTTACCACCCTGCCTAAAATTGAACGAAGAAGGGCCCAGTCTCATTTCTTTCGGGGGAGAGTTCCACATACCTGGAGCCTGCCTTGTCCAACCTGATGCCTTCCAGATGTTTTTGTCCCATCTAACACATCTGGGGAGTACCAGGTGGGGAAGGCTGCCCTGGGACAAGCAACCAAAGCCGTGTTTTTTAAGGTGGGTGAACGCAGGTGCGAGGGCCTTTTCTGCAGTGGCCCCACACCTGTGAAGTAAGCTGTCAGCAGGGGTGCACCATGCTCCATCATTGCAGGCTGTTAAGAAGGCCTTGAAAACGTATAATTTTACTCTGCCCTTCCTCAATATGATTGCTTTTGTTGCTGTTTTTATGGCTGGTTTTGTTGATGGCTTCATTGCTGTTTTTATTGTATTCTTACCAGTTTTATTGTGTTTTTATCATTCTTAATATCATGCTGGTTTTATACGTTTTATTGCTCAATGCCATTTTGAGAAGCCTGCCCTGAAAGGGAGCCAAGAAATATTTTTAAATAAATGAATTATTATTATTATTATTATTATCATCATCATATTTATTTATATCATACCTTTTTCCCAGTACTGGGACTCAAGGCAGTTTACAAGATTAAAACACGTACAATTAAAACATAAATATAAATTACAAAATTTAAAATAGAATTGAACCTACAGTAAAATTAAAAAACATGTTTTTTTTTTAAAAAAACTTACAGATTAAAAAAAAGGGGGGATCCAATACATTAACACAGGCTCAGTATGGTTCCAAAATCCTGCTGAAACAAAAAAGTTTTTGCCTGCCTCCGAAACTGTAGCACAGAGGGAGCCAGCCTAGCCTCTCTGGGAAGGGAGTTCCAGAGCCTTGGAGTAGCCACCGAGAAGGCCCTCTCCCACGTACCCCTCAGGTGTGCCTGGGATGTTGGTGGGACTGAGAGAAAGGCCTCCCTAGAAGATCTCAGAGCACGGGCAGTCTCATATGGGAGAATACGGTCTTTCAGATAACCTGGGCCCGAGCTGTAGAGGGCTTTATAGTTAGGGTGACCCTATGAAAAGGAGGACAGGGCTCCTGTATCTTTCACAGTTGCATAGAAAGGGGAATTTCAGCAGGTGTCATTTGTATATACGGAGAACCTGGTGAAATGCCCTCTTCATCACCACAGTTAAAGGTGCGGGAGCTATACTAGAGTGACCAGATTTATAAGAGGGCAGGGCTCCTGCAGCTTTAACTGTTGTGATGAAGAGGAAATTTCACCAGGTCCCCCATATATACAAATGACACCTGCAGAAATCCCCTTTTCAATACAACTGTTAAAGATACAGGAGCCCGGTCCTCCTTTCCATAGGGTCACCCTACTTTATTGGTGATAACCAGCACTTTGAATTGTGCCCGGAAACAAACTCCAGTGGAACCCAAGCAATGCTGGGGCTAATTTGGAGTAAGGCAGTTTCATCTTACCCCAGATAAGAACGTACGAAGTGCCCTACTGGATCAGTCCACTGAGCTATCTCCAGTATCCAAGGCAGTAAGCTTGTGTGTACCAGTTGCTGGGGAACATGGGCAGAAGGGTGCTGTTGCACCATGTCCTGCCTTGTTGGTCCCTGGCCGACGGCTGGTTGGCCACTGTGCGAACAGAGTGCTGGGCTAGATGGACCCTTGGTCTGATCCAGCATCAGGGCTCCTCTTAGGTTCTCTAGTCCAGCCCTCTTTCCCCAGAATGGCCAATCAGATGCCCCAGGTTCACAAGCTGCACGCCTCCCCAGCAGCTGGTCCCGAGAGGCAAACTGGTTTTGCTGGAGGTGTCAGTGAGGTTGGTCTTTGGACCGGTCCTCATGCCAACGTTCTGGAACTCCAAAATCTCCTCGGTGAGGGTCATGTGTCCTATCTTTACGGCAGGCTGAAGGGCCGGTCCACCTATCGCCTGTCCATGCGCTTCATTGACCCTGAGATGGAGACGCGTTACTCCGTGGAGAAGGAGAAGCAGAGCGGAGCGGCCTTCAGCTGCTCGTGCGTCGTCCTCTTCTTTACTGCTGTGGTGGAGATCTTCATCGATCCGCGGTGAGTGCAGCTAGATCTGTGGAGCGGTGTCTCTTGCCACCTTTGCTGAAAGGATGTAGTAAAACTTGTACTTGACTCCAAATGCCATCCTATGTGTGTTTAGACAGAAAAAAGAGTCCTACAACTCCCAGCAATGCTGGGAGTTGTAGGACTTCTTTTTCTGTCTAAACACGCATGTATAGGATTGCGCCCTTCATTATTCATGACGTTTATATCCCCCTGCGACCCCACCCCACCCACCCCACCCCACCCCCACACAAGGCTTTGATGCACACACCTCCCTCAGGCTAAGCACCACCACTTAAATACCCAAGGAAGGGGTAGAACGAAAAGTATCACCTTTCCCTTATAGCAGAGGGAAAAGGTAAGGAGATTTGGAAAAGGCTTTTCTGGGAATACAGCAGGCTGAAGGTTTAACGTAATGTGTTTATTTATGAATTAATAGAGCAAGAGACACAGCCAAACTGACATGTGGTTTTATGGTAGCAAAATAAAGAAAACTTTTATTATTTACAGTTCTTAGTTCCTTCAAATTCTATTCAACTCCGGCCTGTTCTTAAGAATACTGGTAGAAACAAATCTAATAATATCGACCCTTAGTCCCTAGGATCTTATTTTCACTCATTCCTCACAGAACTCCTGACAAGAAGTCACACAGCTAAACACATCTACCCTCCAAACCCAATCACCAACCGAACCCCTCAGACCACTCAGCTCCCACATATATATAGACTCCGCCCCTTTCCACGGCATCACCGGCCACACCCACTCAGTCCATTATTCCGCACTCTCTAGACCTACTCATCTAGACATACCTAAGGGAATAGAAATGTGGGTAACGCCACACCCACCTTTTCTCGAAGTTGCTCAGGGCAGCATACAACATTCTACCTCACCCACATTTTATCTTCTCAACAACCCTGCGAGGTAGGTTAAGCTGAGAGACACTCACCTAATGGGTAGAATGTAACAGAAGTGTTGCCTAGAGTAGACCCATTGAAATGAAGGGAACTTAAGTTAATCATGTCTAATTTAAGTTCCCATCGTTTTAATGGGTCTACTCTTTGTAAGACTTTTGCTGGATTTTACCCAAAGTCACCTGGGTCTCTCTCATCCAGCCTTCCCCAACCCGGTGCCTTTTAGATGTGTTGGACTGCCACTCCCATTTTGCCCAGGCAGCAATGGGAATTGTAGTCTGGCACACCTGGAGTGCACCAAGCTGGGGAATCTGCTCTAACCACTATGCCACGCTGGCTTTCAGGTTGATTTACAGTGTGATTATTTTTTTTAGCAGGGAACTCTACTGCTTCTGCAGCCAGAGTGAAAGCAAGGGGCAGCTGGACAACCATCTGTCAGGGATGCTTTAAGGTGGATTCCTGCATTGAGCAGGGGGGGTTGGACTCAATGACCTTAGAGGCCCCTTCCAACTCTACTATTCTATGATTCTATGTTTGTTTGTTTGTTTGTTTGTTTATTTATTTATTTATTGCATTTCTAAACTGCCCAATAGCCGAAGCTCTCTAGGCGGTTCACAAAAGTTAAAACCATCAAATACAAATCAAAGTATGACACAAACAACAGTATTAAAAACACAATATAAAAGCACAGCCAGGGTAAAACCGAGCAGCACTGCAGATATATATATACAGATTTAAAACAGCAAAGTTAAAAAAAAAAACCTAAGATGATAAACTGTTAAAATACTGTTAAAATAAAAAAGGTCTTCGCCTGGCATCGAAAAGAGTAGAACGTAGGTGCCAGGCAAACTTCTTTAGGGAGCTCGTTCCTCATTTTATATTTGACTTTGCATCTTTGCTAACATCTTGTAGTTCCTTCTTCTGTCTTTCCCTCACTCCTGTGCAGGTTGGTGACGAATTACGTGACATTTGTTGTCGGTGAAATCCTTCTGCTCATCCTGACTCTGTGCTCGCTGGCTGCCATCTTTCCCAGGGTAAGGAGTGTCTCCCCACAATAGTTCTCTTCCCCCCCCCCCCAACGACAAACAATAAATGCACAATTGTTACTCAGTGGTTGTGGGGGAACCCGGGTGCTTGCTCTCTGCAGTGGCAATATCAGTTTTCCAGTACTCTGCCTGGGCAGTAGCTAAATCCTGTCGTTTTTCCCTGTATAATATTGCCAGGATTCAATCATTTTTGTCTGTCTCTTCTGCCAAGACTCTTGCTCATGCCTTGGTTATTTCTCGGTTGGACTACTGCAACCTTCTTCTCACTGGCCTTCCTTCTTCTCACATCAGTTCATTGGTTTCTGTTCACCACTCTGCCGCTAAGATCATCTTCTTGGCTCACCGCTCTGACCATGTTACTCCACTGCTGAAATCTCTTCATTGGCTTCCAATTCACTCCAGAATCCAATATAAACTTCTCCTGTTGACCTACAAAGCCTTTCACGGTCTAGCTCCTTCCTATCTTTCCTCTCTCATCTCACGCTATTGCCCCGCTCGTGCTCTTCGCTCCTCTGATGCCATGTTTCTCACCTGCCCAAGGGTCTCCACTTCCCTCGCTCGGCTTCGTCCATTTCCTTCCGCTGCCCCTTACGCCTGGAACGCTCTTCCAGAACATTTGAGAACTACAAGCTCAACCGCAGCTTTTAAAGCTCAGCTAAAAACTTTTCTTTTTCCTAAAGCTTTTAAAACTTGAATTTGTTCTGACTTTTGTACTGTTCGTTTTACTCTACCCTGTGCCTGTTTGGTGCATTCTCTTCCCCTTCTTATTGTTTTATTATGATTTTATTAGAATGTAAGCCTATGCGGCAGGGTTTTGCTATTTTATTGTTTTACTCTGTACAGCACCATGTACACTGATGGTGCTAAATAAATAAATAAATAAATAATAATAATATTTGTGTCTCTGGGAAAGTGGAATTCATCCCCCAGCTAATAATTTCATTCGTATTGCACATTCTGCATGAGATGTGATGGTAGGACTACAATGCCCCCTTATTGAAAGCGGCTGAGACACCATTGACTGCAAACCAGACAATACCTGCTCCAGCATCAGCTCCACCCACTTGTAGCTGGATTTGATTTTGTTTGGGTTGAGAACTACAGTAATTTCACACACAGGTGCCAGTTCGTTGCATGTGCAATTGTGCTCATTGAATTTGAATTGAGGGACTGTTTCAGAAAGTCGGAAATTGTTTATTTATTTATTTATTTATTACATTTCTATACCGCCCAATAGCCGAAGCTCTCTGGGCGGTTCACAAAAATTAAAACCATCATAAAACAACCAACAGGTTAAAAGCACAAATACCAAATACAGTATGAAAAGCACAACCAGGATAAAAACCACGCAGCAAAATTGATATTAGATTAAAATACAGAGTTAGAACAGTGAAATTTAAATTTAAGTTAAAATGAAGTGTTAAAACACTGAGAGAATAAAAAAAGTCTTCAGCTGGCGACGAAAGGAGTACAGTGTAGGCGCCAGGTGGACCTCTCTGGGGAGCTCATTCCACAGCCGGGGTGCCACAGCGGAGAAAGCCCTGCTTCTAGTAGCCACCTGCCTCACTTCCTTTGGCAGGGGCTCGCAGAGAAGGACCCCTGTAGATGATCTTAAGGTCCGGGTAGGTACATATGGGAAGAGGCGTTCCTTCAGATAACCTGGCCCCAAACCGTTTAGGGCTTTAAATGTCAATACCAGTACTTTGAATTGGGCCCGGACCTGGACTGGCAGGACAGGAATGCTTGGGCTGTGGATTCAATTACTGTATGTTTTTCTCCATGAGGCATTTCTTATGTACTTATGATTCCTTACTCATGGTTGTTTATTTATTTATTTATTACATTTTTATACTGCCCAATAGCCGAAGCTCTCTGGGCGGTTCACAAAAATTAAAACCATGAAGAGCATAAAAACAACCAACGAATTTAAAACACACATACAAAATACAATATAAAAAGCACAACCAGAATCAGTTTGTTAGACAATGTTGTGGTCCTCCAATTTTGCTTCTGTTTTTTAAGAGCACTTTCCCCGTTTTTTTCAGAACGGGGGAAATGGGGCATTACTTCTGAAAGCGAAAGAAAAGGCGTTTTCCAACTAGTGCAATTGTGTTATTCTGCTATACCACAGCCCCACCTAGAGGTTATGTAGCAGAAAAGCAGGAAAGATAAAGGTCTTTGCGTAGAGCTTGGATCAGTTCTGTGATAAAATTAAAGTAGATACAGCGACTAGCAACCTTGTGTAGAAAAGATCCAGATGCATAAGTGCCATCAAAGGCATGAGGATTTACACTAAAACACTTTTGTTGTAGTGTAATGGCAATGGCATTTGAGTTTCAGTTCACATATAAACTTCTATCTATCTATCTGACACATAAGCATCTATCTACCTGTCTGTCTATTTGTCATTCCATCCATCTATGTTTCCATCATTGTAAAGAATTAAGCCATCTAACTAACACACAAATACATAACTGATAAATCAGCAAACAGGCTGGCTTCAATTTTGGCGGTGCCCTGGTCGCCATTTTCAATTTATCATAGTGCCTCATAGCAACCTTTGTAGCATTGGTAAAGACCACTGTGGGAACTTCAAATGGTGTCCCTGACAGCTGCCTGAGGATGCTGGGAGATCATGCTGACCCTATTATTATTATTTATTACGTTTTTATACCGCCCCATAGCCGAAGCTCTGCGGTTTTACATAAGATTAAAACAATTAAAAACCATATACAAAATTTAAAACCACAAAACCACGAGGTGATGTTTGCCCTGTCCTGCACGGGGTTGCACTCTCCCTAAAGGATCGGGTCCGTAGTTTGGGGGTGCTCTTGGATCCAGAACTGTCACTTGAGGCACAGGTGAACTCAGTGGCAAAGAGCACCTTTTATCAGCTTAGGCTGATACACCAACTGCGCCCTTATCTGGACAGAGATAGCTTAGCTACAGTGATCCATGCTCTGATAACCTCTCGTTTGGATTACTGCAATGCGTTATACGTGGGGCTGCCTTTGAAAATGGTCCAGAAACTTCAACTGGTACAAAACAGGGCAGCCCACCTACTAACAGGGACTGGCCAGAGAGACCACATCACGCCAGTCCTTTTCCAGCTTCATTGGCTGCCAGTCCAGGTCCGGGCCCGATTCAAAGTGCTGGTATTGACATTTAAAGCCTTAAATGGCTTGGGGCCAGGCTATCTGAAGGAACGCCTCCTCCCATATGTACCTGCTTGGACCCTAAGGTCATCCTCAGGGGTGCTTCTCCGCGAGCCCCTGCCAAAGGAAGTGAGGCAGATGGCTACAGGAGCAGGGCCTTCTCTGCTGTGGCACCCCGGCTGTGGAATGAGCTCCCTAAGGAGGTTCGCTTGGCACCTACATTATATGCTTTTAGACGCCAGGTGAAGACCTTTTTATTCTCCCAGCATTTTAACAGTCTATAAATAAATTTTAACGTGGTGTTTTAAATTTGTAATTTTGCATTGCTGCTGTTTTTATCTGGTTGAGCTTTTATATTGTATTTAATATTATGGTTTTATACTGTTATTTTATACTTTGAATGTTTTTAATTTTTGTGAACCGCCCAGAGAGCTCCGGCTATTGGGCGCTATAGAAACGTATCAATGAAGCTCAACACATATTGCTAAATGCCTAGGAAAATTGAAAAGTTTTAACCTGGCGCCGAAAAGATAGCAATATTGGCATCAGGCAGGCCTCGTTGGGGAGATCGTTCCATAATTGGGGGGCCACCACTGAAAAGGACCTCTCCCTTGTTGCCATCCTCCGAGCTTCCCTCAGAGTAGGCACCCAGAGAAGGGCCTTAGATGTTGAACATAGTGTACAGGTAGGTTCATGTCAGGAGAGGCGTTCTATCAGGTATTGTGGTACTGAGCTGTGTAAGGCTTTATAGGTTAAAACCAGCACCTTGAATCAGGCTCAGAAACATACAGGCAGCCAATACAAGTGGACCAGAGTGGGTCTTATATGTTCGACCCTTCTGGTCCCTTTTACCAATCTGGCTGCCACATTTTGCACAAGCTGCAGCTTCTGAACCGTCTTCAAAGGCAGCCCCACGTAGAGCGCATTGCAGTAATCTAACTTGGAGGTTACCAGAGCATAGACAACTGAAGCCAGGTTATCCCTGTCCAGATAGGGGCATAGCTGGGCCAGCAACCAAAGTTGGTAGAAGGCACCCTACACATCAGCTATTGAACATGAGCCATTGAGAGCCTGCTCAGACATGAATCATAGAATCATAGAATCAAAGAATAGCAGAGTTGGAAGGGACCTATAAGGCCATCGAGTCCAACCCCCTGCTTAATGCAGGAATCCACCCTAATGCATCCCTGACAGATGGTTGTCCAGCTGCCTCTTGAAGGCCTCTAGTGTGGGAGAGCCCACAACCTGCCTAAGTCACTGATTCCATTGTCGTACTGCTCTAACAGTCAGGAAGTTTTTCCTGATGTCCAGCTGGAATCCGGCTTCCTTTAACTTGAGCCCGTTATTCCGTGTCCTGCACTCTGGGAGGATCGAGAAGAGATCCTGGCCCTCCTCCATGTGACAACCTTTCAAGTATTTGAAGAGTGCTCTCATGTCTCCCCTCCATCTTCTCTTCTCCAGGCTAAACAGGCCCAGTTCTTTCAGTCTCTCCTCATAGGGCTTTGTTTCCAGACCCCTGATCATCCTGGTTGCCCTCCTCTGGACACGCTCCAGCTTGTTCAGAAGATCTTGTGGAGCTCCCAAATCATGCTCAGCCTTAATGTCCCTTTGTGCTTTGTGAGTGCATGGATAAGAAACACACTCACCGGCTGGGTTCACACAGCACGCTAATCCCCCCTGGTGCGGGTTGTTGCTGAACTGTGAGTTACCGTGACGTCTGAACATAGCGTTTTTTCTGCAGGGTTGGTCGTTGTCTCAATGCAGTGGGTTTTTTCTGTAGGGTTGCTCATTAAACATGAAGCATGGCTTGTTAAACACCCTGAACAATCCAGCAACAAGCCATTGGTTACTCAAAGTGGCTTGTTTGAGAAAAATAAACCACGCTGCATGGTTAACAAGCCGCCTTGCAGAAAACATGCTGCATTCAGACCACACGATAACCCACTCTGCTGAAAACACATTGTGTTGAGACAACACAATAACCCATGGTCCCCTTTGATGTTCTAGGAACGTAAGAAGCTGCCTTGGACCAGATAAAAGTCTTTCTCCATGTATTAATTCATTTGTTACATTTCTGTACTGTCCAATAGCCAAAGCTCTCTGGGCGGTTCACAACAAAAGCTCAGTATTGCATACTCTGGCTAGTAGCAGCCCTCCGTGGCCCTTCCCAGCCCCAAAGCTCTTTAACTAGGCATGCTGAGGACTGAACCTGCTACCACTCCGCTACTGTCCCTCCGCAATCCGTTCTCCCTGCCAAGACGTAGGATATTAGCAACATGCTCCCTCTGTGTGTTTCACGCCTTCCTCTCTTCGCAGGTTTTCCCTAAAAAGCTTGTGGCTTTTTCCACGTGGATCGACAGGACTCGATGGGCCAGGAACACGTGGGCCATGTCCGCCATTTTCATCCTCCTCATGGCGGACATTGTAGACATGGTAAGCAAGGCATGAAGCAAGACCTTCTCCTTCCTCTGTCTCCTTGAATTAGGGTGACCCTATGAAAGGAGGACCAGGCTCCTGTATCTTTAACAGTTGTATTGAAAGGGGAATTTCAGCAGGTGGCATTTGTATGCATGCAGCACCTGCTGAAATCCCCTCTTCATCACAACAGTTAAAGCTGCAGGAGCCTTGCCCTCTTTTGTATTTGGCCAGTGATTTGGAGTGACCAGATACAAAAGAGGGCAGGGCTCCTGCAGCTTTAACAGTTGTGATGAAGAGGGGATTTCATCAAGTGCTGCATGCATACAAATGACATCTGCTAAAATTCCCCTTTCAGTACAACTGTGAAAGATACAGGAGCCCCGTCCTCCTTTCTATGGGGTCACCCTACTTGAATCAACCCCTAAAGAAGGGGCATTGGCCCTCTTTCATCCTGCGGGCAGAATTCAATTTCAAAGAAGCTCTCTGGGGCCACCCTACCCAGTGCCTGTTTGCATTCTCTTCCCCTCCTTATTGTTTCATTATGATTTTATTAGAATGTAAGCCAATGCGGCAGGGTCTTGCTATTTACTGTTCTACTCTGTACAGCACCATGTACATTGATGGTGCTATATAAATAAATAATAATAATAATAATAACAACAACAACAACAACAACAACATATCGGAGGTGGGTGGGATATAATAATAATAATAATAATAATAACAACAACAACAACAACAACAACATATTGGAGTTGGGTGGGATATAATAATAATAATAATAATAACAACAACAACAGCAACAACATATCGGAGGTGGGTGGGATATAATAATAATAATAATAATAACAACAACAACAACATATCGGAGGTGGGTGGGATATAATAATAATAATAATAATAATAATAATAATAATAATAATAATAATAATAATAATTTATTTCTTACCCACCTCTCCCTCTGGATCGAGGTGGGGAACAACATTAAATACAATAATACCATATAAATCAAATGCATAAAACTGATTAAAAGAGCATATAAAACCAAAGGCAAAATGGGCAGAGTCCGCAACCCTTAGGAGACGTACTCCAGCCTTTTAGAATGGAGGGAAACCCATGCAAACGTCAGGAAACCAAACTATCAGTAGTTGAGGGGAAAGTTGGGTGTTGGGGAGTGGGCCGTGGCCGTCTGGAGAACCCCAGGGTGGACTGGGGCTCAGGGGAGGTCCAACACCTCTGCCCCCAAACATTGGGAATAATTGTCATTCCAGGAGCAGAAAGTGCTGGACCATGCTGCTTAACCACAAAATGGTTAACGGAATGCATGATGCATAATGCAACAGTTAAAGGTGCAGGAGCCCTGCCCCGTTTAGCTAGAGTGATCAGATACAAAAGAGGGCAGGGCTCCTGCAGCTTTAACTGTTGTGATGAAGAGAGAATTTCACCAGGTGCTGCACACATACAAATGACACTTGCTGAAATCCCCTTTTCTATATCAACGGCTACTAGCCCTGATAGTTGTATGCTATCTCCAGTATTTGAGGCAATACGCCTGTGTGCACCAGTTGCTGGGGAACATGGGTGGGAGGGTGCTGTTGCACCATGTCTAGGGTGACCCTATGGAAAGGAGGACAGGGCTCTTGTATCTTTAACAGTTGCATTGAAAAGGAAATTTCAGCAGGTGTCATTTGTATATGTGGGGAACCTGGTGAAATTCCCTCTTCATCGCAACAGTTACAGCTGCAGGTGCCCTGCCCTCTTTTAAATCTGGTCACTCTAGTATAGCTCCTGCAGCATTAAGTGGTGTGATGAAGAGGGAATTTCACCAGGTTCTCCATATATACAAATGACACCTGCTGAAATTCCTTTTTCTATGCAACTGTTAAAGATACAGGAGCCCTGTCCTCCTTTTCAGATGGTCACCCTAGCCATGTCCTGCTTGTTCATCCCTGGCCAATGGCTGGTTGGCCCCTGTGTGAACAGAGTGCTGGACTAGATGGACCCTTGGTCTGATCCAGCATCAGGGCATTTCTTATGCTCTTCTCTTCCCTTTTCAATACAGCTGTTAAAGATACAGGAGCCCAGTCCTCCTTTTCACATGGTCACCCTAAGATTCTTAATCCTTTTCTTCCTGCCATTTATCTACTAAGTAACTGCCCCATCCCTGGGAAGCAGCGGGGAGAAATTTTTAATGGACAAACAGCAGGAAGGGAAAGGGTTAAGCAGGGTTAAAGGGTTAAATTCTCCAGCCTTGTCTGCAACCATAAATGTGCTCTGGTTCCATTTGGAAAGGAGTGATACCAGCCCTAAAGGTTACCCCGCTGCCTCTTTTTCTAATTCCCCCCCTTGTGGGGCATTTGGCTGACGTCTGTGGCGAACTCCCTTCTTCTGGGTGAGCCGATAATTGTTGACAGAACTGTACCATGCAGATCATTAAAGGGAATTAGCAAACGGCTAGCTGCAGCTGATTATTTTTAGAACCTGTTAATAATTGGCCAGACCTTGAAACCTTCTAGGCTGAAGCTCATATGGAAATGCTGTCATTTCCATGCTGCGAAACCTTTCAGGAGCAGGGCAGGGGAGAAAGCGCTGATTTCTCCCTTTGAAAAAACAACAACATTATTATTATCAATAATAATAATAATAATAATAATAATAATAATAATAATAATAATTTTATTTCTTACCTGCCTCTCCATTTTGATCAAGGCGTGGAACAACAGTAAATATACCGTATTTCTTCAATTCTAAGACACACTTTTCCCCCCATATAAACATCTCTAAAAACGGGGTGCGTCTTAGAATCGCGGGTGTGTCTTCGAGGTTTTTTTCTGTTGGTGGTACTGAAATTAGTGTGCGTCTTACAATCGATAGCGTCTTTTTTATTTATTTATTTATTTATTACATTTTTATACCGCCCAATAGCCAAAGCACTCTGGGAGGTTCACAAAAATTAAACCCATAATAAAACAACCAACATGTTAAAAGCACAATTACAAAATACAGTATAAAAAGCATAACCAGGATAAAAACCACGCAACAAAATTGATATAAGATTAAAATACAGAATTAGAACAGTAAAATTTAAATTTAAGTTAAAATTAAGTGTTAAAATACTGAGAGAATAAAAAGGTCTTCAGCTGGCGACGAAAGCAGTACAATGTAGGCGCCAGGCGGACCTCTCTGATAATCGAAGAAATACGGTAAAATACATAAAACTGAATTAAAACATAATATACATTGTTTGAACATCCTAAAAACATTCCAGAAACACCCTAAAACAAGATTATTTATTACATTTGTATACCGCCCCATAGCCGACGCTTTCTGGGTGATTTAGATATGACACAAGGACCAGTCTTTCCCAAGTGTGCGCTCTGCAGTTTGTTGGACTACAACCCCCATCACCCCAGCTAGCATGTGCCTGATGTGTGGGGACAATGGGAGTTGTTGTCCAACACATCTGGAGGGTGCCTGGGTTTTTTAGCACTCCCTGGTGAAGGTTGAATTTCCCAGGATGAACTGCTCTAATTCTACTAGAATGTGAAGTCCACCGCCCTGACCACACTGGGTTGGGTGGCTAGCAGGAACCCAGATAGAATCACAAAATCATAGAATAGCAGAGTTGGAAGAGTTCTACAAGGCCATCAAGTCCAACCCCCTGCTCAGTGCAGGAATCCACCCTACAGCATCCCTGACAGATGGTTGTCCAGCTGCCTCTTGAAGGCCTCGAGTGTGGGAGAGCCCACAGCCTCTCTAGGTAACTGGTTCCATTGTCGTACTGCTCTAACAGTCAGGAAGTTTTTCCTGATGTCCAGCTGGAATCTGGCTTGCTTTAACTTGAGTCCGTTATTCCGTGTCCTGCACTCTGGGAGGATCGAGAATAGATCCTGTCCCTCCTTTGTGTGACAACCTTTTAAGTATTTGAAGAGTGCTATCCTGTCTCTCCTCCATCTTCTGTTCTCCAGGCTAAACATGCCCAGTTCTTTCAGTCTCTCTTCATAGGGCTTTGTTTCCAGACCCCTGATCATCCTGGTTGCCCTCCTCTGAACACACTCCAGCTTGTCTGTGTCCTTCTTGAATTGTGGAGCCCAGAACTGGGTCCAGCTCCAGCTGAGAGCCCCCTCCCTCCTGCTGCCAACTGTCTCTGCAGAGGCCACCAGTGAGGGAGGAAGCAGCAGCCAGGCACCTCTCCACCGTGCCTGGGTCCAGCTCCAGCTGAGAGCCCCCTCCCTCCTGCTGTCAACTGTAACTGCTGAACTTTACAACTAAGATTGTAGTGCCTGAATTTGCTTTCCTTTTCCCCCTCCTCCTCCTCCCTCCCAATCCCCTTTCCTTTTGTGTCATGTCTTTTAGATTGTAAGCCTGTGGGCAGGGACTGTCAAGAAATACTTTTGTAAGACGCCGTGAGAGCCTTTTTTCGCTGAATGGCGGCATAAAAATCCTTAAATGAATAAATAAATAGACTGGACGCAATACTCTAGATGAGGACTAACCAGAGCCGAATAGAGAGGAACCAGTACCTCACGCAATTTGGAAGCTCTACTTCTATTAATGCAGCCCAAACTAGCATTTGCCAAAATAGCATTTGCCAAAATAGCATTTGCCTTTCTTGCAGCCATATCGCACTGTTGGCTCATATTCAGCTTGTGATCTACAACAATTCCAAGATCCTTCTCGTTTGTAGTATGGTAGATGACCATTAGGGTCCTGGCCATGTCAGGGCGCAGCGTGAAAGCCGTGTGCATTCCAGGGCTTTCAAAACCATAAGAACTTAAAACGGTCTGGAGGGTCAATAAGTCCGAGATGAGCCTGTCTTGTCTACGATCCTGTTTCCCACCGCGACCGAGCTGGGAAGCCCATGAATAAGGTGTGAAGGGAAACAGCCTTTATGTATTTAATCTGACATGTTTATGAGTCGCTCCTTCGGCTGCTCGGCGCTCAAGATGAGAAACCATTTCAAACCGAGCAACAATGAAAACAAAACAAAATGAATACCCCATAAAAATAAGCATCAGCACACAAGCAAGAGCATTCAGTTCAAGAAAACTAGAAAGCGGCGTGAAAAAGCCATGAAAAGCATCACACAACAGAACAGTCTTCTCTGCCCAGCTGAATGGATGGGTAGATATGGGCAATTTCAGATTTAACAGAGGTGGGGGCGTTATGGCTGCAAGAAAGGCAAACGCTATTTGGGGCTGCATGAATAGAAGCAGAGCTTCCAAATCGCGTGAGGTCCTGGTTCCTCTCTATTCGGCCCTGGTTAGGCCTCATCTAGAGTATTGCGTCCAGTTCTGGGCTCCACAATTCAAGAAGGACGCAGACAAGCTGGAGCAGGTTCAGAGGAGGGCAACCAGGATGATCAGGGGTCTGGAAACAAAGCCCTATGAAGAGAGACTGAAAGAACTGGGCATGTTTAGCCTGGAGAAGAGAAGATTGAGGGGAGACATGAGAGCACTCTTCAAATACTTGAAAGGTTGTCACACAGAGGAGGGCCAGGATCTCTTCTCGATCCTCCCAGAGTGCAGGACACAGAATAACGGGCTCAAGTTAAAGGAAGCCAGATTCCAGCTGGACATCAGGAAAAACTTCCTGATGGTTAGAGCAGTACGACAGTGGAATCAGTTCCCTAGGGAGGTTGTGGGCTCTCCCACACTAGAGGCCTTCAAGACAACCATCTGTCAGGGATGCTTTAGGGTGGATTCCTGCATTGAGCAGGGGGTTGGACTCGATGGCCTTGTAGTCCCCTTCCAACTCTGCTATTCTATGATTCTATAATCTTATTGATATAGAGCGGGATATAAATGTTTTAAATAAATAAATAAATAAATAAAATAAATGCTCCTGCAACCCACACGAGCCTTCTCTTCTGCCTCCACAGCTGAGCTGCCAGCAGTATTACAGCAGTGTCAACGAGACGACGCCGGCCTGGATTCCCAGCGGCTGCGTGGAGAACCCCAAGTACTACAGCTACATTGCCGTGCTGGCGCTCATTGCCACCATCATGCTGGTGCAAGTCAGCCACATGGTCAAGCTCACCCTGATGCTGCTGATCACCGGGGCGGTGGGCGTCGTCAACATACTCGCCTGGCAGCACATCTTCGACACGTATGACAAGGAGCGGTTCCAGGAGAGCAGGTGAGGGAGAGCGCCTGGTGGGGGTCAGGAGGGACACGGGTGATGAAGCAGGGGCGCGCGTGTGTGTGTGTGTGTGTAATACGTGGGGTAGGGGGCTGCTGCCGACGCGACGGCCACCGGCTGTGGAGTCCCGGCACCTTTGCCTTCCATGAGCCACCATGATGCAGTATTGCCCAGGTACATTAAATGATTGATTGGTTTCATTTATATTATTATTATTATTATTATTATTATTATTATTATTATATTTATTTGTATCCCGCCTTTTGCCCAATGCTGGGCCTTAAGGCAGCCTTACAAAGTTTAAAACATACATGGGTGGGCGGGGGACAAAACCATAAACATTTAAAATACACAACAAAATTATAAGACATTAACATAGATGGAGGGGCAGGTTATTCTCCAAAGGCCTGCTGGAACAAAAAAGTTTTAGCCTGCTTCCGAAATATATATATTCTTTATATGGAATAATAATAATAATAATAATAATAATAATAATAATAATAATAATAATAATAATTTTATTTCTTTGTTACCCACCTCTCCCTCCAGATCGAGGCGGGGTACATAAATGCAAATGCCATAAAATACATATAATTAAAACATTCAAAACTAATACATTATTAGTATTAAAAATAAATAAATACATTATTAAAATGAGGACATTGCATCTTAAAATTCAACTGGGTAGGCCTGCCGGAAGAGATCAGTCTTTATAGCTTTCTTAAAATCCAGAAGACTGTTAAGTTGACGAATCTCTCCCGGCAGGTCATTCCATAATCTGGGAGCGGCAGAAGAGAAGGTCCTCTGGGTAACAGTTGTTAATCTATCTCTTGCTAGCTGAAGTAGGTTTTTCCCAGAGGACCTGAGTGTGTGGGGCAGATTGTACAGGAGAAGGCGATCCCGCAGGTAGCCTGGACCCAAACCATGCAGGGCTTTAAAGGTGATAACCAACACTTTATACTTCGCCCGGAAACTAATTGGCAGCCAGTGGAGATATTTTAAAACTGGTGTGATATGGTCATGCCTCGTTGTACCGGTGACCAGCCTGGCTGCCATATTTTGACCTAGTTGAAGTTTCCAGACTAGGCACAAAGGTAGCCCTATGTAAAGCGCATTGCAGAAGTCAAGCCTCGAAGTTACCAGTGCGTGCACGACCGTCTTTAGGTCTTCCGACTCTAGGAAGGGGTGCAGCTGGCGTATCAGCCAAAGCTGATAGTAGGCACTCCTGGCCGTCGCATCTATCTGAGCTGTCATTTGGAGCGACGGATCCAGAAACACCTCCAAGCTGCGAACAACGTCTTTCAGGGGCAGTGTACCCCCATCCAGAACTGGAACTGGAACCCTAATTGTGGGTGACGCTTTACAGAGCAGCATGAAGAAGGCATTTTCTTGACAAATCTAAAATTCCAAGACTGGGGAAGGCTTCGGGGCGGGGGGGGGGAGGGAGGGAGGGAGCCAGGATACACAGGGACAGGAAATGCGTTCTGTTAGGCTACACCAACTTGGACTTCTTTCCAATCTCAGAGGAGGAAGAGACGGGGTGTGGGCAAAGCCTACACAGATGTGATTCGGAGGGCCTTTGGAGGGAGAGCGGGAGTGCGGCAGCTTTGTGTAGGTGTTCTGGGATGCAGCTCCAGGCCGTGTGAGGAGCAGGAGGCCTTCAAACGGCTGAGGGTGGCAGAGCCGGAAGGGATATTCTAACGTTCCAAATATCCATCTCTGAGCACCAAGCAAAGACCAGGCTGGTGCTGATTGATGTCCTTTGTATGCATGCAGCCCCTGGTGAAATTCCCTCTTCATCACAACCGTTAAAGCTGCAGCTTTAACGGTTGTGATGAAGAGGGAATTTCACCAGGGGCTGCATGAATAGGGTGAAGGAGGACAGGGATCCTGTATCTTTAGCAGTTGTGTAGAAAAGGGAAGATCAGCAGGTGTCCTTTGTATGCATGCAGCACCTGGTGAAATGCCCTCTTCACCACAACAGCTAAAGCTGCAGGAGCAGTACTAGAGTGACCAGATACTGAAGAGGGCAAGGCTCCTGCAGCTTCAACTGTTGTGATGAAGAGGGGATTTCACCAGGGGCTGCATGCCTACAAAGGATGCCTGCTGAAATTCCCTTTTCGAAACAACTGTTAAAGATACGGGAGCCCTGTCCTCCTTTCCATAGGGTCACCATATTCAGAAGGCATCTGGCCAGGGGCATAACACCAGGTTTTCCTGCTCTTTAAGTTAGGGAAGACAACTCCCTGGGAGGGGAGGAGGAAGGCACAACCTCAGCCACGTTCGATGCAGTCCTGAGAGTTCAGTTCGCCTTCTGCAATCTCCAGTACAGCTTTTCTTCCCTTGCAACATCTGCAGCACAGCACAAACTGAGTTTGAAACTCCCCTGAATTCCAAAAGTGGGGTGCAAGGTATCGGGGTGGCGGGCTGCTGTTTAAAAAATAGATTAATCTCCCCCATGCTAGTTGTGTGGAGTCAGAATTGAGCTACCTATTCAGTGAAATCACATGGTAGAGAATCTTTCTTGGACTGTACTACTTCAAGTATGCTTTTGCATTTTTCTTAACTAGATGCAACTAAATAAATAGATCTCCCTGCATGTAGAAAACTAGCATATGAGAGAGGGTTAGATTCAGCCCTTTCTCACTGATCTGCTAGTTTTCAACATGAAGGGTTTATTTATTTATTTATTTTTACATGGGAAAATATTCAAACGCATGATCCGTCTAACTGCAGACTAAAAGTGGTAGAGCTCAGGAAGGACTCGATTATGTGATTTTGCTGAATGTAGTAGTACTAGTTGTTGTTGTTGTTGTTATTATTATTATTATTATTTACATTTGTATACCGTTGGGCCGAAGCATTCTGGGAGGTTTACATGAGATTAAAACACTTAAAAACAATATACAAAATTTAGAACTACAAAAACATACAACATACACAGAAACATACATTTAAAACATCTATAAACAGCCTTAAAAACAAATCTAGGATCAGTAAAGCTCTTCACATATTGCTAAATGCCCGGGAAAAGAGAAAACTTTGAACCTGGCACCGAAAAAATATCAATGTTGGCGCCAGGTGGGCCTTGTTGGGGAGATCATTCCATGAACTGCCCAGAGAGCTCTGGCTATTGGGTGGTATAGAAATGTAATAAATAAATAAATAAATAAATAATTGAGGGAATGAATTCAAGAAGGACGCAGACAAGCTGGAGCATGTTCAGAGGAGGGCAACCAGGATGATCAGGGTCTGGAAACAAAGCCCTATGAAGAGAGACTGAAAGAACTGGGCATGTTTAGCCTGGAGAAGAGAAGATTGAGGGGAGACATGATAGCACTCTTCAAATACTTGAAAGGTTGTCACACAGAGGAGGGCCAGGATCTCTTCTCGATCCTCCCAGAGTGCAAGACACGGAATAATGGGCTCAAGTTAAAGGAAGCCAGATTCCGGCTGGACATCAGGAAAAACTTCCTGATTGTTAGAGCAGTACGACAATGGAACCAGTGACCTAGGGAGGTTGTGGGCTCTCCCACACTAGAGGCCTTCAAGAGGCAGCTGGACAACCATCTGTCAGGGATGCTTTAGGGTGGATTCCTGCATTGAGCAGGGGGTTGGACTCGATGGCCTTGTATCCCTATGAGGGGATACTCTATGAGGGGCCACCACAGAAAAGGCCCTCTCTGTTGTTGCCGTTCAACTTCCAGCCCTGTGCTTCCCTCGACTGTGGGTCTTATTCATTTTTCACTTCCCTGCAGCTACTGGCTCGTTCCGTCCAAGTACTCCACCACCGTGATGATCTTCGTGATGATGTTAAGTTTCTACTATTTCTCACGCCATGTGAGTAGACTGTCTGATTTCTAGTTGGAGCGATCCAGAATGTGCCGCTAGAACCATAGGTCAGCTCTCTACAACCATGTGGCCTCCTGATGTGGGCTTCAACTCCCATCAGCCACCATGGCCAGTGGCTGGGAATCCTGGGTGTTGTAGTCTGAAACATCTCGAGAGCACTTCATTGGAAAGGCTGCCAGAGGTGTCCCAGCGTGGCAGTCTTCCTTTGTTTCCCGAGCATCTCCTTGGCCATCTTGGTGTTCAACCTGAAGAGGCCTCCTGGACAGGTGTCTCAATTTGCCGAAGTCTTTGATTTAGAAGTCTCAGATCCTTCTGAGCAAATCAGAGGGAGAAATCCAGCATGCCGTGAACTGCCCAGACAGCTTTGCCTATTGGGCTGTGTAGAATTGTAATGAATGAATGAATGAACGGCACAAGATGCCTTCGTTCTCAAAACCTGAGAATTCAGATCCCTTTTGAAACCCAACACCCATTGTTGGCGTCTATAAAAACCGGTCCACGACACCAGTGTAAGGAGTGTGGTGGCTCTTCCTGGGGATATGTGTCTCTCTATCCATTGATAGAAAACTTCTTCGTGTTCAACGTATAACCCTTTTCAGAACATGAATGACCGGGGATGGGATGGGGTGGGATTTTCCTCGAATGTGCTTGTGGAACAATTCTCCATTGTGACCCTGGCTCTATTCTCCCAGAAGACAGACTGCTGTCTGTCTGGTAAAGTTGGCCCAGAAACTGGCGTGTTTTTCAACTACGAAGGAGCGAAGCATGAATGACTGGGTGATTTAGTCATAACCAAATGTCAATTTAATAGTCAGTGGTTGAGTAGTGATGGGAGGGCAATTCACTTTCATGTGTTCCGGTGGGTGTGGTGGTTGTGAAGTTGCCACGCCGTGCTCAACGTGGATCTAAGCCCCTCCTGGGAAGACCTTTGAATCCTAGATCTTCCCCCATGTGGCAGGTGGAGAAGCTGGCCAGGACTTTGTTCGTGTGGAAGATCGATGTTCACGACCAGAAGGAGCGCGTGTACGAGATGAGGCGCTGGAATGAGGCCCTGGTCACCAACATGCTGCCAGACCACGTGGCCCGTCACTTCCTCGGCTCTAAGAAACGGGACGAGGTGAGCGTTGGCGGGGCGGAGGGCCGGCTGCTGGAATGGGGCGTGCCCATCTGTGGCGCCCCAGAGCGCAGATTGGGAACCAGATTTGGGAGCCAGGTTTGGCCCTTGGAGTTGAGATTCTGCCCTCCCTGGCTTAGGGGATAATTGTTGCGCAAGAGTTCAGTGGCCCCTCCGTGTGCAGGTCCTGTATATCGATGCTGGGCAGGAACAATCGCAGGCAGCCATCGGTCTTAGGAGCCGGGCCGTAGCTCAGTGGTAGAGCACCTGCCCAAGGTCTCCGTTTCAGTCCCCGGCATCCCTCGTTTGAAGGATCAGGGAGGGGATGGAAAAGGCCTCTGTCTCTCTCTCTGCTTGAGTCCCTGGAGGGCTATGCCAGTCATCGTAGGTCAACCTTCCCCAGCCCTGTGCCCTCCAGATGCTTTAGACTACAAAACCCAGCATCCCTGACCATTAGTTAGACCATGGCACTGATGGGAGTTGATGTCCAACGCAAATGGACAAGTTGAGGAAGGCTGCAGTAGAGCATTCTAGGGTAGATGGTCACTCACCCCTGACCCTAGGCGGCTTGTGGTGTTCCAATTTCACCACGTTCGTGGGCTTTCCCATCCTGGTGCCCTCCAGATGTGCTGGACTGCAACTCCTACCATCCCCAGTTCAGGAAAAGCTGCCATAGAAATCTAGCCGACGATGGCTGAAACAGCAGGCTGAGCTGAACCAGCCTCTGGTCTCCAACATCTGTTCTTAAGGAAAGGATTACAGATTTCTCACATGCTTCTGTACATCCACTAAAAATCTAACCTCCAACCAGCCGACACACAGATGTCACTAGCTGTCAGATCTGTGTCCACATTTAAGGATGTGGATCTTGTCCATAACTGGGAATCTTGTGTGGGTCAATCTGTAAACACCTTGAAATCAATGCAGTGATTACTAGAAGCCAACATGGATTTGTCAAGAACAAATCCTGTCAGACTAATTTGATCTCATTTTTTGATCGGGTAACCTCCCTTGTGGACTGTGGGAATGCTGTGGACGTCATATATCTTATGTTTAGCCTGGAGAAGAGAAGACGGAGGAGAGACATGAGAGCACTCTTCAAATACTTAAAAGGTTGTCACACAGAGGAGGGCCAGGATCTCTTCTCGATCCTCCCAGAGTGCAGGACACGGAATAACAGGCTCAAGTTAAAGGAAGCCAGATTCCAGCTGGACATCAGGAAAAACTTCCTGACTGTTAGAGCAGTACGACAATGGAACCAGTTGCCTGGTGAGGTTGTGGGCTCTCCCACACTTGAGGCCTTCAAGAGGCAGCTGGACAACCCGCTGTCAGGGATGCTTTAGGGTGGATTCCTGCCTTGAGCAGGGGGTTTAACTTGATGGCCTTGTAGGCCCCTTCCAACTCTGCTATTCTGTGATTCTATGATTCACCTTCCGGCGCCCAATGCTCTCTTGGCCTGGACGATTGCTTAGCAGCCACCTCCAACCTCATGGTCCCTATTCATTGGTTCTTCAGGGCCCACCACTGTTGAAGGACCTGCTATAGCTTCCCTGCTGTAGGAGCATGGAGTAACGCAAACCCCAGGAGTCCCATGTGGCTTTCAGGCTCTGCAATGTCACGAATGCCACACTCGAGGCCTTCAAGAGGCAGCTGGACAACCATCTGTCAGGGAGGCTTTAGGGTGGATTCCTGCCTTGAGCAGGGGGTTGGGCTCGATGGCCTTAGTGGCTTCTTCCAACTCTACTAGTCTATGATTCTGTGATCTTTCCATCCCCAAAAGCTGCATCAATGGACGGTCTGCCTTCCTCTTACTTCTTTCCCTCTTCTTCCTTGCCCCTAATGTGCAGGAGCTGTACAGTCAGTCTTACGATGAGATCGGCGTCATGTTTGCCTCCCTCCCCAACTTTGCCGACTTCTACACGGAGGAGAGCATCAACAACGGCGGGATCGAGTGCCTGCGCTTCCTCAACGAGATCATCTCGGATTTCGATGCGGTGAGTCCTCCCGGAGGAGCAGCAAAGCCAGGCCGCTTGCCAGGGGCCCCCAAGGTCAACAACAAGGCAGACTTCAGGCTTGTGGGATCGATTTGTTTTGTTTTGTTGAAACCCCCAAATTCACCAGTTGGAGCCTGATGCAAAAGACAAACCCTCAAAATCCAAGAATTCTGGACCCAAGTATTTGTTTTGAGTAGCAGAACTGAACAGAGGACATACAGAAATATACTTTTCTTTAGCCTCTGTGAAGGTTTGAGTCCTACTGAGGCAAGGCAATAAAAGCACGTCTTAAAAGCCTGGAATTTTCTGTTGGGGAAGGGATACCCCTGAGAAGAGTAGTTTTATGTCTCTGGTTAAGGTTTATTTAGGGTGACCATAGAATCATAGAATCGCAGAGTTGGAAGGGGCCTGCAAGGCCATCGAGTTCAACCCCCTGCTCAATGCAGGAATCCACCCTAAAGCATCCCTGACGGATGGTTGTCCAGCTGCCTCTTGAATGTATCTCTAGTGTGGGAGAGCCCACAACCTCCCCAGGTAACTGGTTCCATTGTCGTACTGCTCTAACAGTCAGGAAGTTTTTCCTGATGTCCAGCTGGAATCTGGCTTCCTTTGACTTGAGCCCGTTATTCTGTGTCCTGCACTCTGGGAGGATCGAGAAGAGATCCTGGCCCTCCTCTGTGTGACAACCTTTTAAGTATTTGAAGAGTGCTCTCATGTCTCCCCTCCATCTTCTCTTCTCCAGGCTAAACATGCCCAGTTCTTTCAGTCTCTTCCATATGAAAAGGAGGACAGGACTCCTGTATCTTTTGTAACAGTTGTATTGAAAAGGGAATTTCTGCAGGTGTCATTTGTATATATGGAGAACCTGTTGAAATTCCCTCTTCATCACAACAGTAAAAGCTGCAGGTGCCCTGCCCTCTTTTAAATCTGGTCACTCTAGTATAGCTCCTGCAGCATTAAGTGGTGTGATGAAGAGGGAATTTCACCAGGTTCTCCATATATTCAAATGACACCTGCTGAAATTCCCTTTTCTATGCAACTGTTAAAGATACAGGAGCCCTGTCCTCCTTTCCATAGGGTCACCCTAGTTTATTCCCTAGTTAAGTTTCATTTCCTCAAAGTGGGAACTTGACTTTCTGTCTGGAGGAAAGAAGGTATAAAAGAATGAGAGCCAGCCAGGGACCAGACCCAGACCAATACCATAAGGAAGGAGCAGAAAGAAGCAGCTTAGGGTAAAAGAAGTTGCATTTTTGCAATTCTTATTTCCTTTTAATGCCTTTTATATTTATTTCTCAGCTCTATTGACTAAACATGTTTCTTGTAATTTGGTTGTTTTAATTCATTGGTAAACTGTTGTGTTAAGCCATAAGTGTTTGGAGTGCCACTCACCCCACATCTACAGCCTAAAGCTCACATTACTGGGCGGAGAAGGTAAAAAGAAGGAAGGTGGGACTCTTAAAGAGGCAGAGATCCTTAAGTCGTTGCTCAGGGGGTCCAGGTCATAAGAGGAACCCTGACAGCTTCACCTGCCCCAAAATTGTCTTTGTTTCAGCAGTATAATTTTGTATAATTTTGTTGTTGTTTAAAACTTTGGGAGCCTGACATTCTTTCTGATCTACTGCAAGTCACACACAGAGATCTCCCAGTAGATTTTATTTTATTTATTTATTTATTTATTTATTACATTTTTATACCGCCCAATAGCCGAAGCTCTCTGTGCGGTTCACAAAAATTAAAACCATCATAAAACAACCAACAGGTTAAAAGCACAATTACAAAATACAGTATGAAAAGCACAACCAGGATAAAAACCACGCAGCAAAATTGATATAAGATATACAGAGTTAGAACAGTAAAATTTAAATTTAAGTTAAAATTAAGTGTTAAAATACTGAGAGAATAAAAAGGTCTTCAGCTGGCGACGAAAGGAGTACAGTGTAGGCGCCAGGTGGACCTCTCTGGGGAGCTCATTCCACAACCGGGGTGCCACTGCAGAGAAGGTCCTCCTCCTGGTAGCCACCTGCCTCACTTCCTTTGGCAGGGGCTTGCGGAGAAGGGCTCTGTAAATGATCTTAGGGTCTAGGCAGGTACATATGGGAGGAGGTGTTCCTTCAAATAGAAAGGAAAGGAAAGGAAAGGAACCTCTCGTGCAAGCACTGATTCATTACTGACTCTTGGAGGGACACCAGCTTTCGCTGTCATTTTCTTGGCAGGCCTTTTTGCGGGGTGGTTTGCCGTTGCCTTCCCCGGCCATTATTACCTTTCCCCCAGCTAGCTGGGTACTCATTTTACCGACCTCGGGTGGATGGATGGCTGAGTCAACCCGAGCCGGCTGCCTGAAACCAGCTTCCGCTGGGATCGAACTCAGGCCGTGGGGAGTTTCAGCTGCAGAAACTGCTGCTTTACCGCTCTGCTCCACACGAGGCTCATTCCTTCAAATAACCTGGCCCCAAACCGTTTAGGGCTTTAAATGTTAATACCAGCACTTTGAATTGGGTCAATCAGATCCTGATTGACCTTCTCTGCATTATGCTGGTCCAACCATCTGGCTGCCTTCTGCTCTGCTACTGCACCTTCTTTGCTACCCAAGAGATAGGCAGAATGCAAGGAGCCAGATGCCAGCAGGGCTGTGATCATGACTAGGGTGACCCTATGGAAAGGAGGACCGGGCTCCTGTAACTTTAACAGTTGCATAGAAAAGGGAATTTCAGCAGGTGTCCTTTTTATATATGGAGAACCTGGTGAAATTCCCTCTTCATCACCACAATTAAAGGTGCAGGAGCTATACTAGAGTGACCAGATTTAAAAGAGGGCAGGGCACCTGCAGCTTTAACTGGTGTGATGAAGAGGGAATTTCACCAGGTTCCCCATATATAAAAAGGACACCTGCAGAAATTCCCTTTTCAATGCAACTGTTAAAGATACAGGAGCCCTGTCCTCCTTTTCATATGGTCACCCTAATCATGACAAGATCGGCCAAGGTGGCCTCTGCGAAGTAAGAGGGGACGGGCGAGTAGAAGGACCCAGGTCCCATCAGCACTGAGCTTCAGAACCTAGTTTGCATGTGAGCACTGCACTGGGACACTCTAATAAAAAGGGTCCCAGTAGTTCAAATACATCCCTAGAAATACTAATGGCACATCCTATAATGGAATCACCAGCTTGTTGAATTGGCTTTGGGTGCCATTAAAAAGTTCCTGAAATTGCCCACGGTCCAGTCCTCACACCTGCTCCACGGGAGGGATGCTTGCTTGGAAGTGCCTGGCTGTCCAATTTGCTCCACGTATGGAAAGTCAGGGTCAAACCACACACAGTACACAGGAGATGTGTGGTTACTTTCGTGACATGTTTTTTTTCTTCCCGTAACAAAATGCAGAAAGTGAGTTGGGTAGAGCAGTGGTGTTTTTTGATCAGAGCAGTGGGGTTACCTGTTCCTCCGCACCTCATCCTACATACAAACAGCGGCTCCGTGCCTCCTGCCTGCATCATATCACGTCATGCTTGTATGCATATTTGCTGCATTTATATACAGTCTTTCTGCCAAAGTGCTCAAGGTGGCTTACAACCTAAAGTATTTCTGAAAATATTAAAAATTAAATTTTAAGAGTTCAAAATTGAAAATAATAAAACAGCAGAATTCCCTCAGGCCGTTGCCGACTCTTCTGAAGCTGGAGGTCTTTTTATGTGCTCGGTGGGGTGAAGAGGGTATGTATGCCAGCTGCTCTACCAGGTATCGGCTGCGTTCGGACAACACAAAAAACAACGGTGGTTTAAGTCGTCAACCGTTAAGACGACAACCGTTCTTGTGTTGTCTGTCGGGCAGAAATCACCCCACGGTTGACTATTTCCCCAAAATACCCAACGGAGGGGAAAAAAACACTCTGCAGAGTTCCCTAGTCACATTACCATTGGTTAGCGTGTTGTCTGTCAGGCTCCGTGGACTATTTTGCCCCGTTGAGTTGACTATTCCGGCTCTCTACAGAGTCCTCTGGCAAGAGTGACCAAAGCAGTGGCTGCCGCTCTAGTCCAGCCGGCAGAACTAGCAATGGCTGATGGGATATCAGCGGGAGGACTTGGGTGGAGAGAGGGCGGGGGATGGGTCAATCAAACACACAGTTGACTAATGGTCAACTCGACATTGGGGTTAATCCACTCTACGGTTGATTATAATCTTGTTGTGTGGGGAATACCCCTTTGATAATCAACCCTGGAGTTGTGTTATCCAAACGCAGCCATTGATGATAGAGGGAGATTGTTGGCCCAGTAAGAGCATGGAACGGCCTTTGGTGTCAACATTTCTATCAACCCCATGGCACCCCCAACCAATTTCCCTAACTGGTTTGTTTGACCTCTATAATTATGGAGGTGGGGGGTCCCTTTGTCCCCTTGATTCTCACAGCTCCTGGACGATCCCCAGTTCCGGTGCATCACCAAGATCAAAACTATTGGTAGCACCTACATGGCGGCATCTGGAGTGACCCCGGACGTCAACACCAATGGCTATAACAACACTGTGAAGGTAAGCAGAGGGGGCGGAACACTGCACGTCGCCTTCGGTGTCCAAGAATGTGTGCCGTGGGTATACTAACCAAGGCCGCCTGCAATTACTTCCTCTGTGGGTCAAACCTGGTTCCCCCCTCACTTCACAACAAAATTGACAGCTGAAAGGGCCAATGAATCAAATGCCAATTCAGAAATCTATTTCGTTCATCCCCCTCTACTTTAGGTGGGCTGCCTGTTGTGTTTTTAGTAAGTGCTAAATTTTTAGTTAATCAAAACAAGAAGATACCCACTTATTCATTAATTTAAGTGGTTATCACTCATTGATTTATTCAATTAACTCCCCCCCCTCTTTCTTTAAAACCATTGAAAAACTGCTCTGTAGAGGAACCAGGTGGATGGTTCATGACAGCACCTGTTTCAGCCAGTCAACACAGTGCAGAGCTTGGTTCTCCTGTAAAACATGCGGGACCAGTTTCTTCGATGCACAACCCGACATAGACGCTTTTACCTCCATGTCTGAGTGTTATATGCAAAGTTGGCTTCTGAAAAGATGGCCATCCGGGTGCGCCCCGGCTCCACTGTCTTGAGTGGCTGGGTTTCAGTACAGCTGTGCGAGATAATCTCCGTGTTGGTGCCGCCCCCTTCCCCAGGAGTGCTGCTATTTTGAAATAAGTTGTGGCCCATCTATTAGGATTGTTTACCAGCAAACAGATCTGGCTTTGCACAGGTTGGAGCAGCCCGTAGTTCGATACAGGAAAAGCCTTCGAGGGAATGTGCTCAGCTATCAGAGATGCATTGTGCCCACCCTGTCTTAAGTGAAGCCTTGCCCACTGGCAAACCTGGGCACAACACCTACACCCCTTTGCTATTAAATTATTATTATTATTATTATTATTATTATTATTATTATTATTAATAATAATAATAATAATAAATTTATTTCTTACCTGCCTCTCCATTTGGATCGAGGCAGAGAACAACAGTAAGTATAAAATACATAAAATACTGATTAAAAACATTGTATACCTTGTTAAAACATCCTAAAAGCATCCTAAAATTCCACTGGATAGGCCTGCCGGAAGAGATCAGCCTTGATCGCTTTCTTGAATGCTAAGAGACTGTTAAGCTGACGAGTCTCCTCCGGCAGGCCATGCCACAGTCTGGCAGCAGCAGAAGAGAAGGTCCTCTGGGTAACAGTTGTTAATCTAGTTTTTGCTAGCTGAAGTGGATTCTTCCCAGAGGACCTGAGTGTGCGGGGTGGATTGTACGGGAGAAGGCGATTCCGCAGGTAGCCTGGACCCCCAAACCATGTAGGGCTTTAAAGGTGATAACCAACACTTTATACTTCGCCCGGAAACTAATTGAGGACTGACATTTGTTCCTCTAGTTCAAGTGACAGAGCTTTGAAAAGGAGCCGGGAACCGCCCAGAGAGCTTCGGCTATTGGGCTGTATAAAAATGTAATAAATAAAGAAATAAGCTGTAGACTACTCCCGTAGGGTTTACGGAGAAGGTCCCGCGTACCCAGTTTTATTTGTTCAAGGCTTTGAAAGGAAAGAGGGGTGGGGAAATTCTCTCAGAATTAGGAAGTGAGCTTTAAAAACGTCCGCAAAAGTAATGAATTATATTTGATTGCATGTAACTTGGGAGTTTTGGACCCTGGACCCTGTGCAAAATAGGTCATCATCATAAAGGCGTGGGTGGATTTACTGCTCAGAATTGGAGAACTGGTTGTGTGGGTTGGGTGTGGAGAAGGTCTCCCTCCTGGGAGTTTAGCTTTTCTGCTATTTATGTTGTTGTTGTTGTTGTTGTTGTTGTCTTTTGCTCTCATCAGAAGGAAGAACTTTCAGAAAAGGAGCGCTGGCAACATTTATCGGATCTTGCTGACTTTGCCTTGGCCATGAAGGAGACATTGATGAACATTAACTACCAATCCTTCAATAACTTCATGTTGCGAATAGGCAAGTGGGCTTCGCTCCCTGTGTGTGTGTGTGTGTGTGTGTGTGTCTTTGTGTGTATTCCAAATACACACACACACTCTCTGGAATATGAATTAATTCTGGGCTCAGAGAACCTCTGAAAAGAAATTCGGGAGAGGACATTGGAAGCTCTTACATAGTGTGGAGAAAGTGGGGAGGTATTTTTCTCCCTTTTAGTGGTAGAACGTGGGATCACCGAACGACATTGATTTGGAACCAGAGTCTGGACAAGCAAAAGGAAGCCCTTCCGCTGGAGGCTCCAATGTCAGTGAGAGTGGGGAATCCGCTTCGGGTTTTAGTCAGAACTCTAAAGGAGCTGTCCAAGGTGCGGAAGCGCCACTGACATGGCACCTTGGACAGCCCCTTTAGAGTTCTGACTAAAACCCGGAGCGGATTCACTTCCCCACTGACATGGCATCTTGGACAGCTCCTTTAGAGTTATGACTAAAACCCAGAGCGGATTCACCGCCCCACTGACATGGCATCTTGGACAGCTCCTTTAGAGTTCTGACTAAAACCCGGAGCGGATTCACCGCCCCACTGACATGGCACCTTGGACAAGTTGGACAGAACTTTAGAGTTCTGACTGGTTCTGCCTGAATCTCAGAGTGGATTCACCACCCCACTGACATCAGAGCCTCCACTGGGTCCTTCTTCTCACAATCCATAATAAAGGTATGGACTTTACTGCTGCAAACCATAGAATCATAGAATAGTAGAGTTGGAAGGGGCCTCTAAGGCCATCGAGTCCAACCCCCTGCTCAATGCAGGAATCCACCCTAAAGCCTCCCTGGCAGAGGGTTGTCCAGCTGCCTCTTGAAGGCCTCTAGTGTGGGAGAGCCCACCACCTTCCTAGGTCATGGGTTCCATTGTCATGGTGCTCTACCAGGGTGAGAGCTGTTGGCTTAGAGAAGTTTAAAGGAGGACAGGACCAACGCATGGAGAAGCAGCAGGAAGATATGTCAATGGCTTCATACTCCAAGTACAGGGGCAGTCTAGCTGCCAATTGCTGGGGAGCGACAGCAGACACTGGCTCTTGCCCCCATGTCCTGCTCTGGGCTCCTCAGAAGCTTCTGGTTAGGGTCTTTGCTCTCGTTCAGCAGGGATTTTTCTGATGCTCTTAAGCTTCTCCTGACCCCAGTCTTAACCAGGCCCCGAGCATGGGGCTGAAGCCTTGGAAAATGCATTTCCTTAACTTGAATGTGTTTTTTACTCTCTCTTTTCATGGTGTGGACAGGCATGAACAAAGGAGCGGTGCTGGCGGGAGTCATTGGTGCCCGCAAACCTCACTACGACATTTGGGGGAACACGGTGAACGTGGCCAGCCGGATGGAGTCCACAGGTGTCATGGGGAATATACAGGTGGGGCCAGCGAGGGAGTTTGTGGAAGGGGTGAGAGAGAACATAAATGCAATCAAGGCAGGGAGGGGGTTAAGGCTGCAGACCCTGTCCGCTAAGAGCAGGACTTTGAAACTGGGTTGCAGGCGTACATGAGATCTAGCCGCCTCTTGTGGACTACGATGCTGACACACAGGTGGATCGCGCCACCTGCAGAGGGTCCCCCATTCATTCACTTCAGCTCAGGTGACAACAGCAAGTCTGTGTACGGCTGCCAGTGAGCATCTGTGGAGCCTCCGCTGAAATGAACTAAGAGGAGTGGAGCGCCTACAACCTCCCAGAGCGGGACAGAGAAGTGGCGATCCGTTTCCTTGGTTTCGGGGGACCGTGCTTCCAGGCAAGGATGCTTAGGATCGTAGCCTAATGGTCTAGTTCAGCCTTCCTCAACCCGGGGCGCTCCAGATGTGTTGGGCTGCATCTCCTAGAATGCCCCAGCCAGCTGGCTGGGGCATTCTGGGAGATGCAGTCTAACACATCTGGAGCGCCCTGGGTTGAGGAAGGCTGGTCTAGTTTGAAAATAGTTGCACTAAAAGGGGCGACCCAAGTGATCAGATTTCATTAAGCCCGTCCCATTTCATTCCACCTGCACAAGTGTGCGTTAGTGCAAATTTGCATAAATTCTTCCCCCACCAAAGTAAAAAAAAAAAATGGTCTGCAAGTCCATGGAATCCACATGAGTGGGGGGATAGCCAGTGTGCTGCAGAGTCTTAAGCTTGGATTCACAGAAATACAAACACATTTGAATAACTTACGGATCTCTCTGTCATCTTTACCTTCAGGGAATACTTTTTGTTTCGGCTTCTGCCATTAATACGTAAGCCTCACGGAGGGTTCTGGGGCATCTTCTAGGAATCACACTCAGGCTCATGTGGAACGTCAGTCAGAGCTTTTGCCCTGCTTGAAATCAGAGTGTACTCTAAAGTACACCCAACACCCCTAATGATGCATAGTGTAAGGCAGCCTTCTCCCAGTGATCCAAAGGGCCAGGAATGATGGAAGTTCTACTCCTATATACAATGCATGCAAAAAGAAGGAAGGCAGTAGTATAATCTAATGTTCCAAAGTGACAAGCCACACTACTCCACAATATATACAGGGCTAGATAATGAACATTAACCTTATCTATTTACAAATATACCTGATGTATCACCTGCACGATCATAGATGGCAACTCTGCATACAATTTACTCATAAGACAATCTGGCCAGCGAGATCACGTTACGCCAGTCCTTTTACAACTTCATTGGCTGCCAGTCCAGGTCCGGGCCCGATCCAAAGTGCTGGTATTGACATTCAAAGCCCTAAAAGGTTTGGGGCCAGGTTATTCGAAGGAACGCCTCCTCATGTATGTACCTGCCCAGACCTTAAGATCATCTACAGGGGCCCTTCTCCATGAGCCCCTGCTAAAGGAAGTGAGGCAGGTGGCTACTAGGAGGAGGGCCTTCTCCGCTGTGGCACCCCGGCTGTGGAATGCGCTCCCCAGAGAGGTCCGCCTGGCGCCTACACTGTACTCCTTTCGTCGCCAGCTGAAGACCTTTTTATTCTCTCAGTATTTTAACACTTAAAATTTTAACTTAAATTTAAATTTTACTGTTCTAACTCTATATTTTAATCTTATATCAATTTTGCTGCGTGGTTTTTATCCTGGTTGTGCTTTTTATACTGTATTTTGTATTTGTGTTTTTAACCTGTTGGTTGTTTTATGATGGTTTTAATTTTTGTGAACCGCCCAGAGAGCTTCGGCTATTGGGCGGTATAAAAATGTAATAAATAAATAATAAAAAAAATCTTTTTACAATAAATACTTTCTAATATACAATATACATATATCACAGTCACAGTTTTAAGATACAGTCAAGTGCAGGTAATGACATCAAAGTAGTACCGTTTCAACTATACAGCTGCCATTTGCGTTTCTCCAAGCTTGAGGCATATCGGCTGTTTTTCATTTTGGAGGCTTCAACCTCACAATAATCTTTGGAGGTGTCTAACCCACAATAATTAACTGGGTTCAGCTGGCTCGTCGTTTGTTGCGTTTCTTCCGTCGACGCTACCGTGCAAACAGGATAATAATCCGGAGACCTGTCAAGTTCATAATGCTGATAAGAATCAAGAAAATAAACAAACGTAATCTTGTACTAGAAATATAGTTGAAACAGTATTGACTGTATCTTAAAACTGTGACTGTGATATATGTATACTGTGTATTAGAAAGTATTTATTGTAAAAAGATGATTGTCTTATGAGTAGAATCATAGAATAGCAGAGTTGGAAGGGGCCTACAAGGCCATTGAGTCCAACCCCCTGCTCAATGCAGGAGTCCACCCTAAAGCATCCCTGACAGATCCTTGTCCAGCTGCCTCTTGAAGGCCTCTAGTGTGGGAGAGCCCACAACCTCCCTAGGGAATTGGTTCCATTGTCGCACTGCTCTAACAGTCAGGAAGTTTTTCCTGACGTCCAGCTGGAATCTGGCTTCCTTTAACTTGAGCCCGTTATTCCGTGTCCTGCACTCTGGGAGGATCGAGAAGAGATCCTGGCCCTCCTCTGTGTGACAACCTCTTAAGTCTTTGAAGAGTGCTATCATGTCTCCCCTCCATCTTCTCTTCTCCAGGCTAAACATGCCCAGTTCTTTCAGTCTCTCTTCATAGGGCTTTGTTTCCAGGCCCCTGATCATCCTGGTTGCCCTCCTCTGAACACGCTCCAGCTTGTCTGCGTCCTTCTTGAATTGTGGAGCCCAGAACTGGACGCAGTACTCTAGATGACGCCTAACCAGGGCCAAATAGAGAGGAACCAGGACCTCACGTGATTTGGAAGCTATACTTCTATTTGTAAATTGTATGCACAGCTTGCCATCTATGATCGTGCAGGTGATACATCAGGTATATTTGTAAATAAATAAGGTTAATGATCCATAGCTAGCCCTGTATATATTGTAGAGTAGTGTGCCTTGGGCACTTTGGAACATTAGGGAGTTCTACTCCAACATATGGAGAAGGTGCCAGACTGGAGAAGGATCCATTGCAGTGGGTGAGCTGGCTGTATTTCAAGTGTCCGCCGTGACAGCTCATCTCACAGAAGAAGTGGCGATAAAATTGTGAGGAAGCCCTGCGCTGTCCAGAACTTAAGGGTGGACACAACACTCTACCAGCATGCTGAGATAGGGAGCGAGGCCTGCTTGCATTTTGCACCGACAATCCCTGCCAGCCTCCAATTTGCCAGCAGGGTGTGTTGCTGAAACATCTGGGCCAGGATCAGGGGTTCCAAAGGTTGCGCCTGCATACATAACCCAACTCCCCCACCTGAACTTTACCAGGGGGTCCGGACATCATTGCCTTCGGTTTGTGACCCTCCCATGTTTTTCCACCCCTTCCATCCTTTTCCTTGCAAGCAAATTCCATTAAGGAAGAGAAGAGGAATAGTTGCACAAGGGTCATTTGATGGGTCCTCTTAGGAGCTCTTTGTCTGGAAGCATGAGTTCCAAATTATTATTATTATTATTATTTATTTATATAGCGCCATCAATGTACATGGTGCTGTACAGAGTAAAACAATAAAATAGCAAGACCCTGCCGCATAGGCTTACATTCTAATAAAATCATAATAAAACAATAGGAAGGGGAAGAGAATGCACCAAACAGGCACAGGGTAGAGTAAAACTAACAGTATAAAAGTCAGAACAAAATCAAGTTTTAAAAGCTTTAGGAAAAAATGATCTTCTTGTGGTCTTATCTTGCGTTCCCTGGGCTGTGTGACCAATCACATGCCATTGCAATCTGCATACGTATTTTCTGCCATTGGTGGCATGTTCTATGCACAAACAATATCCCCCCTCCCCTTGTTTTATTACAGGATGCAGCATAATCTCTGCAAGGGCACTTATTATTTGGCTCAGATCATTAGTAGAAGAGGTGGGTGGGTGTTGACCCAACACAGATCAGGATAAAGGTTAGCCGCCCAAGACTGGTCGGGAAGCCCTGGCCACGCCAGATAGGTGCATCCACGTGTGTTCTCACTTCTGCAGGTGGTGGAAGAGACTCACTTCATCCTGAAGGAGTACGGCTTTCGCTTTGTGCGTCGGGGCCACATCTACGTCAAAGGCAAAGGCGATCTGTTGACCTACTTCATGAAAGGGCGCGAGAAGCAAGGTTCCTTCATCAACGGCTCCTGCGTGACTTTGCCCCACCAGGTGGTCGACAGCTCTTGAAGCGTCTCAAGCGCTGCACGCAGGTTACTGAGAGGAGCAGGTGTCTCCAAGGTGCCCAAAGGCAAGCAGTTTTCAGCACCTGACGTGCCAGACGGGAGATTGCTATAAACACCTCTAACATGATTAGATTTACAGGAAACCAACCCCTTCACCCCTCCCTTTCTTCTCGAAGGCTTATTATTTGGCGAGGCTCCCTTGGCCATCAGTGTCCGCATTTGCCTCCTGATGTATCTGCGGGAACGGGAGGAATTCCTGCCCATTCTGCACGTCTGTGGCCTCTTGCACATTTGGGACTGGAATTGGGAGCAGGGAATAGAATCGTAACTGCAGCATCGCTTGGGTAGATCACCGTGGCTATGTTAGTCCAAGTGAGCGCCAGGCACTGTGGCTTTGCTATAATAAATACAAACTCAGGATGGCTAAAGTAAATACAAACTCAGGATGGGTACTAACAGCAAGCAGATGAGCTGTGCCACGCTTGGGCCGTTTGTTCTTAGTTCACGTGGGCTCACCTTTGCCGCAAAACCACTGTAGGTAAGTAGAAGAAAAAGAAGAGCAAGTGCAATCTATTTCTTTTGTCTATAAAAAAGATGTCCTATTTCAAATATATAAATATATATATATAAATATATATATAAAAAGATACAGATTAACTTTATATTTTTAATTGTGTCTTAATTCTGAA
Organism: Elgaria multicarinata webbii; assembly: GCF_023053635.1. Taxonomy (NCBI): domain Eukaryota; kingdom Metazoa; phylum Chordata; class Lepidosauria; order Squamata; family Anguidae; genus Elgaria; species Elgaria multicarinata. The sequence goes on along the minus strand of NC_086174.1, from coordinate 4,734,904 downwards.
AGTGAGGTGCCTCTTTCAGGCTGCACCTTTGCATCTTTTGCTGCCCTCACCTCTGCTGATGCTTTGAAAGGAAGAGATTTATACAGCCTGGTTCAAGACTGTTTTTTATTAAGAGCTTTCATCCGATTGTTATGCTGGAATAAAAAGGCGTAACCGTTTCTCAATAGAATCAGTTTGATTTTAATGTTATGCTGTGTCTTATTTTCCTTTGGGGAGCAGTGGGTCAGTCACTTCACTGAGGGGGTGCTGAGAAGGTGCCATTACAGTACAGGGCTATATTACACAGCTGCGGCATTTAGATTGATGGCTGTACTGGCTTCAGCGTGGCAGGTGTTTGGGAATGGCAACTTTCGTTTAAAGACGAGCAAGTTTCTGGATCCCAGAGTAGCGAAGCGAAGGTTTACGAATATAAATAGATCAAGAGTAGGTAAACATGGGTCGTAGCCCACAGGTGGACTGCTGCTCAATTTTAGGTGAACCACCTAGCTAGCGCCCACTGACTGGCGAGATCCTTGAAGAATAAAAACCCAGGCTAGGTAGACGTTACTTTGATCCAGCAGGACAGTTGTGTTAAGCAAAAGGGCAGCCTCAGGATCACTTAACACAGGTGATGTACGTGCCTTAACTGGTAAGAAATTGGTAAGAGATCCTGAGTATGTACTCGGGCTTTGTCAATTTAACACACATCAGGGATTCAATTTTTTTTTAAGTGGTGTATTCAAGAGTGAAGGTGGCAGACTCTTTCACACGTGATTAAGAACTCTACAGATCTAGAACATACTAAACATTCCTACTACAATTCATTCTGCCGTTTATTCCGCAGTCGATTTGTAAAAATGAGGCGTCAGAACTATGCCTGGCTAAAGCCAAACCCACTTTGTCCTAGGCTTATGGGGGGGGCTTAGCTGTGGGAACGCAAAACTTCGGCCACACTCAGTAAAATGAAATGAGGCACTTTTGACCTTCACAACCTGTTCTGTGTGATTTCGGCATTTAAATGGGGAACAACACTACAGAGGGTTTAAGGCACCCATGGCATGGAAATACAAGCCTCCCTTGCCCTGGGCTCATAAGCCTGGGTGTGTCTCAAACATCACAGGTGGGTCCATCTCCATCAGTTCAGTAAAGGACACTGCTAGGGAGCTGATTCATCAACAAGACCCTTGTTCGGTCCCAATTGTTCAACTCCTGGTACACACACATGATTATAGTTTGGGCCAGGCACATGGTAAGATGGAATCCTTATGACCTACCGTTTTACTTCTCCTGTACAGAGCACCCAATTGGAAGCAATGGGATCAGGTCCATCCACTGCATCCAACCAGATCTTCAAAGTGCAAACCAGGATCAGCTTCATCTCTGATAAAACCATGAATGATAGGTGGTTCATTTTGAACTAGCCAATGGTTAAAAAGGAGCAAGTGGTGAATCTATTGAAGGAAACTGTGCCATAGAATCAAAGGGGTCAGACCCCTTAATTTACCTGACACACACCCCTCCTCAGCTCACCCACCAGCACTAACTACATCACATCTAAGATCTGATTAAAATTCCAGCAGTAGCAGGCTATTTAATAAGTAGCAATTTAAAACAATCATTAGCAGTAATAAGTTAATTTTATTTGGTGAATTCGTTTATTTATAGTGACTTTATTGGCACTGGTACATTAAACGAAATGAAACTGCAGGATAGTTAACTCTGGGGTTAAACAAGGCCATAAATAACAGGACTAAAAAAAATGCTTTACTGGAAAGACTAATATTTACTTGCCCAAACTAATTAATATCCTGTTTTGACCAGCATAATCGTTATTGAACTATATAGAAAGCACTTAAAAAGTCAACTTGTAAGGCAAAACTCCCACTAATGGAGTATTTAATTAAATCATCTACCATCCCCACTCAGGAAGTAGTGTTGTGCTCTTCAGTTTGCATTTACTACCAAATGTAAACTCAAGTGAACAAGCAAGTACTCAAATAAATAAAACTGGCAGAATAACTAATTATTTCTTACATTTCTATCTCACCCAATAGCTGAAGCTCAACTATGGGGTGTCCCAGAGGGAATAGTCTCTTGGTTTTATCTACCTTTCCAGACGTGGAAGTCATTAGAGCACTCTGGAGTGCTTGCAGGAACATCTTGGTTGGGGCCATTCATCCAACATAAATGACACACACAGGGTCAGGCTAGAGAGCCAAGTCTCACGGAACGTAAGATTGCGGAGTGCTGGGGAGTTGGGTAGCAGTCAACGTCTCCCATCCTTGCTCGCTCACTGTAACATTGACTGCCAAAACCGAATCAGCTATTATTTGTCTGTCTGTCCCAACAGTCCTGGGTGTAACCAGAAACCTGCATAGAGCCTAATCCGTTTACGCCTGTGATTTCCTCAGTTCCATGTTAAGGCAGACTTCAAGCCAGGTTTTGTCCCCTTGGCTTTTTGTAATATTTTGCCTGACGAAGATCTCAAAAGCTTGCCCACAATTTCATGCATATTTGGTATGGTCCTATTAAAGATACTGCCAGTCTGTGAACTTTGGGATTTTTTTCCTCCGGGACCACTATGACTTACTTGGTCTTTATAGCCATGCATTACTGCTTAGTATTTGACCACCTTACCACTTGAATGTTTGTGCTTAGGAACCACTGGTATGAATCTTAATATTAAGTTATATTGTTAATACGGATTTTTCTTAGTAGCAACGCCGCTCAGGGAAAGGCTGTAGCTCTGCAGCAGAGCACATGCTTCCAAGGCAAAAGGCCTCGGGTGTCTCCACTTGAAAAGTTCACAGGCAGCCGAATTCGGAAAGGGCCCTGCCCAGTCCCTTGGAAAGCTGCTACCAGTCAGAGCAGACAACATTGAGATAAATGGAACAATGGCTGGCCTTGGTACAAGGCAGCTTCATATGTTGGTAATGAATGATAAATGGAACAATGGTTGGCCTTGTACCTAAATTGAACCATGCCCATAGTTTCTCTGCAGCTGCAGAGGCAAGAGCCATCTGGCCTCACTCATTTGCCAAGGAAAGATGGACTGTTGGAAGCTCATACTCTCTCTCTCCCAACAAGAGGCAAATCATTTGGAGAGGAGTGGGTGTCGTCTCTTTTTAAATATAAAAGGTAAGTAATGCTTATCAGCTGCCAACAGCCCTTGGAATGGGGTAGGACAGAGGGCACCATAGGCCAATAGGGGTGCTTTTAACTCTGGCAAAACTCTGGAGTGTTTACCATCAGTTCCTACTTGGAATTTACAAGGGGAGAAATGAAATGGCAAAACTAATAGAGATTGTACAATTAAGGAAAGTAAGAAAGCAGCAACAAGCATTTGAATTAAGCTGATCGCCTTTTATTAACTTCTCTAAACAAGATAGCCTTGACATTAATAAGCACAAGTGCTTTAAGATAATGCTATAGAATTTTGTATGCCTTTCCCATTAAGCCTGCTTTGATGTCACATCACTTCACATATGAGCAATTCATTTGTTCTATTATGTTGCAAAAATTATGTATAAACTAGTACAAATTTTAAATTAAAAAAGATTGAAAGCCATATTCTATATTAAATGTTGTTTACAAAATTTCAAATCACTTCTGCAAAACAGTCAGCTGCTTTTGAAATAGCATCTGAGTGTCCTCAATGAGGGCCAAGCCTCAGTCCAAGGCCAATTCTCTGGGAAACGCCAAGGAAGGCTTCCTCTTCCTCTGTTTTCAGGCCTGCAGGATCAGAGCTTCAGGGGTAGGCTCAGCAGCAAAACTGGCGCTCCTGCATGGATGGTGCCACATGAATATGCTTCCATCCCACTCATGGTATTTGTAGTAGGCAGGATTCTCACACCAAAGCGTCACAGGAAGCACTAAGATTACTATACGGGAGCCGATTAATAAATGGGTATTGAGAAGTGAAAAGGCTTCCACTCCATCTCGTCCTGACTCAGCTAGAGGTTGCTTGCTAATCAAACAAGATTTCGCTGCCACGTGCTTCCATCTCTCTTCAGATTCCTAATGTAACTTTGAAAGCGCAAACTTTTCCCATTAGGCTAAAGTGTCCCCAAGAAGCTTGCCGTTGGACTGAAGACAGCCCATAGTTACGTACATGGTGGAGGTTTTCTGGGTAGGAAAGAGCTGTAGTACTCAGAGATGCTTCTTGCCCTCCCTTCCTGGAGAGAGAGAGAGAATTTACACAGCAGCGGCCTCCGTGGGAATCCTGTGGCCGCCAGGAGGCACAGCTGTGGACGGGGCAGGCAATTCCAGTGCAATGGATTGACTCAGATTTTCTGCTGACGCTGTGATGGAGCTGAAGACCTCATGAAGAGGCTTCTCATGGAACAAGGCCAGATGAACTGCTGCCATCTCTGCCAAAGATGCTGGAGCATCTTCTGTTGAAGAAAAGCAAAGAACAGGAGTCAGCAGTTCAGTGAACGGGAAGAGTTTGCTTTCCCCTCACCCGTGCCAAATCTATTCCTTTGCTCCAGACTTTTGATGGCCAACTAAAATATTAATGCTAAACACGACAAGAGTCCTTGGGATTTTACTGTCTAGCTGTCATATGGTACTCCATTATCAACCCAATCGCAAGCGGTTGTTCTCTCACCTTTACATTTGACAGTGATGTCGGTTGGTCGGTCGCTCACAGGATCTCCATAAGTGAGTTTTGCTGTGAAAGGAAAACTCCTGTCTTCTCTTGTCACACTGTAGGTAAATTCCAACAGGTTGCACAAGGGATTTCCCAGTAAGCGTCCTTCAAGGAAAGCAGCAAAGTGCTCCTGCAAGCAAAGGAGGATCTTACCCAGACCGTCAACTTCAGAGGCTAGATGAGGTACAGGGAGTGACTCTCAGCAAAGGTCTTCTCTGAGTCTGGTGACAACCAAGGTGCTCACTCCCTCTCATCAGGCACCTGTTTCTTATTTTGGGGGACCAGGGGAAGACTTTCTTATTCTCTCAGGCTTTTAAAAGATGTTTATGTTTTGAAGGTTCTTAGGGGGAGGAGGAGTTGTATAATGTTGGAACTCTGATGTTGTTACGATTGGTTTGTTGCCCACTGTTTTAATGCTATAATTTTACCTTTGTGGGATAAGAACCTAAGAAGAGCCCTGATGCTGGATCAGACCAAGGGTCCATCTAGTCCAGCACTCTGTTCACACAGGGGCCAACCAGCCATCGGCCAGGGATGAACAAGCAGGACATGGTGCAACCCTCCCACCCATGCTCCCCAGCAATTGGTGCACACAGGCTTACTGCCTCAAATACTCTGACTTTTATACTGTTAGTATTACTCTACCCTGTGCCTGTTTGGTGCATTCTCTTCCCCTTATTGTTTTATTATGATTTTATTAGAATGTAAGCCTATGCGGCAGGGTTTTGCTATTTTATTGTTTTACTCTGTACAGCACCATGTACATTGATGGTGCTATATAAATAAATAAATAATAATAATAATAACAACCATCAGGACTAGTAACCATTGATAGCCTTCGCTTCCAGGAATTTATCCAACCCCCTTTTAAAACCATCCAAATGGGTGGCCATCATTACATCCTGTGGTAGTGAGTTCCATAATTTAATTATGCGCTGTGTGAAGAAGTCCTTCCTTTTATTTGTCTTGGATCGCCCACCAATCAGCTTCATGGGAGGACCCTGGGATGGATTAGATACAGGACATTTTGCATCCTCATAAGTCAAACGCCGCAGAAAGCTAAAGATTATCTTCCATTATTTGTGGACTATTTCATTAAAAGGGCAAAGGTTTGTTCTGAAACATCAGCCTGCCTTATTTGGAGATTTTCCAACTTCACTGGAAAATCCAATTCTGGATTCCCTTGCTGTAAACCACATAGAAGACAGGGAATTCAAATCAGAGCTCTTATTCTGGGTGTGTGTGTGTGTGTGTGAGAGAGAGAGAGAGAGTGAGAGAGAGAGAGAGAGGGAGGGAGGGAGGGGGGGAGGGAACAAAATGAAATTACAACCAAAGAGGAACCTAAATTTCCCTTTGAAACTGCTGGGAGATCATGGCCATTAGCAGAGTTTATATTATTATAAGTACCATTCAGTGTCTAGAAGCATTAAGAACAACACCTGAGAGACACATTAGGACAAGATGTATTATTTATTTATTGCATTTCTATACCGCCCAATAGCTGGAGCTCTCGGGGCGGTTCACTTGCTCAAGGCCACCCAGTGGCCAGTTTGCAGATTGCGAGTGTGCAGGCGCTGTACACTGTGACCTCCTAAGAGGCTATTCTACCAGATGCCCTTTTAAATGTTGGGGAGACAGAAGCAGCAAGGCCTCTGGGGACCCCTCATAAGTTCACACCCGTTAGCTGCTTTCTTTCAAATGAAGACACAGGCAAATGCCCATCCTGTCACTGCCTTTGCCTCTTATCCATCGCAGCAGCTGATCAAGTGCACAAACTAACATGAGAGAGAACATGAAAAGATGTGCAGGAGGTTACATTGGGGCGAGTTGGCTAAAGACCTCTTGCCTGCTTTGCAACACACCTGGGGGCATGTCAGTCAGCCAAGGCAGCATTGATAAAATGCTGGCAGATTGATAAAAAAAAATGTTTTCTCTCTAAATTAAAATTAGATTTTTTTAATTTAAAATTTTGGTTATACTAACTGACCCTTAAAAAATAAATAATCCAGTTTAAAATAACCCCACACATATACATCTATACTCAGTTTCTTAAAACTAACAAGCTGCTGGGGAACATGGGTAGGAGGGTACTGTTGCACCATGTCCTGCTTGTGGGTCCCTGGTTGGTCACTGAGTGCTGAACTAGTGGACCCTTGATCTGATCCAGTATGGCTCTTCTTATGTTCTTAACTATCAAAAACAGAGTTGAAATCTGCTCTTCTAAATAACAACTGTGCAGGTTTTAAGGTCAAACATGTGTGCGTGTGTGTGTGTGTGTGAGAGAGAAACAGGTCAGGAATTATTATGCTTCAAGAGGCAGCTGGACAGCCATCTGTCAGGGATGCTTTAGGGTGGATTCCTGCATTGAGCAGGGGGTTGGACTCGATGGCCTTATAGGCCCCTTCCAACTCTGCTATTCTATGATTCTATGATCTCCAGGGCAGAAGCTTTGAGACTGTAGCAGCTGCAACCCTCTGATCTCGTCCCTCTTTTGAAAGGCCATTCAGTTGCAGGGACCAAACAGCACAGCTGTATGAAAGGCTTCTTTCCTGATTCACACATAGCTCTTGAAACATACTAAAGGATGTCAGATTTTCTTACCCCATTTGGAGCGTACCTGTAATTGATCAGCCTGGAACTTCCTCCTCGCGTAAGCATTCAGGTGATCCGAGAGCTCAGTCAAGAAGCGTTTGATGTCCATCTGTAAATGCTTGCAAGCAATTTGCTCCAAGGGGATGAAGGCTGGGACTGAGTGCTGCTGGATCTGGACCGGCTGCTGTATAAGGAGGTCCAGGTAGTAGGAGTCCAGGTAGGTGCCATCAAAGGCAGTGGTGATGCACAGGCAGGCTCCGCGCTTGGTCAGTTTCGCACTGAAACCTAGAAAAGGCATCCTTGCACATCTTAAACTCAGAACAGGGCAGATAGAGCAGTATGTACACCCTGCTACTCTTCAAGAAGGGGGATCAAACTGAACAGAGGGGTCAGGGTTCCCTCTCATGAACGCGGGTGGGCCAATTTTTATTTCATTTTTGACAATTTCCATCCTGCCACATGGTTTTGTAGAATTCTCAAGGCGCCTGATTACTGCTAGCCTATACTCATTCTCCAGGTCTTCCCTCCCCTTTCGTCCTCTAGACCAGCCTTCCTCAACCTGGGGCGCTCCAGATGTGTTGGACTGCATCTCCCAGAATGCCCCAGCCAGCTGGCTGGGGCATTCTGGGAGTTGTAGTCCAACACATCTGGAGCGCCCCAGGTTGAGGAAGGCTGGTCTAGACCAAAGGATTTGACAATGTTGGAGATGTAAAACTTTCAGAAATTTTGAGACCGTGTGAAAATAAGTCTTTTTTTCCCTGGAAAAATAGAAAAACAAGCAATACTTTTTTTTTTAGTGCTCTTTACAGATCTCAAGTCACTTTGCTGTTTTAAGATAGCCTTCCCCAACCTGATTCCCTCCAGATGTTTGGACTACAGCTCTCAGCAGCCACAGGTAGCATGGCCAAAGGTCAGGAGTGCTGGGCACTGTAATCCAAAACATCTGGAGGGCACCAGTTTGGGAAGAGCTGCTTTAGGAACATAACGCTATTTTATGTATTACTTAATTTACTCATAAAATTATCGCTGTATTTTTCAAGTAAACTCAATTAGTAAATTTGTAATTATTTTGTGAATAGATTAGAACTACGTACATTAAATGAAAGCTTCTGCATTAGAAACACAGGGCTCTATAAAACAAAACCCAAATTGTCAAGTATGCCCATTTACTGTAAAGAATGCACAACGGTGACTTTACTCATACGCTGGGAAACTCAGCGTAAATGTCTCTCAGCAAAATATACATTAGATCAATAATTTTAATCAGGAATGAAAGAACTAACTATGCTGGGAATCTTTCAGAGAGGGTTAAAAATCATTTTCCCTCATGGCTTTATTATTTCCAGACAATTTACATCTCTAGTCTTTGGATAACAGTTTTCTTATTACATAATTTTTATAAGTCATTCTGGAGGGACATATATAGGGAAAATATATATGTCAAATTCTAAGAGGAAGTATTTCATAACCCAAACGTGTTCAATTTTTCAGAAAACAAACACAGTCCTTGGGGAAAAATAGTCCCCCTTAAACTCCAATTTTCAGTTGTTGTTGTTTCTGGGCCTTCACATCTCTACAGACAGTATGCTCCAATTTTATGGGAAACCTGAGGAATTATGTAAAAAATGAACATGTAGTTGTGGCGAATGGGGGGCGGGGAGAGATTGGAGGAGATGGAGATTAGCATAATGCCCCGTCCTCGGAAAGGAGACAGCACCCTCAGGCTCAAAACGTCTATCCAAGTCCCCTAAGCCTCTTTCGTATTTTCTAACTACAGTTATATGAGGACTAAAAACATGATCAAAACTTTAAGTGAAGAAATAGAGATGGAGAGACGTTGGCTCAGTTCGATCAACACGTTAGTCAACGGTGGACTATTTAATCAACCGTTGATTAAACAGTCCCCTGTTGACTAATGTGTCATCTGTCGGGCAAAAACCAGGCCACGGTTGGTTATTTCCAAAAAAAATAACCAACGGTTTGCAGAGTTGTTTTTCTGCACAACCGTTGGTTATCGTATTGTGTGGCGGGCTCCGTTGATGATTTCCCCTGCTGACAGAGTTGCGAGGCAAGAGTGGCACAAACCCCATCCACTCTATCCCAGAGGGGCTCCAACGGCAGGGGATATAATCCCATGCTGGCAAGTGCTTGGGACTAGAGCCCCAACTGTGCCGTCCCTTGGTGGGGCGGCCCAAACTTCAGTTCCCCATGTGCTTCCTGGCTCAGGTACATGCTGTCCCTGGGTGGAGTGCCACCAATCACAGCACCCCACGTGTTCCCAGGGATGTGCACGTCCCTTGCCACCCCCACCCGATCCATCTGGAGATGGTCTTGAGGGAATAGAAGGAGCCACTTCCATCCCCTCGAGCCGATCCCCAAATGCATCACGGGGGGCGAAGGATGCCTCCTGCGGCTGGACATATAACATCCAACTGTGGGAGAAAGCCATCCACTGATATCAAGGGGGGGGGGGCGTGTTCAAGGGTCCCAAGCTGCTGCTGTGACAAAGAACACGGATTCATCTGTGTCCTGGCCTGGTCCTCATTCACGAGAACTGATGGCCAATCCTTTACTGAGGCAAGTGGATGTCTTGCAGACATCTGAGGGAGGTACCTGTCAGACGAAACACTCGTAGCAGACCCTTGACATTTTCCATCTTCCATTCCAAGAGGGCTTGTTGGCCGATTTCTGTAGCCTGGGGAGCCTGAGAATTGCTTTTTGTGGAGTCTTTGGCCCCGATGAGCTACAAAAGACCAGAAGAAGATTGCTCAGCTACTACTTGTTGGCGTGTCTACATTGCCCCTGAAACCTGTTCAAGTGCTGATACTTCCTCTGAGAGGGGGCTGTTGCAAACAACTTATAGGGAAGTCAGGACAGAGACAGAGACTGGAGAAGAAAAAGATGCTTCTGTAAGACACTTCTTGCAATGATCCACACATACAGCTATACATGGGCAAATGTCCCTTTATGTTCAAAGTGCTTATCCCATTTTTCTTTTCTTTTGGAAGTCCAGTATGAATTATTAAGTTATTAATATTGGGCTAAATGGACCACTGCTTTGACCCAATCAAGATCTCAAGCTCAGCTCCCTGTCCCACAGGGTGGCACCAGTAAGGCACATCTGAACATCTATGTACATCCATTTAGGGGATCAAACTCCTGTTTACAGGTAAGAGGACCAGGGAAAGATCGGAACCTACTTGCCTCCATGTTGCCCTGGCTCAGGTGAATTCACAGGCGGCTGCAGTTTTGTGTGACTAGTATTATCACTACACAATTTACCATTATCTATTTTCCTGGGATGAATCACAACAGATCCTTTTCATTTGTAAATACTGGCAGGTAACCAACAATGCCAACTAAGTTGGGTGGTGACAAGCCTACTGTGGATGGGATGGCATTGAAAATGCAGGATAGAACACAAAAGAATCATGAGTCAGAAGAAGAAGAAGAAGAAGCGTCCACACATTCTAACAGACAGGTAGCACGGTAGTGCCAAAATGGCGTCAGGAAGGCTAAAGCTGAGAATGAGCTGAGATTAGCGAGGGATGCTAAAAGCAACAAAAAAGCTTTCTTCAGCTATGCACATAGTAAAAGACAAGGGAAAGAAATGATGGTTCAACGGCTTAATGAGGATGGCAAATTGATAACAAATGACAAAGAAAAGGCTGAAATGCTGAATTCCTACTTTGGCTCAGTCTTCTCCCGAAAGTGGGTCTGTGACCCACCCACCCACCCTGGCAAAAGTGAAGTACAAGCTGAAGGGGAAGGATTACAGTTTGAGATTGATAAAGAATTGTTCAAGGAACACCTAATTTCTTTGAACGAGTTCAAATCTCCAGGGCCCAATGAACTGCATCCTAGAGTAATTGAAGGAGCTGGCAGAAGAACTCTCAGAACCTCTGTCTATTATCTCTGCAAAATCATGGAAAACAGGTGAAATGCCGAACGACTGGAGGAGGGCTAATGTTGTCCCTATCTTCAAAAAGGGCAAGAAGAGGGAACCTAAGAACTACAGACTCAAAGAGTGCTTATCAACGGAACCTTCTCAAACTGGGGGGAGGTAACGAGTGGGGTACCACAGGGCTCAGTCCTGGGCCCAGTGCTCTTCAGCATTTTTATTAATGACTTGGATGAGGAGGTGCAGGGAATGCTTATCAAATTTGCAGATGACACAAAATTGGGTGGGATAGCTAATACCCTGGAAGACAGAAACAAACTTCAAAGTGATCTTGATAGGCTGGAGTGCTGGGCTGAAAACAACAGAATGAAATTTAATAGGGATAAATGCCAAGTTCTACATTTAGGGAATAGAAACCAAATGCACAGTTACAAGATGGGGGACACTTGGCTCAGCAATACTACAAGCAAGATGGATCTTGGAATTGTTGTAGATCACAAGCTGAATATGAGCCAACAGTGCGATATGGCTGCAAGAAAGGCAAATGCTATTTTGGGCTGCATTAACAGAAGTATAGCTTCCAAATCACGTGAGGTACTGGTTCCTCTCTATTCGGCCCTGGTTAGGCCTCATCTAGAGTATTGCGTCCAGTTTTGGGCACCACACTTCAAGAAGGACACAGACAAGCTGGAGCATGTTCAGAGGAGGGCAACCAGGATGATCAGGGGTCTGGAAACAAAGCCCTATGAAGAGAGGCTGAAAGAACTGGGCATGTTTAGCCTGGAGAAGAGAAGATGGAGGGGAGACATGAGAGCACTCTTCCAATACTTAAAAGGTTGTCACACAGAGGAGGGCCAGGATCTCTTCTCGATCCTCCCAGAGTGCAGGACATGGAATAATGGCCTCAAGTTACAGGAAGCTGGATTCTGGCTTTCTAACTGCAGTGGGGCTAACATAACTGAGGCTTTGGAATAGAAATATTTCGGAAGCCTTCTTACATGTAACCAGTTTTCCGTGAGTTTAAGGCTAGAATTTAAAACTGTTCTGAGTTGGAGAATGAATTTAGGCGAAGTTCAGTTTGTATATGTTTGTTCTTGTATGCATAACTTTCTTTACCCTTCATGCTTAGCCTGATACTTTAACTAGACGGATGGAAGCATGCAGTAGCCTTTTGTTCAGCATACAGTTTGCACCCACCTCAGAACGACACACATCCAGTTTGGTCCTCAGCTCATCTCGCTGACGCCTCAGTTCCCGGATCCTTGCTTTCATCCTGGCCACTTTCTCCTCATGCCGCCGCTTTTCCCCTTGCTTCAGCGCTGCTTGGTTGGCACGAGCCTCCAACTTTTCCAGATGGGATAAGACACCTACAAAGAACATGTGCAGACAATGGAAGCAACCAGTGCTTGTTTCTATTGCAGAAAACTTAACTGAGCCAACTTCACAACAGTGCAGTGACAAATGCCATTCTTACAATTCAAATCACCCCATGAGAATTCAAATCACCCCATGAGAATTTTCTTCGCTGCTTCTAAGTTAAGAACATAAGAAGAGCCAGGCTGGATCAGAACAAAGTTCCACCTAGTCCAGCACTCTGTTCACACAGTGGCCAACCAGCTGTCAACCAGGGACCAACAGAGCATAGTGCAACAGCACCCTCCCACCCATGTTCCCCAGCAACTGGTGCTTACTGCCTCGAATACTGGAGATAGCACCCAACCATCAGGGCTAGTAGCCATTGATAGCCTTTGCCTCCAGGAATTTATCCACCCCTCTTTTAAAGCCATGCAAATGGGTGGCCATCACTACATCCTGTGGTAGTGAGTTCCATAATTTAACTATGCACTGTGTGAAGAAGTCCTTCCTCCCACCAATCAGCTTCATGGGATGACCCCATTGGGTTCTAGTATTTTGAGAGAGGGAGAAAAATGTCTCCGCATCCACATTCTCCATACCATGCATCATTTTGTACACCTCTATCTGGTCTCCCCTCAGCCTCCTCTTCTCCAAGCTAAACAATCCCAGTTGATATAACCTTCCCTCGTAGGGGAGATGCTCCAGCCCTTTTCTGCCCTTTTTCCAGCTCTATAATATCCTTTTTCAGGTGTGGGGACCAGAACTGTACACAGTATTCTAAGTGTGGTAGCACCATAGATTTGTATAAGGGCAGCAGGATACTGGCCATTTTATTCTCAATTCCTTTTCTTATAATGCCTAACATGGAGTTTTCCTTCTTTATAGCGGCCGCACCCTGGGGGGACATTTTCATCTATCTCTCCACCACAATCCCAAGATCTCTTTCTTGTTCAGTCACCGCCAGCTCACATCCCATTAAGTTATACTTGAAGTTGGGTTTTTTTGCCCCAACATGCATCACCTTACACTAGCTTACATTGACTGCATCTGCCATTTTGACACCCACTCTCCCAGCTTGGAGAGATCCCTTTGGAGCTCTTCACAATCCCTTTGTGTTTTAATAACCTTAAATAATTAGGTGTCGTCGGCAAACTTGGCCACCTCACTGCTCATTCCTAATTCCAGATTGTTTATGAACAAATTGAAAAGAATTTGTCCCAATACCGATCCCTGTGGGACCCCACTATTTACTTCCCTCCATTGGGAGAACTGACCATTTATTCCTACTCTCTGCTTTCTGTTCTTTAACCAGTTACTGATCCATAAGAGGACCTCTCCTCTTATTCCATGACTGCTAAGTTTATTGAGGAGTCTTTGGTGGTGTCTTTATCAAGTTAATAACCTGTTTTTTTTAAATGTGCCCAGGTATTCCCGAAGATCCATAGATGCAAAAATCCCCTTTTCAGAGTGGAAATATAGAAAATCAGACCTAGAGAAAAAAGTATCACCCTTCTCTTGCTCTCCTAAACCCTTGTAGCTAGAATAGAGAAGTCACCTACATTTCCTGTCAACTTACCACCCTGTAAAGAATCTGCAGCTTCACCCATTTTCACTTCTTTTAAAAAAGAAGATACAAGCAGAAAAGCAGGACCTCCTTCACTGGTTTGAGACTTTGGGGGCACAATTTCTTCGAGTTCCTGTAAAATTAGAGCATTGAGACAAGGGAGAACCTAGTTAACGACACAATAAAACAGGAAGGGAACGAATATTGGATTATATTGGGGGGGTTTTGAGTGTGTGTTTTTCTTTGGCTTGCTTTTAATGTTGTGTACTTCCCCCGCCCTCCCTGGATCTCTTGCAGATGAAGAGCTGTTTATACATGTTTATTTATTTATTTAGAATATTTATATACCGTTCCCCATTGAAAAATAAATGTTAGAAATAAATAAATAAAAATAAATAAGTCATGAACGCCCCTGCTGCAAAGACTACTTTTGCCTGTCGTTCAGTATTATGGCTCAGCTGGTTGCAAATAGAAATTAATAGGCAATTAATAGATATATATACACACCAAAGGATAAAAGACCTGTAAACAGGTTAGGGCCTCCCAAATAGTGTCAAAGAAAATCATTACTCAAGAGTAGTATAATACCAGACAGGCAAATACCCCCCCCCCTCACACATTTATTTATTTATTTATTTATTGCCTTTTTATACCGCCCAATAGCCGGAGCTCTCTGGGCAGCTGACAAAAACTAGAACCAAAGTATGAAACAGACCCACCCACGGGCTTTGCTGAATAAAGGCTGACAGGATCCTGGGGCAGCTGAGGCGTCTCGTGAGGATGGAGGGGCCGAGGCCGGGAGCAAAGGGCGGAGGCGGCAGCGAGCAGGAGCGATGACGGGGGAAGCGCTTCGGCCTTTACGGGAAACGGCGCCGGGATGGTGGGCGAAGGGGAGGCCTCAAGGCCCGGAGAGAGCTCGGCTGCCTGGGACCGGCCAGCCGGCGTTACCTTCCCTCAAGGGCCGGAGAGAGGCCTTCTCTTAGTAGGCCTCGTAGGCCTCCCCGCCGTCTCCACGGCAACCAACCGGCCGCGATCGAAATTCCCGCGCGCCCAGCGACGTCCTCTACGCGCCGCCCGTCACTACGTCATCCGACAGCGACGCCACGGCGAAGTCCACTTCCTGCCCCGGCATGCTCCGCGTTCGATGGCGTCATTCTCCTCGAATGGTCTGTGTGGCCAAAACCAGCGACTCAGGAGGACTCGTGTCCTCCCAGTACAAAATCACGATCATCATCATCATCATCATAGGGGCCTTCGCTGAACTTCCGTACAACAAGATGGCTGCCCTCTCTCCCTCCCTTTCCACACAAGAGGTGAAGTCATTCTTTCCCAGGGTTCCGCTCGGCGTCGCTCGGCAACCAATGGCGGCGCCCAGTCTCCGACAGCGACCCCACGGCGAAGTCCACTTCCTGCCCCGGCATGCTCCGCGTTCGACGGCGTCCCGCGAGGGACATTCTCCTCGAATGTTCTGTGTGGCCAAAACCAGCGGCTCAGGCAGACTCGTGTCCTCCCGGTATAAAAACACGATCATCATCATCATCATCATTATAATCAAAGAAGGGGCCTTCGCTAAACTTCCGTACAGCCTTCCGTACAACAAGATGGCTGCCCTCTCTCCCTCCCTTTCCACACAGGAGGTGACGTCTCGCTTTCCCAGGGTGCCGCTCGGCAGCCAATGGCGGCGCCCAGTCTCTTCCCTCAGCAAGATGGCGGCGCGCTCGCTGGTGCAGTACGTGGTGCTGCGGGGGGACCTGCGGCGCGAGCCCCTGTCGTGGCCCTTGGGGGCCTCGGTGGCTCAGGCCTGCCACGCGGCCCTGGCCGTGGTCCACGCGCACTACGAGCACCCGGACACCGCAGCCTACCTGGCCCAGGGCGGCAGCATGAGGACCGTCGTGCTGGAGGTGAGGCCTCCCCTCCCGACAACCCTGCGAGGCAGGCCAGCCCCACGGCCTGGGAAGAACGGAAGAGCCCTTGTGGAGCCGGCATCCCGGGAAAGCCGCCTCCCCTCAGCTCTGGGGGGTGGCCGTAGCATCATAGAATAGCAGAGTTGGAAGGGTCCTCTTAAGGCATCGAGTCCAACCCCCTGCTCAATGCAGGAATCCACCCTAAAGCCTCCCTGACAGAGGGTTGTCCAGCTGCCTCTTGAAGGCCTCCAGTGTGGGAGAGCCCACCACCTCCCTAGGTAACTGGTTCCATTGTCGTACTGCTTTAACAATCAGGAAGTTTTCCCTGTTCATAGAATCACAGAATAGCAGAGTTGGAAGGGGCCTCTTTGGCCATTGAGTCCAACCCCCTCCTCAGTGCAGGAATCCACCCTAAAGCATCCCTGACAGATGGTTGAGAGTGGTGAGAGAGGCTGCTGCGTGTAGACATGTTGGGCAGCAACTCCCATCCTGCGGATGGTGGGAGGTGTAGTCCCAACAGGTCTGGAGAGAGCACCCCTGCTTGGGTGCGCAAGACTTCGGCTGCTTTTCTGCCACCGAGTAACCCATCTGCCGAAGCCCCTCTGGAAAATGGTGGCCTTCTGCTCGGCCTTCCTTCCGTCCCCTGTTTTTTCGCCCACAGTCTCTGGCCTGTGGCTCTGTCTGGGGGCTTCCCCCCCACCCCAGCCAGCTCTGCTACCCGAGACCCCCTTTTTAAAGTGGTGGTCAAACCTGGGACCCTCTTTGTGGAAGGCAGGTACTTGCTTGGCTGGGGGCAGGGTGATGAGAGCCCAAAAAGCACGGTTGACTGAAAGCTTATTCTGCTTAACTATCTTTTAATTGTTTGTTAACAGCATCTACATACCGCTTCTCATTCAAAACAAATGTTATAATAGCAAAAGAGGGCTTGTGTACGTCTGCCTGTCAGTGCCATAGCACCAAGACCATGAAACTTACACACCTGAAAGCTGGCGGGCATATGAAAGGGGGTCCTAGGGGTATGCATCTTGGGGTTATTTGGGGTTTGAAATGCTTTAATTACTCTAAATGTGACTCTTGTGTTTGAAAGCTGCAGCACCATCTTCGGTCAGACTTTCCAGATCAGCACATACAGCTTGAAGCCAGCCAGGGGAACTTAATAGAGCGAGGGACAGAATTATTCGTCTGCCTCCTGCCGTGGGGTAGCCCTCCTTCAAGGGAATGGAGTGACAGACCTCTCTCCCATTGTAGGGGTCGTGCTTAGAGGTGCCAGTGGGCCGGGGTTCACTCACATGGGGCGGGCACACTGTGCCCAGCTTTAGCATTTGTGTATGCTTGCTTGAACAATTTAAGGGCTAGATATAAATGACAGAAATGCGCTGACCCCAAGCCATGGGTATGATGCCTTGAAACCCAAGAGGTATTAGCATATGGAAATTCACAGATGGCAGGGGATTTTTGTCGTGTCTCTCTACTGCAGCTACCAATAAAGCCTCTTTGAGGGGTTGGGGGCTCACCTGATTAATGTGAAAGAAGGAAATTTTCCTCTCATGAACTCCCTTAACTTAGTATTCAAACCTATTCCTTGTTGTGTTTGACAGGCTGTATTGTCTTTGTCTTAACCAAGAGCAGGCCACATTTAAGTGGTGGTGATGGAGGAGGATAGATGGACATCTATCCCTCGTTGCCCAGTCATTGGGACGTGTTTCTTCCCTGCCCCGTGATCAAAGAAGCAACAGCAGCGCTTGCCAACCTGTTGCCAGTTGCCTGCCCTTCCCCCGGTCCTATGTACAACTTAGTGCACAATCCTAAATGTTTATACTCAGAAGTAAATCGCAGTATTTGGGATTGCACTTACTCCCTTTTCCATATATCTGGCCCAGCTTTGTTAAGTGTCTGCAGAAGAGGGTCTGCCAGAGTATATATCAGTTGATAATTTTTTATTTTACGTCAAGCAGGTGTCTTTCATTTTATTCCAGCTTAAGAAAGCGGTGAATTCGTCCTGCTGTAACGCTGTGTAAGGCATTGCTGCTAGGCCTTGTTTGATGTTGTGTGTTGCATAAGACTGATCTCCCTTTTTCCCTTAGGCCCCCGATGAGTGCGCCTTGAGTGCATTAGCAGAGACGCTGCAACAAAACAGCATCGATCACAAAGTATGGGTGGAACAGCCAGAGAACGTAGCCACTTGCATTGCCCTACGCCCGTACCCAAAGGAACACGTACACCACCATCTGAAGAAATTCAAACTGCTGAAATGAACTTCTTCCTCGCGGGCCGTGTGCAGGGTTGACCAGGAAGAGCAGCCCTCCATCAGGTCTCTGTGGGTTTGTGGACAACTGGCTCCTTTTGCAGTGCCATCGCAAGATGTAAGAATCTGCTGAAGAACCTTCGTCTCATTGCATGTTGCTGGCAATTATGCAATTTCAACCACAGTGCTTCTGCAGAGGCGATTAAACATTGGTCGATTTGCACCAATACAGAACTCGAGTTTTCATATTTGGTGTGATGCACGTCTCTCTCAATTTAAGAAGAAATCTTGGGGCACCTTGATAGATTTGAAGAAGGGATTCAGGGTGGGAAGGAGTTGTGCCTAATAAAATGCCCTTCGGGATTTGGTAGGTGGGTTTTGCCCATTTTGAATTCTGGCAAGTATATTAACGTTAGAAAAATGTCCTTAGCTTGGATTAGCTTAGAATCCTAGCTTGTTTGTTTTTCTTTCTGTGGTCGTGTTATATTACAGATTGCATAGACGTGTGTGTGGGGTGATTGGCAGGTAGATTCTTTTGCCTTGTGGCTGGGTGTGAGTTGCAGTGGTTGCATTGACCTTGTTTGGTGCTATGAATATATGAGAACAAAGCTTGATCATTGACAGTGGTTCTTTGCTAAAGGCTTGGGAAGCCGGGTGGGGTCAGTTCTTCAGAAGAACAGTAGAGACCTGCTGAGCTTTCAAAAAGTTTTCGACATAGTCTGTTGTCAAAATTTCCTCAGTAAACTTTGCAGTCATAGAATAAGGGGATGTGTTCAAAGGTCAGGAAAGAAAGAGCAGGAATAAATGTGACATTTTTACAATGGAGGGATGGAAGAAGTGCCCCCCCCAAAAAAAATATGTATTGGGATTGATGCCTTTTAACTTGTTCATAACAATCTGGTGTCAGGAGTAAACAGTGAGGTGGCAATGTTTGCTGATGGCACCTAAATGATTTGGTGATTATATGAAAAGGGACAACAAAGAGATTTCTCCCAACAAGGTGTATGGGGAATTAAATGGCAAATATGGTTCATTAGGACAATTCCCCCACCCTCAATTTTACATCTACAGGTCTGCACTAGCACTGAAACCCCTCCAAAAGGGGTGTTGAGGTTGTAGTAGATAGGATTCAGTGTGTGGTAGTCGTGAAAAAGGCAAATTGCATGCTAAGCATAATTAGGAAAGGGATCCAAAATGTATGGTGTAGAGGAAGCAGATGGGGAGATATTTTCTCCCTCTCATAATGCTAGAACTATGGGTCATCCAGTGAAGCTGACTGGTGGGAGATTCAGGACTGACAAAGGGAAGTGCTTCTTCACACAGCACATGGATGATGGAATTTTCTTTCACAAGATGTAGTTACGGCCACCAGTGCTTAGACAAATTCATGGAAAATTAGGCTAGTAGTCACAAGGGCTTTATATTACTTCCAGTATCAAGAGAAAGCTGTGAATGTGAATGCCAGTTGCTGGGAAGTGATGGAATGTTATGGCCTTCATGTCCCGCTTGTGGGCTTTCCAGAGGCATCTGGCCAGCCGCCGTGGCAAACAGGATGCTGGGCTAGCTAGGCCTTTGGCTTGATCCTGCAAGGCTTCTCTTAGAGCAGCCTTCCTCAACCTGGGGCGCTCCAGACGTGTTGGACTACAACTCCCAGAATGCCCCAGCCAGCTCGGCTGGCTGGGGCATTCTGGGAGGTGCAGTCCAACACATCTGGAGCGCCCCAGGTTGAGGAAGGCTGTCTTAGAGGCTAGACCAGACACCTGTCTAATCCAACTTACCCCCAACAGCAACCAACCAACATGTGAGATCCGAAGGCGGCAACCCTCTAGAAATTTGCCTTCAGCACATTGTTTAGAAGTAGACCATTTCTGCTGCTAAAACCCAACGCCAAATATTCCAGTGAGGTTTTGCACATGTTTAGGCTGGGAGTAGTAATAATTGTGGGGTTCAAGACAAGGATGGGACAGAGTACACCATGTTCCGTGGACTAAGTTAAGCGGGAATGGCCTTCATTGATGAAGAAGCTGTTAGAAAGGTCTGGAAGGAGATGGTTCAAATCTAATCTTCTGGGAAAGGTGGGGGGGACCTATACCAAAGTTAGGTGGCTCCAGCCCTCTGCACTCTGTAGCAGGAAGCCTCAAGACCCAAAAGAGAGCTGACCAGTGTTTTTTTGGGCAACCTTAACCATGCAGTTTAGAGACGGGGACTGGAGCACGACACACTACAGCACCAGGCAGGGGACCAAGGGCCACTGGGAGGTTGTATTCCCTGCCTCCCAGGAAGAACATCCAGGCAAGGGGAGACCGACCTGGCCCCATGCATTGGCCAGAGACAGAACAGTTTGATTCACCCTTCCCTGCCAGGAAGAATACATGTGAGAACTAGTGCCAGAAGGTTTTTTCCTCTTCCATTCCATCCCTTTTCCTTTTGTGTCATGTTGTTTAGAACAAGGTGGGTGGAAGGATTAGAAGAGAGACTGAAACAATTGGGCATGTTTAGCCTGGAGAAGAGAAGATGGAGGGGAGACATGATAGCACTCTTCAAATACTTCAAAGGTTGTCACACAGAGGAGGGCCAGGATTTCTTCTCGATCCTCCCAGAGTGCAGGACACGGAATAATGGGCTTAAGTTAAAGGAAGCCAGATTCCGGCTGGACATCAGGAAAAACATCCTGACCGTTAGAGCAGTAGGCCAATGGAATCAGTTGCCTGGGGAGGTTGTGGGCTCTCCCACACTAGAGGCCTTCAAGAGGCAGCTGGACAACCCTCTGTCAGGGATGCTTTAGGGTGGATTCCTGCATTGAGCAGGGGGTTGGACTTGATGGCCTTATAGGCCCCTTCCAGCTCTACTATTCTATGATTCTAAGGTAGATGATGTTTTGGACATCAACTCCCAGAAGCCCTTGCTGGGATGGCCAAAGGTCAGGAAAGCGGTGAGTCAAAGTCCAAAACATCCATAGATCTCCTGTCTGCCCAGCCCTGATTTACAGCATAAGATGAAGAGCAGGGACTGCCTTATCTATGTAAGCTGTTCTGTGACTGTTTTTTGGCTGAAAGATCGGGTAAAAACCCTTTATATAATAAGATAGTGTTTTGCTCCATGTTCCACGAAAGTGTGTGACAGTCTGTTGTTGTTATAATCCCAGCACTCAAATCGTGTCTGCGTATTTGCGAAGTACCCAGGGCATCTCATTAGCCCATTGCTGAAGGATGAGGAGTGTTACTTTGCGGCTTCTTTCTTAGCCGTGCAGCTCTGGGTAAACCTGGATTGTCTGCTCAAGGGCTATTAAAGCAGCTAACTAGGGTGTGTGTGTAGTGCTGCATCGGTCACCAGAGGCTGGCTGGAACCACGCAGTTATTTCTATGCACGCACGGATGCTTGCTATCCGGGAGCCACAGATGCTACTCCCAACGGGAGCTGACATTTCTTGAAATTGAGCAGCTACTGAGACCCAGCTAGTCCTTAGACTCTCTTGTAGACCCATCATGAGTATTGGGCATTATGTTCAATGGGATTCCTGGATTCAACTTCTCTTCCTAGTATTCACCTTGATGCAGGCTTCTGCAGGATCAAGCTCTGTTGTGTGAGTAGGGCAGAGAAGTAAAACCAGGAAGCAGGTACCTACTTTCCAACAAGAGTGTGTTGGAAGTGTACCGTGAAACCTGATCATCTCTGCTCCAGCAGAGAACTCTTTTGTTGGCTTTATAAGGAACCTGTCCGACGCATGCCAGGAACCATCTGGAACAGAACCCAAATACTAGTTTGACCCTATGAAAAAGAGGACCGGGCTCCTGTATCTTTAACAGTTGCATAGAAAAGGGAATTTCAGCAGGTGTCCTTTGTATATAAGGAGAACTTGGTGAACTTCCCTCTTCATCACAACAGTTAAAGCTGCAGGAGCTATACTAGAGGGACCAGCTTTAAAAGAGGGCAGGGCACCTGCAGCTTTAACTGTTGCATAGAAAAGGGAATTTCAGCAGGTGTCGTTTGTATATATGGAGAACCTGGTGAAATTCCCTCTTCATCACAAGTTAAAGTGCAGGAGCTATACTAGAGTGACCAGATTCAAAAGAGGGCAGGGCACCTGCAGCTTTAACTGCTGTGATAAAGAGGAAATTTCACCAGGTTTCCCATATATACAAATGACACCTGCTGAAATTCCCTTTTCTATGCAACTGTTCAAGATACAGGAGCCCTGTCCTCCTTTTCATAGAGTCACCCTACCAAATACTGCTCACCAGTTTAGGGTGAGTTTAGGGTTGCCGTGAAATTCACGCTCCCCCCACCCCCACCCGGCCGCCCTACTCACTATCCTGGGCTTGAGAATAAAATAACTCCTTCCTCCTCCAGCCCATGAAAAATCCACGCACACCGCCTTCCTTCCCCATTGCCTTTTTTTTAAAGCAATAATGCAACATTAACCACCAACTTTTATCTCTTTGTTTTTTTAAACTCTTGCAAATTCAATTAACAAAAGCTACACATTTTTTTTCCACACATCAACAAAATTTCAGAAAGAGAAAGAGGAAAGAAAGAAAGAAAGAAAGAAAGAAAGAAAGAAAGAACTCCCCCCCCAATCCAAAAAGCAACGCTACTTAAGAGCAACATCCCCCACCCCAACTAAAAAGAGAAGGAAACCAATTTATACAAGAGGTCTTGAGCTATTTACACTGAAAAGGCCGGGGGGGGGGGGCAAAGAATAAGCTCGTCTCCCATTCCACAGAGAATTGCCTTTTTTTATTATAATCTTAATATTATTTTAAATAGTTTTAAGCTACCTTGGCTGTTAAACAGAATCAAAGCAGAGAGAACTGACTGCTCAACTTTAATCAGATTTTTTTTAAAAAAAATCTACAAGAGTGGCCAGAGGGAGCAACGTTTTCCGCGAGCTGATCCTGCATCCTCCTCCGTTTCGTTTTGACGGAGTTTGTGGCACAGGTACCTCCACCCACAAACCCCATGGAAACGGAACGGAGTAGTCACAGTGCTTGGCTCTGAACCGCCTCTTCCTCCTCCTCCCCTAAAAAATATTGCAATTTCCCCCCCACCCCCACCCCAAGAACTGTACTTTAACTGTTTTATTTTCAAAAATTATTATATTAGTTTTTGCACGAGCTCCGTCCCACCCTGATGCCATATACACAGAGGCCCCTTTCTCGCTAAGGAGGCGGTCTATAATATCCCAGCATAAAACATGGAAAAAATGGTGGGTCAAAATACTCTGTCATTATTATCATTATTATTATTATTATTATTATTATTTAAAACTGACAAACTCACGATTGCTAGAAAAAGCTGATTGCACAAACGGATTTGGAGGGCGGGGTCAGGCAGTGAGCGAGGTGTCTGTTTTTAAGAACAGCTAAAAACGATCCCTTCCCAAAGAAGAGGCGAGTGCGATTATTCACCCAATTCCTGCTTCGCTGAAGACGCAGATCAGTAACAGATCCAGCTGAAACTGAGAACTCGACTCCTCTTCCTCCTCGGTTCCCCCCACCCCAAAGCAAGACACCTTCCCTCGAACTCCCCGCCCCGCAAGTAACTTCCGTCGGGGATAAGAAGCCAGCAACTGATTACAAAAATAAGGATCATATGTAAATTTTGGCTCAACTGTTCTGTCTTGTAACTTTGCTGACATCCAACGCCTTTTTTTTAAAAAAAGAAAACAAAACAAAAAAAATTTTTTTTTTGCTCCAAACACTACAAGAGCTGAAGAATGGCTGCAAGTTTTGAGATATCAAAAATCTCAGAAAAATATATAATATATTTATATATATTTATATATATCTCTGTACGTCTTATTATTTAAATTTCACATTCCTTTGAAAAGCGGGTTATTCAGTCAGTAGCTGCTGGAGGAGGCTTTTCTGCTGGGCTTGTGGGGTCTGGGGGCCTGCGGAACTTTTCTGGGCCCCCACCGGGCCCGGCTGGTTCAGGTAAGAGTCTCCGCCGACCAGGTTGACTGTACACTGCACGTCAGCAAAAACCTGGACCTGCTGGACCTGCTGAAAGAAGGAGAAAAGGGGGGGGGCGGTTAGCCCGGCGCGGGAAAGGGCCTTCTGCGGATGGAGCAGGTACTACGGTTAAGTGGAAACTCACTAGAGAGAATTCCTCTAGCCTGTAGTCACCACAGAGAAGAAGAACTCTTCTGTCTTCTTGCCCTACAAAAAGAAAACCGCTGCACTCATTTGGATCAGAGCTCGGAAAAAGTTCACACGTTCTTGCTTGAGAGAGAAATTGGGCAGCCCTGACCCTTGAAGCTCTAGGGCAGCCTTCCTCAACCTGGGGCGCTCCAGATGTGTTGGACTGCATCTTCCAGAATGCCCCAGCTGGCTGGGGCATTCTGGAAGATGCAGTCCAACACATCTGGAGCGCCCCAGGTTGAGGAAGGCTGCTCTAGGGGGCAAAATGGGAGCCCAGGACGGGCAAGTTTGCTCTCTCTCCCCGCCCGCCCCTCCTGTTGGGCAAGAATGCAACCCGGATGAATCCCCAAAACCAGGTTCTTGGGGGACCAGGCTGTTGAAATCCCACCCCTCTCTCTCTACCCATTTTTTCTGGACCCCCTTCTCTCTTGGTACAGAAGGAGGATAGGGTGTGCCTCCCACTGAACCCCGCTCTTGATGCCGCTCAAAACACAGCCCGGCGGTAACTTTCCAGCCACTCTGGAGCAGCAGAAAAGTCAGAGCAAGAGAGGCTTAATGTAGGGTGACCCTATGAAAAGGAGGACAGGGCTCCTGTATCTAACACTTGCATGGAAAAGGGAATTTCAGCAGGTGTCATTTGTATGCATGCAGAATCAGGTGAAATTCCCTCTTCGTCACAACAGGTAAAGCTGCAGGAGCTATACCAGAGTGACCGGATTTAAAAGAGGGCAAGGCACCTTGCTCGGCTTCGTCCATTTCCTTCCACTGCCCCTTACGCCTGGAACGCTCTTCCAGAACATTTGCAAATTACAAGTTCAGTCGCAGTTTTTAAAGCTCAGCTAAAAACTTTTCTTTTTTCTAAAGCTGTTAGAACTTGACTTTGATCTTACTTTTATACTGTTCATTTTACTCTACTTTTATACTGTTAGTTTTACTCTAACAGTATAAAAACAGTATAAAAAGTTCAATTGCAGTTTTTAACGCTGAGCTAAAAACTTTTCTTTTTTCTAAAGCTTTTAGAACTTGACTTTGATCTGACTTTTATACTGTTGGTTTTACTCTCCCCTGTGCCTGTTTGGTGCATTCTCTTCCCCTTCTTATTGTTGTATTACGATGCTATTAGAATGTAAGCCTCTGCGGAAGGGTTTTGCTATTTTATTGTTTTCCTCTGTACAGCACCATGTACACTGATGGTGCTATATAAATAAATTAATAATAATAATAATAATAATAGTGTGATGAAGAGGGAATTTCACCAGGGTCTTCATATATTACAGCCTCGTGTGGCAAGCGGCCGTTACTGCAGCCGAAACTCTCCCCACAGCCTGAGTTCGATCCCAGCAGAAGCTGGTTCTCAGGCAGCCGGCTCAGGTCGACTCAGCCTTCCATCCTTCCGAGGTCGGTAAAATGAGTACCCAGCTAGCTGGGGGAAAGGTAACCACGACTGGGGAAGGCAATGGCAAACCACCCCACTACAAAGTCTGCCAAGGAAACGTCAGCGAAAGCCGGCGTCCCTCTAGGAGTCAGCAATGACTCAAGTGCTTGCACGAGAGGTTCCTTTCCTTTTCCTTCTCCATATTTACAAACGACACCTGCCGAAATTCCCTTTTCAACACAACTGTTAAAGATACAGGAGCCCTGTCCTCCTTTCCATAGGGTCACTCTACTTAATGCCAGGTTCTGGAAACCTCCCCCAACTCCTGCCCCCACCCCCGAGGACAGCCGCCATTTCCTTTTTGCTTGTGTTTTCCTCAGTTCTTCCCTTTCCAGGTTCCTCAGCATCTGCTTTCGGTTCTAGAATCAGGGACCCAACACTTTACATGAAACTCTCACGTTCAAGCACTTTATATTGTCCCAGGATGTCACAGAAAGTGGACTGAGTCTTAAAGCAGGATATTCCTGAGGCCCCCCCGTTCCAGCTATTCCTCTGGTCCGCTCCCAGCTTCTCAGTGTCCACCTCCAGAATTCCCCCATGTCTCCTCCTCATTCCTGTGGGCTCCTAGTTTCCATACAGATGCCTGTCCAGACTGCCTGCTGAGTATTCTTGGGCAGGGCGCTTAAATAGATATATACACATCGCTCCATTGTGGCCCCTCTGTTCCAGAGTCAACATGTTCCTTGTTGGAGTGTCCATGAGCGTGAGAATCCAGATCTCGCTGCAAGGAAAGGTTAAAAGCTAAAGGTGGGAGTTGGGTTCAAGATCAAAAAAAGCGTTTGCAGCTGCCCCTAAACGGATGGACTTTAGAGAAGCCTCCTGAACACAAGAGCTGTCACGTGAAACCAGTTGCCGTGACTGGTCAGCGCCGGCCCAGTGCTCTCCCAGTCTTTTAGGGAATTTTATGGGTCAAAACTACTCTCGTTTATTTCTGGGGTTGAATTATGAGGCTTGCAGATGTTTAAAATTGTGCTAAATAGTTCTTCGGAGCACTCCTAGAACGACCATCGGATCCCGCTGGCCCATATTTACCCAAACAGAGCTGGGATTCCAATCCACGGAGGTACATGGCCATACAACCATTTTGTTGACTGAAAGTCTGGCATAGAGAGAGGGTCTCAGCCAAGCAAAGCGGAAGGGTCAAATAGACAGATGGCAGAGGGGTGGTCGTACCCCTCGGGCAATCTATCTTGGTGCCCTATTTGCTGAAGATGGATTTAACTAGTGCCAAATCTTTGGGTAAATTAAACATAAGAATACAATATAAGAATACAAGATACAGTACAGATTTAAGAACATCAGAAGTGCCCTGATGCTGGATCAGAGGAAGGGTCCATCTCGTCCAGCACTCTGTTCACACAGTCGCCAACCAGCCATCGGCCAGGGATGAACAAGCAGGACATGGTGCGACAGCACCCTCCTACCCATGTTCCCCAGCAACGGGTGCACACAGGCTTACTGCCTCGGATACTGGAGGCAGCACACAACCATCAGGGCTAGTATCCATGGATAACCTTCGCCTCCAGGAATTTATCCAACCCCCTTTTAAAGCCATCCAAATGGGTGGCCAGCACTACATCTTGTGGAAGTGAGTTCCATAAGGTTCTACATTTCCCTCATTCCTGGAACACAGTTACAGAGGCTAGAGCGTTGTCTACATAACTTCCCATCTCTTCCCTTACGTAGGGATTGGGCAGCCCTCGTTTTCAGAGAATGCCCTCCATGGATTGAGAAGGGTGATATGAAATGCCAAGGCACTTATTGTAAACAGATTGTTTGTCTGAGGGCAACAGCTATTTAATGCCAGATTAACAGAAGATGCTCTCATCCCGTGAATACAGAGCGCATAAATAGGATCTAAACTGATTCATAATAAAACAGACCTCTTGAGAACTATTACTTCAACTTGTCCCAGTTGAGGGCCAATGCATCATCAACCATTCTCCATTCCTGCTGAGGCTAGCAGCGTGGGGAGAGAGGCTCAGTGTTACCGGATAGCTCCGCTTTTAACTTTTATTGTTTTTAAGCCATGATAGAACTGTGGAAATGTCTTTTCAATGTGAAAAAACCCCACTCCTAAGGTTGGGTTCACACAACACACTAACCCACCATGGGTTATTGCAGCCTTCCTCAACCTGGGGCGCTCCAGATGTGTTGGACTACAACTCCCAGAATGCCCCAGCCGGCTGGGGCATTCTGGGAGATGCAGTCCAACACATCTGGAGCGCCCCAGGTTGAGGAAGGCTGGGTTATTGTATTTTCTGAACGTAGCGCATTTTACGCAGGGTGACTTGTTAACCATGCAGTGTGGTTTATTTGTCTCAAACAAGCCACCTTGAGAGACCACGGCTTGTTGGTGGGTCGTTCCGGGTGGTTAAAAAGCCACACCGCATAGTTAACGAGCAGCCCAGCAGAAAACGCGGTGCTTTCAGGCAATACAATAACCCACCCTGTGGAAAAAGCACGGTGTTTAGTCAAAACAATAACCCTCCCTGCAGAAAACGTGCTGTGTTCAGACAACATGGTAATCCACGGTTCAACGGCAAACCACACTGGGTGGGTTAGTGTGTTGAACCATGTGAACCCAGCCTAAGGGTGCAATTCTATGCAAGTTTAGGGAGAGAGAGAAATTCCTACAACATGCTGGCTGTGGAATGCTGGTAGTTGTAGGTCTCTCTCTCTCTCTCAACATCCATACAGATTGCAGAATTTAGCATTTCTTGGTGATGAAGTATTTTGATTTTTTAAAAAAGCATTTGCAAATGAGTACACAGCTGTAGCTCAGAAGAGTGAGCCTTTCTTTTTATAGGTGAATCACACGACATGTGCGACAAACAGAAGACATCCTGAGATAGTCCAAAACAAAGAATCAACCAAAAAAGGGACCCGTGTTCACCATAAGAATTATTCCAAAATCCATGTTGGTTTAATACCTTTATCACCAAACTGTTTAGTACCTCTATGGCCACAAACTACGGTGGCCATAGAGGTACTAATCACTCAAAGCCCCTGCGATATCTTAAAATCGCGCGCGGCCTGGTTATTCTCACATGTGTCGGCGGTGCCGGAAGCCGGCAGGAGCGAGGAGGAGGAGGCAGCAGGGATGGCAGCAGGTAAGGCTCGCCAAGTGCCGCTTCGTACCGGCCCGAGGCGCCCCGAAGCTTCGGAGCCGATCAGCTTCGCGGCGCCTCGGGCTGAGCCGGAACCGCCTCAGAGCCGAGGCAAGGCAGGCTGAATCAACCCACCATGGCTCGGATTCGGGTCCTCGGCCCAAGGCCTACATTTCACCAGTTGAGGCTGAGACCTTTCGGCAGCCTTTACCATGGTTATTCATGTACTGGTGATGCTGTTTGGACCATTGCACCTTGTTGCACCTGGGGTTGCCCTTGAAGAGAGTTTAGAGAATACACTTAGTACAAAATAATGGCAGCAGGGTTACTGCCTGGGATTGGGTTTAGAGAACACCACTCACCAGTGTTAACAAAGCAGCACTGGCTTCCGGCCTATTTTCAGGCCCAAAGTAGTGGTTTTGACCTTTAAAGTCCTAAGTGGCTTGAGACCAGAACATCTCCGGGACCACTCCTCTGCACTGTGGTATTAAGATCCTCATTGGAAGCTCTTTTGGGGTAACCCATGCTAGGGTCTTCTCTTTTGTGGCACCTCATCTCTCGATGCTCTCTCACCCCGGGGAAGCTCCCCTGCTGCTGATTCTCCCACCCCCCAGTTTCTGTTGAAGATCCAGCCTTTTAAAATTATTATAAATGACGATTTTCTCTGCCTGTGTTGCTTTTCTTGCTGTTCCATTTTCATTATTCATTGTATTTTTGTAATTACTGGCTGTTGGTTTTAATTATTTTAGTGGAAACTACTTCGGGATGTCTGCCCCAAAAGCGGTATAGAAACATTTAAAATAATTTTAAAATAAAGTGAAATAAATTGGACCCGAGAGCCCGGATGAGCTGCCAACGTTGGCTCAGTTCAGCGCCAACTTTTCCAGTTCTTCCCGCTCTGCGGAGGACAATTCTGTATCCCGCTGCCTTCACGGGCTGGATAGCCAGGCAAGGGGCATGCTTGTTCCCACACCCTAAAGCAAACTTCCCCAACCAGGGGGCCTCCAGATGTGCTGGATTAAAGTCTCAACTGGCCCAGCCAGCACACATCTGGAGGGCACCAGGTTGGGGAAGGATGCCCTAAACTTCATGGAGTAAGCTTGATTTGGAAACTATTCGGCCAGAAGGAATTTCAACTCTTGCAGGACATGTGGCAAAAGCTTCCCCCACGCTGCTGGTCTAGCAGGAAAGAAGAGCCCCTCAAACAGAGGAACTCCGCTGCGTGAGGTTTTTGTGCGTCTGAATCACCTCCGCTGCCGAGGGATGTCAACAGAGAATCGCCATGCGGGGCTCAAGGGCAAAAAAGCCTCATGCAGCCATGCTCAAGGGCGAGACCAGGGACCGTCCACCTCCAGCCCAGTTCTGCTCCAAACCAGGGCAGCCTCAAGCGAGGGGGCTTTTCTGGAACCAAGCTGGCTGAGCTCCGTCTCTTTTCAGTGGAAATGCAAGGCGGCCGAGGCAGCGGCCGTCCTGAGAGAGTGCTGAGCTGAAGAGAGCGTTACTGACCTGTGCTCCATCTGCTTCTGTCTTCAGAAGGTCAGAGGACAGCTGGTTGCAGTAGAGGCCCGTGGGTCTGAGCGCCGAGTCGTTTACCTGAAGGCAGGGCGGGGATGGGGTGGAGAAAGAAAGAAGGCAAGATGAGAACTCAGAAACGGCTCGGCACCTTTCCCTCCCCAACGCCTCTCAGGCAATTCTGGTGCCTCCTCCAAAGCCTCCAAAGACTCAATCCAGACAAGACGGAGGTACTGTTAGCGGGTGGTTCATCTGTCCGGCAAGGTGATGTTTGCCCTGTCCTGGACGGGGTTGCACTCTCCCTAAAGGATCGGGTCCGTAGTTTGGGGGTGCTCTTGGATCCAGAACTGTCACTTGAGGCACAGGTGAACTCAGTGGCAAAGAGCACGTTTTATCAGCTTAGGTTGATATACCAACTACACCCTTATCTGGACAGAGGTAGACTAGCTACAGCGATCCATGCTCTGATGACCTCTCGTTTGGATTACTGCAATGCGTTATACGTGGGGCTGCCTTTGAAAACGGTCCGGAAGCTTCAGCTGGTACAAAACAGGGCAGCACGGTTACTAACAGGGACTGGCCGACGAGACCACATCACGCCAGTCCTTTTCCAGCTTCATTGGCTGCCAGGCCAGGTCCGGGCCCGATTCAAAGTGCTGGTATTAACATTTAAAGCCCTGAACGGCTTGGGGCCAGGCGATCTGAAGGAACGCCTCCTCCTGTATGTACCTGCCCGGACCCTAAGGTCATCCTCAGGTGTCCTAATCCGCGAGCCCCTGCCAAAGGAAGTGAGGCAGGGGTTACCAGGAGCAGGGCCTTCTCTGCTGTGGCACCCCGGCTGTGGAATGAGCTCCCTAAGGAGGTTCGCTTGGCACCTACATTATATGCTTTTGGATGCCAGGTGAAGACCTTTTTATTCTCTCAGTATTTTAACACTTAATTTTAACCTAAATTTAAATCTTACTGTTTTAACTCTGTATTTTAATCTTATATCAATTTTGCTGCGTGGTTTTTATCCTGGTTGTGCTTTTTACACTGTATTTTGTATTTGTGCTTTTAACCTGTTGGTTGTTTTATTATGGTTTTAATTTTTGTGAACCGCCCAGAGAGCTTCGGCTTATTGGGCGGTATAAAAATGTAATAAATAAATAAAGCTACGAGAGATTCTGATACAGTCTATAGTTATTAGCTTGCTATGAGTTGTGGGGGTTTCAGCATCTGGGGGAACGCTCTTGCGTTGTAGGCCGTAGCCAGCAGAGGGTCCTCATCCCATGTGGAACGTTCTACAGCTGGGGGTCATAATCCCTCAGGACTTCTCGGTGCCACATCACCCAAATGGAAACATGCAGGGCAGCCTTCCCCAACTTGGTGCCCTCCAGATGTGCTGGACTACCACTCCCATGATCCCCCAGCCAGCTATGCTGGGGGGTTATGGAAACTGTAGTCCTACACATCTGGAGAGCACCGTGTTGGGAAAGGGCTGATGTAGGACGTACCGAAACCCAGACTTAAAGGGTTGCACCTAATGTTAGTCCTGCTTAGAGTAGACCCTTTGAAATGAATGGGGATAAGTGTGACTAATATTGGAGACAACCCATACCGTTTGATGATCATCCCTTCTGCCCAGAGAACCCTGAGGGAGGAGGAACATAAGCAAAGTCCTTCTGGATCCGACCAAGGAAATAGGTAGTTCGGAATCTTGTCCTCCAGTGTAGCTAATCAGGAAACCCGCAAGCAAGGCGTGGAGGCAACAGACCAGCCTCTCTGCCGGCCTTGCTGCCAGTGGCATTCAGAAGCTGACTGCCCCTGAAGATGGAGGCTCCACTGAGCCATCACGCTGAACAGCTGTTGATCAACTCTGCTCCACGGGTTGGTCTAATCCCCCTTTTACAGGCAGCTTTGTCAGTGGCCATCACCACATCTTGGGGCAGTGAATTCCGGGAATAAGATTCTACGTTGTGTGAAGGACTCCCTTCTGTCTGTCAAGAACCGACTGCCGTCCAGTTTTGTTGGGTGGCCTTCAGTTATTTTGCGTGGCCTTGTAAGGGCTTGTTGAATGGCTTTCAACTCACAGGGGCTGGAGCATCTCCCCTAGGAGGGAAGGTTACAGCAACTGGGATTGTTTAGCTTGGAAAAAAGGAGGCTCAAGGGAGACATGCTAGAGGTGCACAAAATCCATGAACGGTGTGGAGAATATGGACAGGGAGACATTTTTCTCCCTCTCTCAAAATACCAGAACCCAAAGGGGTCATTATCCCATGAAACTGATTGGTGGGAGATCCAGGATAAATAAAAGGAAGTACTTCTTTACACAGCGCATAGTTAAATTATGGAACTCACTACCACAAGATGTGGTGATGGCCACCCATTTGGATGGCTTTAAAAGGGGGTTGGATAAATTCCCGGAGGCGAAGGCGATCCATGGCTACTAGTCCTGATAGTTGTGGTTGTTGTGAGGATAAAATGGAGAGGAAGAGGATTATGTACGCTGGCTTGGGTTCCTTGGAGGAAAAAAGGCGGGATATAGATGTAATAAATAAATACATTGTGTGCTATCTCCAGTATTCAAGGCAGTAAGCCTGTGTGCACCCGTTGCTGGGGAACATGGGTGGGAGGGTGCTGTTGCACCATGTCCTGCTTGTTCATCCCTGGCCGATGGCTGGTTGGCCCCTGTGTGAACAGAGTGCTGGACTAGATGGACCCTTGGTCTGATCCAGCATCAGGGCACTTCTGATGTTCTTATGCTGAGACTACAATTCTGTGCCCACTTATCTGGCTGGGCATAAGCCCCATTGAAATCAAAGGCTCCTACTCCTGAGTAGACATGTAGAGGCAATTGTGCTGTTGAGTGAGTCCAGGCATGCTTATTCCAGGGTAACTAATGGAAGAAACATGCCCAGAGGAAGGATCTGCCGCTGTAAGCCCTAGTTTGGATCTTTTCGCGTGGGAACACGATCCGCACCCCCAGCTCTCAGAAGTTGCCGTCACTGAATGACACTGCTGCTCTCGACACGAACGGAGAGTTGGGGATGGAAATGGCCTGGAAATCTTGGTTTGTCTCGATGACAACCTCAGAGCATTTTCACACATCAGGTTTAAATGGCCTCCCACTGTTTATGAGAATGAGAACAGAGGAAGAGCCCTGCTGGATCAAACCAAGGGTCCATCTGGACAGCCATCAGTCAGGGATGCTTTGAGGTGGATTCCTGCATTTGGCGGGGGGGGGGGGGTTATTTATTTATTTATCTGTTATTGCATTTATAGCCTGCCTTTTTTCCTCCAAGGAACCAAAGGCGGCGTACATAATCCTCCTCCTCTCTGTTTTATCCTCACAACAACAACCACCCTGTGAGGTAGGCTGGGCTGAGAGTCTGTGACTGGCCCAAAGTCACCCTGTGAGCTTCCCTGGCCAAGTGGGGACTAGAACCCGGATCTCCTGCCTCCCAGTCCAACACTCTTAGCCACTACACCACACACCTTATAGGCCTCTTCCAACTCTTACTATTCTGTGATCTAATCCAGCCTACTGCTCATACTAGCTGCCCAACTAGCTGCCCATGAGAAACCCACAAGTAGGACGTGAATGCAACAGCATCCTACCTCCCATGTTCCCCAGCAACTGGTGTCCATAGGCACACTGCCTCTGATACTAGAGATAGCAGATGGCCATCAGGACTACTCGCTTTTAATTGCCTTATCTTCCATCATCAGTGAACGCTGCTTGGGGAATGTGGAAGAGAGGCACCGGTAGTGTGAACGTTGCTTTTATTGGCCAGAATGTCCAGAATGGGTATCTTAAAGACTGTTGTGAAAAAAAGAGGGGAAAAGCACCTCGAAAAGGCTATAGGAAAAAGAGGCGGCTCGCTCTGGTGCTAAGAAATGTCAAAATAGGTTTCTCTATTTTTCTTATTCGATATATATAAAAATGTTCTAAAAACTTTAAACCAAACTTGTACGACGCTCAACGTTTCGGATCTGTGGCTCCTTCGTCAGGAGCTGCACAACGAAATGAATTACTTTTCAAAGTAATTCTAAACTCGAAACTTTATAGATATTTTTTTTACAAGATCGCAGTTGTATTCATTCTGTCTCCATCAGCTGTCAAACTGTACAGCTCCTGACAAAGGAGCCACAGATCCGAAACGTTGAGCGTATCTTAAAGACGGGCTAATTTGTTGCGGCCCAAGCTTTCGTGTGGCGCAGAGTGGTAAGCAGCAGTTACTGAAGCCGAAACTCTCCCCACGGCCTGAGTTCGATCCCAGCGGAAGCTGGTTCTCAGGCAGCCGGCTCAGGTCGACTCAGCCTTCCATCCTTCCAAGGTCGGTAAAATGAGTACCCAGCTAGCTGGGGAAAAGGTAACCACGACTGGGGAAGGCAACAGCAAACCACCCCGCTACAAAGTCTGCCAAGAAAACGTCAGCGAAAGCAGGCGTCCCTCTAGGAGTCAGCAATGACTCAAGTGCTTACACGAGAGGTTCCTTTCCTTTCCTTAAGCTTCCGTCAGCTTGCTTCACCCGTCCCTTGGTGTGACCTGCACGCTCTCCGTGAAGGCAAAAAGCACCGACTTCCCTAAGGAGGGCTGCTAAGCTGAGCCGGGGCGTGAGGGAGGGCGAGGCAGTGAGGCGCACCAACCTGCTCGGAGCATAGCTGGTTCATGACGGGCATCTGCAGCGAGTTCATGGGCATTTGCCCGGCCATCGGGTTCATGTTCTGGACACTGGCGTTTCCTCCGGCCATGGAGACCGTAATGCTCATGTTGTTGTACATTCCCTGCTGGGCTGGTGGTGGAGGCTGGGTCTGCCCAGCTTGGCCAAAGACACTGCGGGCCGAAGGAACGAGAGGCAAGAGTTACCCACAGAGGTGAGCCTGCATTTCCCACGCAGTTTGAAGGGTCAAAGGACGGCACGGTTTGGGGGCACACAAATCACCCTCCCCGGGGCGGGTCCACCGACGACAGTCTCGTTCCCAAACCTCGTTCCCAAACATTTCAACTTGGATTAGGAAAAAAAGATTTTAAAAGGCAGGAGGAAAAGGAGAGAGAGAGAGAAAAGTTGTGAGACTTGAGTGTCTCAGCTCTGGGATTATCAACAGCAGGATCCTGACCGGTCCGGCGGAGGAGGTGTCCGGAGGCACGCAATGCCAACGCCCCCGGTGTAGGGCACATGAAGAGAAGCTGAGCAAGCTGTGGGGGTGCTTGGCTTGGGGCGCCTTTGGACACGCGCATGAGGGAAGGGTCAGAAACAGTGCCCTCCCTCCCAGCTGAACCCAGCCCCTAAAACAGCCTTCCTCAACCTGGGGCGCTCCAGATGTGTTGGACTGCACCTCCCAGAATGCCCCAGCCAGAGCTGGCTGGGGCATTCTGGGAGTTGCAGTCCAACACATCTGGAGCGCCCCAGGTTGAGGAAGGCTGCCCTAAAAGGACACCAGCTTGTCAACTTGGAAGCGAGAGACTGCTTGCACGGGGCCAGAAGGGCTGCAGGACGTGCCAGCCGGCAGAGTCCGCTTTGGGGAGGGGTGCAAACTGAAGTCCCGTCTCCCCCTGCCCCACAGAAGCCGTTGACCAGCCAGGGATGTCAGGTCAGAGTGTCCCTCTTGCCCAACAGGGCTTTGCTTGCGTCCGGCCACGTACAAAGGACGGGGGGCCAGGGGTCGTCCAGGGGCCCGGCTTACCTGTTGTTCCCCATGGCTCCTTGCTGCCAGGTCTTCATATCTGGTGACTGGTACCCAGGCGTGGGCGGGGCCGACTGGAGCAGGGGGCTCTGGGAAGGAGGTAGCTGCGGCGACATCAGGGGGCTGCTGGGGCTGAGCGACGGGGCGAACGCGGCCTCCCCTTGCTGACCCATGCCTGGGGAACAGCGCAAAGCACGGCCGTTAGGGTGACGGCAACCGCCGGAGGGGTCGTCCCCAGGGAGGGGACGCTCAGGAGGCCAGAAATCCCGCACGATGGGAGTTGGGGTTCAAACCCTGGGTAATTCCTGGGGTTCCCAAATCCCTCGCGGACTTGGCTGGGCAAAGGCTCACGGCTCACTCGGTGCCAGGGCTGATCCCAACCCCAGGGCTCACGCCTGAATCTGCTGCCAAGAGGCTGGACGGTGTGGACGGTTGGCCCACCGTCATCTCTTGTCAAACAGGTCTGGCAGGTTTCTGAAGGGAGCGCACCCCGCACCCCGCCACGAGCAAAGCTGCTGCGTTTAACCCGCCTTCAGAAGCTGCGGTCTGGCCCCAGTGGCCATCCCCGGGGTTTTCTGCCCCGGAGTCGGACAAGGAGCAGTTACGCGATCAGACCGCCCCAGTCCCTCCCTCTCAGAAAGGCACCACGGAGCAGGTTCCCCCCCCCTTTAGCCCGAGACGTACCTGACCCCGAATACTGGAAGAGGTTCTGCTGCATCTGGGGGTTCATGCCGGAGCCGAACTGCCCCCCGACGTTGCCCATCATGCCCCGGTTGACCATGCTGTTCCGTCCGGCCAGCGCCGCCTCTTGGTTGGACGCCAGCTGCGAGAAGGGGCTGGTGGAGGCAGGGGGGGTCCCTGGATTCGTACCGTAGTTGGGGGGGAAGGGGAACTGCTGCGGGGGGCCCTGGGGGTGGCGCCCCGGCCCCAGCTGCACCGGGACCCCGGCCGAGGGGGGGAGGCTGTTCCCGAAGCTCTGCTGCTGCCTCATCAGCATGGCCCGTTGCTGCATGAGCTGCCGCTGCCGGTGCTGCTGGCTGTAGAGTTCGCGCTGGCGCTGGGCCAGCATCTGCGCGTTCAGGGGCGGCTGAGGGAGGAGGAGGAGGAGGAGGAGGAGGAAGAAGAAGAGAGCACAAGGAGGTGGGTTAGGGTGGGAGAGGCGAGTGGCGAGCCAGGCAGCCTCCCCACAAGGCTTGGCGGTGGCCCAGCGGGTTGCCCAACTCTCATAAAGCCGGCCACGGAACCGGAGGGCGCAAAGGGGCACTGGAGACCCCGCAGCCCAGCCTCAGCCCTCCACGGTCCCTCCCGCACCCAAAGCCTTTGCCCCGCCCCACTCCTTTCCTTCGCCCCCCCCCCCCCCAGCCGGACGGCCTGACTGGCAGGAAGCACAGCTTCTGAATTCCCAGCCCTGAGAACCTCTCGGTCCCAGATGTTTTGCTGGGCCTGTACTTAAAGCCTCGATCGTTCCTGCTGGGCCAGTCCGGGCCCCCCAACCCGGCTCCCGTAGGCCAGAGCCCAGGGGTGGCGCCCAGGCGTCGCACGCAGCGAGTCCGAGGCTCGCTCCGCCAGTGAAGGAACACCCTGCGGTCAGGTAGGACCCCTTTCTGCCTAAGACCCTAGAACACCTCTGCCAGTCAGGAGAGACGATGTTAGGGTGACCCTATGAAAAGGAGGACTGGGCTTCTGTATCTTTAACAGTTACATAGAAAAGGGAATTTCAGCAGGTGTCATTTGTATATATGGAGAACCTGGTGAAATTCCCTCTTCATCACAACAGTTTAAAGCTGCAGGAGCTATCCTAGAGTGACCAGATTTAAAAAAGGCAGGGCACCTTCAGCTTTAACTGCTGTGATGAAGAGGAAATTTCCCCAGATTCCCCATATATACAGATGACACCTGCTGAATTCCCTTTTCAATACAACTGTTAAAGATACAGGAGCCCTGTCCTCCTTTTCATATGGTCAGCCTAGACGATGTCCACTAGCCATCACAACCCAACGGAGAGGGACGTCCTTCTTTTGCGGGGACAGAGAACGGGTGGTGGTGGTGGCTAGCATCATGCCCTGCTTGAGAGCGCTACAAAAGCAGCTTCGTCCCACATCAGACCCACACGAAGCCTGGGCTCTTGTCGCTGCACCGTGGCCCCGTAAGGATCAATTGCAGTCCAGGTCTTGGCACCCCCCTCAACCCAGGAGACGAGGGAATCTGAACCCACAACCCCCCGACCGCACACCTCGTGAGAAGGCCGGGCTCGTGCCAGGCATGGCGAGCTTTGACAGGCCTCTGACCGGCTGCCGTGAGGAGTCCGGCCTGCCGGAGTAGATGGAACTGGGCCTCATCCAGCCTCCGTGCACCACTTTGCCGGAGCTCCACAGAGGCGGCCAGAGAAAAAAGGCAGGCAGGCAGGCAGGCAAGGCAGCGCGGAAAGGAGCCCTGCCAAACTCACAGAGGCCTCTAAGAGCAGCCCTTTCAGACAGATCCGCCTCGTGGCAACCCAGAGGGCTCCCCCGTGCCCAGCTGCGGCCGGGAGCAGCACAGTGCAAATACCCCTGCTTTCTGCTTTTCCGTGCAGCTGCTAGCCGGGAACGAAGAAGTGTGGAGAGACGCCAGCTGCTTCTCCCGCCGCCACCGGTCCTGGCCTTAAGGAACAGCTGTTGCCGGCCTCTGACGCGGCTACGAACACCCGCTTCTTTGTGGTCCGGCCCCTCCCTCAAGAGGCCTCTTGGAACACGCACCCAACGCTCCTTTCCTCTTCCCTCGGGGCTCGCTAAATGTGCCTTCCAGACGTGTCGGGCTACGATTATCATAGTTCCAGCCGTGCAGGTTGAGGATGATGGGGCTTGTAGTCCAACACATCTGGAGAGGGCCTGGTTGGAGAAGGCTGCTCTAAACCCCGCCAGCCGAGAACTGGGTCGCTGACCAGGCTGACGGTCCACCGAGAGCTCGGCCTTTTTGCCTTCCAGGCGTGGCCAGGCAGAAGCCCCACGATGCCACGGCGGCGACACCCAGCCACGGTTCCAAATCTACGGTGCAGCCGCACTTGGAATGCGGTGTAGAGCAGCT
Organism: Elgaria multicarinata webbii; assembly: GCF_023053635.1. Lineage (NCBI taxonomy): Eukaryota > Metazoa > Chordata > Lepidosauria > Squamata > Anguidae > Elgaria > Elgaria multicarinata. The sequence continues at coordinate 4,695,779 of NC_086174.1, read as the reverse complement.
TTCCCCAACCCGGTGCCTTCCACATGTGTTGTACTACAAATCCCATCATCCCACGGCGAGCTTATCTGGAGGGTGCCGGGTTGGAAAAGGCTGCTGTGCCTTCCTGTTGACTACATCTCAAACAGGATCTTGCAGAGCTGAAAAGGGCAAGCCAAAGACCAGAGGGCTGTCACAACGGCCCTGGGGTGTGTGGAGTAGTGGTTAGAGTGTTGAACTGGGAACTAGGCCCCACTCGGCCATGGAAGCTCACTGGGTGATTTTGGGCCAGTCACTGACTCTCAGCCCAACCCACCTCACAGGGTTGTTGTTGTGAGGATAAAAACGGAGAGGCGGAGAGGAGGGTTATGTACGCTCCCTTGAGTTCCTCGGAGGAAAAAAGGCGGGATATAAATGTAATAAACTAATAAATAAAAGATTGGCGCTATTTTACTTTAAGAAAAGAGGTAAGAATCGGAGAGGCGGGTAAGAAATAAATTATTATTATTGTTGTTGTTATTATTATTATTATTATTAAGTGCATGACACAACTTCAGAGCACTGTGCCTGATGTGGAGAAAGTGGGAAGGGAGACACGTGTCTCTCTCCCTCTCAGTGCTATCTCAGAGCATCTTAAAGGCCATGTTACCCTCCAGGGTGTCAGCCACACCAAGGGCTGAAAACCCTGTGCAACCAACACCAATGTAGGGGTTGTGTGAATTGGCTCTTGGTTGCATGGACAGGCCCCCAACCCCCAGGCCCTGAATCTAGGCAGCAGGGGCTCCGGGGCTGCGATGGCCGGGCAGTCCTGAGGCCTCTTGCAACGGAGCCATTTCATCATCATCATCATTTATTGCATTTATATCCCGCCTTTTTCCCTCCAAGGAACCCAAGGCGGTCTACATAATCCTCCTCCTCCACATTTCATCCTCACAACAACAACCCTGTGAGGTAGGTTGGGCTGAGAGTCTGTGACTGGCCCAAAGTCACCCAGTGGGTTTCCATGGCTGAATGGGGACTAGAACCCGGGACTCCCGACTCCCAGTCCAACACTCTAACCACTACACCACACATTATTACCTTCAGCCCTGTCTTCCTTCCGGCAGCAGCAGGGCCTTTTCGGTAGCGGCCCCACAGTTATGGCGCCAACACCGATGTCCCTTCGGCGCCACATTAAAACTGCCCTCTTCTCTCAAGAGGGCGGAATGCAATTTGTGCTTTTAACCTGTTGTTTGTTTTATTACGGTTTTAATTTTTTGTGAACCGCCCAGGGAGCTTCGGCTATTGGGCGGTATAAAAATGTAATAAATAAATAAATAAATAAATAAATAAAATGCAATGAGTTTAAATCAGTTCTGGGATTCCCTTGCCTGATGGTGTAAGAAGTTGTTCTTAGATATAGGTTGCCTGTGGTTTACGTAAATGCCTTGTAATGCACTTTTAATGGTTTTAAATTTTCATAAACCGTCCAGCAACAGGGCGATATAAAACCGTAATACATGAAACGAAATGGAATTATTCTGGAAGCAGCCAAACAACGGAAGACAGGGAAAAACAACGGCTAGAACGCAGGTGGAGGAAAACTCGTGCTGGGTCTGATCGAACACGGGCTAGAGCTCACTATCGAGCCTACTCTGTGGCGGTGAGGGTGGCAAAGAGGCAGTTCTTTTCCACCAGCATTGCGTCTTCTCGGTGTCGTCCGGCGGAGCTTTTCCGAGTGGTTCGTGGCCTGTTACACTCTGGGCCAGGGCGTGAGATAGTTGAACCCTCGGTAGCACGCTGTGACGAGTTTGCACGGCACTTTGAAGATAAAGTCGCTCAGATTCGTCATGAATTGGACACCACACTTAATGCAGCACCACTAGTAGAGGTGTTCAGAGCGCCGTCCGGCTCAGTTTTATTGGATGAGTTTCAGTTATTGAGGCCCGAGGATGTGGACAAGGTGCTTGGCCAAGTCCGGTCGACCACCTGTGTGCTTGACCCTTGCCCCTCGTGGCTCATTACATCAAATAAGGAGGGGATCGCCGGCTGGGTCCAGGAGGTTGTAAATGCCTCCTTGAGAGAGGGAGTGGTGCCGGCCTCTTTAAAAGAGGCGGTAATTAGACCACTCCTGAAGAAGCCTAATCTGGACCCGGAAGATGTTAACAACTACAGGCCGGTGGCTAATATCCCTTTCCTGGGCAAGGTGCTTGAGCGGGTGGTTGCAGGACAACTCCAGGCACTCTTGAATGAAACGGATTATCTAGATCCATTTCAATCGGGTTTCAGGCCTGGTTTTGGAACGGAAACTGCCTTGGTCGCCCTGTGGGATGACCTCTGTCGGGAGAGAGACAGGGGGAGTGCGACCCTGTTGGTTCTCCTGGACCTCTCAGCGGCCTTCGATACCATCGACCATGGTATCCTTCTGGATAGGTTGTCTGAACTGGGAGTTGGAGGTACTGCGTTGCAGTGGTTCCGCTCCTACTTGGATGGCCGATTCCAGAAGGTGGTGCTGGGGGATTATTGCTCTGTGCCGTGGCTCCTAAGCCATGGGGTTCCGCAGGGCTCTATTTTATCCCCTATGCTGTTTAACATATACATGAAGCCGCTGGGGGAGGTTATCCGGAGATGTGGACTGAGGTGTCATCAATATGCGGATGACACCCAGCTCTACCTTTCCTTTTCATCAAACCCAGGTGAGGCAGTGACTGTTCTGAACCAGTGCCTGGGCACGGTAATGGACTGGATGAGGGCTAACAAACTGAGACTCAATCCAGACAAGACGGAGGTACTGTTAGCGGGTGGTTCATTTGTCCGGCGAGGTGATGTTTGCCCTGTCCTGGACGGGGTTGCACTCTCCCTAAAGGATCGGGTCCGTAGTTTGGGGGTGCTCTTCGATCAAGAACTGTCACTTGAGGCACAGGTGAACTCAGTGGCAAAGAGCACCTTTTATCAGCTTAGGCTGATATACCAACTGCGCCCTTATCTGGACAGTGATAGCCTAGCTACAGTTATCCATGCTCTGATAACCTCTCGTTTGGATTACTGCAATGCGTTATACGTGGGGCTGCCTTTGAAAACGGTCCGGAAGCTTCAGCTGGTACAAAACAGGGCAGCCCGTTTACTAACAGGGACTGGCTGGCGAGATCACATTACGCCAGTCCTTTTACAACTTCATTGGCTGCCAGTCCAGGTCCGGGCCCGATTCAAAGTGCTGGTATTGACATTTAAAGCCCTAAACGGTTTGGGGCCAGGTTATTTGAAGGAACGCCTCCTCCCATATGTACCTACCCGGACCTTAAGATCATCTACAGGGGCCCTTCTCCGTGAGCCCCTGCCAAAGGAAGTGAGGCAGGTGGCTACTAGGAGGAGGGCTTTCTCCGCTGTGGCACCCCGGTTGTGGAATGAGCTCCCCAGAGAGGTCCGCCTGGCGCCTACACTGTACTCCTTTCGTCGCCAGCTGAAGACCTTTTTATTCACTCAGTATTTTAACACTTAATTTTAACTTAAATTTAAATTATACTGTTTTAACTCTGTATTTTAACCTTATATCAATTTTGCTGCGTGGTTTTATCCTGGTTGTGCTTTTTATATTGTATTTTGTATTTGTATTTTTAACTTGTTGGTTGTTTTATGATGATTTTAATTTTTGTGAACCGCCCAGAGAGCTTCGGCTATTGGGCGGTATAAAAATGTAATAAATAAATAAATAAAAAAAATAAATAAAAGCCAGACTGTCCCAGGCGTTACCAGTCCCAGGCAAGAAAAGGCTCCAAGCCCCAGTGGAACGCACAGATAACGCCGCGGGCACCAAGGTCTACCAAGGCCCGACCTTCCTGGGCCTGGCTCTCAGGGCCCCGAGCGGCCTCCCCGCGCTTACCTGTGGCGTGATCTGCTGCTGCATGCCTGCCCTCATGCCGATGCCGCCCGGAGGGTTCCCCGCAAACTGGTTCAGGAGAGCCTGCCGATTCTGGTGTATCAACTAGAGAGAGGGCGACGAAGGGGAACTCAGAGCTGACTGCGTTGTTCGCCCCCATCGCCCATCCTGCCCGATGGGCAGTCAAAAGGGACCTCCCTCGCGGGGCGGGGAGATGCAGAGCTGGGGAGGAGCGAGGCCCCCCCGGGAAAAGGATGCCGTTTCCCCTCGGATGGTACAGCAGGCCCCCTGCTCCCTCTTTGCTGAGATGCCCTCTCTTCTTTTGCATCTCCACCTCCGGTGTCTAGAGAATTCCAGACCACAGGGGCCGGCTGCAGGTTAAGGGAAAGCCCGGGACGGGAAAACAGGCCTGCCGCTTGTCTGACATCCCGAACGGAGGGGAAGGAGCAGCTTTGTGTGAGCCAAGCCAGGCGGGGGCTTTCAGAAGCCGGGCACAGCGCTTACTGCTTCCTACAAAGACCCCAATCACATATCTCTCTCTCTCTCGCTTTTGGCACAGGGCAGTGAAGCTGGAGGGCCCCCAGGAGGGCTGGGCAGCGGCCTCCGCCTGGCCAGAGGACGGTGAGACTCACCTGCTGCTGCCCCTGGAGCCGCTGCTGCAGCTGCAGTCGCAACTGGTTGGGGGCCGTCGGGGGCCGGCTGAGCACCGGGCGGGGCTGCATCCCCATGCTGGTCGGGAAGGGCCCGCGTGGGGGCGGGACCTGGACGGGCATGGGCCCGAAGGACTGCTTCTGCCTGACCATGCCTGGAAAGGGGCCGGCAGGGGAAGCCGAGGGGTACTGCTGCGGGTACAGGCCGGGCTTCTGGTCCATCACCAGAGACGGCGGTGTCGCTTGCTGCGGCTGGAACCGTTCCGTCAGCACCTCCAGGCCGCCTCCCTGCTCAAAGAGAGAAGCGGGTGTGAGATTCTCTGAGCTTCGTGCGGCACATCCGTGGGAAGGAACACTGGATTTCCTGACTGTTAGAGCAGTACGACAATGGGATCAGTTACCTAGGGAGGTTGTGGGCTCTCCCACACTAGAGGCATTCGAGAGGCAGCTGGACAACCCTCTGTCAGGGAGGCTTTAGGGTGGATTCCTGCATTGAGCAGGGAGTTGGACTCGATGGCCTTGTAGGCCCCTTCCAACTCTGCTATTCTATGATTCTATGAATCTATGATCAGGAAAAACGTCCTGACTGTTAGAGCAGTACGACAATGGAATCAGTTCCCTAGGGAGGTTGTAGGCCCTCCCACACTAGAGGCATTCGAGAGGCAGCTGGACAACCCTCTGTCAGGGAGGCTTTAGGGTGGATTCCTGCATTGAGCAGGGGGAGGGTTGGACTCGATGGCCTTGTTGAACCCTTCCAACTCTGCTATTCTATGATTCTATGATCAGGAAAAACTTCCTGACGGTTAGAGCAGTACGACAATGGAATCAGTTACCTAGGGAGGTTGTGGGCTCTCCCACACTGGAGGCCTTCAAGAGGCAGCTGGACAACCCTCTGTCAGGGACGCTTTAGGGTGGATTCCTGCACTGAGCAGGGGGTTGGACTCGATGGCCTTGTAGGCCCCTTCCAACTCTGCTATTCTATGATTCTATGATTCTATGATCAGGAAAAACGTCCTGACTGTTAGAGCAGTACGACAATGGAATCAGTTCCCTAGGGAGGTGGTGGCCTCTCCCACACTACAGGCCTTCAAGAGGCAGCTGGACAGCCATCTGTCATGGATGCTTTAGGGTGGATTCCTGCACTGAGCAGGGGGTTGGACTTGATGGCCTTGTTGGCCCCTTCCAACTCTGCTATTCTATGATTCTATGATCAGGAAAAACTTCCTGACTGTTAGAGCAGTACGACAATGGAATCAGTTGGCTGGTAAGGTTGTGGGCTCTCCCAGGGATGCTTTAGGGTGGATTCCTGCATTGAGCGGGGGGGTGGGTTGGACTCGATGGCCTTGTAGGCCCCTTCCAACTTGCTATTCTATGATTCTATGATTTAGTGGCGGTAAGAGCTGCCTCTGTTCGTGTGTTTTGTTTGGGGACAGGGCCTGATGGGCGTCTTTTGCTTTGGAAAGGGTAGAAATTAACAGGTGGAGGGAGCTTCCACATAGTTATAGCTACTAGTCCTCATTCAGATGGTATTCTAGTGATGGGATCCCGCTAGCTGCCACTCTCTTAGTGAGAGACGGCAGCGTCGACAGAGGTCCTGGTTGCGTGCAGCTCAAGGCGACGCCTCGCCCTCCGGGGGGGACGTTCCCCGCACGCCCTTCACCCCCACCCTGGGGCCGCTTCCTACCTGGACCAGTTTGTCGATGCCAAGGGCGCGGTCCAGCTCCGCCAGCTCGGTCTCGTCTTTGCCGCTCAGGAAGGACACCAGCTGCTCCAGAAGGGCTTTCTCGTCGTTGCGTCCCTCCGGGGTGGTGGGGGGGCACAGGAGCTCGTCCAGCTGAGAAGTGATGCACTGGCTGTGGGGGCGACAATGCAAACAAGGGAGGTGAGAAGAGGGGGGCGGCTTTGGCTCTCTGCCCGGAGACACAGGAGTGGCTGTGGATGCGCTGAGCCTGTGCCTGGCTGCGACACTGGACTGGATGAGGGCTAATAAAATGAAACTCAATCCAGGCAAGACTGAGATGCTGCTGGTGGGTGGTTCTGCTGACCGGATGGAGGGCGTTCGACCGGTTCTGGACGGGGTCGCACTCCCCCAGGAGGAGCAGGTTCGTAGCTTGGGGTTCTCCTAGGACAGCTTCCTCAACCTGGGGCGCTCCAGATGTGTTGGACTACAACTCCCAGAATGCATTCTGGGAAATGCAGTCCAACACATCTGGAGCGCCCCAGGTTGAGGAAGGCTGTCCTAGAACCATCTCTGTCACTTGAGGCTCAGGTGGCCTCGGTGGCACGGAGGGCCTTCTACCAACTCCGGTTGGTGGCCCAGCTACGCCCCTATCTGGACAGGGATGACCTGGCTTCAGGTGTCCATACTCTGGTAACCTCCAAATTAGATTACTGCAACGCCCTCTACATGGGGCAGCCTTTGAAGACGGTTTGGAAGCTGCAGCTTGTGGACAATGCGGCGGCCAGATTGTAGCTGGAAGAGGGAGGTTTGAGCATACAACACCGATTCTAGCCTGCTTGCATTGGCTGCCTACACGTTTCCGAGCCCAATTCAAGGTGCTGGTTTTAACTTATAAAGCTCTACATGGCTTGGGACCACAATACCTGACGGAATGCCTCTCCCGACATGAACCTACCCGTACACTGCGCTCAACATCTAAGGTCCTCCTCCGAGTGCCTACTCCGAGGGAAGCTCGGAGGATGGCAACAAGGGAGAGGGCCTTTTCGGTGGTGGCCCCCCGACTGTGGAATGATCTCCCCGATGAGGCTCGCCTGGCACCAACACTGTTATCTTTCAGGCACCAGGTCAAGACTTTTCTCTTCTCCCAGGCATTTTGACATTTTAACAGCATTTTAACAGCATTTAACAAGGTTAAGTTTGTTTTTAATGGACCCCAGAACTGTTGCTTTTTAAATGGATGCTGTTGTTTTTATACTGTTTTTATGTTTCTGATGATTTTTTAAATCTTGTATACTTTTTAATGTTCACTATTTTTAACTGTTGCAAACCGCCCAGAGAGCTTCGGCTGTGGGGCGGTATATAAATGTAATAAATAAATAAATAAATGAGGGCAACACTTCTGTACGTGCCCTTCTGCCGATCTACAAATGCTTCTCTCCCGTCGTTTTGGGCTCCGCGTGAGAAACCTCACCGTGTCATCGCATACGAACGGGGTGCAAGGGTTTCAGAAACCCAGGGGCAACATTCACTCCAGGAAGGCCAATGAACAGGACTGGCCAGTGTTTGGGCCATGACCCATGAACACATGGCGAACTGAGTTTGGGGTGATAGATCTCTCCTGCCTACCTGCCCGGTCACTGAGGGCATCCGAGGGCCGGCTCCTGGTGGTTCCTCATGGACCTACGGCCCAATTGGAGTCTACCAGGAGAAGAGCCTTCTGTGTGGTGGTTCCCTTCCTATGGAATTCCCTGCCTCTGTAGGTCAGGCAGGCGCAACGTTGTGTTGCTGCCAGCACCTCCTGAAACGCTGTGTTTTGGGGAAGACTTCCTTGAGTGACTGGCCATGGGCTTATTAGATCTCTGTTTCTTTAAAAAATAGTAACGTTCACATGTTGTTGTTGTTTTTAATTATTTCACTTTTAAAACTTATTGCTCTGAAATCTTGGATGTGGAACGGTATACCAGTATTGTAAATAAATACACAGATCCGGATCTCGTCCAACACTCTCTTTCCATCCGTGGCCCGCCAAACCCGGCTGGCCTTCACTCCAAATGAAAGTGCGCCCTAGAATCCCCCCACGATGACAGTGCAAACCCTGCAGCGTTCTCTCCATTGGCGCACTCACTCAGGGGCCTCTGTTCCCCATCCCAGAAATTCAGGGCTCTCCCCCCCCCCGCCACAAATCTTTTATCCTCTTCATCTCACTTCCTGTCGCTACACTGTCAGCCGCTGGGCATCACGATGTCTCTTGATCTTCTGCCTCTCTCTCCTTTGTACAGCACCCAGGGGGTCACCATAAAATCATCAACAGCAGTTAAGGAAAGTGACGTCTTTAGAAACCAGAACTTGGACCGGCTCGGGAAACGACAGAGCCAGCAGTCCACCGAACCCCCGCCTCGCTCGTGCGCCACGCCGTCCTTCCCACAACCGGCAAGGCTGTTTCCAATCTCCTCTGCGTGAGCGGGTGATAAGGAGACGCGTCCTGTTGACAGGACTAATTGCAATCAATGGGACCACTGGGCCAAAGCGTCACCAGGAGCAAAGCACGTCGGTCTGGCTGGAGAGAGTCAAGAATCCAGAGGAGGGAAGCAGCCAGACGCAGAAGCGTCGGAGGAGTCAGAAAGTCTGCCCATTCAGCTCCAGATGGGCACCAGATGGAAATCACTGGAAGTGAGCTAGTCCAACACGTGGTTGCCAACGCACATGGGATTTTGGGCCGGGGAGGGAGAGAAAGCAGAAACAAAGCCCGCACGTTGGGGGAAGAGAGGCAGATGTAAAGCGAGGCAGGCTTAAAACTAATCCATTACAAGACACAAGTGCCCCCCCCTCCCAGCCCATAAAAAAAACCTCGCTGTGTGTGTGTTATGAATTGTGGGACACACACACACAGACACACATGTTTCTTGTAATGGATTAGCTTGTAATGGACCAGGAGACCTAGCAGGCCGCCTTCCCTTATACACACCCAGAGGACATTTGCGATTGTCAGATGAGGCCCTGCTCGCCATTCCGAGACGGAGAGATTGTCGTCACGGAGAACCTTGACGGCGGGGCCTTCTCCGTAGTGGCACCCACCCTCTGGAAAACCCTCCCTCGTGCGGTTGCGTTCTTCCTCAGGGCTAGCAGCTTCTGCAGACGACTGCACGGATGTTATAAAGCCCTGAGGAAGAATGCAACCGCGTTCGAAACGCATAGGCACCTGGCACTTTAATAAAACTTTTACTAATATTATTGTTGAAGATTACTTGGTTCCACCCTGGCATATTTTTAAAGACCATGAGGCTGCATTCGTCCATATTGATCCAAGCCCCCTCAAATGAGTCGTGCAGCGATGGCAACTGGAAATGCACACTCTTCGAGATCTATCATTTTTCAGTACCCCATTAAGCACTTACCGAAAGGATCATAGAACAGTAGAGTTGGAAAGGGCCTCAAAGGCCATCAAGTCCAACCCCCTGCCGAATGCAGGGATCCACCTCAAACCATCCCATTCGGCCGCCACCGTTGTTGCAAAAACAACAAGCGGTCTTGTGGCGCCTTAAAGGCGAACGGGTTTATTCTGGCACAAACTTTCATGTATTTATAGCCCACTTCACCAGATGCATGGAAGATTATGGAGCCTTTCAGTACCTATATTCAGTGCATGTGGTGGTAGTGGTGGTGAGAATTATAAACAGTGAGGTCAGAAGGAAATTGAAATCAAATGCAGAACGTACCGCCAGTGACAAAAGTACGGCGTATATGCAGCCCTGATCGTGGAGGAGGAAGAGGTCGAATTCCAACCGTTCCCTCCCCAGCCTGCCATTGGCAAACCCACCCAACGCAGGCTGCAACGTGTCACTGCCAGGAAGGCGCTTGAACAGCCAGCAGCTCCAGACAAGGCAAGCAGAAGAGCCTGGCTGCAAATTGCACAGGGAGTTGACACAAGGAAGTTGGATACTGGATCGACCAAGGGTCCATCTAGACCAGCATTCTGTTCACACTGGCCCACCAGCCATCGGCCAGGGATGAACAAGCAGGACATGGTGCACACAGGCTTACGGGAGATAGCACACAACCATCAGGGCTAGTAGCCTTTGAAGAGTGCTCTCATGTCTCCCCTCAATCTTCTCTTCTCCAGGCTAAACATGCCCAGTTCTTTCAGTCTCTCCTCATAGGGCTTTGTTTCCAGGTCCCTGATCCTCCTCGTTGCCCTCCTCTGAAGATGCTTCCTTCCCTCAGTTAGACAGTCCCCCCCAAATAATGTAGCATCATCCTTGTGCTCCTCCCCCACCGACCCCCAAGCCAACACCCAGGGAAAGGACAGAGGAGTCCCAAACAGGCTTCCAAAGGGCTGTCCTATGGTTGCTGCAGCCGGTCTGTGAAGAGCCCTGCCAGCATGGGTCCTCCTTGCAGAAGACCTTCCCAGAAGGAAGGACGCGGCTCCCTCCGGCCTTGCTGGGCATAGATCTCGCAGCAAACAGCCGCCACAGCCCTCTAGGGAAAGCCCTGCTTGACAACAATTGGGACCGTAAGAAGTTTTTTCCATCCAGCTCCGTTTTCGCTTCAAGGCGGCTTGCCAACTGGGGCACAGGGGCACGAGGCCAGGCGCCTGTAACGGGATCCTCTCCCGGTCAGAGCTCACGCGCTGGGTCTCCTCCTGCCCCGGGTCCCCTCCTGGCTCTCCCGAGCAACTCAGCCGTTCCGAAAGAGCTTAGGTGGATTGTAACTGGGGAAGTGAGACAAGGATGGCTGGACAAGGGGTGTGGGGGTGGAGAGGAGAGGAATTCCTGTCCCCCAAAGCACAATTTCCCATTAGTCACCCAAATGTAGGGTGACCCTATGGAAAGGAGGACAAGGCTCCTGTATCTTTAACAGTTATATTATTATTATTATTATTATTATTATTATTATTATTATTTATTTATTTATTTATATAGCACCATCAATGTACATGGTGCTGTACAGAGTAAAACAGTAAATAGCAAGACCCTGCCGCATAGGCTTACAATCTAATAAAATCATAGTAAAACAATAAGGAGGGGAAGAGAATGCAAACAGGTACAGGGTAGGGTAAGCAGGCACAGGGTAGGGAAAAACTAACAGTAGAAAGTAACAGTAGAAGTCTGCACAACATCAAGTTTTAAAAGCTTTAGGAAAAAGAAAAGTTTTTAGTTGAGCTTTAAAAGCTGTGGTTGAACTTGTAGTTCTCAAATGTTCTGGAAGAGCGTTCCAGGCGTAAGGGGCAGCAGACGAAAATGGACGAAGCCGAGCAAGGGAAGTAGAGGCCCTTGGGCAGGCGAGAAACATGGCATCAGAGGAGCGAAGAGCACGAGCGGGGCAATAGTGTGAGATGAGAGAGGAGAGATAGGAAGGAGCTAGACCGTGAAAAGCTTTGAAGGTTAACAGGAGAAGTTTATATTGGATTCTGAAGTGAATTGGAAGCCAATGAAGAGATTTCAGAAGCGGAGTAACATGGTCGGAGCGGCGTGCTAAGAAGATGATCTTTGCGGCAGAGTGGTGAACAGAAACCAACGGGCTGATGTGAGAAGAAGGAAGGCCAGAGAGAAGAAGGTTGCAGTAGTCCAACCGTGAAATAACCAGTGCATGAACAATATGCCCAGTTCTTTCAGTCTCTCCTCATAGGGCTTTGTTTCCAGGTCCCTGATCCTCCTCGTTGCCCTCCTCTGAACACGCTCCCTTCCCTCAGTTAGACAGTCCCCCCCAAATAATGTAGCATCATCCTTGTGCTCCTCCCCCACCGACCCCCAAGCCAACACCCAGGGAAAGGACAGAGGAGTCCCAAACAGGCTTCCAAAGGGCTGTCCTATGGTTGCTGCAGCCGGTCTGTGAAGAGCCCTGCCAGCATGGGTCCTCCTTGCAGAAGAACTTCCCAGAAGGAAGGACGCGGCTCCCTCCGGCCTTGCTGGGCATAGATCTCGCAGCAAACAGCCGCCACAGCCCTCTAGGGAAAGCCCTGCTTGACAACAATTGGGACCGTAAGAAGTTTTTTCCATCCAGCTCCGTTTTCGCTTCAAGGCGGCTTGCCAACTGGGGCACAGGGGCACGAGGCCAGGCGCCTGTAACGGGATCCTCTCCCGGTCAGAGCTCACGCGCTGGGTCTCCTCCTGCCCCGGGTCCCCTCCTGGCTCTCCCGAGCAACTCAGCCGTTCCGAAAGAGCTTAGGTGGATTGTAACTGGGGAAGTGAGACAAGGATGGCTGGACAAGGGGTGTGGGGGTGGAGAGGAGAGGAATTCCTGTCCCCCAAAGCACAATTTCCCATTAGTCACCCAAATGTAGGGTGACCCTATGGAAAGGAGGACAAGGCTCCTGTATCTTTAACAGTTATATTGAAAAGGGATTTTCAGCAGGGGTCATTTGTAGGCATGCAGCGCCTTGTGAAATTCCCTCTTCATCGCAACAGTTAAAGCTGCAGGAATCCTGCCCTCTTGGCCAGATACAAAAGAGGGCAGGGCTCCTGCAGCTTTAACTGTTGCGATGAAGAGGGAATTTCACTAGGCGCGGCATGCCTACAAATGACACCTGCTGAAATTCCCTTTTCTAGACAACTTTTAAAGATACAGGAGCCCTGTCCTCCTTTTCATAGGGTCACCCTAGATGATGTCCACTAGCCATCACAACCCAACGGAGAGGAATGTCCTTCTTTTGCGGGGACAGAGAACGGGGGTGGTGGTGGCTAGCACTAGCACACGCCCTACAAAAGCAGCTTCGTCCCACATCAGACCCACACGAAGCGTGGGCTCTTGTCGCTGCGCCGTGGCCCCGTAAGGATCGATTGCAGTCCAGGTCTTGGCACCCCCCTCAGCCCAGGAGACGAGGGAATCTGAACCCACAACCCCCCCGATCGCACACCTTGTGAGGCCAGGCTCGCGCCGCTGGGAAGCCCCTCTGGGGCACAGCGAGCTTTGACAGGCCTCTGACCTGAAATTCCCTCTTCATCACCACAGTTTAAGCTGCAGGAGCCCTGCCCTCTTTTAAATCTGGTCACTCTAGTATAGCTCCTGCACTAGAGTATAGCTCCTTTCACTAGGTTCCCCATATATTCAAATGGAACCTGCTGAAATTCCCTTTTCTGTGCAACTGTTAAAGATACAGGAGCCCTGTCCTCCTTTTCATAGGGTCACCCTACCCAAATGGTTTTACAGGATTTCCTTTCTCCAGTCCTTTCCTTACCCTCAGGGGTGGGGGTGGGCATTGCAGGACATGGGGCAGTGAAGGTGGGGAAAGTTAGGGTGACCATATGAAAAGGAGGACAGGGCTCCTGTATCTTTAACAGTTGCATAGAAAAGGGAATTTCAGCAGATGTTATTTGTATATATGGAGAACCTGGTGAAATTCCCTCTTCATCACCACAGTTAAAGCTGCAGGAGCTATACTGGAGTGACCAGATTTAAAAGAGGGCAGGACACCTGCAGCTTTAACTGTGGTGATGAAGAGGGAATTTCAACAGGTTCCCCATATATACAAATGACACCTGCTGAAATTCCCTTTTCAATACAACTGTTAAAGATACAGGAGCTCTGTCCTCCTTTTCATATGGTCACTGTAGGAAAGTGAGCATGGATTGCAGCTGTGGCGTGAGAGGAGCACATTCCCAACCACTCAAGGCCACAAGTCAGATATTTGTTCATGAAAGCAGCGGTCCGGGTTTTCTTTCTTTTCTTTCGCAGCTTTAAGACACTAGATCAGCCTTCCTCAACCTGGGGCGCTCCAGATGTGTTGGACTGCATCTCCCAGAATGCCCCAGCCAGCAGCTGGCTGGGGCAATTTGGGAGTTGTAGTCCAACACATCTGGAGCGCCCCAGGTTGAGGAAGGCTGCACTAGATGGAGCAGTTTTAAACCGATGGCACCACGAAACACCTCCCTCCCCTCCACTGAAAAGTCTAGTTATAAGTACAGACAAGAAAGGGCCCCTGAGATGGAAAGGGCCCCACTTAAAACATCTCCAAGAAGCGGCCAGTCAATTGCTGCCACGTCACACTGTTGGCTCATATTCAGCTTGGATAAGGGGAATAAAAGTCATGATTTCCTTCTGCCTGCGAGCAAGAGGGATTGTCTTTCCAAAGAGGGCACTTGCCACCTGCAGGTTTTTAATCATGGCTCATATTAAAGTTTAAAAAAAGCAAAAAAGCAGAAGAATCACTTGGAACGTTGCATTGCTCTTCAAAGAAAGCCCTTGGCCTGCGCTGACCGGGCCCCTCCTCAGCAACCGCGCCCGAGCTCAAGAGGTTTTGCAAACTGCAAATGCAGTTGGACCGCATCAGCTGAGAGCAAACTGGCAGCCTCCTCGGGGCCACAAGTGCCAGACTTCCAGGAAGCTCCTGGCTGACCATCAATGCACTGCCACCCGCAGCAAATGTCCTGGTTGTTTCTGCAGCCCAACTGGGCTGATATGGCTGAGATTCTCTTGTTTCTGCCTGGCTTTGCGTGGGAGTCCAGCTCCCCTGTGTCCCAGTTAAACAACCCCCCTACAGTGATCCATGCTCTGATCACCTCTCGTTTGGATTACTGCAATGCGTTATACGCGGGGCTGCCTTTGAAAACGGTCCGGAAGCTTCAGCTGGTACAAAACAGGGCAGCCTGGTTACTAACAGGGACTGGCCGGCGAGACCACATCACACCAGTCCTTTTACAACTTCATTGGCTGCCAGTCCAGGTCCGGGCCCGATTCAAAGTGCTGGTATTGACATTTAAAGCCCTAAACAGCTTGGGGCCAGGCTATCTGAAGGAACGCCTCCTCCCATATGTACCTGCCCGGACCCTAAGGTCATCCTCAGGGGTCCTTCTCCGTGAGCCCCTGCCAAAGGAAGTGAGGCAGGTGGCTACCAGGAGCAGGGCCTTCTCCGCTGTGGCACCCCGGCTGTGGAATGAGCTCCCTAAGGAGGTTCGCTTGGCACCTACATTATATGCCTTTAGACGCCGGGTGAAGACCTTTTTATTCTCCCAGCATTTTAACAGTCTATAAATAAATTTTAACTTGGTGTTTTAAATTTGTAATTTTGCATTGCTGCTGTTTTTATCTGGTTGAGCTTTTAGATTGTATTTTATATTATGGTTTTATACTGTTGTTTTACACTTTGAATGGTTTTAATTTTTGTGAACCGCCCAGAGAGCTCCGGCTATTGGGCGGTATGGAAATGAAATGAAATAAATAAATACATAAATACATAAATAAAGAAAGAAAGACTCCCATACTCACTCGTCCGGTTTGCTCATCGGTCCTCGGTTGATGGAGGCCATGGAGTTGTCTGCCCACGGGTTCTGCTCCGCCATCGCCGGCTGCCCAAATGGATGGTCTGCGACCGGCAGTTCCAGGTCGGGCAATCCTGAGGAAGGAAGGAGGGAGGGGAGAAAAAGTCACAGGTCGTGCTGTGCCCTAGTCTCCCTTGGCCATGTGGTGGGCCAAAGGCAGAGCACATGCCTGAGGCCAGTGGACAGGGGGAATGGGCTATCGAGCTCCATCGCACCAGCGACTTATCGCACACTCGCCATGCCTGGTACGCGATAAGTCCGCTAGAGAGCTTCAGCTGTGGAACGGTATATAAATGTAATAAATAAAATAATAAATATGTGGATTTGCAGCGTGGTACTCATGTGACGCCGCCCCTGTCCTGCATTCATCTCGCCTCTTCCCTGCCTTGTTGCGTTTTATTTTGGTGCGGGGAAAGTCTGGATTATTTTCCCCTCTCGCTTTTTCCCTTGTTGGGGGCGTGTGCTAGTGGAGTCTTGTTGATGAAAGGGGAGGGTGGGGTGGTTCTCCTCCACCAGCACTGTCGTTGTAGGGACTTGTTAGTTGGTTGAATGGGCTTTTTAGTGCTCCAACCCCCCCCCCCTTTCATTGCCTGCAGAAACGGAGCCCAGATGAAACCTTAAAAGTAATTGCTGGATAACAAAGCCCACGCCCATCAGAGTACCACAACCAATGAACTGGAGGAGGAAGGAGAAGGGGCGGGGTGGAGTGGAACAGCAAACAACAGAAACCACACGTGAAAGGGACCGTGTGTGAAGGAACCCTTGATGCGCTTATGAAATGGAGGTAAAAAACGTGAAGACAAACCAGAGGAAATAGGTGTGATGGATCCCATCGTTTAAGACTAGCCCGAAAACAACGTAGCAGAGGGCCACCTGCCATTCCAAGCACGGCCTGATCTAACCACAGCCCCTTATGATGGCTGGTAGTTCAAACACGAGGCAGCTGTGGGCCAGGAGCACAGCCTTACCGCCAGGCACGAATGGACAATACGGGCCACTTTCACGCCCCAAAGAGAACGGCAGCACACCATCCGAGAGCATGAAGCACCCCAGGATCCCGTGGGGGGGGGGGGAGGAGTCCTCTGGAGTTACTGCCTTGCATGGTGCTACACTGGTGCGTTTTAACGTCACAACTAGCCCAAGCAATCAATGGCCTTCAGCCCGATTCAAAGCGCCAGTTAACGCTCAGTAGGTCCTGGGGCGCAGTGTGGGACAATGCGTCTGAAAGTGGCAGGGACACCCTCTGTGCTGGGCTGAGGTTCAAGCCTGTTAGAGGCAAGACCCTTTGACCTGGAAACACTGCCTGAGAATCTTCTGGGTTCAAGGGTGTGGTGGTGGTTCTATGGCGGTGAAGGAAAGGCACTCTGTACATATATAATAATAATACAGGAGTGTAAGGCTTATAACACGAGATCTACCAGGCTGATTTGGCTCATTTTTATAATAATAATAATAATAATAATAATAATAATAATAATAATAATAATTTTATTTGTTACCCGCCTCTCCCTCTGGATCGAGGCAGGGTACAACACAAATAAAAACACCATAAAATACATACAACTAATTCAAACGTTTAAAACCAGTGCATCATTAAAAGCAGCACACCATTAAAAAAAGGCATCTTAAAATTCAACTGGGTAGGCCTGCCGCCAGAAGAGATCAGTCTTTATGTCTTTCTTAAATTCTGGAAGACTGGTAAGTTGACGAATCTCTCCCGGCAGGCCATTCCAAAATCTGGGAGCGGCAGAGTAAAAGGTCCTCTGGGTAATAGTTGTCAGCCTTGTTTTTGTTGGCTGGAGTGAATTCTTCCCAGAGGACCTGAGTGTGTGGGAGAAGGCGATCCCGCAGGTCGCCTGGACCCAAACCATGTTGGGCTTTAAAGGTGATAACCAACACTTTATACTTCGCCCGGAAACTAATTGGCAGCCTGTGAAGAGAATTTAGGGCTGAAGCTTGAGCAGGGTGGACATACAGAAAATTTTGAAAGTTCAAAAAAGTTCAAAGTTAGAGCTTTAATGGCCAAACAGTGTGTTTCCACGTCCTGCCCAGGAGCCTGAGACTGTCGGGGAACTACAGCTTCCATGTAGCTCAGGCACGCAGGGAGAAAAACCCAAAGTCAGGGCCTTGGGATTTGTGAGCCAAGACCGCTCTCAAAGTGGCCATATTGGCGGCACGGGTGGCGGTGGTAGAAGTGGTGGCAGCGGACGCTCTGAAGCAGTGTCAGTGGATGAAAAGAAGCGGCCCTAGGAAAAGCTGGGTTTTAAAATGTGGGGAAAGAGGGAAGAAGTTGGACCGGACACCTGAGGGGAAGAAGCAAATGTCGGTCAGCGGTGACGGGAGTGAGGAAGCGAGGGCCAAAAGTCTTCGGTTGCGTTGAAGGAAAATAACCTCCACACAGCTTCCTTTAACTTGAGCCTGTTATTCCGTGTCCTTCTCGATCCTCCCAGAGTGCAGGACACGGAATAACGGGCTCAAGTTAAAGGAAGCCAGATTCCAGCTGGACATCAGGAAAAACTTCCTGACTGTTAAGAGCAGTACGACAATGGAACCAGTTCCCTAGGGAGGTTGTGGGCTCTCCCACCCTAGAGGCCTTCAAGAGAGATGCTTTAGGGATGCTGTCAGGGATGCTTTAGGGTGGATTCCTGCCTTGAGCAGGGGGTTGGACTCGATGGCCTTGTAGGCCCCTTCCAACTCTGCTGTTCTATGATTCTATGATTTGCCCTCAGACTACTAGTGTCCATGGCGAAATGGGTTTTTCGTTAGTAGTAGTAATAATAAAAATGATAATGTTTTAAAATGCACAAGTTCTAGGGCTGCCCTCTGGCTTTGCATATTCAGAAAGAAGCTGGCCGCTGGCCACCAGCGTCTCCTCCCAGTGTGTGAGTGGATATTGTGGCCTTTGGGCATGACCAGCGCGCCGGAACGCAGCCACGGATTGGAGAAGAAGGTGGACCGGGGCTGTGTGTCACTCTGTGCGTGAACTGGCAGCACAGCAACCAAGAAGTGTTCTTAAGGGTTGCCTGGCAACAGGAAAATAAAGGAGCCGTTGGCAACAGGAGCGGCGCCGTGGATTAGGGCTGAGAAAGGGGCTGTGGTCCCATGGGGAGAGACTGGTCCGGGTGCCCAGCAAAGGGAGGGGGGGCTGCCCCATGGCGAGTGTAATTAGCAGCCAAGCCGTGAGCTCCCAGCTCTGGAGCCTGCATTTTTCAGGCCCAAACTGAGTCCTTCCAGGACATCCTATCAAGCAGGAACAAGTGGTGTCCTTCATTTTTAAAAGATCTTTCTGAGCTTTCTCCTGTTTTTGAAAGCAAGGGACATCCCCACACCAGCACTCCAGGCAGCTGAAATGGGACTGGGAACATCTCAGGGGCATCCAGCTAACTGCAATTGGAGTTTGAATGCCTGCATTAAAAGCTCCTACGGTCTTTGGCAGCAGAGCCATTTTCTGGCGTTTTGTCATCTGAGCAAAAGTGGATTTATGAAGCTGGCAAAATGGGAAAGCCAAGCCAAGTTCCATCATACTGTGGCAGCACATCCCTCATCTAACAGGGAAAGACTTTGCAGGCTAAAGGCTTCTCTACATTGAGGAGAAATCCCGCTGCCTTACTGGGGCTTGCGGCTTCCGCATACTTTGTGGGATTGCAATCGGCTCCATTACACGAGCAGACATGAGGTTTGAATTGAAACCTTCCGTTTCAACTCCCTCCTATGTTTTTCATTAGACAGCCCCATCTAGTGGCTGAAACGGCACATCACGCCAACATTACGTGCTACGGTTTGTGTGCGTTTTATTTTAATACTTGATTATCTCCGGTGGTTTTTAAAGCAAAGTAAACCTGTAAAAACACGGGAGGGGCTCTGGATGCTGACAATGCCATGTAATGGGCCTGCAAATTTCCGTGGGTGGCCAATCACGAGTGTGCAATAAATTGCTGATGTAAAGAGGTTCTAAAACTCACAGTTCTGCAGTCCTGTTCCTCCAACTACGGGTTCTGCACCAAAGAAATACTGAATTCTTGGTCACTTATCACTTAGAGGTGAATAATCAAAGACCCGTAACTTCATCAGCCTTCTGCAGACAAGCTACCATTTCATCTTAGATTTTGGTTGCTTTCGCCAAGGTCATTATTTTGTTTATTTGTTTAGATATGAACTGGGTGGGAGAGAAGGAGCTAGTACTGTCTTAAAACTCACTAGAGAATTAGTTCCTGATTCTGTTCACTGGGGCCCAGAACAGGATTGGTGCCAGAAGACTGGAATCCCTCACGATCATAGTAGAGTTGGAAGGGGCCTATAAGGCCATCGAGTCCAACCCCCTGCTCAAGGCAGGAATCCACCCTAAAGCATCCCTGACAGGTATTTGTCCAGCTGCCTCTTGAAGGCCTCTAGTGTGGGACAGCCCACCACCTCCTTAAGTCATTGGTTCCATTGTCGTACTGCTCTAACAGTCAGGATGTTTTTCCTGATGTCCAGCTGGAATCTGGCTTCCTTTAACTTGAGCCCGTTATTCCGTGCCCTGCACTCTGGGAGGACCGAGAAGAGATCCTGGCCCTCCTCTGTGTGACAACCTTTCAAGTATTTGAAGAGTTTGGTCAGGAGCAGTGTCTGTTGCCCAACATCAGGCCAGAATGCTTGTACATAGGCCATCATGATGTGCTCAAACATTTCCTTCAGGTCCCACCGCACACACAGGCTTTGTACATTGATGGTGCTATATAAATAATAATAATAATAATAATAATAATAATAATAATAATAATAATAATAATAATGTGGGTTTAAAAATGCTGAAAAACACAGAACCGTCACTCTGCCACTGAGTTTGTTGCTCATGCATGCCCAGCAACATGAGATTTGCGGTGGCTGATCAGAAACACTGTTTGCAAGGGACAGGAAATACAGCGGACAGTTCCTTGATTCATAATCCCAAAAAATCCCCCCCAAAACCCAGGAGTTGCTGATATCCCAGGTGTGTTGTTGGCAAAAAACCAGAACAAATGGCTTTAGGATTTCATGTGCAAAAACGGATGAGACTGGGGTACATAAGAACCTAAGAAGGGCCCTGATGCTGGATCAGACCGAGGGTCCATCTAGTCCAGCACTCTGTTCGCACAGGGGCCAAGCAGCCATCGGCCAGGGACCAACAAGGAGGACATGGTGCAACAGCACCCTCCCACCCATGTTCCCCAGCAACTGGTGCACACAGGCTTACTGCCTCCGATACTGGAGAGAGCACCCAACCATCAGGGCTAGTAGCCATGGATAGCCTTCGCCTCCAGGAATTTATCCAACCCCCTTTTGAAGCCATCCAGATTGGTGGCCATCACTACATCTTGTGGTAGTGAGTTCCATCATTTAACTACGCACTGTGTGAAGAAATACTCCTAAGTAATTCCTCCTAAAGGTTTACACGCACTTCTATCATGCCATAGTGCAGGTCTTTCCGTGTTGTCACTGGGTCGCTGCTAGGAGGTGACTTTTCTAGGTTCTGCTGTGAAGACCCTTTCCCCCGCTGACTTCCAACGCGGCCGTTTTCTCCCCTTTCGCGTGAAGCGCTGCCTTTGCTTCCATGTCACAACTAACGTTGGGCTGACTGTGCTGCGCTTGGGACTTCCCATCCTTGCTCCGTCTTGGGGCGCTTGGGCCAAGACGTCATTTCGCAGGTTGACCTACCTCCAAGAGTGGCTTTTGGGAGAAGGAAGGCCTTTCGTATATGGACGGCGCTAGAGAAATCCATCACACCACCTCCTCCCTGCATGTCTCCGCTTTTGGGGAGAGGGTGTCTCTGGTTCATCACAGCAGAGGTGCCTACCTGTGTCAGGCCGGAAGGGGCTCGGTCCAGGTACTGCCCCCCTGCCTTGCTCGGGCGGTAATCCAGGATGAGGGCTGCTGCCATTCGTTGCAGGGAACGGTGCCGTCCGGAACGGAACAGGCTCCATGGGGTCGCAGAATTCAAAGGGGGACTGGCCGGCCTGCATGCCCTGGCCGCCGTTAACAGCTGGAACACAGAAGTACAGTTTAGGGGAGACATGACAGCACTCTTCAAATACTTAAAAGGTTGTCACACAGAGGAGGGCCAGGATCTCTTCTCGATCCTCCCAGAGTGCAGGACACGAAATAACAGGCTCAAGTTAAAGGAAGCCAGATTCCGGCTGGACATCAGGAAAAACTTCCTGGCTGTTAGAGCAGTACGACAATGGAACCAGTGACCTAGGGAGGTTGTGGGCTCTCCCACACTAGAGGCCTTCAAGAGGCAGCTGGACAAGCATCTGTCAGGGATGCTTTAGGGTGGATTCCTGCATTGAGCAAGGGATTGGACTCGATGGCCTTGTAGGCCCCTTCCAACTCTGCTATTCTATGATTCTATGAACCTACCCGTACGCTGCTCTCAACATCTAAGGTCCTCCTCCGAGTGCCTACTCCGAGGGACGCTCGGAGGATGGCAACAAGGGAGAGGGCCTTTTCGGTAGTGCCCCCCCCCGACTGTGGAACGATCTCCCTGATGAGGCTCGCCTGGCACCAACACTGTTATCTTTCAGGCACCAGGTCAAGACTTTTCTCTTCTCCCAGGCATTTAACACCATTCAACAACGCTAAGTTTGTTTTTTAACGGACCCCCAGAACTGTTGTTTAAATGGATACTGTTGTTTTTATACTGTTGTTTTGGATGGTTTTAAATTTCGTATATTTTTTTAATGCTTACTGTTTTTACCTTTTGTAAACCGCCCAGAGAGCTTCGGCTATGGGGCGGTATATAAACATAATAAATTAAATAATTAAATAAATAAAAATAAATAAATAAAAGTGCTTTTATGAAGGGTCAGGGACGGTTACAGAACTTGGAAGGAAATTGTTCCGTGTCTTCTTATGCTCAACCAACTCTTGGCTTTTAGCAAGTCAGTCTCAACATCACAAGGCTGCAGTCTAAGCAAACGCAGGAAGCAGCGTGAAGAACGGATCCAAAAGAGTCAGACCAGCCTTGGGGTGTGTGTGTGTGTGTGTCATGGAATGAGAAGAAACCCTCCCCAGGAGCAAAGGTACGTACAGCTCATCCCTGTGGGAGTTCTTGCGGCGTTACTGGTCTGGAGGGAGGGGGTCAGGATCTCGGACTTGACGACAATGCCGCTGCTTTCGGCCGTCTGTGATCCGCACAGGCCGGGCGGCAGTTGGGCTGCTTTTTCCAGCGACGGCAGGATCTGGTCATGGTCGGATGCGAACTGAAGGAAGAAAGCAAGGTCAGCCGCTGAGCCTTTGAGGGAAAGCCACGGAAGGGGGACACGGAACGCCAGCCCCCTTGCTCTGGTTTGGTGCCGCCGCCCCCGTCTGCCTCTTCGCCCCATGTCTCCCTCTCGCTTGCCACGAGCAGGCGTGCACCGAAAGGCCCTCGACACCACCGCGCGTTCCTGGTGGCAAAACGTTTGCAATCGGAGCACTGGACAAAAGGAGGGAACCCTGCCATGTAAGTGCGACCTAGAGAGAAACATTTCCCATATTGATTTTGCGCGTTTCTAGGGCTGCCTTTGGTACGTAGCACTCTCTAGACCGTAGGCCAGAATAAAATTACAAGAAAACAACACAAAACTATCGCTGCGGTTTGCCTTGTCTTCCGGGGGGATTTGCATCTGCTGCGAAGCTTCTTTTTATACACATAAAAGCCCCAAAGATAAAAAGCATAGGAACAGCAGCCATAAAACCAAGAAAATCCAGAAGAGCTACACCACAGGGCAGAAAAGAGTCTTTTAAAAGGCTGAGATGCCTGGGAAAAAAAGGGGAGGAAGGCTTCCCATGACACCAAAAGGACGACAGGGTTGGTGCCTGGGGAGGGTCACAGCTGAAAAGACCTTCTCTACAGTCAACCCTTGCTTAACCTCTGACAGCTTGGAGGAGACCTGGAGGAGGACCTAAATGAGGAATGGGGCCTCTGGGCAGCCTCTCTTAACACAACATCACTCCTCAGCTCCTTGCCTGTCTGCTGCATCCTTGATGGCTGCCAAGGCGGGTGGCGAAACAGCTTAAGAACATCAGGACATGTGGCGAACATCAACCTTGCCCGTGAAGCCTGAAAAGTTCATCGCTTTGCCCACTGTCTTCGTAGCCCGCCAGTTTTCACATGTACCTGCCAAACTTAGTCTAGAACAGCCCTCCCCAACCTGGTGCCCTCCAGAATGTATTGACCTGAAACTCCCATCATCTCCAGTAGGGCTGTGCTCCGCTTCGCTTCGGATCGGAGAAGCGATAGCGAGGCGGCCTGATTCGCCTCCGACAAAGGCGGAGACGGATCGGGTCGGGGGAGCTGCAGATCGAGACGAAGCGGATCGAGACGAAGCGGATCCTTCACCTCAATCGGGAGCTCCGAAAAAAAGGTAAGTGGGGGCTTACCTGGCGCTGCCGCAGTCCATGCGGCAACAGAGCCAGGTAAGGGGCAGGGCGGCTTACCTGGCTCCATCACGGTCTGGCAGTGGCTTCAACTGAGGCCGAGGATTCAAACCGGAAGACCAGGCCGCGCTGCGGCCTGGTCTTCCGGTTTGAATCCTCGGCCTCAGTTGAAGCCGCTGCTGGACCATGACAGAGCCAGGTAAGAGGGGAGGAGGGATTACCTGGTGGTGCCAGCGCTGCAGCAGTCTGTGCAGCGCCAGGTAAGGGGCAGGGGTTACAGCCACTATGTGTTACCAGACTTTCTGTACCACAATACAGAGCGTAACTTTAGTAAGTTGCCCTGGACTGTTGCAGGTCCACACAGTGCCTGGGAAAATCAGTTAAGTCCACCACCATAATGCAACAGAGGCAAAGTGCGGAAGGACTCCTTGTTACATTCCGTTTGATCCAGAAAGGTACTAGTTCTGAGACTAAAAAGTGAGCATCCAGAAACATTCTGAGAGTGAAAACATTGGCAAGGTGAGATGAGCTTACTTGGAGTAGAGACTGTTCCAGTTTGGAAACAAGACATTTCAACTGTCACACCCACATATCAAGATGTTAGAAAGACTGACTCAGTCTTGCGCATAGGAAGAGAACAATTTCAGCATCAGGAGCCTGGAGAGCAAGCGCCACCAGCATGCTCAGGAAAACGTGTCTGCGCTCTGTGAACTGTAGTCATCAACAATGTGAAATGGCTTTACTCTTCCTGTGCCACGACATCTCCACTGCGGCCACCAGGACCTAACGACAACAATAATGTGGAGAACGTGGACAGGGAGACATTTTTCTCCCTCTCTCAAAATTCTAGAACCCAAAGGGGTCATATCCCATAAAGCTGATGGGTGGGAGATCCAGGACAGATAAAAGGAAGGACTTCTTCACACAGCGCAGAGTTAAACTATGGAACTCACTACCACAAGATGTGGTGATGGCCACCCATTTGGATGGTTTTAAAAGGAAGCTGGATAAATTCCTGGAGGAGAAGGCTATCCATGGATATGAGCCCTGATGGTTGTGCGCTATCTCCAGTATCCAAGGCAGTAAGCCTGTGAGCACCAGTTGCTGGGGAACATGGGTAGGAGGGTCCTGCTTGGGGGTTCCTGGTTGACAGCTGGTTGGCCACTGTGTGAACAAAATGCTGGACTCAATGGACCCTTGGCCTGATCCAGCGAGGCTCTTCTGGTGTTCTTCTGATACACACACACAGGAACGGATCAGTCCGTGGACACAGACAAGCTGGAGCGTGTTCAGAGGAGGGCAACCAGGATGATCAGGGGTCTGGAAACAAAGCCCTATGAAGAGAGACTGAAAGAACTGGGCAGGTTTAGCCTAGAGAACAGAAGATGGAGGGGAGACATGAGAGCACTCTTCAAAGACTTCAAAGGTTGTCACACAGAGGAGGGCCAGGATCTCTTCTCGATCCTCCCAGAGTGCAGGACACGGAATAACGGGCTCAAGTTACAGGAAGCCAGATTCCAGCTGGACATCAGGAAAAACTTCCTGACTGTTAGAGCAGTACGACAATGGAATCAGTTGCCTGGTGAGGTTGTGGGCTCTCCCACACTGGAGGCCTTCAAGAGGCAGCTGGACAAGCATCTGTCAGGGATGCTTTAGGGTGGATTCCTGCATTGAGCAGGGGGTTGGACTCGATGGCCTTGTGGGCCCCTTCCGACTCTGCTATTCTATGATTCTATGTCTGCTCCACTGAAGCTGAACTGGTGCTGACATTGCTACCATTCCAGGAAAGGAAAGGAAAGGAAAGGAAAGGAAAGGAACTTCTCGTGCAAGCACTTGAGTCACTGCTGACTCCTAGAGGGATGCCTGCTTTCGCTGACGTTTCCTTGACAGACTTTAGAATCATAGGATCATTTTGTAGCGGGGTGGTTTGCCATTGCCTTCCCCAGTCACGGTTACCTTTCCCCCAGCTAGCTGGGTACTCATTTTACCGACCTCGGAAGGATGGAAGGCTGAGTCGACCTGAGCCGGCTGCCTGAGAACCAGCTTCCGTTGGGATCGAACTCAGGCCGTGGGGAGAGTTTCGGCCGCAGTAACTGCCGCTTACCACTCTGCGCCACACGAGGCTCATTCCAGAGCCAGGTGAAAATTTGCCCAGATGTTTTAAAGTATTGTGCTTGGTCCTGTTTAGTTTGCTCTGCTTTTTCTGTTTGTTGTAATTTTGGTTTATGGGCTATGTTGTATTATAATCAGCGTTTCCCCAACCTGGCACCCTCCAGAAGCGCTGGACTACGATTCCCAGGATGCAGCAGCCAGCCATGATGGGAGATGCAGTTCAAATGAAGGATGTCAGGTTGGGGAAGGATGTATGATATTGTGGCTTTCTTTAGTTTGTACGTCTGCTGGTCTATTTTGGTTTGTATGCCTCTAGTTTGCTGCCTCAATGTCTCAGGACAGTTTATTCTCCCAGCATTTTAACAGTCTATAAATAAATTTTAACTTGGTGCTTTAAATTAGTAATTTTGCATTGCTGCTGTTTTTATCTGGTTGAGCTTTTATATTGTATTTTATATTATGGTTTTATACTGTTGTTTTATACTTTGAATGTTTTTAATTTTTGTGAACCGCCCAGAGAGCTCCAGCTATTGGGCGGTATAGAAATGTAATAAATAAATAAAATAAATAGGAAGAGAACAGAGGAAGAGAAACAGAAGTGGCCAGACACTGCTGAGAAGGACAGGTCTCCTCTACCTGTGGACGCTGGTCATTCTTGCCTGTTCCCCAACTAATGGGAGGCTTTGATGTAGGATGGCTCATTCTCATTTGCTCAAATTCAAGTCTCTCTCTCTCTCCAAAGATCCAACTTCAATACTTCTCTCTGTATTTATTCATGGGAAGTTGGTAGAGCTGCAAAAGACAGCCCTGTCTTCCCAGATTATTTCATTCCTACTCATTCTCCCTCCCTGTCTCTTTGCTGACACAAGTTCTCCAATTTAGCAAACCTCCCACAAAAGGGAAAAGTACTTCAGGAAATGTACTTGAAGATGGGAATGTGATCTAATGAGACAATTAGAGGGAAAGCGATATAATGAGAAATCACAACACCACTGTGCCTTAAGAAAGAAGAGTTCGCTCACATTATTACGCTCCACAGGTAAAGAACCGAGCAAGCTCCATCTAATACAGCCTTCCTCAACCTGGGGCGCTCCAGATGGGTTGGACTGCAACTCCCAGAATGCCCCAGCCAGCTGGCTGGGGCATTCTGGGAGTTGTAGTCCAACCCATCTGGAGCGCCCCAGGTTGAGGAAGGCTGATCTAATACAACTTCCGCCAGCTGTGGTCTGTTCTGCTATTGTCCCTTTGGCAATTTGCGTGTGGCTTAAATTGTGACCTTGGAACTACTTTGCCCACCTCCGAACAGAGATATGGGGGGTGCCTATGCATTCTGGAAGCCCTGCAGTAGGTGCACAGTGGCGCTTCGTCGGTTATACAACGCAGCAGCCATCTCGCAGCCGTTGTGCAACTAAGAATCAAGTGCCTGAATTTGCTTCTTCTTTTTTCCTCCTCCCTCCCAATCCCCTTTCCTTTTGTGTCATGTTTTTTAGATTGTAAGCCTGTGGGCAGGGGCTGTCAAGAAATATTTCTGGCTAAAGGGCGGGATAAAAGTACTAAAATAAATAAATAAATAAATAAATACCATGGGGCTTTCTTGCGAAGCTGCGATTTTAAAGAAGTCAGGGACTCACCCAAACCTTTTCGGCAGAGTGAGGTGAGTATGGCGCTTATCCTCGCTTCGGCGTTGTGGCAGAGGCGTTCCCAGGCAGATGGTGACCTCTGATTGGTCACCATCCTCCCAGGCAAAGGGTGGTCCCAGCAAGCCGAATGGCCGCTGGAAACCATGTGCCCTCCCTCTGCGTCAGGATTAGCTGCCGTCACCGCATAGCAGAGAAAGAACAGGGGATTGTTTAACATGGCGGCAGCCCCATGGTTGCCACTTTGGCTAGAGTCACGCCGGCATTAAAGATCCACAAACTACACCTCGCCTACAACCCACAATTCTAGTTTGTGTCGCAGAAACAATGAAAAGTAAAGGACTAGAAAAAGATCAGCGAATTATACAGAGAAGGAAAACTGAGATGCAGAGCACTTTCTGAACCTGGGGGATGCTTATACTACTTTGCATTTATACTGTGCTTTTCGAGTGTGTTTGAAATGCATTCTTATGGCAGGCCTATGAGGCAGGCTCAGTGGAATTAACCCCTGGTTGCAGAAGAGGGTCTGAGGCTGAGTGAGGGTTAAAGGAGCACCAATTCCGGTTGCAGCCTCTGCATCTCTGGGGCAGCCTTGCAAGGTTCATAGCAAAACTCAAAGGCCCGCTCTGGGCAAGCAACGAGGGTGAGTAAGAGCATGTGTTGTGATTTTAAAAAATACCTCATAATACTGAGACACTAGAGAGAAGTGCGATATGGCTGCAAGAAAGGCCAATGCTATTTTGGGCTGCATTAATAGAAGTATCGCTTCCAAATCGCATGAGGTACTGGTTCCTCTCTAGTCGGCCCTGGTTAGGCCTCATTGAGAGTACTGCGTCCAGTTCTGAGCTCCACAATTCAAGAAGGACGCAGACAAGCTGGAGTGTGTTCAGAGGAGGGCAACCAGGATGGTCAGGGGTCTGGAAACAAAGCCCTATGAAGAGAGACTGAAAGAACTCGGCATGTTTAGCCTGGAGAAGAGAAGACTGAGGGGAGACATGATTTGTTGTTTATTCATTCAGTCGCTTCCGACTCTTCGTGACTTCATGGACCAGCCCACGCCAGAGCTTTCTGTCGGCTGTTGCCACCCCTAGCTCCCCCAAGGTCAAGTCTGTCACCTCCAGAATATCATCCATCCATCTTGCCCTTGGTCAGCCCCTCTTCCTTTTGCCTTCCACTTTCCCTAGCATCAGCCTCTTCTCCAGGGTATCCTGTCTTCTCATTATGTGGCCAAAGTACTTCAGTTTTGCCTTTAATACCATTCCCTCAAGTGAGCAGTCTGGCTTTATTTCCTGGAGTATGGACTGGTTTGATCTTCTTGCAGTCCACGGCACTCTCAGAATTTCCCTCCAACACCACAGTTCAAACGCATCTCTCTTCCTTCGCTCAGCCTTCCTTATGGTCCAGCTCTCGCAGCCATAGGTTACTACGGGGAATACCATTGCTTTAACTATGTGGACCTTTGTTGTCAGTGTGGTGTCTCTGCTCTTAACTATTTTATCAAGATTTGTCATTGCTCTCCTCCCAAGAAGTAAACGTCTTCTGATTTCCTGGAGACATGAGAGCACTCTTCAAATACTTAAAAGGTTGTCACACAGAAGAGGGCCAGGATCTCTTCTCGATCCTCCCAGAGTGCAGGACACGGAATAACGGGCTCAAGTTACAGGAAGCCAGATTCCGGCTGGACATCAGGAAAAACATCCTGACAGTTAGAGCAGTATGATGATGGAACCAGTTACCTAGGGAGGTTGTGGGCTCTCCCACACTAGAGGCCTTCAAGAGGCAGCTGGACAACCCTCTGTCAGGGATGCTTTAGGGTGGATTCCTGCATTGAGCAGGGGGTTGGATTCAATGGCCTTGTAGGGCCCTTCCAGGTCTACTATTCTATGATTCTATAAGTGCTCCAGAGCAGTGATCACATGTGATCAGAAAATATTATTTATTTTGTCCATCCTTAACCATTCGGAGCACTGTCTGTTATCTGAGGCTTTTTAAGGGCTATTGCATATCACCTGGGGCACCTGTTAGGTTGAGGGGCAATCCGTAAATGTACTAAAGAAATGAACAGATATTCCACACCACAGCCCTTTCTGACACAAGTCTTGAAGTGGGCTCTGTGGCTTTTACTTAACTATCAAACTCTCCCCTCGGTCGATTTGACAAGAAGGAGTAACAGTCCTATTCGCATTGTCATTTCCTCGGCTTTTTATAAAAAGACACGAGTTGGGAGAGGGGGTGTTGAAAAAGGCAGCACCCGCTCCTATTCATGAATATTTATACACCAAAACCACTCCTGCAGGGAACTGTGATTGCTATTTAATAACTCTATCGTGAGAGATAACGGGACCTTAAAATTGCTGGTTCCCAGCCAAGAAACGGAAGGGAGACTGAACATTCGCTTAGGCTTGCTGAACATTCGCTTAAACGGTGGAGAAGAATAGCCAAGAGCCACTTTAAACTTGAGAATATTTTCTCATGGGTGAATTCAGGGAGTCTTCTAAAATGGGGCCGTGTCTCTCTGCCGCGCCAGGAGGATATGAGAACATCAGACCAAGAGTCCCTTTAGTCCAACATTCTGTTCACACAACCAGAGTTCCACAAGCGGGACATGTGTGCAACAGCACCCTCCCACCCATGTTCCCCAGCAACTGGTGGACGCAGGATACATTACCACCCTGCCCTAGTATACAGGAACTGTTTTAAGAATCATTAACTATCAAATCCCTAAATATGTTATTTGTTTGTATTCTTAATTCTAGAAAATAACTCCTAGTCATTCCAAAACCACCTTACCAGGTAAGGACAGGAGGACATACCGTATTTCTTCGATTGTAAGACGCCATCGATTGTAAGACGCACACTAATTTCAGTACCACCAACAGAAAAAAAAAACACCTAAGACACACCCGCGATTCTAAGACGCACCCCGTTTTTAGAGATGTTTATATGGGGAAAAAAGTGTGTCTTAGAATTGAAGAAATACGGTATATAAAAGCTACTAAATTGGCAAACAACTTGAGTTCAGTAAGCTTTTTACAGCCTTTTAAAAAGCAACAGAATAGGGGTAAGTAGAAAACAAAGATTAAGAAAGAATAAAGATTTTTGAATTATATTGTTGTAAACTTGTAGCTCCAGTATAAACATGAATATAATTAACATTACACTCCTTTGACTTGCAGGCTAAGACATTCAAAAACAATTTTTGTACTTCATGAGTATGTAAATTTTAGTATACCGCTGAAGAAAACGCGTGTGGCTTTGGTTTTATTGTTCATTGTGGTTTTATTGCTTATGGCTTGTATTATGTTTTTTCATGGTTTTATGTAATACCATGCAGTAGCGGTCCCCAACCTTTTTGGCACCAGGGACCGGTTTCGTGGAAGACAATTTTTCCACGGACTGGGGGGGCGGGGTTTGAGGGGATGGTTTTGGGAAGCCACACTCACCCCCTCCAGCGTCCTGTCTTTGTTTCGGCTGGTGGTGGCCCCCAGACTATGGAACGATCTCCCTGACGAGGCTCGCCTGGCGCCAACGCTGCTATCTTTCCGGCGTCAGGTTAAGACTTTCCTCTTTGCCCAGGCATATGGCAGCACATCTTAATCACCCACATGTTTAGTTTTTTAACGGTTTTTAATGCTTTATGTGTGTGTGTTCTGTGTTTTAGAATTTTACATTCTGTATACTCGTTTTAATCTTAATTTTAGAATTTCTGTAAACCGCCCAGAGAGCCCTGGCTATGGGAACGGTATATAAGTGCAATAAATAAATAAAAGAAATAAATAGTCAACCTTAGCCAAGGAACACCTTCAAGACTGCAGCTGCATCCGGAGACTTACCATGAACGGAGCATGGTATTGGTGCTAACAGGAAAGGACTCTCAATGGGGGGGGGGGAGGGGGGGAACCCACCTGGCCCTGTGGCTGCAGCTTCGCCTCCTCCTGAGCCGAGGGCTTCGTCAGCAAGGCCGGAGCGGCACTGCAGGGATCCAAGTGCTCGGTGCTCTCTTTCACCTTCACATCCTCCAGGCTCAAGGTGGGGTTCGACACCAGCTCTTTATCGTCATTGTCGAGCAGGTAGCGAAGGAGCTGGTGGTCCTTGGAATCCTTCTTCTTCGCAGCATCTGCCTCCAGCCTGACGTCCACGGTCCCGGGGGCCTGGCCCTGCGGGGGTGCCAGCGGCGCCTGCTCCGCCGGGCGCACCGTCCTTCTTGTCGTGCTCCATGGACAAGTTGCCAATGTCCGAGGGGCTGCCCTCCTGGAGGAGCCGGTGCAAGATCTTGTGGCGCTCCGTGAGGGAGCTGTGAGAGGAGGGGCACGCGCTGCCCACGGGGTTCCCGGAGGCCGGGGCCCCGGAGGCGCCTGTGCAAGACAGCGGCTCTTTGCAGCTGGTGTCGGCGTCCGTGTGCCGTAGCTGCTCCTGGGCCGTGGAAGCCAGGAGCTGGACGAGTTTGTGGCTGGTGACCTGCAAGCACTTGCTCTCGCCCTCGGAGAGTCTGTCCCCGCCGTGCAGCAAGCCGGAGTCCAAGGGGGGCTTGCTGTCGCTTGGGCTGCCGTCGGAATGAGCCATGCTGCACAGCATGGAGGAGATCTCCTTGCTGTCTTTAGGCTCCGTTTTCATGGGCGGCAGGCTCACGCGGCCGGGCGAGTTCTGGTTGCTGAGCTGCCGCAGCGCAGGGGGGGGCGTGGAGTAGCCCACCGGGGGGCTGGGCCCTTCGGCCAGTCCCTGCATGGAGTTTAACGGGGTGCCCGGGTAAGGCCTGCTGCCGACGGCACCGCAGCTGCCCACCACGCCCCCCGGGGAGTGTGTGTGGGGCATCGTGGGAGAAAAAGGGTTGCTTGGCATTCTGGGCCGATGGACCAGCCCTGGGCTGACCCGATGCCTGGGGGACATGAACTGCGGCGGGGTGACCCCGGGGCTGTTCATTGGGGAGCTGCTGAGGTTGAGCGCATGGTTACTGTTCTGGGGACCGGCCTGTCCCTGATTTAAGGCAAAATTAGCTCCCATCTGGCTGCCGGGGGAACATCCGAAAGAGGCTTGGCCGGGGGCAGTGTTGCTGTTGCCGTGCAGGCCGGATCCCGGCGGGTGGTTCGCGCTGGCTGGTAACATGCTGCCGTTGGCAGGAGGGAGAGGGGAGGGCAGAGCCAGGCCTTGCCCCGGGGAAATGTTGGGATTCAGCGAGGGACTGACTCGGGGCAGAGGCATTCCGGAGTTAGTGTTCTCTTGGGGCGACAGTGCGCCGTGTTCCCTGGGTTGGGAGAAAGAGAAGGGAGAAGGTGATTGGCGGAGAAAGAAGAAGGGGTCGTCCACGCGGCGTTTACGGGAGGGACCAGTTTCTTCTGGCTTCTGCCTTTGTGACTGTTCCAGAAAAACCCATGTCGCCAGTTCAATGGCCGGTTCCCATGTAACATGCATAGGCCTCTGGGAGAAACCACCCAGTGGAGGTAACATCGCAACAGAAGAAGCCCAAGAATCCAAAAGAAGGGAAAGGCACTCACCATAGCAGGTGTCTCATCCAAATATGGTCCCCACCACCACCATTTCCTAACCCCCAGAATTGCTGGCTTTAGTTCTGACCCCAAATTAATGGCCACTCTTCGCCACTGAAGCTGTTCGCGCATTCAACTCCCCCACGCCAATAAATTGTATGCAATGGGCCCAGAAGGGAAGGGGACCGCCCCCCCTTCCCACTTGGAGATGGGATCATGGAGGGAACCGCCCAGAAAGCTTCGGCTATTGGGCGGTATAGGAATGCAATAAAATAAATAAATAAATAAATAAATAAATAAGGGACTCCTTTCCAAGAACGTGAAGGGGCTGGGAAAAGCTTCTACTTGAAAAGAAATTATTGGGGGTTGGGGGGAATTAGCAGTGTCAAGGCAATTAAGAATGTATGAATGAGCAAAATATTCTTATTAAAAAAAAAACAGGGGAAAAACACAATAAAGCAGCAATGAGGCAAAGGCTGGGTTTAATAATAATAATAATAATAATAATAATAATAATAATAATAATAATAATAAAATAAATAATTCCTCCTTTTCCCCAGTACTGGGACTCAAGGCGGTTTACAAGATTAAAACATGTACAATTAAAACATATAAATATAAGTTTCTGTTCACCACTCTGCTGCTAAGATCATCTTCTTGGCTCACCGCTCTGACCATGTAACTCCACTTCTGAAATCTCTTCATTGGCTTCCAATTCACTTCAGAATCCAATATAAACTTCTCCTGTTGACCTACAAAGCTTTTCATTGTCTAGCTCCTTCCTATCTCTCCTCTCTCATCTCACACTATTGCCCCGCTCGTGGTCTTCGCTCCTCTAATGCCGTGTTTCTCACCTGCCCAAGGGTCTCTACTTCCCTTGCTCGGCTTCGTCCATTTTCTTCGGCTGCCCCTTACGCCTGGAACGCTCTTCCAGAACATTTGAGAACTACAAGTTCAACCACAGCTTTTAAAGCTCAGCTAAAAACTTTTCTTTTTCCTAAAGCTTTTAAAACTTGATTTTGTTCTGACTTTATACTGTTAGTTTTACCCTACCCAGTGCCTGTTTACCCTACCCTGTGCCTGTTTGCTTTCTCTTCCCCTCCTTATTGTTTTATTATGGTTTTATTAGAATGTAAGCCTATGCGGCAGGGTCTTGCTATTTACTGTTTTACTCTGTACAGCACCATGTACATTGATGGTGCTATATAAATAAATAAATAAATAAATAAATAAATAAATAATAAATTACAAAAGTTAAAATAGGCTAACCTTGTTGTTGCTTTTTTAAGCACCACCTGTGTTTATTGTCAACTTGCAGGGTTACGCGGGCAAAACGAGACTGGTCCCTCCCCAAGGTATACTTGGAAGGTGGTCACCCAGAGGAGGGCCAGGATC
Source organism: Elgaria multicarinata webbii (assembly GCF_023053635.1). NCBI lineage: Eukaryota > Metazoa > Chordata > Lepidosauria > Squamata > Anguidae > Elgaria > Elgaria multicarinata. The sequence continues at coordinate 4,661,356 of NC_086174.1, read as the reverse complement.
TCTTCTCGATCCTCCCAGAGTGCAGGACACGGAATAACGGGCTCAATTAAAGGAAGCCAGATTCTAGCTGGACATCAGGAAAAACTTCCTGACTGTTAGAGCAGTACGACAATGGAACCAGTGACCTAGGGAGGTTGTGGGCTCTCCCACACTAGAGGCCTTCAAGAGGCAGCTGGACAACCATCTGTCAGGGATGCTTTAGGGTGGATTCCTGCCTTGAGCAGGGGGTTGGACTCGATGGCCTTGTAGGCCCTTTCCAACTCTATGATTCTAAGTATAATAATTAGTGATATACAACAAGATGGCTACCCTTGTTATTGTTGTTGTTGTTTTAATGTGTTTCATGTCAACTTGCAGGGTTATGTGGGCAAAACGAGACTGGTCCCTTACCCAAGGAACAAAAAACTTAGGACGAAAAGCACGTGAATGAAAACACAGACCGAAAACAACAACCAGGGTTGGGGTGTGGGGACATAAACAGAGGGGCGGAATAGCAAGCAATGAAACTGGGCGTCTCTCACCTCTCAATGATGTGAATGCCCATGATGAATGGCTGCATCTCCGGACTTTGAGGGCAGCAGAGTTTGCACTTGGTATGAGCGCTCAGGACGGTCCCATCGCTCAGCGTGAACCGGTAAGATGGGCTGAAGGCTGTGCCCCGGGTCATCACTGGGGAGAAAGAGAAAGCGGCGGGGTGGGGTGGGGGGGCGGGGAGAGAAAAAGAGAGGATGGCTTCATGAGTTGATATGCTCTGCTTCTATGATCATCAGAAGTAAGGACTCCGATAGAGGTTTTACCGTAGAACAACTCGCAACCCTTCGCTTCCTTTGGTGGGTGGGTGGGTGTCCTCCCATTCGCACTGTGACCTTTTACAAATGGGAGCACTGAGACGGAGAAAGCAGCTTCTCAAGTTTGTCCGAAGATTGAGATTGAGCAGAGGTTTGGACCCTGGTGCCACCCTCTCTCCAGTGACTCTTAAATGCCATTTGTTTCCCAAGGCGACAAAGCTGGGGGAAGCGGGAAGGAAAAGCCAGAATGTGGACGAATACCATATGGGTAGGGGGTCTCAAAAATCTGAGACCTTTTTACAGCCCCACCACATCTGTGTGGCAGACCAAGGCCATAGCTAGACCCAAGGTTTATCCCTGGATCGTCCAGGGGTCAAACCTGTTCATGTAGGTGACACACAGGGGATCCAGTGCTCAGGCAGGGGCAAACCCGGGATGATCCCAGGATAAACCTTAGGTCTAGCTGTGGCCAAGTCTTTTTGGAAATTTCAAACATAATGGGAGGAACTACAATTAAATCTCCAGAACTGGCACTTTTAAACTTATTCCATGGACACCATAAAGACCTATTACATAAGAAATTGGTGGGATACCTCCTAACAGCAGTGCGAGTGCTTAAAGCCATTGGAAGGATCTACAAGGAATCTCAATAACTACCGTGTTTCTTCAGTTCTAAGACACACCTTTTTCCCCATATAAACACCTCTAAAAACAGGGTGCGTCTTAGAATCGCGGGCGCATTTATTATTTCTTAGAAATAAAGCTTTTTTTCTGTTGGTGGTACTGAAATTAGTGTGTGTCTTACAATCGATGGCATCTTAGAATCGAAGAAATGTGGTAAATGGTGTAATAAGGTATTGGGAAGGAGCAGTAAAAGAAAAATTATCTCAAAAGTTATGTATAGCAAAAGGACCAAAAAAAAAATTAGATACGTTTGCCGTTGAGTGGACGACCTTTATTACCGTATTTCTTCGATTGTAAGACACCATCGATTGTAAGATGCACACTAATTTCAGTACCACCAACAGAAAAAAGCTTTAATTCTAAGAAATAATAATCGCACCTGCAATTCTAAGACGCCATCGCTTGGAAGACGCACACTAATTTCAGTACCACCAACAGAAAAAAAGCTTTGATGCTAAGAATAATAATCACACCTGCGATTCTAAGACGCACCCCGTTTTTAAAGATGTTTATATGGGGGGAAAAGTGCATCTTAGAATTGAAGAAATACAGTACATATATGAATAAAGATAGTAACACACATCCAGTCCCGAAAGCTTTTAGGAATATTTGGTCTACATAAAACACAATCATCCCTTTTAATGTAATGTCTATGTTTACATCTGTATTTGTAATATACCTCAGAGTCTTTTACTTTATCTTATATGACCATGTTCTGTACTAAATCTCCATTATGCTGTCGGAATTATAGTGGAATATTGTTTTCTTTTCATTTTTCCTTTCCCTGTATTTCTTTTTTCTGTTTTTTCCCTCTTTTTGTTTCTCGTGCTGTTGTTTTGTTGATTATTATCATTGTATCTCTTGTATATTTTCAATAAAAAATTAAAATATATATATATGGGCAGGGGTGGGCTTCACACAAGCGCCTTGCGCCCCCCCCCGCCATCCCACAGGGCACCGTCTCCGTCCCTCCATGTCTATTTTCTTGTAGTATAAAAGTAAGGCGGAATGGTTGCGGCTTTCCACTGGTATTTGGCAGCAAACCACTATAGAAGCTTGGAATGGACACATTTAGCTTGCTTTCAAGCAAAATTGTCCATGTTAAGCCTCCGACACTTCTCGTCTTTTTCCCCTGCCTTTTTTTTTCCAGCGGCAGGGGACTGCGGCCCACAGTGGGGGCGGAGGGGTGGGAATTGCCTCCTGGACCACCCAACGTTGCCCACCCCAGCTCTATGGCTTAGGTACCAGGAGGGAGCCTCGACACGCACACCCTCCTCCTCCAGCCCTGTGGAATTCATTCACAGAGGATGCTGAAACGTTCCCGGGCTACAAATAAAGAGAGAACAAATTCATGCACAAGCGAAGATGTTATTCTCTCAGCCAAAGGAATACGGGCTTATAGTTGTACTGACCCACCTTGCAGGCGTGTTGTAAGGATTAACCAGATACTGATTCCTATCTCTCTTTTATTAAGTTTATATCCTGCCTTTCCACTACAATTAGTGCTGAGGGGCTACTGGGCACTTTGCTGCAGTGCGGCCCGGCATCATGAAACGGATTCGTTCTAATCCAGATCAGCTGTTTTATGTCCAAGCGGTCTCGGGGCACTCACTTGACAACAGTCTGGAGCTTTGGAGCCTCCTCCGTCCTCTTCGAATCTGGCGGCGTCTCCATGGAGACATTGGGGTTAGGAAAACATTCAGCACGCCCCACAGATCATTACAATGTGATCCCACCCTTTCTCCAAGGGGTTCCCTCCTCCGCCCCCTCCGTTTCGTCAGGCTGGGAAACCGTGTGTGACTGGCAGAGGGGTCACCCAAGGGAGCATCGTGGTTGAATGGGGATAGAAACTCAGGTCTCCCTGGTGTGTGTCCAGCGCTCCAAGACCACCCTACTAGCTCTGAACAGAAGCAGCCATCTTAGGAGACTTTGAAACCTCTCTGTTCCCCTTCGGGGGCCAACCAGGCAGCCAAGCCGTGAATAACTTGGCTGCTTGGCTTCTGTCCTTACTTCCTGAAAGGGCTGCAGGAAGGCCGCTGGGCTGGCATGCCACCCCCACGCTGGAGGCCAACCGCCTCCCAGGCCAGGTTGCCACGGCAGTGCCGAGCCATGACCGGCGGCTCGGCGGAATCCTTGGTCAGCCGGAGGGGCCGCTGGCGTTACTCAGCCATTTCGGCAGCTTCCTTTGGCAGCAGGATTTGCCTGCCTCATTGGTTTTTTTTTTTAATTTTCAGCCCGGAAAGCACTTCTCCAGCGACAATGGCCGTGCGTGTAAAGAGAGGAGGCTTTTACCTTCCTGAAATAGCTGCTTGGCGTACGATGGCTCCCTGCCCTGTGGCTGGAAGAAAGCGTAGATGCACTTCCTCACTAAATCCTCCCAGCCGGTCCGGCCCGCCGCTCTCAGGGAGCTGGTGTCGATGGAGATGATTTTACCTGAGCGGAGAGGAATGGGAACAGACACGTCAGAACTGGAACCCCAAAAGCAGAGCAATAAAGGACGTGGATTTAACAGCAGGCCCTGCGCCCTCTCTGTGTAATCTGCCCACCCGCTGTAAATGGTCTCAATGCCCCACCTTGTGGGCGTTAAAAGCCTTCTCCTCCATGAATTTACCTGATTCCCTTTTAAAGCCATCCGCACTGGAGGCCATCGCTACATCTTGGGGTAGAGAAGCCCGTCGTTTAATTGTGCGCTGTGTGAACTTAACTCTTTAGTCTTCACCTGCAGCTGAACAGCCTAAATGCCAGAGTCTATATATGTATAACTGTACACGTTTGCATCCATCTCTTGCTACCCTTGCCTCTCCCACGCTAAAATAAGTTAAGATAAATAGGCCGGTCTTCATTGAAAGGTACCCCCTGTCTTAGAACGTAAGAAGGGCCCTGATGCCGGATCAGACCGAGGGTCCATCTAGTCCAGCACTCTGTTCGCACAGGGGCCAACAAGCCATTGGCCAGGGACCAAGAAGCAGGACATGGTGCAACAGCACCCTCCCTCCCATGTTTCCCAGCAACTGGAGCACCCAGGCTTACTGCCTCGAATACTGGAGGTAGCACACAACCATCAGGGCTAGTAGCCATGGATAGCTTCTCCTCCAAAAATTTATCCAACCCCCTCTTAAAACCATCCAAATGGGTGGCCGTCACTACATCTTGTGGCAGGGAGTTCCATAATTTAACTATGCGCAGTGTGTGGAGAAGTCCTTCCTTTTATTTGTCCTGCATCTCCCACCCATCAGCTTCATGGGATGACCCCACTGGGTTCTAGTGTTCTGAGAGAGGGAGAAAAATGTCTCCCTGTCCACGTTCTCCATACCACGCATCATTTTGTGCACCTCTATCATGTCTCCCCTCAGCCTTCTTTTCCCCCAAGCTGAACAATCCCAGCTGTTGTAAACCTTCCCCCATAGGGGAGATGCTCCAGCCCCTTCATCATTTCAGTTGCCCTTTTCTGCACCTTTCCCGGCTCTACGATATCTTTTCTTTAAGTCTGGTGACCAGAACTGTATGCGGTATTCTACGTGTGGTCGTACCATAGATCTGTATACGGGCAGGAGGCTACTAGCCTTCTCTCCTCCCTTCCCTGGCTCGCCTCCACTGACCGCACACCCCTCTCTGCTCCTTCTGGGGGCAGCCACATTTTCTCATGAACTTCAGCACGGGCACAACTGGAACATGCCCCTGCAGAGAACGGAGGCTCCCCTGCTAAGGCAGAGCGCCACGCGCACGTCGTAACGGCAGGCTGCGGCGGCCAGGTGAGCGCGCCGAGGCTTTGGGGACATAACCCAGCTCCTCCAGAACAAAGCGTCTCCATTCCACCACGGATGGCTGCCCCGGGGGAATGTCCCCTGCGGTGGGCCAAACCTTCCCCAACGCTCCGGGACCAAGGGTCTGGTTATCCCCCTGAGTGGTACCTGTAGTGTCTTGCTTGGTCATGAAAGACTCCGATGTGACAGGGGCTGTGGAGCGAGGTAATCTGCGGGCGATGCATATCAGGCAGGACTGCAAATCTGCCGTGAACAGAAGAAGAGCAAAGTGGGAGGTGGGAAAGGAGAGACACAGGGTGGGGGAGGGGGATCATCATCATCATCATCATCATCATCTATTTATTTATTTATTTGTATGCCACCTTCCCACAAAACTGCACCCAAAGCAGCTCACAACGTGACCAATGAATAACAGTAAATATCACTGACATCCCAGAGTGCAGGACACGGAATCATGGGCTCAAGTGACAGGAAGCCAGATTCTGGCTGGACATCAGGAAAAACTTCCTGACTGTTAGAGCAGCACGACACTGGAACCAGTAACCTAGGGAGGTTGTGGGCTCTCCCACACTAGAGGCCTTCAAGAGGCAGCTGGACAACCATCTGTCAGGGATGCTTTAGGGTGGATTCCTGCATTGAGCAGGGGGTTGGACTCGATGGCCTTGTAGGCCCCTTCCAACTCTACTATTCCATGATTCTATGACGCCTGTGGGGATAAGGAAGCAAGAAGAAGGCCTCCCAAGCAAGTCCTGAGAAGGAGCCTCTCCCTAAGTTGTCCTCAATACAGGCAAATACGTCAGACCCAGCCAGCCATCTCTCCCCGCTGCCCCCATTTGATCCAGCAATCTGTTCCAGGCACAAGAAAGCCCAGGAGTTTCATATCGCACACTGGAGGCCTTCAAGAGGCAGCTGGACAGCCACCTGTCAGGGATGCTGTAGGGTGGATTCCTGCATTGAGCAGGGGGTTGGACTCGATGGCCTTGGAGGCCCCTTCCAACTCTGCTATTCTATGACATCAAACAGCAATAAATATAACAATATTAAAAAAAATACAATAGAAACAATTACAAATAAACATACCGTTGGCCAATAAATACGTAGTCAAAATATCAAACCATACAATACCCAATAAAACAGCACAACTGAACTAAACTAATCCAGCCACTGAGCATTAAGCAGGAGGGAGAATATAGCCCAATACAGAAATATTGAAAAATATAAAGAAACCTCCGTTGCGTTCTCCACCCTAAGCACAGGTGGGCAGCCACACTTCTCACTTGTGGCAGCCTTTTTCCCTCCCAGATCTCACCTGTGCCTAGCGACTAGCGACGTTGTAAGGAAGAACGTCCCACTTTTCACCCCCTTCCTCCATGCCCACCTCCGCACAATATTACCCCTCCCTCCTTCTTCCCATGCCTGCCATCTGCATTAGGTCCCCCCCCACACACAACACAGAGCACGCATGCTGCTATGAGTTCAAAACGACCTTTCTCAAAGAGTAAAGCAGGCCATCCCCAAAAGACATGCAGACCTTTGCCAAAGGAAGCGGATGTTCCTCTTGGACCCTTTTTTTTTTAAATGAGGAATTTACTTTCCCCATAACCAACCTGAAAATGGAGCCCTAAAACAATGACTCTGTCTGGAATTTGGGGGTGAGCAGTATGAGCTGTTCCTGGGATACGTCCGGCACACACGCTGTAAGAGTTGTGGGACTAAGAGGAAGTACCCTTAGTCTTAGAACCTTAGAACTTGGATAAATGCCAAGTTCTACAGTTAGGAAATAGAAACCAAAGGCACAGTTACAAGATGGAGGATACTTGGCTCAGCAATACTACCAACGAGAAGGTTCTTAGAATTGTTGTAGATCACAAGCTGAATAGGAGCCAACAGTGCGATACGGCTGCAAGAAAGGCCAATGCTATTTTGGGCTGTATTAATAGAAGTATAGCTTCCAAATCACGTGAGGTACTGGTTCCTCTCTATTCGGCCTCATCTAGAGTATTGCGTCCAGTTCTGGGCTCCACAATTCAAGAAGGATGTAGACAAGCTGGAGCGTATTCAGAGGAGGGTAACCAGGATGATCAGGGGTCTGGAAACAAAGCCCTATGAAGAGAGACTGAAAGAACTGGGCATGTTTAGCCTGGAGAAGAGAAGATGGAGGGGAGACATGATAGCACTCTACAAATACTTAAAAGGTTGTCACACAGAGGAGGGCCAGGATCTCTTCTCGATCCTCCCAGAGTGCAGGACACGGAATAACGGGCTCAAGTTAAAGGAAGCCCAATTCCAGCTGGACATCAGGAAAAAGTTCCTGACTGTTAGAGCAGTACAACAATGGAATCTGTTACCTAGGGAGGTTGTGGGCTCTCCCACACTAGAGGCCTTCAAGAGGCAGCTGGACAACCATCTGTCAGGGATGCTTTAGGGTGGATTCCTGTATTGAGCAGCGGGTTGGACTCGATGGCCTTGTAGGCCCCTTCCAACTCTGCTATTCTATGATTCTATGATTCTATACCCAGGATATAGGATGCTGCCTTATAATGAGCCGGACTTTTGGTCCATCTAACCCAGGATTGTCAACGCTGACTGGCAGCAATGACTCTCCAGGGTTTCAAGGCAGGATCCTTCCCTAGCCCTACCTGGAAATGCCGGGGATCGAACCTGGGACCTTCTGCAGGTGAAGCAGGTACTCCAGCACACTCAGCCCCCGTCTTTACGGAGGCGCTTTGGCGCCGCGAGTCACCTGGTACCCGCACTTGCATTCCTTCCCAGCCTCTGCACAGAAAGGAAGGCAAGTGCAAATTTTCCGGCCCCGCACCTCCGGAAAAGTAAAAATAAAATGAAAATGGTGGGTGGGGGGAGGAGAGGAATGGGACTGTTCCTCTTCTCCCCCCTTTTAATTTTATAATCTTTATCTGTGGAGCTCCGTAGATACAAATAATAAAAATAAAAATGGGGGGGAAGGAACGAGGCAGCTAAAGGAGGACGCGAGAAGCACTGGGTGAACCACGTCTCCTCCCTCTGGCTGCCCGTTCCTCCCCAACCACCCCCATTTATTTTTATTTTTATTATCTGTATCTGTGGAGCTCCGCAGATGTAGATAATAAAATTTAAAAAGGGGGGTTGGAATGGCCCATTCCTCTCCTCCCGCCCACCCCCGTTTTAATTTCATTTTTACTTTTCCAGAGGCGCCGCGCCGCCCATGGAGACCAATTAGGGGGCGCCATGGGCTCCACTGCCAAAAAAGTTGGGGTACGTGCCCGACTTTCTTGGAGCAGAGTTTCCAGGGTTTGCCCCCAGATGGCTTCGCAGTGGTGGCTGCGTCATGTAGATCAGTGGTCCCCAACCTTTTTGGCACCACGGACCAGTTTCGTGGAAGACAATTTTTCCACGGACCGGGGTGGGTGGGTGAGGGGATGGTTTTGGGATGCCCCCACCCACCCCTCCACTCCAGTGTCCTGGCTTCGCTTCAGCTGGGTGGAAGCCCAGCTGAAGTGAAGCCAGGACGTTGGGGCGGGCAGGCAGCTTTGGAACGGCGCGTCCGGAAGTCGCTCTCCCAGAGCGGCTTCCAGCTGGGTGCGCCATTCTGAAGCCGCCCACCCCCACCCCCACCCCAGCATCCTGGCTTCGCTTCGGCTGGGCAGGCGAGATGGCGCCCCGTGCCCAGGTACGCTGGGGTGGGGGTGGGGGTGTGAAAGCAGTTCACCTGCGCGGCCCAATTCCTAACAGGCCACGGACCGCTACCAGTCCGTGGCCCGGGGGTTGGGGACGCCTGATGTAGATGACGTGGCGCTACTGCAAAGCCACCCTGGGGCAAACCCTTCATGTAGCCGTGCATTTTGCAGTGAAAAGCAGTAGCGTTTGAGCAGAAGTCATCGTAGGAGCTATTTTCAATAAATGATTGAGAGTTTGTTTGGAGAAGACGGATTGGCACGGGGCGCGTTTGTGTGCGTGTGTGCGTTTCACACTGTTTGGGGAGAATTAATTCTAAGGCCATTTGGATGTGGCAACGCTGTAAAATAAAAGACAGCAGCGAAAGCCAACAACTATCAGCTCAGGGCAAAGTATGTGCTCATAAGCCCCTCTGTGATTTATTTCTTCCAGTCATGATCTCCTGTGTAAGCTGCAATGGATTAATTCAGCTAATGCACTGGAACGAAATGGCCGTTACGGAGAAATGAGCCCAAAGTGTTCCGCTGGAAAGTGTCTTTGGCATTCTGGGGCTGAGCCAAAGCACCGGTACGTATCAAAACCCCAATCCTGGATCCAGAGCTGCAACGCAAGGGCATCCAGCATCCAGGCAGGTATTCAATCATCTGTCAGGGATGCTTTAGGGTGGATTCCTGCATTGAGCAGGGGGTTGGACTCGATGGCCTTGTAGGCCCCTTCCAACTCTGCTATTCTATGATTCTATGATTCTATGAAACAAGATGGACCCTTGGTCTGATCAAGCATCAGGGCTCTTCTTATGAGGGGAGACATAATAGCACTCTTCAAATACTTAAAAGGTTGTCACAGAGAGGAGGGCCAGGATCTCTTCTTGATCATCCCAGAGTGCAGGACACGGAATAACAGACTGAAGTTAAAGGAAGCCAGATTCCAGCTGGACATCAGGAAAAACTTCCTGACTGTTAGAGCAGTACGACAATGAAATCTGTTACCTAGGGAGGTGGTGGGCTCTCCCACACTAGAGGCCTTCAAGAGGCAGCTGGACAACCATCTGTCAGGGATGCTTTAGGGTGGATTCCTGCATTGAGCAGGGGGTTGGACTCGATGGCCTTGTAGGCCCCTTCCAACTCTGCTATTCTATGATTCTATGATCTCCTGTGGTACTGTGGGACTTGAGCAAGCTCTACCACTGGTCGAGCACTCCTGGGGTCCAGCTAAGGATCGGAGTGAGTGGAGACCATCAGGGGGATAACCCGGCAGAACACCCTAACTTCACTGTCTGGGGAGGATGGAACTTGCTACCTTTCAACCTATTTTTAGATTGTCTCCAATTACAAGCCGGTGCCCCTCTCAGGTGACAGGAGAGACCTTTTGCTTTTGTTTGCAGTAAGATCCAGAGGACTTTTACTTCCCTGGCAGCTGGTTCACACAACTCCAAAATGATAAAAGTCTGCCAATACCGGGAAACAGATAGGTATGTCCTCTGTTCACTCCTGTAGGAAAGATGGCGTGAAGGACAGGCATTCCTTGCGAATGCAACGAGCAAAAGGCAAGAGCAGGGGTGCGTTGGGCCGCCTGGCACTCCTGCGGCTGCCTTCCTCGGCTTTCACTCATCTTCGCAATGCGGAACGACCTGTGCGAGCAACGGCTGCACGCCCTCAGGGGTGGCACAGGTAGCCCGGCTCCCACCTCCCCGAGGATGAGCTGGCAGGCTTTCTGCCGGCTAGAGGCATCACAAGACCTGCTGCGAAGCGAGCAGGAAATGCCGCAGGGAGAAATCGAGCCCTAGCAAAGCTGCAGTCCCCTTGCAAGGAAAGTCCTGCAAGGGGACAGCGGAGGACAATTTGTCGCTCGTCCCCAGAAACGCCACGCGGCACGAGCACGCACTCCTTCCCTCTCCCAAGGCGGCTGCCCTCCGTTTCTACCTTCGCCTTCCTCCTTGATCAGTTTCGGCTGGGACACCGTGAAGCACTGCATGACCTCGTAGCGCTGCCGGGCTTCCTGGTTCTCTGCCCCGGGCTCGTCCGGGGGACGAATCAGCATTCTGCAGTTGAAGGTATGGCTGTTGCGTCGGGTGGATTCTTGAGGCCACGGCACTCCGTTGACTGCAGAAAGACAGGAGGAATCCTCGTGAAAGGTTTGGGAAAAGCAGGTGTGGAGGAGACCAGAGTTTGGGAGTTGGCAGAAAGACTGAGAAACATGGTTAGAGCAACACCTCACAACACACACACACACACACACACACACACACACACACACACCCTGTATGAACGTATGAAGCTGCCATATTGACTCAATGCTTTGGTTCATCTACTGTTAGACCAGCCTTCCTCATCCTGGGGCGCTCCAGATGTGTTGGACTACAACTCCCAGAATGCCCCAGCCAGCTCTGCTGGCTGGGGCATTCTGGGAGATGCAGTCCAACACATCTGGAGCGCCCCAGGTTGAGGAAAGCTGTTTTAGACCATTGTCTAGTGTTCCTTCTCCATTTAGAAGCACCTCTCCAAGGTCAAGCCTCTTGACCCAACATAGTAACCCAATTTCCTGGGACGGAAGCTATGACGTTCCACATGCAACGCGTCTGCTCAGTCGCTGAGCTATCCATCACCCCTGCCTTGTATTTCTCTGCCTGCTTCGCATGGTTCCGTCTTATCGTCAGGCCGGTAAGCACTGTTCAAATCGCACCTGAAGCTTAGGGGACAGTTTGCGGTCGTCAGAGCCATAAAGAACCGAATGATTGCGTCACGATGGCATTTGCGGAAAGGAATCGACGGTTTCGGCTAGGTCTGGACATGAATGGTGTGGAGTTAGACAATAGCATACCCTAAGCAGTATCTCATCATCTGAGAACTAAACCCTGCTCTATACGCACGCCATCTAGAATAAACGAGATAATGTATCAGAAGCACTTCGGATGACGCGAACACTTGTATTAATAAAACTATTATTATTATTATTATTATTATTGTTGTTGTTGTTGTTGTTGTTGTTGTTGTTATTCCTCCTTCTCCTCCTACTCCAGAGAACTTGTATCTGGGCTCCACAATACAAGATGGACGCAGACAAGCTGGAGCGTGTTCAGAGGAGGGCAACCCGGATGATCAGGGGTCTGGAAACAAAGCCCTATGAAGAGAGACTGAAAGAACTGGGCATGTTTAGCCTAGAGAAGAGAAGATTGAGGGGAGACATGAGAGCACTCTTCAAATACTTAAAAGGTTGTCACACAGAGGAGGGCCAGGATCTCTTCTCGGTCCTCCCAGAGTGCAGGACACGGAATAACGGGCTCAAGTTAAAGGAAGCCAGATTCCAGCTGGACATCAGGAAAAACTTCCTGATTGTTAGAGCAGTACAACAATGGAATCAGTTGCCTGGGGAGCCTGTGGGCTCTCCCACACTAGAGTCATTCAAGAGGCAGCTGGACAACCATCTGTCAGGGATGCTTTAGGGTGGATTCCTGCATTGAGCAGGGGGTTGGACTCGATGGCCTTGTAGGCCCGCTATTGTATGATTCTATGATTCTATGATTCTGCCACAATTCCCTCTTTCGATAGTCGCATTTGAATTAAGTGTAGCGGTTCCCTTGGCAACCATACTCACAAGTTCAAATCCCCACCCCCCCCCCACCCCACCCTGGTCGGTACAAAGAAGAAGCGTTCCTTGCATCACCCTCCCCAAAAGCAGCACGGGAGAAATCTTGTCCAGCTGTTGCACGCTCAGAGAAGCCTGGATTTTACGATTCCCTGCAGGAAACTGGCCGGTGTGGCCTTTTAAAGGCTACGATGACATTTCACAAAACATTAAACTTCGTCTACGCGCGAGCGTGCGCTGCAGTAACCTGAAATCAGTTTAAGGCCTGATTAAGTGCAGTATTGATTTAAGCCTGCCTTATATTGAATTAGCTTAAGTCGATTTCATATTGAATGGAGCTAATTTGAGACAAGCCACGCCGGAATCGACGTTCAGGTGCTGTGTGCGGGAGGCTTAGCTGGATGGATTTTGAAAACGGCAGCGTTTGTTAAAGGGCCCGGCTGCTGCCCGCTCGCTTTAAATCCTGTCGTGCCGAACGCGCTTGCAAGGCAGCTAATGGGGGATCTAGAACACGAGATCCCACGGGGGACCAGAGGACGCTCAGGAGGACTCTCCCACCCCGGTTGGCATGGCAAAAGAACCGCCGGACGAAGCTGCGACTGCAGCGGCCAGGAGATTTGGCAGGCTAGCTCTGCCCTGATATCTACAGCCTTCCTCAACCTGGGACGCTCCAGATGTGTTGGACTGCATCTCCCAGCATTCTGGGAGATGCAGTCCAACACATCTGGAGCGCCCCAGGTTGAGGAAGGCTGATCTAGCAGCTTTTGAAGTGGCAGCAGACACTGCAACGGTGAAATTTATATCAAGGCTTTCCTCTTGGGACCTCAGCGGAAGTGTCCCCTTAACCTTGTAACACCCCTGGGCGGGAGGCTGAGCCTGGTTTGACTGAAAGGCCATAGCTAGACCTGAGGTTTATCCCTGGATCGTCCAGGGGTCAAACCTGTTCATCTAGGTGACACACAGGGGATCCAGTGCTCAGGCAGGGGCAAACCCTGGATGATCCCAGGATAAACCTTAGGTCTAGCTGTGGCCCAAGGGAGCAACTGGCCCGAGGCCAGCTTCACGGCTAAGCCAGGATTTGAATCCAGATCTTTTCGGTCTAAATAAAAGTCTCGCCTTACTATGTCACACCGGCATTCATATACTGTTGTGCACCTGAGCCTATGCTACAGACTCACAGAGTGCTTCCACTATTGGGCGGTATAGAAAGGAAATGAAAGGAAAGAAATAAAACATTAACCCGACCGTGCATTGGGCGCTTTGCCAGAGGGCGGTTGTGCTGCTATTGCAGCCAACCTTATGTCAATACCCACCCCCACACCTTGATCGAAGACCAAGGCTGGATTGCTGAGGCGGGGACCATGTGGCTTGTCAGAGGCTGTTGGACTGGAGCTCCGGTCGGCCCCGGCCAGCATTATTATTTATTTATTTATTTATTTATTTATTTATTTATGTAGCACCATCAATGTACATGGTGCTGCACAGAGTAAAACAATAAATAGCAAGACCCTGCCACAAAGATTTATAGATTTATGTAAGCCGCAAAGGCTTACATTCTAATAAAATCATAATAAAACAATAAGGAGGGGAAGAGAATGCACCAAACAGGCAGTATAAAGTCAGAACAAAATCAAGTTTTAAAAGCTTTAGGAAAAAGAAAAGTTTTTAGCTGAGCTTTAAAAGCTGCGATTGAACCTGTAGTTCTCAAATGTTCTGGAAGAGCGTTCCAGGCGTAAGGGGCAGCCGAAGAAAATGGACAAAGCTGAGCAGGGGAAGTGGAGACCCTTGGGCAGGTGAGAAACATGGCATCAGAGGAGCGAAGAGCACGAGTGGGGCAATATTGTGAGATGAGAGAGGAGAGATAGGAAGGAGCTAGACAGTGAAAAGCTTTGTAGGTCAACAGGAGAAGTTTATATTGGATTCTGAGGTGAATTGGAAGTCAACGAAGAGATTTCAGAAGTGGAGTAACATGGTCAGAGCGGCGAGCCAAGAAGATGATCTTAGCAGCAGAGTGGTGAACAGAAACCAATGGACTGATGTGAGAAGAAGGAAGGCCAGTGAGAAGAAGGTTGCAGTAGTCCAACCGAGAAATAACCAAGGCATGAACAAGAGTCTTGGCAGAAGAGACAGACAAAGAGCACAGCCAATGGTGAAAGATGCCGGCAGCGGCCGCCCAACAACCTCTGGAGGGCCACAGGTTCCCCGTCCCTGCTGCACAGCGCATGCGCCGAGAGGAGCCAAGGCCTCTCCTGAACAGCCCTCACCCAATCTGCCTGGCTACAGCAATCCCTGCCGATATCAAGGCTGTGAGCTGATTTTTTTAAAACAACAACAACACCCATTTATATCCCGCCCTATATCATTACGATCTCAGAGCAGCGTACAGATAAAAACATACAGTATAAAACAATAAATATACACAGTTAAAAACACATTAAACCATGATCCAAGTTAAAACAATATATAATTTAAAAGCAATCGAAACAGTTAAAACAGTTAAAAAATTGTGCCGGTGAGTTTAACCATCAAAGGCTTTGTTAAAAAGCCATGTTTTTACTTGGCGTCAAAATGAAATCCATGTTGGCGCCAATCGGGCCTCCAAGGGGAGGGCATTCCACAGTCGGGGTGCCACCACAGAGAAAGCCCTCTCCCTTGTCCCATCATAACATCTATGTTGCATTGGTGGGATGTGGAGAAGGGCTCCTCCAACAGATCTAAGGTCTCCGGAAGGCAGATATAAGGAGAGGCGCTCTCTCAAGTATCGAGGTCCCAAGCCGTTTAGGGCTCGAAACGTCATTACCAACACCTTGAATTCCGACCAGAAGCGTATAGGCAGCCAGAGCAGTTCCTTTAAGACCGGTGTTCTGTGGTCTCTGTAAGATGTACCCGCCAGCAGTCTAGCTGCTGCATTTTGCACTAGCTGCAACTTCCACGTCGTCTTCAAGGGCAGCCCCACATAGAGTGCATTGCAGTAATCTAAGCGGGAAGTTACCAGTGCATGCACTACTGTGGCTAGATTGTCCCTGTCCAGGAAAGGCCGTAGCTGGCGGATCAGCCGAAGCTGACCCCAAGTACTCCCTGCCACAGAGTCCACCTGGGCCTCCAGTGACAATGATGGATCTAGGAGTACTCCCAAGCTATGCACCTGCTTCTTCAGAGGGAGCGCCACCTCATCCAGAACAGGTCGCTTACCCAATTCCCGGACTCGGGAACCACCAGTCCACAGAGCTTCCGTCTTATCAGGATTCGGCTTCAGTTTATTGGCCCTCATCCAGCCCATTACAGTCTCCAGGCACTGGTCCAGCACTTTCACCGCCCCAGCTGACTCCGATGACAAGGAGAAGTAGAGCTGAGTATCTTCAGCATGATCGGTCGGAGGCCGCTGGTTCAGGCGGAAGCTTCCCTCTCGCTGGTGCTCTGGCACCCCTTGAGCCTCTGCATTTCAGGGTACCCCCGCGCCCCCCCCCCTGTCTGTCGCTCCCACATCTCTGCTGGTGCTGACTCTTCTGGTTCACTGGATTCATCCCTGCTGAGAGCAGCCCTCTGATGGATCCCAGCCCGCCTGCACGCCCTGACTCTTTCCAGGTTTGACATTCCTGAGAGGTGACACTCTGACAGCACGGGGCCTCGTAGAACTGCTGGTGTACCTGAGAGCACACATCACGGGTAGGGGTGTGTGTTTGTGTGCATGCATGGCCATGCAGGACTCCGGTGGTGGAGGCATCCAGGTAACGAGAGGGCGGAGATCCGCCTTTTCCACCTCTGTCCTCACTTTCCACCGACCAAACGGAGTTCCCGAGGGCACGTGCAGAGTGTGGAGCAGATGAGGCATGAAGCGCCCCTTCCAGCCGCCCCCCCTCTCTTGTTGTTTATTCGTTCAGTCGTTTCCGACTCTTCGTGACTTCATGGACCAGCCCACGCCAGAGCTTTCTGTCGGCCGTCGCCACTCCTAGCTCCCACAAGGTCAAGTCCGTCACCTCCAGAATATCATCCCTCCATCTTGCCCTTGGTTGGCCCCTCTTCCTTTTGCCTTCCACTTTCCCTAGCATCAGCCTCTTCTCCAGGGTGTCCTGTCTTCTCATTATGTGGCCAAAGTACTTCAGTTTTGCCTTTAATCCTATTCCCTCAAGTGAGCAGTCTGGCTTTATTTCCTGGAGTATGGACTGGTTTGATCTTCTTGCAGTCCGAGGCACTCTCAGCATTTTCCTCCAACACCTCAGTTCAAAAGCATCTATCTTCCTTCGCTCAGCCTTCCTTATGGTCCAGCTCTCGCAGCCATAGGTTACTACGGGGAATACCATTGCTTTAACTATGCGGACCTTTGTTGTCAGTGTGGTGTCTCTACTCCTAACTATTTTATCAAGATTTGTCATTGCTCTCCTCCCAAGAAGTAAACGTCTTCTGATTTCCTGGCTGCAGTCAGCGTCTGCAGTAATCTTTGCGCCCAGAAATACAAAGTCTGTCACTGCCTCCACGTTTTCTCCCTCTATTTGCCAGTTATCAATCAAGCTGGTTGCCATAATCTTGGTTTTTTTGAGGTTTAACTGCAACCCAGCTTTTGCACTTTCTTCTTTCACCTTTGTCATAAGGCTCCTCAGCTCCTCCTCGCTTTCAGCCATCAAAGTGGTGTCATCTGCATATCTGAGATTGTTAATGTTTCTTCCTGCGATTTTAACTCCAGCCTTGGATTCGTCAAGCCCAGCAGTATCACAAGTCCTCACTGGTTTTCCATAAAACCCTCTGTGGGCTACTGCTGGTTCTGGTTCTGCTCCGGGGGACTGTTGATTTCTACCTTTGCAGCCTTCAGCCGGCTCCTGCACTGAAAGAAGGCAGCGACGAGAGTTTACCGGGTCAGCGGCTCGTCAACTAATCAGGCTTTAGCTAATAGGCCATAACTTTGATAAACGGAGCCGCGTTAAGCAAGAAGAGCCTGGTCGTGGAGTCGATGAAACACTGGCAAGGTTGGCAGACCGCGGGCCTGACCTTCCTCGAACGAAACATTGATCCCTGAGCGGCAGCAATCGCCTTGATGGGAACCAGCCATAGCGCTCAGTGCGCCACGGCCGTAAGGGGCTGGCTCAGGAGCATGTTTGGCGCCTGCCACCACAGGTTTTGCCTGCTGGTTAGGCTAGCGCATAGGAAGCACCTCACGCCTTTAGCCTCTCGGCCTCCACCGTGGCAGGAAGCACGGCTTTCGCATCGGTTGGGGTTTCTGGGTTGAGTAGTCGACTGAGGTTCTCACGGGGAATTACATTATGATGCTCTTGAGTAAGCATATTATTCAAAAAATGAGCTTAAATGCGGATTAAGGGAAACGCATTCGGAATGACGGCGAGCGAGTCGTGGGTAGGATTAGGTTGGATCCCGCTTGCAGAACAGAGACGGCTCCTAATCTCCCCAGCCGCCCGGCTGCACTCTCGAGGGGGGGCCTGCCCCTCCTCCGCTGCACCTCCCGAGTAGCAATTCCACCAACCAAGTGAAAGCCCCCGAGTGTTGGAAGGACACCAACAGCTACAAACGCTATTGCATGAAGGAGCCCCACCAGGAAAGGAGGGCTCCGTTCCCTACTCTACCCAGGCAGTGAACACCACCTTCCCAGCCCGTCTTTTGCCCCCGAACTAAACGGTCTCAGTTTCTTCAGCCTTCCTTCACGAATAAAACACTTCAACCCTTTGAGCTCACTGAGAAAACCGACCCTTCTAATTTATTTCTACTTATTTATTTATTGCATTTATATCCCTTTTTTTCCTCCAAGGAACTCAAGGCGGTGTGCATAATCCTCCTCCTCCTCCTCCTCTCCATGTTATCCTCACAACAACAACAACCCTGCGAGGTAGGCTGGGCTGAGAGTCTGTGACAGGCCCAAAACTCACCCGGCGGCTGAATGGGGACTAGAACCCGGATCTCCCGGCTCCCAGCCCAATGCTCTCGCCAGTACACCACACCGGCTTTGCACTTTTTCGCTTCCTTTTAATCAATGTGTGCATTCTTGAGAGAGTGAGATCCTCCTTTTTGAAATGAAAAAGGACGGCGACAGGGCAGTGTCCCATGCACATGCGGGCTCAAATTCTTAAAGGAATTGCATTGGCTGCCTATACGCTTCCGGTCAGAGTTCAAGGTGTTGGTTAATGACGTTTAAACCCCTAAACGGCTTGGGACCTCGATACTTGAGGGAGCGCCTCTCCTTATATATGCCTGCCCGAGACTTGAGATCTGTCGCAGGAACTGTCCTCTGTGTCCCATCAACGCAAGACATTCGCTATGATGGGACAAGGGAGAGGGCTTTCTCTGTGGTGGCACCCAGACTGTGGAATGCTCTCCCCTTGGAGGCCCGACTGGCGCCCACGCTGATTTTATTCCGGTGCCAAGTGAAAACATGGCTTTTTAACAAAGCTTTTAATGGCTGAATTCACTAAGTTGGCACGTTGTTTTACCTGTTTTAATACTTTTACTGCTTTGAAATTATATACTGTTTTAACTTGGTTTATGGATTAATTTGTTTTTAGCTGTGTATATTTACTGTTTTATACTGTATGCTTTTATCTGTACACCACCCTGAGATCTTATTGATATAAGGCGGGATATAAATGTTTTAAATAAATAAATAAATAAATAAATAAATAAATAAAAATAGTGCCCCAGTCACAGTTTGCAAGCTGTCCTAGATTGTGGGCACTGCTTAGGAAGCCATTAGAGACTCTCTATTCGGCCCTGGTTAGGCCTCATCTAGAGTATTGCATCCAGTTCTGGGCTCCACAATTCAAGAAGGACGCAGACAAGCTGGAGCGTGTTCAGAGGAGGGCAACCAGGATGATCAGGGGTCTGGAAACAAAGCCCTGTGAAGACAGACTGAAAGAACTGGGCATGTTTAGCCTGGAGAAGAGAAGATTGAGGGGAGACAGGATAGCACTCTTCAAATACTTAAAAGGTTGTCGCCCAGAGGAGGGCCAGGATCTCTTCTCGATCCTCCCAGAGTGCAGGACACGGAATAACAGGCTCAAGTTAAAGGAAGCCAGATTCCAGCTGGACATCAGGAAAAACGTCCTGACTGTTAGAGCAGTACGACAATGGAATCAGTTACCTAGGGAGGTTGTGGGCTCTCCCACACTAGAGTCATTCAAGAGGCAGCTGGACAACCCTCTGTCAGGGATGCTTTAGGGTGGATTCCTGTACTTAGCAGGGGGTTGGACTCGATGGCCTTTTAGGCCCCTTCCAACTCTATTCTATGATTCTATGATTCTATCCTCCCTGTGCCAAGGCACAGTGACTTTGTCCAATTTCTAGAAAAGCCGCCCCTCTGCCGTGACCTGAATTTTACATTGACTGAACTTGCAGTCGGACGGCTTCACTGATGCTGTGGCATCTCTGGCGGAGGGCAGGTGAGCATGGGGGTGGGGGAGAAGTCAGGTAGCTTACCGAGTGACTTGGGCAGCAGGTTCTTGACGAATTCAGCGTGGTCTCCCACGTGCAAGATGCTGTAGACGCTGGTGTTCATGAGCTCCTCCTGGTTGTAGCCCAAGTAGCTGGTCACATTCTCGGAGACGAACACGATGCGTCCTTCACGATTCACAACGAAGAAGAAGCCGTCAAGCGCCTGCAGGGCCAGAAGAAGGACCATCAAGACCAGTGCAGCGAGCGGGCGGGGCAGGCTTTGGCTCGGGCGCTTCCCAAGATGGACGTGGTCAACATCACAGCAACCTCCCTAAGTGTAAGGGTTGTTGTGAGGAAGAAGGGCTGATAAAGGGGGTGATGCTGGGGAACCACATGTTGATCGGCTCAGGGATTGCACTAGGCTGTCATCACCGGTGATGACCCTGGGCTCCTGTCCAGTAGAGAGGGCTGGGCAATGGTGGGCAGCTGCTGCCATGGTGCCACTCTAATTCTGCTGGGAACTGGGCTCCCCACAACTTGCCCAACGCTCATTTGGCAGGCGGCTGGGAGGCAATTCTGCTTGGGAACAAGGGGGCACACGCCCTACTCGCCTTTGGTTTCCCAGGAGAATCGCTGGCATCCCAGTGCCACGGCCACTTCCACTGGCAGCAACGGGACATGGTCCCCACAAGGTTCCAGAGAGGAGCAATGAGCCCTCACCCCAAAAGTTTCCCACCCTTGCAGGAGTGTGTACATGTGTGGGAAATGGATGAGAGTGACTTCAGCAGGGCAGCAGAGTCCAGCCTACGAGGGCCAGACAATTTCAATTGAGGATGTCGAAGTCTACAGTTCTGGTCTACATCCCATCGGGTCTGCTAAACCTCCAGAACCAGCCCACCAAGCCTCTACTGTTCTCCTGCTACCTAAGAACATAAGTAGAGCCCTGATGCTGCATCAGACCGAGGGTCCATCTAGTCCAGCACTCTGTCCACACAGGGGCCAACCAGCCATCGGCCAGGGACCAACAAGGCAGGACACAGTGCAACAGCACCCTCCCACCCATGTTCCCCAGTAACTGGTGCACACAGGCTTACTGCCTCGGATACTGGAGATAGCACACAACCATCAGGGCTAGTAGCCATGGATAGCCTTCTTCTCCACACACCCCCTTTGAAAGCCATCCAAATGGGTGGCCGTCACTACACCTTGTGGTAGTGAGTTCCAGAGTTTAACTCTGCGCTGTGTGAAGAAGTCCTTCCTTTCATCTGTCCTGGATCCCCCACCAATCAGCTTCATGGGATGACCCCATTGGCTTCTAGTATTTTGAGAGAGGGAGAAAAATGTCTCCCTCTCCACATTCCCTCTCCACCAGGCATCATTTTGTACACCTCCATCATGTCTCCCCTTAGCCTCCTTTTTTCCAAGCTGAACAATCCCAGCTGTTGTAACCTTTCCTCTATAGGGGAGATGCTCCAGCCCCCTGATCATTTAGTTGCTGCATTGAGCAGGGGGTTGGACTTGATGGCCTTATAGACCCCTTCCAACTCTGCTATTCTATGATTCTATGCTCTTCACTACCTTTACTGCATTTGTGCGGTTCTTTGCTGTCCCAGGGAGCTGTGCCAACAGTCCTCTCCTAATGGGCATGTTTTCTTACGACACAGAGCGTTCCTGGTATAACGAGGGGAAATGGCTGTTAGCAATGAGGCTCTAACAGCCACCATATGCCCGGGACAGATGGCAACCCCCCGGGCAGATAGGTAAAAGGGTGGGGGCTGCTCTATCCCACAGTTTGAGCAACTCTGGTCTTGATGTTCAGCAGAGATCGTGTGAAATGTTGATTTCAGGCACAGATTTTGGCTCCTTTTCTACAAGCCCAGCTTGGGTTTAAAAGGAAGGGGGGGGGGGAGAAAGAACTACCCCTCAGACATTTAAAGAATGAACGATCTAGATGAGGCTGGCCCAAAAATACCTGTAAGAAGCTCAAAGAAAAGACTTGTACAAATGTATAAAAACCACAGCCTTCAGCTCATCCCATCTAGACATGAGACATTTCTGGTGTAAATAATTTCTGCAGACACTGTTACGTGTGAGTATTTAATATTTTAATGGTTTTACAGTAAATATATGCACAGGGCTTGCTTGCAATGAGCCCTATAAACTTTTTAGATGTAATACTGTTTTATTGGTTATAAATTTATTTATTTATTTATTTATTTATTTATTTATTGCACTTATATACCGCTCCCATAGCCGGGGCTCTCTGGGCGGTTTACATATGCACAGGCCGTGTTTGCAATGTGCTTTCTTAACTGTAATGATTTTAGTTCTTTATTGTCTGATTCATTTGTTTGTATATGTATTATTACAGCCCTCCCCACCCCGGAAGAAGGCCTAACAGAAAAGCCAGAGGCTGAAACGCGTCAGGCTTGTTCACCGTAAAGCTGTCTACAACAGCCTTCCTCAACCTGGGGCGCTCCAGATGTGTTGGACTGCATCTCCCAGAATGCCCCAGCCTGGGGCATTCTGGGAGTTGTAGTCCAACACACCTGGAGCACCCCAGGTTGAGGAAGGCTGGTCTACAACATCCTGAGACGTTGTCTCCCCTTTTTCTGGCTACCAAAAATCACTCCGCAGCCAGAGGTGAAAAATGCAAACGGCACCACCTTTAACGACGGACCTGGGATGCCTCTGGATTTCGATGGAAGATCTTGAACATTTGGGATCACAGGGGATGGGGCCAGGGGAGGGGGGACGGTGAGGAATGTCGAGCAAAGAGGCATGATGGATTTCTGATTGCTGTACGTTTTTCAAACACGTGGGGAGACCTCCCTCAGGTATGCTTCAGAGATCAGCGGGGGCTGATGGACGCCTGTCCAGTCATAATTTGAGACTGTATATTCATAGGCACAACCACCCACGTGTGCATAAAGCTCCCCTCTCCGGGAGAAGGCACTGCCTGGCTAAGCAGGCAGACACAATTTACTCGGCTGCACACATGTTTATTTTATTTCTGACCGGATGGGGTGTTTTCAACCAGTTCTGGATGGGGTTGCACTCTTCCTGGAGGAGCAGGTTCATAGCTTGGGGGTTCTCCTAGAACCATCTCTGTCACTTGAAGCTCAGGTGGCCTCGGTGGCACGGAGTGCCTTTTACAAACTCCGGTTGGTGGCCCAGCTACGCCCCTATCTGGACAGGGATAACCTGGCTTCAGTTGTCCATGCTCTGGTAACCTCCAAATTAGATTACTGCAATGCCCTCTACATGGGGCAGCCTTTGAAGACGGTTCGGAAGCTGCAGCTTGTGCAAAAATACAGTGGCCAGATTGATAACTGGAACAAGGAGGTTCGAACATATAACACCGATTCTGGCCCACTTGCATTGGCTGCCTATACGTTTCCGAGCCCAATTCAAGGTGCTGGTTTTAACCTATAAAGCCCTATATGGCTTGGGACCGCAATACCTGACGGAATGCCTCTCCCGACATGAACCTACATGTATACTGCGCTCAACATCTAAGGTCCTCCTCCAAGGGAAGCTTGAAGGATGGCAACAAGGGAGAGGGCCTTTTTGGTGGTGGCCCCCCCGACTGTGGAACTATCTCCCCGATGAGGCTTGCCTGGCGCCAACGTTGTTATCTTTCAGGTGCCAGGTCAAGACTTTCCTCTTCTCCCAGGCATTTAACACCATTCAACAACGCTAAGTTTGTTTCTTAACGGACCCCCAGAACTGTCGTTTTTAAATGGATACTGTTGTTTTTATACTGTTGTTCTGATGTTTTAAATTTTGTATACTTTTAATGTTTACTGTTTTTAACTTTTGTAAACCGCCCGGAGAGCTTCGGCTGTGGGGCGGTATATAAATGTAATAAATAAATAAATAAATAAATAAATTTATTTTCACTGGAATTGACGTTTTCCCATCCTGCGGTATTAGCTGCTGGAAACAAGCAATCTCAACCCGACCCAACCCCCCTCCCCCCCACTCCAAAAATTGGCCCATGACAGCTGCAATTTCCCTTAGTCACAGCTGTTGCCTGTTCCTAAGCAACCAGGGGCTTTTGCACCCCGTGCTCCCACCCCCTCCGGGGCAGCTTGCGGAATGGAGCCGAGCGAGTTCCTGTCTGCATTAAGACTCTCTCTCCTTCCCTCCCACCTCACCCAACTTTCCGCCTGTTCCAGCACTTCTTCCAGCCCCGCCGTAAAAACCAAGTCAGGCGGGATATACAGGCGGGCCAAAGGAACAGAGTGAATCAGCCGCTTGAAATGGTATCGGGTGTAAATCAATCTCCGTTCCATTAACGCAGCCCCGCCTGGGGGCTAACCAGCGCGCAACGGGTCCTGAATAATCCATTTCCGGAAATTAGGAGCAGGGCCCCTGCCTCCCTCTCTCCCGAGTAGCCTCATAGAATCATAGAATAGCAGAGTTGGATGGGGCCTACAAGGCCATCGAGTCCAACCCCCTGCTCAGTCGGACAGCAATGAAGAATGTACATTCTTTAATTCAAAAAATATTGACAACAAATATAGAAATGAAACCAGAAGCATTCTTACTTGGACTAATGGACAAACAAACAAAAGCGAAGGATTGGGGGGGGGGATTTGTTTTTGTATATGGTGACGGCAGCAAGATTGCTTTTTGCACAGAACTGGAAAGGCCCAGCGATACCGACAATGGATAGGGTGACCATCTGAAAAGGAGGACAAGGCTCCTGTATCTTTAACAGTTGCATAGAAAAGGGAATTTCAGCAGGGGTCCTTTGTATATATGGAGAACCTGGTGAAATTCCCTCTTCGTCACAACAGTTAAAGCTGCAGGAGCTATACTAGAGTGACCAGATTTAAAAGAGGGCAGCTTTAACAGTTGTGATGAAGAGGGAATTTCACCAGGTTCACCATGTATACAAATGACATGTATACAAATCCCTTTTCAATACTACTGTTAAAGATACAGGAGCCCTGTCCTCCTTTTCAGATGGCCACCCTAACAATGGAGGAATGGATATTGAAGATGTTGGAACTGGCAGAGATGGCAAAACTTTCAGTAATAATGAGAGAAAGGTCAACAGTCACATTTATGTTGGAATGGAAACCTTTGATGGAATATCTGAAAGAGACAGAGAAAAATGATGTATTTGTCTGTGGATTTTAAATCAAGAGGGGGAAAGGGAACAGAAGCATAATTCTGTGAATCCAATGTACCGTATTTCTTCGATTGTGAGACGTCTTACAATCTTATTGATTGTAAGATGCGCACTAATTTCAGTAACACCAACAGAAAAAAAAGCCCTAAGTCACACCCGTGATTCTAAGACGCACCCCGCTTTTAGAGATGTTTATATGGGAAAAAAATGTGTCTTAGAATTGAAGAAATAGGGTATGTAAATTAGGTGGAAGGGTAATTGAGAAATTAAGGGGCATTTCTGGCATGAAAAGGGCGAAAGAAGAAAAATATATCCTAACCTCACCCCTAAATGTTTTTTTTTTAGCGTAATTGTAGCTGTTATATGTATTTTCGTTGGTATGTATTACGTGTGTTTGTATGATGTATGATGTTTGTTTAGATGTTGTTGGAAAAGATAAAAATGATGAGGGGGAAAAAGCAATGAAGAATTCACACGCAGAGAGACCCTTGCGGCTGGTTTCTGAAAGGTGGCAGGGAGCACAGCTCAGAAGGAGCAACACATTTGTGAATGAGATGCCGGGCTTTTCCAGAAGGCAGTCCTGGGGGTGATAATGTGGCGTTTGTGTCCCACGCTTGCCATGCCCCAGCTGCCACGTTCGCTGTCTACACATTATGGGAAAGGAGCACAGCAGCCTTTTGAAAATGAGTACAGTGGATGCCAGTGGCTCCGATGTTAGTGGGGCATGAATCCGCTCCAGGTTTTAGTCAGAACTCTTCAAGGCGCTATCCCCGGTGCAAAGCGGCTCCTTTAGGGTTCTGACTGGTACCAAATGAAACCCGGAACGGATTCACCACCCCACACTGACACTGTAAGCAACATCACACCTTGGAAGAAACGCTGGCTAACGCTGGCTACCCTCACTTCTCCGTGGAGACTCAGGCCATAGCTAGACCTAAGGTTTATCCCTGGATCGTCCAGGGATCAAACCTGTTCATCTAGGTGACACACAGGGGATCCGGTGCTCAGGCAGGGGCGAACCCGGGATGATCCCAGGATAAACCTTAGGTCTAGCTGTGGCCTCAGTGACTTCCTGTTTTCAAACAGGAAGTAAACAAGGTGCACGAGGGCCATTCAGTCCCTGGTTGTGAGCACGCTGCTTCTCCCGCACACAGCAGGAGAGAGCAGCAACTTCTGGTTTAAAAAATATTCTGCAGTTTTTCTTGCGGCGCAAGGCAGACCAGAAGGGGCGGAAGGCGAGAGAGAGGCAGACGACATCACGTGAGGGACCTCCGAGGAATCCGTGAGTGCCCAGGAACGTGCGTGCAAGAAAATGCTCGTCAGATGGGGCTTTGTAATCTCCATCATCCACTGCCCCAGAACCAGTGAGAACTCCTTTAGATAGGTTGGATAGCTGCTTTTGACTTTTGCCTGGTTCCCACTGAAAGCTGGAGCAGATTTACCAGCCCACTGACATCCTTTAGAGATCTGACTGGTTCTGAACGATCGCTCCGTCAGCGTTATTCACTGCCCTGACTTCACACTTCAGATGGCTCCATTAAGAGTTCTGACTGGTTCTGACTGAAATCTGGAGTGGATTCACTGCCCCACTGACATCAGAGCCACCAGCCTCCACTGACTGTGTGCTTGGGTGGGTCCACACTAGGGTGACCCTATGAAAAGGAGGACAGGGCTCCTGTATCTTTAACAGTTGTATTGAAAAGGACATTTCGGCAGGGGTCATTTGTATATATGGAGAACCTGGGGAAATTCCCTCTTCATCACAACAGTTAAAGCTGCAGGTGCCCTGCCCTTTTTAAAATCTGGTCACTCTATGTATAGCTCCTGCACCTTTAACTGTTGTGATGAAGAGAGAATTTCACCAGGTGCTGCATGCATAACAATGCCTCCTGCTGAAATTCCCTTTTCTATGCAACTGTTAAAGATACAGGAGCCCTGTCCTCCTTTTCATATGGTCACCCTAGTCCACACAAGCTCCAAAGTGGGGAGGAGGAGAGGAAACACCAGGAGAGAATAAAGATGGGAACAGGTGATGTGTTCATGGCTCAGCTGGGGAGGGACTTGGGACAGGTCTCCCAGGGCCTGTCCCTAGAAAGGGATTGGGCAAATTCATGCAGAATTTCTCAAAAAGCTGCAAGAGCCCTGCCCTCTTTAGTATCTGGTCACTCTAGTATACCTCTTGCAGCTTTAACTGTTGTGATGAAGAGGGGATTTCACCAGGTGCTGCATGCATAACAATGCCTCCTGCTGAAATCCCCTTTTCTCTGCCACTGTTAAAAGATACAGGAGCCCTGTCCTCCTTGCCATAGGGTCACCTTAGGATTGCCTTTGGCTGAAAGTTTTAAAAAAATGTTTTTACATATATGTTCTCTGTATGTGTGTTATCTGTACATACGTTTGACGTAAATGGTTTTTGTACTTCGTATAATGCGTTTTAACGTTTCTTAATTTTTGTGAATTGGCCAGAAAGCTTCGGCTACGGGGCAGTATAGAAATATAAAAAATGAACGTACGAAGATGTGAAGGTGCCCAAAGTGTTGTAGTCTTTAAAACTCTTTTTAAAAAATTCCCTCCCCCTGCAACTGTTATGGAAAAATAACTGATTACCCCCCCCCCCCTACTCCCAGGTAGGAGAGAAAAGTCCCATTTACCTATTTGGGTAAGGTCATTTACTCAGGGGTAAGGACGAGTCCTAGCTGCTGGTTAAATCACCAGGTGCTTGACACACACACACACACACCCACACACACACCCTCTTATTTCCTTACCCCACAGCTCAGTGGGAAACCAGGGAGAGAAATAAGAGGTGGGAATCTCACCCATCGAGAGGAATGTCAGGTGACAAGGGAGGGTGAAACAGGAAGGTTTCTGCCACGTAGGCAAGGGGAGACAGGAATGTCCCAGGGGACATTGCGAAGGGGGGGAACCAGGGAGGGAGTGGTGGACAGAGATTAAATGGAATACGTGACAGGAAGGTCCCAGGATTCATTACTAAGGGAATCGTGTGATAATGGAGTTTGCAAAGTCAATAGGGCAGCCTTCTTCAACCTGGGGCGCTCCAGATGTGTTGGACTACAACTCCCAGAATGCCCCAGCCAGCTGGCTGGGGCATTCTGGGAGATGCAGTCCAACACATCTGGAGCGCCCCAGGTTGAGGAAGGCTGCAATAGGGTCTCTCACCCATCTGGGCATGTCAAGAAAACAGGGAGGAGGATCAGCTGTGACGATCTGAGCAAGCAACCAATTATTTGCATACAATGCTTCCCCCCCCTGTATAAAATGAAACGTAAACTTCTGTTCCGGGCCTTTTCCCTTACCTTGACAAGGGAGAGGGACCTTTGTACAAAGAGATTTTTGGTACCCGAGGTGGAAATAAACTTTCCTTTTGGAACTGCATCCGGATGCCGTTTTATTTGATTTCATTGGGTTGCAATCCACAATTTTCTAACACAACCATAAGTACTAGAAACATTATTATTATTATTATTATTATTATTATTATTGGGATTCACCCAAAGGATCTTTGAAATAACCGCCCAGAGGCTGCCTGTTGTGCCTGTTCTCGCCTAGATTTAAAGCACAGCTTGGCATACTTAATCCATTTGCCTCAGGCCTTTTTCCAACTTCTTTGGCAAATGCTAGGAAGGCAGGGCTTCACGGCCCCTTGCGGGAGGCCTCAATTCCCTCTTTCCAGCTAATTTTAAAGGAACAACCCTCCCCGGTTTCCAAGAGGTCGAGGCATTGCGAATGCGGGAAAGCGTATTCCCACAGACCACGTGGAGCAGCTGCTACCCGAAGCGCATACCTCCAGGAGAAGAGGCCCCAGGGATTCCTTCTCAATCACTCCTTGACTGCTGGACGAGATATCGGACTTCTGGACATCGTCATCAGCTGTTTTCTCTGCAACACAGAAGAAGAAGAAGAAGACACGTTTTGCTCAGAAAGAATTCACTTTCAGTTTTGAGCATGTCTGAGCTGTTTCAAAGAATCCGTAGAGAAAGCAAAACCATTGTTTTACACCACTTTTGCCAATAAGGTCACGAGGCTAGGAACACGACAAGGAAAAGGAGAAAACAAACCCGGGGGGGCGGGGGGAACCTGCACGGCTGAAGCCAGATAAGCCCACCCATTCACTGGCAGGGGTAGTCCATTATTATTACTATTACTATTATTATTATTATCATCCCAATGCTGGGCCTCAAGGAGGCATTACGAAATTTAACACATATACATTAAAAACCTATAAATAGACATTTACAAAAGTTAAAAATATAGAATCATAGAATAGCAGAGTTGGAAGGGGCCTACAAGGCCATCGAGTCCAACCCCCTGCTCAATGCAGGAATCCACCCTAAAGCATCCCTGACAGAGGGTTGTCCAGCTGCCTCTTGAAGGCCTCAGTGTGGGAGAGCCCACAACCTCCCTAGGTAACTGATTCCATTGTCATACTGCTCTAACAGTCAGGAAGTTTTTCCTAATGTCCAGCTGGAATCTGGCTTCCTTTAACTTGAGCCCGTTATTCCGTGTCCTGCACTCTGGGAGGATCGAGAAGAGATCCTGGCCCTCCTCTGTGTAACAACCTTTTAAGTATTTGAAGAGTGCTCTCATGTCTCCCCTCTCCAATATTTAAATACTTAAAGTGACAATTTTAAAAGTCCTTCGCACAGACGGAGGGGTTCAGATTCTTCGCCAAAGGCCTGCTGGAACAAAAAGGGTTTTGCCTGCCTCCAAAAGTACATCAAGGAGGGAGCTGGTCTAGCTTCCCCAGGAAAAGAGTTCCAGAGCCCTGGAGCAGCCACCAAGAAACACAAGCATAGACCCCTTGGCCCCGAAGAGGAGTTTTTCAAGTACAGCTCAGGTAGAATAATAGAATAGTAGAGTTGGAAGGGGCCTACAAGGCCATCGAGTCCAACCCCCTGCTCAATGCAGGAATCCACCCTAAAGCATACTTGACAGATGCTTGTCCAGCTGCCTCTTGAAGGCCTCTAGTGTGGGAGAGCCCCCAACCTTCTTAGGTAACTGATTCCATCGTCGTACTGCTCTAACAGTCAGGAAGTTTTTCCTGATGTCCAGCCAGAAACTGGCTTCCTGTCACTTGAGCCCGTTATTCCGTGTCCTGCACTCTGGGATGATCGAGAAGATCGAGTAAAAGGTTGTCACACAGAGGAGGGCCAGGATCTCTTCTCGATCCTCCCAGAGTGCAGGACACGGAATAACGGGCTCAAGTTAAAGGAAGCCAGATTCCAGCTGGACATCAGGAAAAACTTCCTGACTGTTAGAGCAGTACGACGATGGAACCAGTTACCTAGGGAGGTTGTGGGCTCTCCCACCCTAGAGGCCTTCAAGAGGCAGCTGGACAACCCTCTGTCAGGGATGCTGTAGGGTGGATTCCTGCATTGAGCAAGGGGCTGGACTTGATGGCTTTGTAGGCCCCTTCCAACTCTGCTATTCTATGATTCTATGATTCGGATTGCCTAGCGATACTTTCCCCTTGCGCCTTCTCCTACGCTACATGGTTTGGCTCAGCACCACCCGCTCTCTCTGCAGGTGACCACCACGCCGTGGCTGCTTTCTGCTTGTGCCGCCTGGTGGAACGGAGCAGACAGATTCCTCTGGGGGCAGCTGAAAGTGCGCAGAGCCCGGCCTGCAGATGAGGGGTGTCTGGGGAGCGGCGGGAGGACGACTCTGGGTGCCTCACAGCTCTGCAATTCAGCGTGATCTCCTAAAACTCAGTGCCGGCTGCTCTTCTCAAGAGCATTTTGCACAGGCTGAGCTGGAAATCACACGTCAAAAGCAGGCACACAACGCACAAGGCAGGACAAAAGGATTTTCCTCCCCCAAAACCAACCCGAGCCCGGAGCACAGTCAGAATAAGGCTGGTTTAGAACGAACACAGATTTCTGTCCTGGGTGCCATCCCCAACTTCATAGATTCGTTACTTAGGAATAAGGCAACGGCTTTCCCCTTCTAATCCTTTAATTGGGCTGCGGAATCCTCCTCCAACTTGAGCAGAATGGTTTCATACAGCACTTCCAAGCCTATTATTCAAAAGGATTAGTGGGTGGAAGGAGGCCTCCTCTGTTGTGCCTGGGAGCCCTTTCCACCCCCTCGGCTTCAGAAACACGGGGACATTCAAAGAAGAAGTGTCTTTGCTGAAGCAGAATTAAGATCGGGAGGAATAATAATAATAAAAAATTCGACATCTCCAGCCCCCAAACCAAGCCTCAGCTTTAATTTAAACACACACCTCCTTATACGCGTTTAGTTTTTATGGTCGAAGTGGCAATTTAACAAGCGTTTTCGTACATTCCAGAGGCTGAAGTACCTCTCGGTCGGCTCTGGGCAGAGCTGGAAACCTGGGAGTTGCAGGAGGAGGCGTCTGGGTCTTGCCTTTCTCAGGTTGAATAAGAAATTTAGAAACTAGTCTGAAATTGGATGGGGCAGATAGTGGTGTACCCCAAAAGCAAAACGGGAGGCTCCCTCCCTCCTCCTGCCCCCAAAAGAGGCTGCATTGACATTTGCGCCTACCATTTTAGTCAAATGCAAAAATTCCAGCCGCTGTGATACCTTAAAATGTAGTTACATTTATGGGAAATCTAGGAAGGCATAATATTTAAAACACTATTCCTATCCAGTGGGATTCTGAGATGCAGAGTGGAGAAGGCAGTCAGCTTTCTGCCTTATTCCTAAGTAGCGAATCTATGAAGCTGGGAATGGGACCATGAGCCCAGGTCACAGCACCACAGTCAGGTCTCCCGTGGAAGGAGCAAGGCCTTTTTGGTAGTTGCCCCAAGGCTAAGGAATGACCTCCTGGATGAGGTTTGTCAAGGCCCCTCCCTGTTAGATTTGCACACACACACACAAAACCCTCCGCACCCAGGGCCTCTCACAGGTACGCGGCAGCTGGCTTTTTATCTGCTGAGTTTGCAGCACCACTGAAATCCTGGACGACAGAGCAAGGCGGTGGAACGGTTACTCTGAGCAAAAGACGTACAGAAGCAGGGAAGAGCAAGATGCAAAATCCAGAAGTCAGACATAAAAAGAAAAGAGAGCAGGAATTGAGGACAGCGCAAATGCTGAAAATGAATGAAAAATAAGAAGCCTCTTATACAGTGCAGGGGAAAGTTTTGAGGGAAACAGCTTCATTTCGAATCAGCCGGAAACGCAGCGTGGTGCCTTCACGGCCCTTTACCGAGAAATTGTTTCAGGTCACAAGAAAGGAGAAGGAAAGTAGATCGCTTGCCCGTGACTTTCGGTGTAAATGAAAACATCACAGCCTCCCCACTCCCCGTCTCAAAGCTCCATCACACCGTGGACACTCAGTTACTTCCTGTTTTCAAAAATATTTTGGCGTTTTCCTGGTTTTTCTTGTGGCGCAAGGCAGACCAGAAGGGGCGGAAGGGGCGCGAGAGGCAGACGACGTCATGTGAGCTCCCTCCGAGGAATCCGTGAGTGCCCAGGAATGCGTGTGCAAGAAAATACTCGTTGGATGGAGCTTTCATTCTTTCCATCTCTGACTGCAAGCACTGGAATTCAAAGGGTGGCCCTGGAAAATCCTTCCCCAAGGAGAGGCAAGGAGAGGTCCGCCTGCTTCCACAGTCCCAGAAGCAGCCCCGTTGCCACACGAACTCCAAACCCGGGCGATCTCCTATAGTGGGCCCTGCCCCGTGACACACGGAGCGCTGGGGTGGAGCGTGCCACAGGGATGGGAAACCTGGCCTCCCCCAGATGTCTGATGCCCATTGGACCCACCGGGGCAATGGGCAGGGATGATGGGACTTACAGTCCTACATCAGGGCCACAGGTTCCCTATCCTTGACGTCCAAAAAAGGAGGAAGAGTTCACTGCAGCATTGGGGCCGTGCCCCCAGGGACCTCGCCCAGATTGCTCTTGCAAGCAGACCATCGTCCGCTGACCCCCGTGTCAAGTGAGTACGACCGGCTCCAGTGTGCCAGCATCCTCGTGCTCTGCATTTGTTCACCTCTCTCCCGCATTTACGGCTGGTGGGAACAGGGAGACACACGGCACGGTGTCCCCAGACAATAGGGGCATTTCTCTCTCTCTACACATTGCTGAGGTGGAGAACTCAGTGGCAACCCCACATTTCTCAAAATGTGTGGTTCAGCCCTCGGGAGAATCGACATGCATTTTCATAGAATCATAGAATAGCAGAGTTGGAAGGGGCCTACAAGGCCATCGAGTCCAACCCCCTGCTCAATGCAGGAATCCACCCTAAAGCAGCCTGACAGAGGGTTGTCCAGCTGCCTCTTGAAGGCTTCGAGTGTGGGAGAGCCCACAACCTCCCTAGGTCACTGGTTCCATTGTCGTACTGCTCTAACAGTCAGGAAGTTTTTCCTGATGTCCAGCTGGAATCTGGCTTCCTTTAACTTGAGCCCGTTATTCCGTGTCCTGCACTCTGGGAGGATTGAGAAGAGATCCTGGCCCTCCTCTGTGTGACAACCTTTTAAGTATTTGAAGAGTGCTATCATGTCTCCCCTCAATCTTCTCTTCTCCAGGCTAAACATGCCCAGTTCTTTCAGTCTCTCTTCATAGGGCTTTGTTTCCAGACCCCTGATCATCCTGGTTGCCCTCCTCTGAACACGCTCCAGCTTGTCTGCGTCCTTCTTGAATTGTGGAGCTCAGAACTGGACTCAATACTCTAGATGAGGCCTAACCAGGGCCGAATAGAGAGGAACCAGTACCTCACGCGATTTGGAAGCTCTACTTCTATTAATGCAGCCCAAAATAGCATTTGCCTTTGCTATGATAGCGAACCACACGGAATAGGTCCTGTGATTTCTATGTGCTCTAGAAGCAATGCAGCTCCACACTGGCCCCCAGTCCGTCACCCCCCCACACACACACCCGCCTCCATTCTGGGAGCAAGGCATCACAGAGGCCCGAGCGCAGGGTTGGCGTTGCTTCCCATCCCAAGCCACTGGGGAGACAACAGAACACCCACCCACATGCACAGCTGCGGCTCCCTTGATGCAGAGCTTTGATTTCCAGTTAATTAAAATCAGATGTCACAGACTGTGGTGTGACCATCGATCAAGGACTTGACATACAGTCATGGCATTCATTAGCACCCAATGCGGAATTCGTTAATGCAGCATAACCCACCAGGAAGGACGAGCAGCAGAACAGCTACTCTGCGTGGCAGAAGGATTGGGGACGTGTGTGTGTGGGTGGGTGGGGGAGTTCACAAGATACATGTTTGACAGATGTGTGGCTTGAGCAAGCCTTGGCTAGCACAGCCAACGGCCAATAGTGCTAGGAGTTGAAGCCCCCAAATGCCTGGTGCTCAACTTTCTGCCCACCCCTGGGCTGGAATTTGTCACCCTGATCTGCTAATTTCCACCTGTAGGATTTTTCTTGTATGGAGGAGAGTTTATTCATGTGAGTTTCTACTTGCAAGGTGAAGTTGTACAACCCAGAGAACCACATTATTTATTTATTTATTTATTTGCAGCATATATATATATATATATATATATATATATATATATATATCTGAATATGATAGAATCTCTCAGCGGTTCACAACATTAAAACACAGTATTAAAACACAGCATTAAAACACTTCCAACTACAATAAAGGAGCAGTAAAACGGAGCAGTAAAATGGAGTGGCCTAATTAATTCACTCATGGCCCAGGAAAAGCCTGCGTGAACAAGTGAGTCTTCAAGAGGCGTTTAAAAGATGTCGCATTTTCTGCCTCCCAAACTACATGAGGGAGGGTTTTCCAAATGGTGAGAGCCGCTACAGAGAAGGTCCTTGCCTGATGTTTGTGAGAACTGGACTACAGGATAACACAACATACAGACAGCGGGCCTTCCACTTCTTCCACATCCCTGGCCAATTGCTTTCGCTCTCTCACCACCTTGCTTATTCTCCTCCACTTCCCCAACCAAATCCCACCGACTCTCCTACCCTGCTCTTAATCTTGGACAAAACAAACAGATCCTGAAATAAAGAAAAAATGGGTTTTTGCAAACCAAACTGTATACATTCAGACACAGATTAAGGGCTCCATCAGACGAGTGTTTTCTTGCATGCTTGTTACTGGGCATTCATGGATTTTCACGGTTCCCTCTCACAATGTCATCTGTCTCCCGCACGCCTCGTACCTCTTCTAGCCTTCTTCGCGCGACAAAAAAACCCCACCCCAGTAAGTCTGACTTCTTTTTAAAGATGGAAGTTGCCGCTATCTCCTGCTGTGTGACTGAGAAGCAGCCCAATCAAAATGGCCCTCTGAATGGGCCATGTGCAGGTTGTTTACTTCCTCTTTCAAAAGGGGAAGTCATGAGAGACAAATGTGCGGGCGGAGAAGCGACGGTAACCAAACGCGATTTTCCTCTGTGTGATCACGCTCTTAGACACCTACCTGTTCCACCAGCCATTTAATCTTTAATCTGTTGTTCTGATTATTAATTTTACTACTGGCTCCTTTTAATGATTTTATGTTTAATATTGTATTATTGATATGTTTATTGTATTTTTTGGTAGGTTTCTTTTTAAAAAATACCTTTATGATTGTAAACCACCCTGAGTTCATTTGCCATTTGAGTGGTAAATAAATCTAACAAATAAATAGTCACAATAACAAAGCATAAATACATACACACTGCAATGTTTGGGATTTCCGGCTCCATCAACGCAAGATTCAGCTCACGGAAGAGGCTCCATCTCCCAATTATGGTCCTAAAAGGGGTGGTGTCAAACTCTAGTCTCAGGCATCGACTGGTGGATTATGTACTCTGGAAGACCTCGGGGTGGGGCTAGTGGTGATTTGCTTGTGAAAAAACATCGCCTGCTCTTTACGGCAGTCCCCAGTGGACTTGCTAAAGCCTCCGCCAGCCTGCCTCTGCACCCCGTGGCTTTTGGGTTTCCACAGGAAAGAGCTGAAAGCTACCTGCCCGATTCATTCTGCCGGGAGATTAAAATCCAGCTGTATGTTAGTTCATTTCCGCTGAAGCTTCTCCTTCACTTTTTATTTATTAGTAATAATTCCAATAGCGCTCTTCAAGGAAATTACTTTCTAATCTTTATTTTCAGAGGGACGGCCCCTTTTGACTTCTTTTTCCACTCTGCTTTCTGCCAGCTGAATCTCCCTTCAGGCCTTCCGCTCAATACACCAAGGTCATGGGTGGAACCAGGCAGGAGAAGGACGTTGGGGGGACAGCTAACGTGCCCCTCGCCCCTCCATGTGATCTACTTTGACTGGCATCAGCCTCCTGGGGCACTCCAAGTTACCTACGATCCTTTTAAACAGGAAATGCCAGGGAGGGGGGGGTGTCAAACTTTTCTACAGGCAACACCTGTGCTCTGCCACTGAGGTATTTATTTTTTATACATTCATTGCACTGATATTCCATCTTTCCTCCAAGAAGTCCTAGATGCTGTACATGATCCTCTCCATTTTATCCTCACAACAACAACAACAACCCTGTGAGGTAAGTTAGGCTAAGAGTCAGTGACTGACCCAAAGTCACCCAGTGAGCTTCCATGGCCATGCGGGGACTAGAACCTGGATCTCTTGACTCCTAGTCCAACACTCTGACCACTACACACCCCTTTGCCGTCAACGGCAAAGGGGTGTGTAGTGGTTTTTGTGAACCGCCCAGAGAGCTCCGGCTATTGGGTGGTATAGAAATGTAATAAATAAAAAATAAATAAAAAACGGCTCTCCCTCTGTGATTGAAAAATGCACATCAGACCAGGATTCGGTTCAAGTTCAACTGAACTTGAACTACTGAGTTCAAATTCAAACGTAGATTTGAAGGAAGTACTTTCTTCACACAATGCTTAATTAATTTTTGGGACTGGCTGACACAAGATGTGGTGAAGGTGACTGGCTTAGATGGCTACTTATTTATTTATTATGTTTATTTATTTATTTATTACATTTACCGCCCGAAAGCTGAAGCTCACGGGAAATCTGGGCAAATTTGTGGAGGGAGTTGGAATTTATCAAAGAGACAACCACCTGTCAGGGATGCTTTAGGGTGGATTCCTGCATTGAGCAGGGGGTTGGACTCGATGGCCTTGTAGGTCCCTTCCAACTCTGCTATTCTATGATTTTATGATTCTATACTAGACGTGATGGCTATATGTAACCTCCATATTCAATGGCCGTGCTGGGCGGGAATGATGGGAGTTGTAGTCCAACACATCTGGAGGGCACCAGGTTGGGGTAGGCTGGCATAAGTAGAAGCCAAAGGGCTTGCTCCATAAGAGCAAAAAGATCATAGAATCATAGAATCATAGAATAGCAGAGTTGGAAGGGGCCTACAAGGCCATCGAGTCCAACCCCCTGCTCAATGCGGGAATCCACCCTAAAGCATCCCTGACAGAGGGTTGTCCAGCTGCCTCTTGAATGCCTCTAGTGTGGGAGAGCCCACAACCTCCCTAGGTAGATGCCATTTCTAAGCATCCAGAAACTGTGCAAACAGTCACACTGCATTAAGAAGTGCCCTGATGCTGGATCAGACCAAGGGTCCATCTAGTCCAGCACTCTGTTCACATTGGTGCCTTATGAAGTGGAAGAGGCTGCTTGTACTTAAAAGGTTGTCACACAGAGGAGGGCCAGGATCTCTTCTCGATCCTCCCAGAGTGCAGGACACGGAATAACGGGCTCAAGTTACAGGAAGCCAGATTCCAGCTGGACATCAGGAAAAACATCCTGACTGTTAGAGCAGTACGACAATGGAACGAGTTACCTAGGGAGGTGGTGGGCCCTCCCACACTAGAGGCCTTCAAGAGGCAGCTGGACAACCATCTGTCAGGGATGCTTTAAGGGAGATTCCTGCATTGAGCAGGGGGTTGGACTCGATGGCCTTAGAGGCCCCTTCCAACTCTACTATTCTATGATTCTATGATTGTCTAAACTGTGATAAGGAAAACTCTGTAGCATGAGTCCAACATAAAAGGAATAATTAGTGCCTGGTGATGTACAACCTTTTAAAGAAACTGATACTAATTACACATTCTCCTCTCTTGCAAGTCATTCATCCAAAGATGGTTAGTTTCCCACCCATTAAAGAACCAATAAGGCTTTTCCAGTCGCTCCCTCACTCATTTCCCTGACCTTGATAAGCACATGAAATAATACATATCCAGAGGTTCCACAGATGGCTACCCCTGACATTCGAGGCCTGGCTTCAAATATCATAGTCATGTGAATGTGCTCCGTGCTCATGTCTTTCGATTCCCTCCGTCACTTCCTGTTTCATAGGAAATACAGTTTGTCGTAACATCTGAACTGGGCAAACGATGGTTACCACAAACCACCATTTGCCTCCAAGTCAAACCAGCTGAAAACTGTGCTTTCCAGTTCTGGTTTCCAGGCCAACGTATTTGTTGATTTACAATAAACGGCACTATATCATTTTTTAAAAAAAAAGTTGCCAAGCTATGAATAGTAAATGGTCATTCAGGAAGAGCGTGTTTTAAAAAAAGTGTCTTTAGCAGACACAGATAACTGAGCGATGTTGGTGCCTGCCTGCCATCAACTGGCAGGGAATCCGGAGGGGCGGATCCACAGAGACTCAAAGCTCTACTCTGAGTAGACGTCAGCAGGACCACAGGTCCATGTAGAACCACCAGCAGCTCTGCATCAGTTGACCTCAGTGCCTTGGCAGGCTGGTAAGGGAGAAGGCGCTCTCTCAAACTTCCCGTTCCCAAGTTGCGTAGGGCTTTGTACACCCCCTTACGCCTGGTTTGGTAGCAAACAGGCACCCTGTACAGCAAAGGTGTTGCATGCTGAAAAGGGGCAGCCCCCGACAATGGCCATGTTACTGCACTCTGCACTAGCTGCAGCTTCCGGGCAGCCCCACAAGGCCTGTGTTGCAATCGGTGCTACCCCTCAGCAGTGAGGGTCAAACAATGCAGCACATGACTTGAGCATCAATGCAGGTTTGGTTTTTGACCACTCAAACCAGCACAGCTTTTGGCAATTCAGGATGCTGTACTAACATTGCCTTCCCTAATCTGTAGCTTGCCCGTTACAATGATCAGCCCAGCCCCTGGTTCTCACTCAACTATTCCCCTGATGCATCACTGGCCCTGTTCAGAAGACACCTTAAACCATGGCTTTAACCATGGTGGTTAAGCCAGAACACCGGGCTGTGTTCAGAAGACACCTTAAACCAAAACAGGGCAGCATGGTTACTAACAGGGACTGGCCAACGAGACCACATCACGCCAGTCCTTTTCCAGCTTCATTGGCTGCCAGTCCAGGTCCGGGCCCGATTCAAAGTGCTGGTACTAACATTTAAAGCTCTAAACGGCTTGGGGCCAGGCTATCTGAAGGAACGCCTCCTCCCATATGTACCTGCCCGGACCCTAAGGTCATCCTCAGGGGTCATTCTCTGCGAGCCCCTGCCAAAGGAAGTGAGGCAGGTGGCTACCAGGAGCAGGGCCTTCTCTGCTGTGGCACCCCGGCTGTGGAATGAGCTCCCTAAGGAGGTTCGCTTGGCACCTACATTATATGCTTTTAGACGCCAGGTGAAGACCTTTTTATTCTCCCAGCATTTTAACAGTCTATAAATAAATCTTAACTTGGTGTTTTAAATTTGTAATTTTGCATTGCCGCTGTTTTTATCTGGTTGAGCTTTTATATTGTATTTTA
The DNA here is from genome assembly GCF_023053635.1 of Elgaria multicarinata webbii. Classification (NCBI taxonomy): domain Eukaryota; kingdom Metazoa; phylum Chordata; class Lepidosauria; order Squamata; family Anguidae; genus Elgaria; species Elgaria multicarinata. The sequence goes on along the minus strand of NC_086174.1, from coordinate 4,621,717 downwards.
TATTATGGTTTTATACTGCTGTTTTATACTTTGAATGTTTTTAATTTTTGTGAACCACCCAGAGAGCTCCGGCTATTGGGCGGTATAGAAATGTAATAAATAAATAAATAAATAAATAAACCATGGCTTTAACCATGGTGGTTAAGCCAGAAAGCCGGGCCGTGTTCAGAAGACACCTTAAACCATGGCTTTAACCACGGTGGATAAGGCAAAAGCCTTACTGTGGTTAAACCTGTGGTTTAAGGTGTCTTCTGAACACGGTCTGGCTTAACCACCTTGGTTAAAGCCATGGTTTAGGTGACTTCTGAACGAGGCCACTCTCTTCCCCATGAGAACAAGACCTACCGATGGCAAGGCGAAAGATGTTTCAGGCACAAAATGTTGCCTTTCTGTGAGTCCAGCCCTGAGCCCAGCCTCCGGGTTATCTGGCCTTTCATTATTGCTTCCGGCTCTGATAAGAAACCACTTGGGTAATATAAACAGGCCATTCAGCATTTCAGCCCGACTTGGGAGTGCTGGCGGTTCCTAAACATTAACCAGCCCTCTGCTCGATTATTGTGATTTCGCTGCGGTGACAACCACAAGCCCTCTCATTTTTCTCCGGATATCCTGCAGACAGAATGAACTCAACAGGGCCAATGCACCAGCAACAGACAAATTCATAGGCTTGAATGTGTGACGTACACCACACCAGGCTATCCAACAAAGGCAGGTATCTCATTGGCCTCGTCTGGCCCCTTAAAGGCCAGACTGTTAGTTTTATGAAAAGCACTGAGCCCTTGAAATGCACTACATCAGTGGTTCCCAATTAGCTAAGTACTGTGGACCCCTTGTTTTTCAAATGCCAAGCCATGGACCCCCTACTTTTGAAAAAAAAATGTTATCTCTATGGTAGTTACCTGTATGAAGCAATTTTTTGGAGAGAGTAAGGATTTTAGGTATACTAAAAACAGACCATAAAATTTGTGATTATTACCACGCAAAAATGACAATGATTTAGTTAGGAATATAAAGATGAATTTAATTTTACTAACATCGAGTTTACAATTGAACAAATTATGACTTGTCTAGCAGCTACTAAACCGAAATGGGATGGGAGAAATCGTGCCTCTTGTTGTCCCGAACAATCCCTTCCACATCTGGTTCAATATTTCCTACTTTTAATCTCAAATCTGGATCAATATCGAGCCGATTTCTCTGCTTGTTCTTCATATAACAAAATGTCGAAAATGTTTGTTCACAAAGATATGTGGAACAAAAGGGAACTTGATGTTTCAAAGCTTTTTCACCTAACTTCTTATAATCAGGAAAAACGTTCACCCAGAATTTGTCCAGTCTATATTCTTTGAAAAACGATTTCAATGAACCATCACAAGTCACGTCAACAAGTGTGTCTTGCTCTTCCGCAGATAGAGTTGTTAGTTGTACGTGCATCACCACATTCAAAAGGATTCCTTCTCCATGAGTTTTCAGGATTAGGTGCAGGGAAGTAATCTCTGAAGCTAGTCGCTAAATCACACAGGTGCTCAGTGATGTTATATTTTACTTCTGGTAGGAATTCTTCATCAGTGAACTCCAGAAAGGAATGGTGAATATGTGAATGGTGCCACAGACCCCCTGGGTGGGTTACGCGGACCCCCTGGGGTCCACGGACCACCAATTGGGAACCACTGCACTACATAAATCGCAGATACTTCCAGTCTTTTCAACACATCCATGAGGACCAGAAACTTTGCTAGAACAAAGAGCTTTGGCTATGGGACGGTATACAAATGCAATAAATAAATAATAATAATAGCAAAAAGATTATCTGAATGGCACATTTTGAGACAACTAGTATGGCAGGACAGTAAACCTGAAGAAACTGCACAGGCCTGGGAGAAGGAAAAGGCAGGGGCAATTTAGATGGTGCCTTCATAGTCTCTCCTTACCCTTGTTCTATATTTATCTGTCAACTAGATTGAAACTGTCAGCAGAGGAATTAGAATTTTATTGACTTGCTTTCTGGAGGGAGGACTCTATAAAATAAACACATGCAGAGCAAAGTGCCCAGCGCTGCTGCGCAGACAGATTTTTATAGCGGTGACCGTAGTTTGTATCCGAAATCAATCCCTGATAGAAACCAGATTCAAAGGGAGAAGACAGGCAGACCAGCGACCCAGCCCTACGGAGTTTCTCAGCTGACTGGAATTCATGACCCAGGGAAAACATTTACGACTTCTTTATAGGGGATGTGTGGTGCAGCAGCATGCTGAAAAGACCTCTCGCATAACACATTGCTGTAGGTGGGCGGGCCATGAGTTTACAAGCTGTGGTGCTCAGCAAGATCATAGAATCATAGAATCATAGAATAGCAGAGTTGGAAGGGGCCTACAAGGCCATCGAGTCCAACCGCCTGCTCAATGCAGGAATCCACACTAAAGCATCCCTGACAGAGGGTTGTCCAGCTGCCTCTTGAAGGCCTCGAGTGTGGGAGAGCCCACAACCTCCCTAGGTAACTGATTCCATTGTCGTACTGCTCTAACAGTCAGGAAGTTTTTCCTGATGTCCAGCCGGAATCTGGCTTCCTTTAACTTGAGCCCGTTATTCCGTGTCCTGCACTCTGGGAGGATCGAGAAGAGATCCTGGCCCTCCTCTGTGTGACAACCTTTCAAGTATTTGAAGAGGGCTCTCATGTCTCCCCTCCATCTTCTCTTGTTATAATGTTATAATGCCTTTATAGAAATCTAGAAATCAACTATGTTCAACATCTAAGGTCCTTCTCCGGATGCCTACTCCGAGGGAAGCTCGGAGGGTGGCAACAACAGAGAGGGCCTTCTCTGTGGTGGCCCCCCAACTGTGGAACAATGTCCCTAATGAGGCCCGCCTGGTGCTGACACTGTCATCTTTTCGGCGCCAGGTCAAGACTTTTCTCTTCTTCCAGGCATTTAGCCTGGGTCTGTTTTTTTCGGCTCATCGTTTCTGAAGTTGTTACAGTGGTTTTAACTGTATGCGCATTTTGTATGTTTTTGGTGCCAACACACTTGGAAAACTGTGTATAGTTCTCATCGCGCACAAGGATATTGTAGACTTGGAAAAGCTGCAGAAAAGGGGGGAACGCAAACAGTCGAGGGGCTGCAGCAACTCCTCCAGGAGAAAAGGTTACATTTGGAGCTTTTTAACTTAGGAAAAAGGTGAGTAAGCAGAAATATAATGGACCATGTCTAAAGTTATGCATGATGTGGTGGAAACGGACAGGGAGACATTTTTCTCCCTCTCTCATAATCTAGTGCCTGAATTTGCTTCTTTCCTCCTCCATCCCAATCCCCTTTCCTTTTGTGTCATGTATTTTAGACCGTAAGCCTGTGGGCAGGGACTGTCTTAAGACGTATTTTTGTAAGCCTCCTTGAGAGCCTTTTTTGGCTAAAGAGAGGGATAAAAGTGTTAAAATAAATAAATAAATAAATAAATAAATAAATAAATAAATAAATAAATAATACTAGAACCCGGGTTCATCCAATGAAGCTGACTGGAGGGAGATAAAGAGAAGGAAACACTTCTTCACTCAGCACATGTTTCAAGCATGGAATTCACTACCACAGGTTGTAGTGATGTCCAACAATTTGGATGGTGGTAAAGCAGAAGTTTCTGCAGCTGAAACTCTCCCCACGGCCTGAGTTCGATCCCAGCGGAAGCTGGTTTCAGGCAGCCGGCTCGGGTCGACTCAGCCTTCCATCCTCCCGAGGTCGGTAAAATGAGTACCCAGCTAGCTGGGGGAAAGGTAATCACGGCCGGGGAAGGCAACGGCAAACCACCCCACTATAAGGCCTGCCAAGAAAACGTCAGCGAAAGCTGGCGTCCCTCCAAGAGTCAGTAATGACTCAGTGCTTGCACGAGAGGTTCCTTTCCTTTCCTAAAAGAGGATTAGACAAATTCATGGTGGATAAGGCTATCAATGGCTACCAGCCATGATGGCTTTACATCCAGTATCAGAATATCAGTTGTTAGGGAATCCAAGCAGGAGAGTGTTGTTGCTCTCATGTCCTGCTTGTGGATTTCCCGGGGGCAGCTGGTAGGCCACTGTGTGAACCGAATGCGGGACTAGATGGACCCTTGGTCTGATCCAGTCTGGCTCTTCTTCATGCAAACCATCACAGGGCTCCATCACACCGGTGTTTTATCGCACTCTCATCATGCCTGGTGTGGTTTGGGGTTTTGCAGCAGGGCACTCAGATGACGTCCTGCAGACACCCTGCTTCTTCCCCTCTCTTTCTCGTGTTTTCCTAGAGTGGGGAAAGTCTGGATTATTTCCCCGAAATGGAATTAAAGACCCCTTCAGCCCCTGCGTAGTGCCGTCCTATCGCTATTTCTTTTGTTGAGGGCCTGTGCTTTGAAGGGACAGCTTGCTGACGAAAGGGGAGGGAGGGGCGGTTCTCCCCCTCCAGCACCGTGTCGAACCAACGGACCTGTGCTGAGTCGGTTGAATGGACTTTTACTGCTGCAATCCCACTCTCATTGCACGCACAAACAGAGCCCAGCCAATGAAAAGTTAAATTGGTAAATTGCTAGACAACAAAGCCAGAGCTGGCGGGGCAGCTAAGGAGCCCACACCCATCACAATGTTACAACCAATGAACAGAAGCGGATGGAGATGGGGCGGGGCGGAGTGGAAAGCAAACAAGTGAAAGGGTGGTTTTATCGGTAGAGCGCGATACCACAAACCCACATGAAAGGGGGCGTTAGCTTGACGCGCTAATGAAACAGAGCTAGAAATTGTGGAGACAACCCGGGGGGTGGGAGAAATAGGTGGGATGGAGGTAAAACTGGTAGCTGAGGTTCGGGTGCAGGGTGGGGAGAGAAAGGCAGCTGGGCAAACAAATGAAAGCAGGTATAAAGCACTCCTGGGTCACTGTCATAACTCAGACTTCCTGCAGTGACATGGACACGAATTCAGAGAACGAGGAGACAATGGAATCAGGAGTACCAGTAGCACAACCCACAGAGGTGCTGGATCTTGGCCCTGACGCCATTGATCTCCGCCACCACGGACCTTCTGAACTGGAAAGCCTCAAACAAGGGCTCACAATGATTGCGGCCTCCAAGCGAAAGCTCAACATGCTTGCTTTCCCCTAAGGCCTCATGTGCCACGGAGTCTGACACACCCTCAGGCAGAAGGCCCCAGATTTCAGGCCAATGCATTTAAGAATCTCCAGCCGAGGGCTGGAACTTGGCTGGGGTGCTCACACTGAATGACTAGATGCCAGCCTTCCCCAACCTGGCACCCTCCGGATGTGTTGGACACATGCTGGGAATTGTAGTCCAACACATCTGGAGGACACCAGGTTGAGAAGGCTGCTCCGTACAGCTGAGGAAGAAGCCCACCCAGTCCAATGGCTCTCTTCCCTGGGACCTGTCCAGGGTTCTGAAAGACCTGTCGCTTACTCCCTGTTCCTGAGTACCCCCTGACACCCTTGCTTTTGCAATCTGCCTCAGACCACCCCCCAACTTGCTTCCTCTGGACTCCACACAGTGGGCTAATCCTTGCCAAGACAAGACACCCACCACCAGCACATCCAGGGAAAGCAAGGGGTCCAGAAGCACTCCCAAACTGTGTACCTACTCCCTTTGGGGGAGTTCGGCCCTCTCTAAAACAGGTTGTTAACCATTATCTCCTCTTCTTTTGTCTTGAAACCCAGCGGCCATCTTGATGGCCTGGAATTTTAGCCATTTGAGAGAGAAGCCACTTTGGATATACGCTCCCTCCATGCTGTTTCTAGCGTTAGACACGCCTGTTGCATTTCCCTCAGGCAGAGCTAAAAATCTGAGCCAAGTCTTGGCAAGATAATTAAGGAGGCTGGGACATGGCAGCATGAGGTCTTCCTTATCGGTTTCATTCCCAAATATGGGACCACTGAGTTGCTCGTACAGAATGCATTGATCGATTCAATTTTGATCTCCCTTAAACCAAAAGAGAAAGAGAGGAACTCCATTAAAATTCAATGCAGCTCAACAGAAGAGATCAGATTTAGGCTGACAATCAAGCTTGGATGAGATCACAATCTAAGTTTAGATATGACATAGCCTTTTAATGTGGCAGCATGGAATGTTCTCATTTTAAAAACCTTCTGCATTTGTTTTAAACTTTAGGAAGAACTTTCTGACAGCTGCTCAACAGCGGAAGGGAATGATGGCTCCTCTTTTGTGAGAGGTTTTGAAGCAGAGGCTGAGTGGCCCACCTATCAAGGGTGTTGTAGTGCAGGATTTCCTGCACCGAGAAGAGTTGAACTGGATGGCCTTTGGGGTGCCTTCCAACTCTATGATTCTAACTTACAAGTCAGAGGACTTTAACAACAGTGGCCAACAGAAAACCTGGAAAGACAAAGAACGCGGGTGAAACTAGCCTCAAATATTTTAACACAAATACAATTCTAGGCATTGAGGTCAAGAGAGAAGGAAAGTTTCCGTAAGATTCAAGAGCATATGGATCAGCTTGCTGGGTCAGAACTGAGAGCCATTAGTCTAGTACTGTAGTCTAGTACTGTAGTGATGGCCACCAAATTGCATGGCTTTAAAAGGGGGTTGGATAAATTCCTGGAGGCGAAGGCTATCCATGGCTACTAGCCCTGATGGTTGTGTGCTATCTCCAGCATTCGAGGCAGTAAGCCTGTGTGCACCAGTTGCTGGGGAACATGGGTGGGAGGGTGCTGTTGCACCATGTCCTGCTTGTTCATCCCTGGCCGAAGGCTGGTTGGCCACTGTGTGAACAGAGTGCGGGACTAGATGGACCCTCGGTCTGATCCAGCATCAGGGCTCCTCTTATATTCTTTTCAGGGTTTAATTGTCTCTGCCCATGAAGGCACCATTGATCCATCATGGCCAAGACCACCAATGGGTCTAATCCTTTCTTAAAGCCACCTAAGCTTGGAGAAATCACTGTACACTAAGAGTTGCATGAAGAAGTCCTTCCTCATAGGGAGATCACCCCCATTTCACCCCATTGGATCAAGCTGTCAGGGAACCAGATCTCTATTTTTATAAACGGGAGATGCAACACTATGCATCAGCAAAGGAAAGGAAAAAAGCTCTCTCCACAAATGCACAGACTCTCCCTTCAGATCCTGCCCTGGATAACTTTTGTTTTTGCTTCTTCCTGGGATTTCTGCTACTTCTAAGAACAGTGGGCACAATTTGGGGGGGGAGCTATTACTCCTGCCCTCACCCCACATGGAAGTATGTTTTTCCAGGTTTTAGGGACAGCTAGCTCTGCTGTATAACACTGAAGGAGCAGGGCCAATTTCATCATACTGCGGAGAATAAGAGCAGTGCGCTTTCCTCCTGTGCTCATCAAGATGAGGCCTGCCCCTCTCTGTAGCCAGCGCAGTGTTTCTTGCCCTAAATCAGTGGATCCCGAAGTGGGCGGTACCACCCATTTGGGGGCGGTGGGATTGCATAGGGGGGCGTTAAGAGGCAAGGGGGTGGCAGGGGGGCACTAAGAGTCAAGGGGCGGCGGGGGGTGCTAAGAGGCAAAGGGGTGGCAGGGGGGTGTTCAAAGTGGTCTTTTCCGAGAAGCGCCTCTCCAGAAGGTCTTAAAACCCAGGGACATTTTTATGGGAGAAGGTAGTTTGGTCCCATGCCATATAGGGGAAGAATCCACGCATGTATTAATACCGTTTAAGAAGAGTCCTTTTAACAGTGAATTGAAATGTTTCAAAAGCACCAAAACACTAATGAAGAGACATACCCTGCTTGGTGTGCCCCGCCACACCGGCTGCAAAACAGAGGCGTTCGCTCTCTTTTCCCTCCCTTCCTGCGGCGGGTGCTTCCCATTTGAAGGGGCCACGTGCAGTATGGCCCCCTTTCATTCTCAGCTCCTCAGCTCAGCTCCTCCGCCTGGCCGCTGCTCAGCCTGGGCACCCAGACCAGCACGAGTCCCTTTGAATGGGAGGCACCTGCCGTGGGCTTGCCAAGGGAGGGAGGGAAAATATGTAATCGGATTTTGAATAAATACTCTATTAATTGTTACTCTTTTGAATTTTATTGTTATTATCTTCCTTAGTAGGTCATTGAAAACCGCTATTCTGAATAATGATTTTTATAGTGTAGGGTAGGGGGCGCCAGGCATGAGTTTGTGGAACCAAGGGGGCGGTGACCTGAAAAAAGTTTGGGAACCACTGCCCTAAATCTTTTCCTCCTAAATCCGGCATGGGCGGGGTGACAGCAGAAGGCTACACATGGCTACCCAAAAATAACCCATTGCCCCCCATTGCGCTTTGCTGAGTACAGGTGTGGGGAGGGGAACCACTCTGCTACTTTGAAACTGCATAATGGTGAATATGGGCTTAATCGTGAACATAGCATAGGAGACTGGTGGTTATAAAGCAGATGATGTCCCTTATATTCTAACAAATATACTTGAGAAAGGACCTAAGGGTCCGAAACACATCAGAGGTTTATTATTATTATTATTATTATATTAAACATACTTTTTTCTACCTTCTTGGGGGGGGCAGGGGGCTTTTCTTGTGGGCTTCTCCCTTTTCTGGCTTTGGTAGAATAGCTCGAAGCTTAATATCAAGGGAATTGGCACTGGGCTGAATGCAGAAACAGATGGTAATCATCTGAAACTCCCCGTTGAGTTCAGTCCCAGGCAAAAAAAAATATTTTGGCAGAAAACGACCAGGTGTGAAATCCAGAACTTAACAAAGTCAGTTGTGTTCCAGCAGAGAATGTAAAAGGGATTAACACTGCTGAACAAACACATGCATTTTCACAACTGTGAAAAGCAATTTTCAGATGTAATCTGGATGCTCAAACGTGCTTCCTTCCAAATGAATACGCTGATGTATTCAAACCGTCTTTTGTTCAAGGTGGGTTCCTTTTCTTTTCTTAAAAAAGGAGAAATAAGATTGCACGACAGAGTTTTGTTATGCTACCTTCCTGCCTTCTGCAGGGAGCCGCTTTGCTCTGGATCATCTGTCCCCCTTTTTATTTTAAAACAAAAGTAAATATATTTAAGAAGCTGCCTTGTACGGAGTCAGACCACGGGTTTATCTCAGCAGCATTGTCTATTTGGGAGTGTGGGCGTCTTTCCTGGCTCTGTTACCGAAGGTCCTTTTATTAATGGAGATCCCAGGGATTAAACCTAGCCAGAACCTCATGAATGGAAAACACATGCTCTCCCACTGAGCAGCTCCAATGGCAGCACTGTTTCTTCAACGCTGGGTGCTTTTGCACTCACAATGCACTCCTGGAACTGGATGCTCCCACACGGCTATATAGGGGGTTGCACCTGCCCAGCGGTTGTTGAGGATCCAATCGCTACTGGAGCTAAAGCGTGGTGATATGAAGGAACTTCCCTTGGCTTCTCATACACAAGGAGCCCGTAGATAAGTGGTTCCCAAAGTGAGTGGTACTGCCCCCTTGGGGGTGGTGGGATTGCATAGGGGGGTGTTAAGAGGCAAGAGGGCGGCAGGGGGGCGTTAGGAGGCAAGGAGGCAGCAGGGGGCGCCAAGAGGCAAGGGGGCGGCAGGGGGGCGCGAGGTGTTCTTTTCCGAGAAGCGCCTCTCCAGAAGGTCTTAAAACCCAGGGACATTTTTATGGGAGAAGGTAGTTTGGTCCCAAACCATATAGGGGAAGAATCCACACATGTATTAATACTGTTTAAGAAGAGTCCTTTTAACGGTGAATTGAAATGTTTCAAAAGCACCAAAACGCTAATGAAGAGACATACCCTACTTGGTGTGCCCCGCCACGCCGGCTGCAAAACAGAGGCGTTTGCTCTCTTTTCCCTCCCTTCTTCAGCAAGCCTGTGGCAGGTGCTTCCCATTTAAAGGGGCCAAATGAGCTACAAAATGACATTGAGCTGAAGCCAAAGTTTAAGAAATCGTACCAGGAGTTTTGGTTCAGAAGGAAATTTCTGATCGCTATCCTGCACTACGAAGAGTGGTTCAGAAGCTCCTGGTTGCATTTCCAACATCATATTTGGTGGAACGTGGTTTTAGTGTGGTCTGCCTACTTCTCTCCAAGCAAAGAAATTGACTCCAGATTACTAAACGTGGTGATTTAAGACTCATGTTAAGTGACTTTAAACCAGACATTGGGAAACTGGTATCACTTCATAACGTCAATAATTTACAGAAGAGTGAGGTACTCTACCCTAGTTACTAAATGAGATGTCAGATATTCTTGCTAAATGACTATCAAACTTTGAAAAGATGATATCACTGGATCAAGTTTAATTGAATACACTAAAAAAATGTAATTGGATTTTGAATAAATATTCAATTAATCGTTACTCTTTTGAATGTAATTATTATCTTCCTTAGTGGGTCGTTGAGAACTGCTATTCTGAATAATGATTTTTATAGTGTAGGGTAGGGGGCGCTGGGCATGAGTTTGTGGAACTAAGGGGGCGGTGACCTGAAAAAGTTTGGGAACCACTGCTGTAGACTTTCCAGAGGCCACATGTAGGTTTCTGCTTTATACAGAGTGCAAAACAAAAAGTCTTCTGGGGAACCTGCTCAAAGATGTGAAAGGTGAGGATTTTGGAAACAGGGCAAGCAGACAAATAAAAGAAGCCAGGGACAGCTGGAAAGGGGTTACTCCTCCATGCAGTGAGTTCACCATGCTCAAAGGACAAATGGGACCTCGTCGGCAGTGCATCAAGAAAAGATCGAGTAATAGAAAGGGGGAGGTCATGGAAAGAGGCAACCTTCCAAGTACTTGGAGAGTGCTATCATATCTCCCCTTACGTTTAAGGATAAAACTTCAAAGCAAGCTTTTAGTGGAGCCACATTGGTTTCTTCTGTTGTCTTCTATCTTTTTTCCTCGTTGGAATTGCTTGTAATTGCGCCTTTAAATTTTCCTTTTTTAAAAAACTGTCACCCACTCGTCACAGGGCCATGCCGCCTTCCTTCGGGTTGGCTTTTCAGCGGCCACGATTAAGTCTTTAAGGGTATCCGGCTTCAGTGTGTCTTGCTTTAGCCTGATTTTTATTTGATCGATTTAACATTGGTCAATAGTCCTACAAATGTAATTAAATCAAGTTGTGGCCTGCTTTAATTAGGAGGCTACGAAGAAATCCATATGGGAGATAACAGGCAGATGCTGCTTTGAGGCTGGAGGCTGAACAAGATCACCCCTGGGTCTGTTCCACAAAGAGATGAGAAAAGGAGTGGCAATTGCAGCATGGTGAGACACGCCTGGAGCGCACGGCACTGAGATGGACGGCGGCATAAAGAGGTCAACAAAAGTTTCTCATCTTCTAGCTTTGGAGCTCTGGAGCCCAAAACATGTCCGGTACCTGAGGCGGAGTATCTAAATGCCCACCCCAAATACGCAAACACACTCCCCATAGAAACACACACCAATTAAGAGGGGTCACAAGACATCCGGACATTCTCTTGCACAAGCCTCACTGGCAAAGGCCCATTGCTTTTTGGCATGTGGCCAGTGGTGGGAACACTGTGAGCCTGACACTTCTTGTTGGGGGGCGGGGGGAGGGCAGGAATACATGATTTGGTGGATTGATGCTGCCTTTAAGGTGCAGTTGCTTTTGGTGTCCTGCACACCAATTTTCCGAGGCATCCAACGGCAGAAAACGGACACCCTTCCAATGAGCACAGAGCACACTGTGCCCCACCCGTCCTTTTGAGCCACATGTCACAATGTGGGATCATAGAATCATAGAATAGTAGACCTGGAAGGGGCCTACAAGGCCATCGAGTCCAACCCCCTGCTCAATGCAGGAATCCACCCTAAAGCATCCCTGACAGAGGGTTGTCCAGCTGCCTCTTGAAGGCCTCTAGTGTGGGAGAGCCCACCACCTCCCTAGGGAACTGATTCCATTGTCGTACTGCTCTAACAGTCAGGAAATTTTTCCTGATGTCCAGCTGGAATCTGGCTTCCTTTAACTTGAGCCCGTTATTCCGTGTCCTGCACTCCGGGAGGATCGAGAAGAGATCCTGGCCCTCCTCTGTGTGACAACCTTTGAAGAGTGCTATCATGTCTCCCCTCCATCTTCTCTTCCCCAGGCTAAACATGCCCAGTTCTTTCAGTCTCTCTTCAGAGGGCTTTGTTTCCAGACCCCTGATCACCCTGGATGCCCTCCTCTGAACACGCTCCAGCTTGTCTGCATCCTTCTTGAATTGTGGAGCCCAGAACTGGACGCAATACTCTCGATGAGGCCTAACCAGGGCCGAATAGAGAGGAACCAGTACCTCATGTGATTTGGAAGCTATACTTCTATTAACGCAGCCCAAAATAGCATTTGCCTTTCTTGCAGCCATATCACACTGTTGGCTCGTGTGTGTGTGTGTGTGTGTATGCAAATTTACCACCCTCTCCAAAGGACAGATTTTTCCACAGTGAAGCCCTCCGAGTTCCGCATCTAGTATTAAAACAACCGGTACCACACAGTAGCCTGATCTAGAACAACAAGGCCATGCTGCGTTTTCTCCCAGTCTGTTCGGCTGTTTCCCTCAATAACTACGGTGCCCTAAGAGGCCGGTCGTGGGAGCTGCTTTTTCAGAGGCTCAACTCAAGGCATGGCTACAAAACATTTACAGGGAGACGAAGCTGATCATGGTATTCCCTGGAAAAATGGTGATGCCGCACTGGGAAGGAGGGTTCTGATTCCGGAAGAAAGACCCACGTGGTTCCAAGCTTTTAGATGTTATGGCTGCACTACAGGCGGAAGCCACAGAAAAAGGACTCCCAGGGTGGTGGTGGTGGGGCTGCAAAGTGCACCTTCGTTGTGCTTCTCACTGGGGAAAAACCCGCAAAAATTAAACAGCTTTGCACTGGTTTAATGGCTCTGTTTCAAGTTCGCTCTGATGACAATTTTGGCAGGCTGAGCAACTGCTGAAACATAAAGCCATGAAGATGCACTTTGGGTCCAAACTACTGGCAGCCCACAGGGACAGGACAAAGGATTTGGAGCCAAAAGCAGTTCTCAGCTGCGGCATGACCACTGAGTGGCAAGTTATTGGTTTTGGTTGCAGCTCCTCATCCGTAAAATGGAAATAACCGCAAAAAGCCATCCGGAGGCAGCCTTGAGGACTGTTGGCGAGACTGACGTGCAAGATTAAAACGAATCTCATTCATTCGCACTCGGACTATCGACAGTTTTGAGCCATGATGGCTAAACAGAGCCTCCAGGTACAGAGGCAGTATGCCATTAAATACTAAATGCTTGGGACAAACAACAAGGACAGGCATGGCCTGACGTTTCGCTGCTGCTGGAAAGACAATGCCGGACAGAGGAGGGCCAGGATCTCTTCTCGATCCTCCCAGAGTGCAGGACACGGAATAACGGGCTCAAGTTAAAGGAAGCCAGATTCCAGCTGGACATCAGGAAAAACTTCCTGACTGTTCGAGCAGTACGACAATGGAACCAGTGACCAAGGGAGGTGGTGGGCTCTCCCACACGAGAGGCCTTCAAGAGGCAGCTGGACAACCCTCTGTCAGGGATGCTTTAGGGTGGATTCCTGCATTGAGCAGGGGGTTGGACACGATGGCCTTGTAGACCCCTTCCAACCCTGCTATTCTATGATTCTATACAGCAAAGCACTCGATCTATCCAGAGGTCCTAGATCCAGAAAAGGGCAACTGGAGCATCTCCCCTTTGAGGGAAGGTTACAACAGCTGGGATTGTTCAGCTTGAAAAAAAGGAGGCTAAGGGAAGACACGATGGAGGTGTACAAAATGATGCATGGTGTGGAGAATGTGCATAGGGAGACATTTTTCTCCCGCTCTCATAATACTAGAACCCAATGGGGTCCTCCCATGAAGCGGATGGGTGGGAGATCCAGGACAAATAAAAGGAAGGACTTCTTCACACAGCGCAGAGTTAAACTATACAATTTGCTACCAAGACATGGTGATGGCCTCCAATTTGGATGGCTTTAAAAGGGGGGTTGGATAAATTCTTGGAGGAGAAGTCTATCAATGGCTACTAGTTATGATGGCTATGTGCTACTTCCAGTATCAGAGGCAGAAAGCCTATATACACCAGTTGCTGGGGAACATGGGTGGGTGGGTGCTGTTGCACCATGTCCTGCTTTGTGGGTCCTTGGCCAACAGCTGGTTGACCACTGTGTGAACAGAGTGCTGGACTAGACAGACCATCGGTCTGATCCAGCAGGGCTCTTCTTATGTTCTTACCAGCCTTCGTCACCTGGTGGGAATTGCAGTCCAACAGATCTGCAGAGCACCAGGCTAGGGAAGGCAGTCCGCTACAAATTTATTTATGTATTTATTTATTACATGTATTGCATCCAGTTCTGGGCTCCACAATTCAAGAAGGATGCAGACAAACTGGAGCGTGTTCAGAGGAGGGCAACCAGGATGATCAGGGGTCTGGAAACAAAGCCCTATGAAGAGAGACTGAAAGAACTGGGCATGTTGAGCCTGGAGAAGAGCAGATTGAGGGGAGACATGATAGCACTCTTCAAATACTGGAAAGGCTGTCACACAGAGGAGGGCCAGGATCTCTTCTCGATCCTCCCAGAGTGCAGGACACGGAATAACCAGCTCAAGTTAAAGGAAGCCAGATTCCGGCTGGATATCAGGAAAAACTTCCTGACTGTTAGAGCAGTACAACAATGGAATCATTGACCTAGGCAGGTTGTGGGCTCTCCCACACTAGAGGCCTTCAAGAGGCAGCTGGACAATCATCTGTCAGGGATGCTTTGGGGTGGATTCCTGCATTGAGCAGGGGGTTGGACTCGATGGCCTTGTAGGCCCCTTCCAACTCTGCTATTCTATGATTCTATGATTCTATGATTCTATATACCGCCCCACAGCCAAAGCTCTCTGGGCAGTTTGCAAAAGTTAAAAACAGTGAACATTAAAAACAAATATACAAAAATTTAAAAGCACGAAAACAACAATATTGTTTAAAACAACTATTCTGGGGTCAGTTAAAAAAAAACCTCAAATGGCTCAACGCAACTTCCAGTGATGCCGGCTGGGAGATTCTAGGAGCTATAGTCCAACAGTTATAGCTTGGGGAATGTTGTCTTCTACCAACGGCTCAACAGCAACCCAATACTGCTTTTGCCAAGACGCAGGCATTTAATCCTTCTATCTCGTTCACTTGCAAAACCCAGCGAAATTATGACTTCATCAAGAGAGCTTTTCTTCTCGTCTCTGGCAAACCGGGGCGAGAGGGGGGGAGATTAAGAGTGCTTGAAAAGCAGCATTCACGGCGCGGCACTGGCTCAAAACCGTCGGGCCACTTTTGTGGGATGGCGGAGTGCTGAAAAATTAACTGCCTGGCCCCTTCCGTTGCCGCGTTTATGGCTGCCTTGGCAGGCGAACGCCAGGCCGCTGCCACAGCCGCAAACTCCATGTCCTGCCAACTGTATATTACTAGCCTTGGAAGCGCTCCAGCCCCGGGAAACCATTCGAAGAGCATTTGCTGAATGCTTTTAAGCAACAGCCGCCCGGCATGCAAAGCAGAGGACGGGGAGCCGGCCTCAGCGGATGTATGGGCTGGCGGGCAGGCAGGGCCAGGGGGCAGAAGGCCTGCTCTGTTCTCTCCGGCCCCTTCCACTCTCCTGGGGGGAGAGAAACAAGCAGGGGAGGAAGCACTGGCCTCCCCCACATCTTCAGGAGAGGCAAGCTCCGGAATCAGTCGACAGGAACAATTGCTCCGAGCTAACACTTGGCGCGGGGAGGCCTAACTGTGGACGGTTTCCATTCATTGCTTGCCTCCACCTGCCGTTCCGCTACTTTGCTGTTTGCAGAGAGCGCCAATTAGTGCTCCGTGCCAGGGCGCCTCTTCCACTTCGAATCTCGCTGGTGGAATTTAAAGGGGTGGCTTTTGGGGTCTGTCACCTTTGGGTTATTTCCAGACCCCTGATCAACCTGGTTGCCCTCCTCTGAACACGCTCCAGCTTGTCTGCATCCTTCTTGAATTGTGGAGCCCAGAACTGGACGCAAAATCCTTCGCAGAATTTGGATTTTTTTTAAAAAAAATCTCTCCCCCACACCCAGATTATGCTCCGCCGCCCTAAAAACAGGAAGGTCCAACTGTGCCACAGAATCTAGATATAACCTATTTCTTCGATTCTAAGACACACTTTTTTCCCCATATAAACTTCTCTAAAAATGGGGTGCGTCTTAGAATCACGGGTGTGTCTTAGGGTTTTTTTGTTGGTGGTGGTGGTACTGAAATTAGTGTGCGTCTTACAATTGATGGCATCTTACAATCGAGGAAATACGGTAGCTACATCTCTCTCTGAAAGAGATGAACAGCACCAACGGCAAAAGGAAATGTTGTCTTTGCATCGGGACACTTCGCTCAGGCAGAGTTTTGTTTGTTTATTCATTATATTTCTATACCACCTAGCAGCCGAAGCTCTCTGGGTGGTTCACAAAAACCAAAACCCCAAAATAATATCGTAACGTGCCGGATAAAAAATAAGAGCTTAAAACTGCAGTATAGAAGGGCAAGCATTTTATACTGCAGTTTAAAAACCTAGCAGCAGTGCGGAGATTTTAAAATGCAAAGGCAGATTTAAAACATCAGAGCTAAAAAGAAAAAAGCTGGAATGCTAAAATGCTAAAAACGCCTGCGGAAAATAAAAAGGTCTTGTCGTGGCGCAGGCAAGAGCGCAAGGTAGGTCTGGGAAGGTGCTCACCTGTAATATCAATTCCAGAAATATTCATTTCCAGGGCAGCACCTTTCCCGGTCTTTCCTGCAAACTCTCTGTGTGACAAGCGGACCATTCTTGGCCCTGTCATGACAGATATGCATGGGAGGGGTGGAAGTTCAGGTTCACAGCCATGCTGAATTCCTGCTAGGGCCCTTTATCATAGAATCATAGAATAGCAGAGTTGGAAGGGGCCTACAAGGCCATTGAGTCCAACCCCCTGCTCAATGCAGGAATCCACCCTAAAGCATCCCTGACAGATGGTTGTCCAGCTGCCTCTTGAAGGCCTCGAGTGTGGCATTCGTGACATTGCAGAGCCTGAAAGCCACATGGGACTCCTGGGGTTTGCGTTACTCCATGCTCCTACAGCAGGGAAGCTATAGCAGGTCCTTCAACAGTGGTGGGCCCTGAAGAACCAATGAATAGGGACCATGAGGTTGGAGGTGGCTGCTAAGCAATCGTCCAGGCCAAGAGAGTATTGGGCACCAGAAGGTGAATCATAGAATCACAGAATAGCAGAGTTGGAAGGGGCCCACAAGGCCATCAAGTTAAACCCCCTGCTCAATGCAGGAATTCACCCTAAAGCATCCCTGACAGATGGTTGTCCAGCTGCCTCTTGAAGGCCTCTAGTGTGGGAGAGCCCACAGCCTCCCTAGGTCACTGATTCCATTGTCGTACTGCTCCAACAGTCAGGAAGTTTTTCCTGATGTCCAGCTGGAATCTGGCTTCCTTTAACTTGAGCCCGTTATTCCGTGTCCTGCACTCTGGGAGGATCGAGAAGAGATCCTGGCCCTCCTCTGTGTGACAACCTTTTAAGTATTTGAAGAGTGCTATCATGTCTCCCCTCAATCTTCTCTTCTCCAGGCTAAACATGCCCAGTTCTTTCAGTCTCTCCTCATAGGGCTTTGTTTCCAGACCCCTGATCATCCTGGTTGCCCTCCTCTGAACACGCTCCAGCTTGTCTGCCTCCTTCTTGAATTGTGGAGCACAGAACTGGACGCAATACTCTAGATGAGGCCTAACCAGGGCCGAATAGAGAGGAACCAGTACCTCATGCAATTTGGAAGCTATACTTCTATTAATGAAGGCACAGGCCGCGTCTCAGAAGCGAAGCATGCGCCTCAAGGCCCCCAACAACCAGGCTCTGCAAGGTCTACTCAAGAGCAATGGCCTCCCCAGAGGTAGGGAGGCTGCACATGGGTGTGGCTGGGAGACCTGATTATATAAGCTCTCAGTGGAGCCCTGCTGTTGGCAAGATCATCACCTTTATTTCACTCCCTGTACTTTGAAAACTTGACCTTGCTTCTTTTTGGACGCTGATCCCCGATAAGACCCTGCTTTTGAACTGCTCTTTTGCTGCACCAGTGAAATGTCGCACTGACGTTTTGCCTGCCTGCTAATATTGCCACATGGATGGGGCCCAGGGCTGAGCTCAACCCAGCCCGAGCAAGACATAGGCCGTTGCTAGACAAGGCCTTAGAGCGGTGTGAGGCCCGGTCTCCCTTCTGTGCATCCAGATGACGCACAGGGGATTCCGGGGTCAGGCCGGGCTAAGACCTCGCTTGAACCGGGATAAGCAAATTCGCTTATGGCCTGGCTTTTCCGCAGCCCCGGCCTAGCAGGGTCCGTGGCTTTTCCCGGCTTCTCGCTTACTCACGAGTAGCCGGGAGAAGCCACGCACTGGGCACAGCGCTCATACGAGCGTTGTGCCCATCGGGCCGGGGGTGTGTGTTAATCACGGAGGGGGGGAGATAGGGGCCGGGGGAAAGGCCGGACCTGGCAGGAGAGGGGGGGGAGAGAAGCACGGGCACGGGCATCGGGGGGGAAGAAGGACAGGGGACAAGGCTTCGGGGATGGGGGAAAGAAGGACGGGTGAGCGAGTGGGCATCGGGGAGGAGGGGGAAAGAAGGACGGGGGACAAGACATGGCAGACAGCGGGAGGACAGGCGAGCGAGCGGGTAGGGGGGCATCAGGCATTGTGTGTGAGGGGGGAATCAGGGGCGGGGGAGCGGGGACCCTATATTTATTTTTAAAAAGACTTACCTTGTCTGGCGGTGCGCTTCTGCACACATGGCCCTTTAAAGCTTAAAAAAAATGGCGGACGTGACGGGGCTTCCCCTTGCCCCGTCGCGTCTTGCGTGTGGAAAAGGGCGATGGCGCGTGCTAGTTGCAGCATGCCATCGCCCCGACTCCCAGCCGGATTATCAGGTAGGTCTAGCAAGGCCCATAATCATGTTCTGCCGGGGCCAGCACGGATTTTATAAATCTGAATCTTTGCGGCAAAGGCACAGGATCTACCATCCTGAGACTTTGGCTTTTATTTTTAAAAAATACTGCAAAAGTCTAGTTCTCTCTTAATGTTAAAAATAGCGCAGCAAGGAGTGGGGTAGCACCAGTTAAATGCCCAGGAATCAGGAGGACTAGGCGAGGATTCCTAACGGTCAGTATGCGGAGAAGAGATTTCAGCACACGGCTTCTTATCTATCCCCCACCCCAACACTAATGCTTACCTTACACCACTATCACCTTGCCCTCCTGCCGCCTCTGGAATAAACAGCCCTAGGCCTTAATCTTGCAGAAGGCAGCTGCTATAGAGTGCTGAGCTCCGATTCTCCTGTGTCCCCAGCAGGATCAGAGCTCAGCAAGAAGAACCCTGTGGTGTCAAGGCCGGGAAACGCAGAGATCAAACGTGTCCAGGAGTCTGCTTCCGTCAGAAATCAGTCCAATGCCCCTGGAAAATTACAAGCAGCACTTCCTGTTTTGCTTGTCCACAGAAGCTGGTACTAAGACGTAGACTGACTCCAAACAAGAACATAAGAAGAGCCCTGAGGCTGGATCAGACCAAGGGTCATAGAATCATAGAATAGCAGAGTTGGAAGAGGCCTACAAGGCCATCGAGTCCAACCCCCTGCTCAATGCAGGAATCCACCCTAAAGCATCCCTGACAGAGGATTGTCCAGCTGCCTCTTGAAGGCCTCTAGTGTGGGAGAGCCCACAACCTCCCTAGGTAACTGGTTCCATTGTCGTACTGCTCTAACAGTCAGGAAGTTTTTCCTGATGTCCAGCTGGAATCTGGCTTCCTGTCACTTGAGCCCATTATTCTGTGTCCTGCACTCTGGGAGGATCGAGAAGAGATCCTGGCCCTCCTCTGTTTGACAACCTTTGAAGTATTTGAAGAGTGCTATCATGTCTCCCCTCCATCTTCTCTTCTCCAGGCTAATCATGCCCAGTTCTTTCAGTCTCTCTTCATAGGGCTTTGTTTCCAGACCCCTGATCATCCTGGTTGCCCTCTTCTGAACACGCTCCAGCTTGTCTGCGTCCTTTTTGAATTGTGGAGCCCAGAACTGGACGCAATACTCTAGATGAGTTCACACAGTGGCCAACCAGCTGTCAACCAGAGACACACAAACAGGACACGGGTGCAACAGCATCCTCCCACCCATGTTCCCCAGCAACCAGTGCACATAGGCTTACTGCCTCTGATACAGGAAGTGACACATAGCCATTGGGACTAGTAGCCACTGATAGCCTTTTTCTCCAGTAATTGATCCAACCCCCTTTTAAAGCCATCCAAATTGGCCATCACTATAAGGACCTCAAACTGCACCCTGTTTTAACCCCTTTTCTCCCAGCTTTCACTACTCCTGAGTCAACATCCCACATTGCTGATCCTTCCCCAGTTTTATTTATCTATTTATTTATTACATTTATATACTGCCCCACAGCTGAAGCTCTCTGGGCGGTTTACAACGGTTAAAAACAATAAACATTAAAAAAAAAGTATACAAAATGTTAAAAACCATCAGAAACATATAGATAACAATATAAAAACAACGTTATCCATTTAAAAACAACAGTTCTGGGGGCCGTTAAAAACAAACTTAGCGTTGTTCAATGCTGTTAAATGCCTGGGAGAAGAGGAAAGTCTTGACCTGGCGCCGAAAAGATAACAATGTTGGCGCCAAGTGAGCCTCATCGGGGAGATCATTCCATAATTGGGGGGGGGGCACCACTGAAAAGGCCCTCTCCCTTGTTGCCATCCTCCGAGCTTCCCTCGAAGTAGGCACTCGGAGGAGGACCTTAGATGTTGAGCGCAGTGTACGGGTAGGTTCATGTCGGGAGAGGCGTTCCGTCAGGTATTGTGGTCATCAAGCCAGTTTTGGAACTCTCCGGTAAAGACTCCCATTGCAGAGAACACAAATGCTTGAAAAGGGGGGGGGGGGCGCAACCGTGGAAGCCACTCACACTTTCTCAAGGACAATGGTGAGTCTGTTTATCCTCTGTGGACTCCAGTTCAAAATACATTCACAAATCACATTTCCCCCGATATCTGGAGATGGAGATCACGAACGACCAGGAAAGGAAACCTAACTTGGCACCATTCATGGATTCTTTTTTTTTGGTGGTGGTGGTGGTGGTGGTGGGAACAGGATCGGTTTTGGAACAGAGAGACAAATTGGATACTCTGTGTAAAATGCAGAAGTTCAAAGAGCACTTCTGGACCAACAAGGTTGGCCTCAGATACTTCTCAGTCATGTCACGCGCAACAATCCGGAGATAAATGGACTGTAAGCCTCTGCGGCAGGGTCTTGCTATTTTATTGTTTTACTCTGTACAGCACCATGTACACTGATGGTACTATATAAATAAATAAATAAATAAATAAATAATAATAATAATAATATGAAGCAATGAGGTTTCCTCCCTCCCCCAAACAACGCTGGCCAGTAGAAGCAGATAAGCTGGTAATAGAGAGCAAAGCTCAAGGAATAGCACAGTGAAGTAGCACCGTCCTAGTTAATAATGTTCAGCCGTGCCGCGCTATGCCAAGAAGACTAATCACAACTGACGTGCCAATAAGTTGGAGACTTAAGCACTTACCTCCCATCAGATTCCATCCGTAATTTTCATGAAACCTGATGAATGCACACACCACTGAACAGATATTTCCAAATCAGCCACCCACCCAACCCAAAATGGCGTACGACATCTGGGTTCTGCAACAGCATTCCTAAAGTAACAGAAAGCTAGAGGTTGATGCAATTGACTTCTCCATATTTAGCCTAAAACGACGTGTCCTACTATTATTTTCCAGAAAGACCGAAACCGCCAAGACCCATAAACAGGCAGAGGGAAACATTTTACTGCAGACATTTTAACATGTGTGGAAGTAATATTCAGTTCTCAAAACCAGCATCGTGTGTTTGAGCAGAAGAAGCATGACGACCTCCAGATGTGCTGGACTACAAATCCCATAATTCTTGACCATTGCTATGCTGGCTGAGGCTAATTAGAGCTGCAGTCCTAAACATCTGGAGGGCGCAGTTTTGTGAAACGTGGAAGCTCTCATATCCTTACAGCAATAGAAGTTGAAATGCCTCCATTATCTGGTATCATTTATTTATTTATTTATTTATTTCATTTCTATACCACCCAATAGCCTAAGCTCTCTGGGCGTTTCACAAAAATTAAAACCATGAAGAGCATAATAAAACAATCAACAATTAAAAAAAAACAAATACAAAATACAATATAAAAAGCACGACCAGGATAAAACCACACAGCAAAAATTGATATAGGTTAAAATATGAGATTGATTAAAACAGCAGAGTTTAAATTTAAGTTAAATTAGGTGTTAAAATACTGAGAAAATAAAAATGTGGAGCGTGTTCAGAGGAGGGCAACCAGGATGATCAGGGGTCTGGAAACAAAGGCCTACGAAGAGAGACTGAAAGAACTGGGCATGTTTAGCCTGGAGAAGAGAAGATGGAGGGGAGACATGATAGCATTCTTCAAATACTTAAAAGGTTGTCACACGGGGGGGGGCAGGCGTTTCCCAATCCTCTGGTCTGGATTCTGCTGTTTGACCTGTGGACGGCTGGAATCATAGAATAGCAGAGTTGGAAGGGGCCTACAAGGCCATCGAGTCCAACCCCCTGCTCAGTGCAGGAATCCACCCTAAAGCATCCCTGACAGAGGGTTGTCCAGCTTGAAGGCCTCTAGTGTGGGAGAGCCCACCACCTCCCTAGGTCACTGGTTCCATTGTTGTACTGCTCTAACAGTCAGGACATTTTTCCTGATGTCCAGCTGGAATCTGGCTTCCTTTGACTTGAGCCCGTTATTCCATGTCCTGCACTCTGGGAGGATGGAGAAGAGATCCTGGCCCTCCTCTGTGGGACAACCTTTTAAGTATTTGAAGAGTGTTGTCATGTCTCCCCTCAATCTTCTCTTCTCCAGGCTAAACATGCCCAGTTCTTTCAGTCTCTCCTCCTAGGGCTTTGTTTCCAGACCCCTGATCATCCTGGCTGCCCTCCTCTGAACACGCTCCAGCTTGTCTGCTGGACAAGCTGGTAGGTGACATCGCACATGGTCTTGCCACTGGATGGGGATGCACATGGCCACTCTGGTTACCACCAACTCTATGAAGCCTTGTGTGGAATGAGGGGGTGAAACCAGCTGCACCAGAATGGCTAAGAGTATGGCCCTGTAATCCACAAATTCTCTCCTCAGTTGGGTATGCTGGCCGACCTTACAAGGCTGTTGTAATGGTTATTGTGACAGTGGTTGTAAAACACTTTGTATGCTATTGCGCTGATGTCATATCTTAGTGTTGCCTCTCACAGGCAGCTGGTTGGCCACTGTGTAAACAGAATGTTGGACTAAATGGACCCTTGGTCTGATCCAGCAGGGATCCTCTTGTGTTCTTATGCTGAATGCTATGTAGGTGAATAATAATAATAATAATAATAATAATAATAATAATAATAATAATAATATATTTATTTCTTACCCACCCCTCCCTTTGGATCAAGGCGGGGAACAACATTAAAACAGGAATCAATACATCTTAAAAATTAATTATTTAACATTGATCTGGATTGGCCTGCCGGAAAAGGCTAGACTTTAAAGCTGCCTTAAAATCACACAGAGAGTTAATTTTACAAATCTCCTCCGGCAGGCCGTTCTACAATCTGGGGGCGACAGAAGAAAAGGTCCTCTGGGAAACTGATGTCAGCCTAGTCTTGGCTGACTGACGTAAGTTCTCCCTAGAGGACCTGAGTGTGCGGGGCGGACTGTATGGGAGAAGGCGATCCCGCAGGTAACCTGGACCCACACCATTTAGGCTTTAAAGGTAATGACCAACACTTTGTACTAACAAATGTACAACATTTAATACTATTATTACTTGATCACTTAGATGGCTACAAACTGGACACAGGGTACAGAGTGGATGGTGCAGATTCAAGATCTGAACTGGACATTCCAGCCTTCCAAGTGTACTTCAAATCCTCCTGTGCAAAATTAGTTAACCGTCACTGGGGATGCGAAAATGAAAAATGCAGAAGTGCGGATGTGAGGAATGCTATTGCAGTCAACGTACCCCCCCGCCACCCCCAATAATATGAATAACTGCATTTTTAAAGATTTAAAATCACTGTTCAACTTTTAAATGTTTAATTCCAGGTTTTAATGTTTAACAATTACTTTGTGTAGAATGAAATCTGAATGGAACATACGAAGACGTCCATAAAAATCGTGGAGTTGGAAGGGTCCATTTAGGTCCTTGAGTCCATCCCCCTGCTCAGGGCAGAAATCCAGTTCAAAGCATGGTGGACAGATGGCTGCTCCGGTCCCTGTTTGAACACCTCCAGCGACAGAGAGCCCACCGCCTCGCTGGGCAGTGGGGGCTCCACTGTCTGACTACACTGTCATCTTCAGGGGTCCTTCTCCGTGAGCCCCTGCCAAGGAAGTGAGGCAGGTGGCAACCAGGAGGAGGGCCTTCTCTGCTGTGGCACCCCAGCTGTGGAATGAGCTCCCTAAGGAGGTTCGCTTGGCACCTACGTTATATGCCTTGAGACATATAATGTCTCACCAGGTGAAAACCTTTTTATTCTCCCAGCATTTCAACAGTCTATAAATAAATTTTAACTTGGTGTTTTACATTTGTAATTTTGCATTGCTGCTGTTTTTATCTGGTTGAGCTTTTATATTGTATTTTATAGTATGGTTTTATACTGTTGTTTTATACTTTGAATGTTTTTAATTTTTGTGAACCGCCCAGAGAGCTCAGCCTATTGGGCGGTATAGAAATGTAATGAATAAATAAATAAATACTCTGAGCACTGGGAAGTTTTTCAGGATGTTCACCCGAAATCTGTTTTCTCGTAACTTAAGCCTGTCGTTTTGTGTCCTAAAATCTTTAATTATCGAGGACAGGTTGTGGCCCTTTTCTGGCTGGCAACGCACCTACGTGTACGCTTACATGTGGTGCGAAAACTAGAGTGAAGAGACTAGTCTCTATGGCTGATTTAAACTCAGAGAGAAAGTTAAGCTGACAAATTAAGCTGGACAGGGATGCTTTAGGGTGGATTCCTGCATGGAGCAGGGGGTTGGACTCGATGGTCTTGTAGGCCCCTTCCAACTCTGCTATTCTATGATTCTATGACGGGAAGCCCGATTCCAGCTGAACATCAGGAAAACCTTCCTGACTGTTAGAGCAGTACGACAGTGGAACCAGTTCCCTAGGGAGGTTGTGGGGTCTCCCACACTAGAGGAATTCAAGAGGCAGCTGGACAAGCATCTGTCAGGGAAGCTTTAGGCTGGATTCCTGCATGGAGCAGGGGGTTGGACTCGATGGCCTTGTAGGCCACTTCCAACTCTACTATTCTATGGGCCTTGCTAGACCCAGCCAGATAAGCTGGCATGGAGGCGGGGCGACAGCGCGCTAACTTTAGCACGCGCCACCTTGGCTCCTAGACGCACGACGCGCAGGGACTACGGAAGCCCTGCAGCGTCGGCCATTTTTGTTGTTGTTGTTGTTGTTGTTAAAGGGGCCACAAGACTCTGGAGAAGGTAAGTGGGTTTTTTTTAATTAAGCCTCCCCATCCGCTCCTGATCCCCTCCCACGCCTCCTGCCCACTCTTTCCCCGCCCTCCCTCGCCGTCCCCGTCCCCTGTGTCGCCCTCCGCCATCCCTCGCCGTCCCCTGTGTCGCTCTCCACCATCCCTCGCCATCCCGTCGCCCTCCGCCATCCCTCGCCGTCCCGTCCTGCCCTCTGCCATTCCTCGCCATCCCGTGTCGTCCTCCGCCATCCCGTGTCACCCTCCGCCATCCCTCGCCGTCCCGTGTCGCCCTCCGCCATTCCTCACCATCCCCTGTGTCGCCCTCCGCCATCCCTCACCGTCCCCTGTGTCACCCTCCGCCATCCCTCGCCGTCCCCTGTGTTGCCCTCCGCCATCCCCCTCTCCTGCCGGTCCGCCCTCCCCCCCATGTCTCCCCCCCCAGGATCCCCCTGGCCCGATGGACACAGCGCTCATATGAGCGCTGTGCCCAGTCCGTGGCTTTTCCCAGCTACTCGCAAGTAAGCGAGTAGCCGCAAAAAGCCACAGACCTTGCTAGACGTTCCGCAGCCCCGGCCTGAGGCTGGGGCTGTGGAAAAGGTGCGCCATAAGCAACTTCGCTTATGGCGCGTTAGGGGAGGCTTCAGCGCGGCCTGACCCCGGATTCCCCTGTGCGTCATCTAGACACACAGCAGGGAAACCGGGCCTCACAGCGCGCTAAGGCCTCGTCTAGCAAGGCCCTATGATTCTATGAATCTCTCCCGGCAGGCCATTCCATAGTCTGGGAGTGATAGAAGAAAAAGTCCTCTGGGTAACAGTTGTCAGCCTTGTTTTTCTTGACTGGAGAAAACCCTTCCCAGAGGACCTGAGTGTGTGGGGCTGATTGTATGGGAGAAGACGATTCTTTGGTAGCCTTTGGCCAGTCACTATCTTTCAGACGAACCTACCTCCCAGGGTTGTTGTAAGGATAAAATGGCCAGGGAGGGAGGGAGAACTACATATGCAGCCTTGAGGAAATATGGGATATAAATATAATTAAATGAATGAACAAATAAAACAATCTCTTAAGAATTTTAAGACCCTCTGTCAAACACAAAGCCCGTTTTTCTATGTAAAAGGAAAAATGGAGGAAATTATTTGACTTCTGCAGAAAGCATTATAAATTATGAAAGAACAGGTTATATAATGTATTCATTATTGTGGCATATTATGAATATTCATCAGCCAGTGTGAACATTTAATTTCCATCTGATGGAGAAACACTTCTTTGGACCAGTAATTACAATTCTTGCTTCCAGAAAGTGGTGGGCATTTGTTCACAACCCAGCATACTCCTAACTCTGCTGTGGCTCATGGACCTGGTCTTCAAGTCAGTGAGTCAGGCTATAGAATCATAGAATCACAGAATAGCAGAGTTAGAAGAGGCCTATAAGGCCATCGAGTCCAACCCCCAGCATCCCTGACAGAGGGTTGTCCAGCTGCCTCTTGAAGGCCTCTAGTGTGGGAGAGCCCACAACCTCCCTAGGTAACTGATTCCATTGTCATACTGCTCTAACAGGAAGTTTTTCCTGATGTCCAGCCGGAATCTTGCTTTCTTTAACTTGAGCCCGTTCTTCCGTGTCCTGCACTCTGGGAGGATCGAGAAGAGATCCTGGCCCTCCTCTGGGTGACAACCTTTCAAGTATTTGAAGAGTGCTCTCATGTCTCCCCTCAATCTTCTCTTCTCCAGGCTCAACATGCCCAGTTCTTTCAGTCTCTCCTCTTAGGGCTTTGTTTCCAGACCCCTGATCATCCTGGTTGCCCTCCTCTGAATAAGAGGAGGGAAACCTCTTGTTCAAAGCTACTAGTCCAGATGGCCACTTCCAGTATTGGAAGCCAAATGCCTCTGAATACCAGGCTGCTATTGCACTCATGTCCTGCTTTGGGATTCCCACACAGGCATCTGGATGGCCACTGTGTGAACAATATTCTGGGTGAGACAGGCCTTTGGTGTGGTCCAGCCTGGCTCTTATGTTTTTATGGTCTTGCAGTCAAATAGAAATCCATTAATTTCACAATTGCCACGCTAGTCTCTAAGCAGATACAATAATCAAATGCAAAAACAAAAACAGGAGAGAGCGGAATAACCAAAGCTTCTGGCTACCAACCAACGTGTTTTATTGTTATAGCAACCAATTAGTGTGAACTCTTTTTTACCAATAGTGCTTTTAACAAAATAAATCTGATGATGAGGCGGAAGATGATTAGGATGGATCCTTGTTTGGGAAAAATATGAATTACCAAATTGGAAACATTATTTAAATCCAATGTTTTAAATTGGTCTTGTTCTGGGCAATTTAAACCACTGATTTAAATTGCTTTAATTTAAAGCAATCCACACTGTATGCATCTCCCTGTTACCAACTCAGCACTATTTGGATGAAGCTAAAATAAAATAAAAGCGAGGAAGGGACTGTTCGCATTAACATTACAGCATTTGGAGGACATTTCCCTAGCACTGGAGAAGAAAGGATGATTTAGTTACAGCTGAAAGATCCCTCAATAATTCTAAGCATCCAGACTTAAAGCGGAGGCAATTGACGACTGTTGTGCTCTAAACACAGAGCGGCATTTCACACACTACATCTCAACAGGCAAAAGAGGGCAATAAGCACCTCTGTCTAATACAAATGCTTGCTGCATCACACTTTAAGTTTACACGCCTAACGTTTGAAGCCTGCCCCTACGTGTGCCATGGGTGACGGGACTGAGAACTACTTTATCAAATGTAGCACCTTCCCCTCCTTCACTCCACGCAAAGGAATGTCTCCAACTATGCACCCAGGGCCAGTTGTTGGGGAACATGGGCGGGAGGGTGCTGTTGCACCGTGTCCTGCTTGTTCCTCCCTGGTCGACTGCTGCCTAGCCACTGTGGGAACAGAGTGCTGGACTAGACAGACCCTCGGTCTGATCGAGCAGGGCTCGTCTTCTGTTCTTAATAAGCCATGGTGCGTGCTTTTTGGAATGAAAAGCAGCTTTGGCAAGGGGCTGTTTTGAGCAGAGAAGCAGTCAGGGAGGGGAGGCGAGAGGATGCTTGACCGTTCTTGGTTGGCCAATTTCCCATTCCAAATCTACCCCTGCAAAGCAACTCCTCCCCCAGTTCTGCTGGATCCAGACATATGTTTGCAAGAGTAAACATGTATCTGAAATCGTATGGAGGGGGAAATAGGGGTTTCATGCGGGGAGGGGCAGCAGGGGAAGGGCTAAGCAATTCCTCCCTCCTGCCATTACTTAAAATAAATCCTCCCTGGAGCTGTTTTTCTTTTCAAAAAGCAGCCAGAGGGGCTTTATTACATGCATTTGCAGATAACGTGGAGTTTGTCCCTTAGACCAACGTTTCTCAAACTTCTTGAAATTGCCCACCCACTTCTAAACTCGCTCTGCCTTGTGGCTCGCCAAACCCACCTCTCATGCGCTGTCCCACAAGTCACCAAGTAGAGATTCACACAGTGCAGTCGCCATGTGAGCATCAGTGGGTGGGGATACTAATTCAACAAAGGCATTAGAAAGGGTCTAGATGAGAAAATCCCAGATCCCCTTCCTAACCCTAGTGTGGTGTAGTGGCTAAGGCGTTGGACTGGAAGTCGGGAGATCCGGGTTCTAGTCCCCGCTCGGCCATGGAAACCCACTGGATGACTTTGGGCCAGTTGCAGACTCTCAGCCCAGCCTACCTCACAGGGTTGTTGTTCTGAGGATAAAACGGAGAGGAGGAGGAGGATTATGTACACCGCCTTGGGTTCCTTGGAAGGAAAAAAGGCGGGGTATAAATGTAATATATAAATAAATAACCCCCACACAGGGGAATTATCGTCGGAACTAGGAAGCAGCTCTCACTGAACTCCCCCTTTAAAAATCAGGTTGGGATTATGGAGCAGTGAAGGTTCCTGTTAATCCACTGGTCTACTGTGGATCAGTAAGAAGATCTCATGCTGCAGGAGGCTTGCAATCCACTTATGTCTTGGCTGGTGGTGGGAGGAAGGCACCCAAGTGCCGTAGCGTCCTATCCTTTCCCTGGACTTCGCACAGCCGCTCTGGTTGTCCTGGGCCCTCTCTTTGGGCCATTTGCTCCATTTATGAACCACTGCCTGGAATTTTACCTGCACCTGCACCAGGAAGCGACAACAGAAGACCAACATAAGGTTTGCAGGCTTACCTTGCTCAAGTCTCTTCATCTGCTGAATCTGATCGACGGTTTTCTTCAGAATCTTGCATTTGTCAGGTTTGACGCTCAGGCTGTCAATCTCCCCGATATTGGCCGAGAGCAGCTCTGCCAGCTCCTCTAAGTATTTGTTCTCTTGCTCCCTGCGCCGTTTCTCATTGCTGTTATAGAAGACCAAGCCTCAGTTACTGAACTTCTCTATAATCAAAGTCTATGCATGCCCCATGCCAGAAACCCACACCGAGGATCGCCCCAAAGCAAGGCCATAGCTAGACCTAAGGTTCATCCCTGGACGGTCCAGGGGTTGAACCTGTTCAATCAAAGGCCATAGCTAGACCTAAGGTTCATCCCTGGACGGTCCAGGGGTCGAACCTGTTCATCAAAGGCCATAGCTAGACCTAAGGTTTATCCCTGGATGGTCCAGGGGTCGAACTTGTTCATCAAAGGCCATAGCTAGACCTAAGGTTTATCCCTGGATGGTCCAGGAGTCAAACCTTTTCATCTAGGTGACACACAGGGGATCCAGTGCTCAGGCAGGGGCGAACCCTGGATGATCCCAGGATAAACCTTAGGTCTAGCTGTGGCCCAAGTATCTGAGTTTCCTGAATGATTTTGGGTGCTTGGTGAACATACTCTGAGCAGCGACATCTGTTGCAACCCAGTCCGTTCAAACATTAAACGGGTCTGGGGGTGATGTGAATAGGTATGGTGTGATTAGGTACGCCCTGAGCACGAGCATGTGTCCGCCAAAAACTTTTGCAAACTTGCGCTCGCCCTCGTCTCATTCCTGATTCCCAGTTCGATTTTTGCAAATTTCCTCAGGAGTAGACTGAATCAGCCTCATTTCAGTCTATGCAGGGAATATGCACAGATTTGGAGAGGTTTGCGCAGATCTCTCATTTGATCGCTTCTTGCTATGCGCAATTTTCCTATTGCGCAAAGCAAGCAGCAATTGCAAACACGAATGGGAATCGAGCCCAAGACGAGCGGTGAGATGACCGTTCAGAGAATCCTAGAGATCTCAAACATCGATAGGAAGCCCATCCCTAAGTGTCGGTTCCAGTTACCAGTTCTTCAAGATTATCTGGTCCAAACCCCTCCATAGCATATCTTTGTTCCATTATAGACACCAGCAAAATAACTTGACCACTTGATGTTTTTCTGGATTAGTTATAATCTGTGGTACATATACATCATCAGCTAGCAATAAAATCTCTCTCTATAAAACGCTTAGGTATGTTTCCGTAAAGGCTTCAGCTGATACAGGTCGCTAAGCCCCTCGCCCGACTCCTCCGGGCTTTCCAAGCTAATCCTAACCCCCTTTCCTACCCAAATCCTACCCAAATTTGCAGATGACACAAAATTGGGTGGGATAGCTAATACCCTGGAAGAGAGAAACAAACTTCAAAGTGATCTTGATAGGCTGGAGTGCTGGGCTGAAAACAACAGAATGACATTTAATAGGGATAAATGCCAAGTTCTACATTTAGGAAATAGAAACCAAAGGCACAGTTACAAGATGGGGGATACAAACGAGAAGGATCTTGGAATTGTTGTAGATCGCAAACTGAATATGAACCAACGGTGCGATACGGCTGCAAGAAAGGCAAATGCTATTTTGGGCTGTATTAATAGAAGTATAGCTTCCAAATCACGTGAGGTACTGGTTCCTCTCTATTCGGCCCTGGTTAGGCCTCATCTAGGGCGTTACTAGACGAGGCTCTAGCGCGCGTTACCTTCCGCAGTCACGTCGAGGCTTCCAGATGACGTTCACGAGGATCCGCCGTTATCCCGCGGTGAAGCCTCTTTCTCCCGACTTTAAAAAAGTGAGTTTTAGGACGCCTTTTCCTGCTGTCCCGCGGTAATTCGGAGTACGTGTGGGAGGATGTGAGGTCACTGCGGTCCGCACTGGGCAGGAAAAGGCGTGCTAAGGGGGAGTGGTCAGCGGCTTCGGTCAAGCCGCCTCCGCCATTTGCGCGCAGTCCGGCAGCTGGGGCAGCGCGGCGGAGCGGCTTTTTTTTTTTATTTCCCCAGTGACAGTTTGCGCAGGACCGGAGGACCGGAAAAGTGGCTGGTGACTCCTTGCGGTGGGCAGCTACCGTGGCCGCATAATGGCGGTGCTGTACGCTGCCTGTTAGTGTGGGTACCAGGCTGGCAGAGGGCAGAGCTGTTTGTGGGCTGCTGCCATGGCTACGGCCAGATGTGGGTTGGCTCCTTGGGATGGGGCACAGGGCACAGAGGCGGTCATCGCCGCCGACACCTCAGAGGCATGATGGGAGATGTAGGCACAGAGTGGCCATGCAGACGATTGACCTCGGGTCATATGACACCCGCCACGACCCCCATCAGGAAGTGAGCGCATCAATGTTGACCCTCAACAGCACCAGCAGCACTTCGGCTGGCACTGGCACTGCCGCCGCTGCCGCCGCCAGGGCCGGCGGCGGCATCGCTGACGGCTGCGCAAGTTTGCGGTCTTTCGGACGTGCGCAAACCGTGCAGCGAGCGAAAAAAAAAGCCGCGGCAATCAGGCCGGTGTGGCTGCGCAACCGTTCTCGCGGCGGCAGCAGCACAACCGGCGCAAACTTCCGCCACAAATCGAAGGCAGGTGTGGATGATGAGGCGTCACGGCTGAACGGGAAAAGCCGCTTTCACCGCTCCTCAACGACGGAACACCCGGTACGTCTAGCAACGCCCCTAGAGTACTGCATCCAGTTCTGGGCTCCACAATTCAAGAAGGACACAGACAAGCTGCAGCGTGTTCAGAGGAGGGCAACCAGGATGATCAGGGGTCTGGAAACAAAGCCCCATGAAGAGAGACTGAAAGAATTGGGCATGTTTAGCCTGGAGAAGAGAAGATTGAGGGGAGACATGATAGCACTCTTCAAATACTTGAAAGGTTGTCACACAGAGGAGAGCCAGGATCTCTTCTCGATCCTCCCAGAGTGCAGGACACGGAATAACGGGCTCAAGTTAAAGGAAGCCAGATTCCAGCTGGACATCAGGAAAAACTTCCTGACTGTTAGAGCAGTACGACAATGGAATCAGTTACCTAGGGAGGTTGTGGGCTCTCCCACACTAGAGGCCTTCAAGAGGCAGCTGGACAAGCATCTGTCAGGGATGCTTTAGGGTGGATTCCTGCATTGAGCAGGGGCCTTGTAGGCCTTGTAGGCCCCTTCCAACTCTGCTATTCTATGATTCTGCCTCTTCGCTCCCCACCCCCACAAAGGGGGCAGCACCACGGTCCGGAGCATGAGTGAGGCACAGCTGGGGCCCTTGGTGGCCAGGTGCCTGCTGCAAAGCCCCGGCCCCGGCCTAATCTCATGTGAACTGGGCGGGTGGCCCAAGGCTGACAGGAACCCCGGGGAGAGGGGGACACCTGCTCCCCCTCCCCCCGACCTCCCTGCCCCCCAGGTCTTCCAGACGCACCATATCGGCAGCCTCCAAGCAACCCGCGCCCCTGCGATGATATTTAATTAATAAACTTTAAGATATGCTACAATGGCGTATGTTCTGCCAGGTACAGCTAGTGTATTAATAAAAGGGTTACAACAGATTTCTATGAATCTACTTGCAGCAGTACAATTCTCCAGCTGCTGCATGTGTGAGTGTGTTCAATGGGAGTTTGGTCAGCTAGCCCATTACATACAGCATGAAAAAAAGAAACTTCAGAATGATCACAGGTGCGTATATTCTGTTCTTGAAAGTTTGCTTTCCATGCTCATTATTAGCAGATGTCAAGATGATGTAGACTTTCTATTATTACATGTTCTGATTAGCAGATCATCTTTGCACCACAGATGTTGTGTATTTTCACATTTATTATTGCTTGTATTATCTTACCAAGTATTTATAATGCATCCATTATCACATCCTGTATTTTTTTGTGCTTGAGATTTTACTGGGACTTTGCTATGTCAGTCTTGAGGTGTAGCGCTTTTTGACGTTTGCACAGAAATATGCAAGAGAATCCCTCTCACTGGTCTGGACTCCTAACTTCTCTCCTATTTTGCACACGCCCTGCCCCCCACCCCGCCCATCCATATGACTATTAATGCAGAACAGCCACTCAACTGATCAAGTTCTAAGTATCTCCAACCGATCAAGTTTACAAGACCAGTAAAAGCAAAAAGGAACTGGTAAGACGCCAAAGGGGATAAATCGTGGCGGCAGCATGCCAAGAAACGGAGTTAATAAGCTAAAAGGCAAAATGTGAATTAAAAAAGGAAGGAAGGAAGGAAGGAAGGAAGGAAGGAAGGAAGGAAGGAAGAAAGAAAGGAAGGAAGGCAATCATTTTGCTTGCAAAAGCCACTAAGGCAAACAACCCATAAAAAAATCTGATTTGCCATGAAATGTTGCGGACAAAGACGGAGCAGTTTCCATTCGGCTGCAACGACTCACTTCTGTACTTTGCACAACTCTCTTAGAGTGCTGTTCCAAACAATTTGTTTTTAACTGCAGTGATACCGAATTTCTTCGATTCTAAGACGCACTTCCCCCCCCCAAATAAACATCTCTAAAAATGGAGTGCATCTTAGAATCAATGGCGTCTTAGAATTGAAGCAATATGGTAGATGCAAAAAGACTCTATCCTATTAAAAACGTGTCTGAAACATCCATTCCAACTTTCTCTCTCTGGCTTTATTGCTTTTGGAAAGCTGAGCATGCAGGGTTTTTTGAGATCGCTTTGCAAGTGATTGGTTTTTTTTTGAGATTGCTTGGCAGCCTGATTGGGGCCTCCAGCGCACCCCGCGCAGCGCCGGGTGGCCCTCGTCAGCCACGCCCGGAAGACACGCGGCTCCAAGAGTCAGGAGGCTCACCCCCCCAAAGCACCAGGTGCCCCCCCAGCTGCCGCGCTGGGAAGTCGCCCAGCTGGGTTGTACCCAGCGGGCGCGCCCACCCGGCTGCGTCAGCTGGGAAGTGCGCGTCCCGAGTGGAGCCTAGAAGTAGTCCCCGCCCCCTGGTCTGCTGGAGGGCAGGACAAACTGCTAATACTCCTCACGCCTGCGGATGCTGGGCCAAAGTGGCCCGAAAAACCTGTGGCCAGAGGCCAAAGTAGAATCATAGAATTATAGAATAGCAGAGTTGGAAGGGGCCTACAAGGCCATTGAGTCCAACCCCCTGCTCAAAGCAGGAATCTACCCTAAAGCATCCCTGACAGGTGGTTGTCCAGCTGCCTCTTGAAGGCCTCTAGTGTGGGAGAGCCCACAACCTCCCTAGGCAACTGATTCCATTGTCGTACTGCTCTAACAGTCAGGAAGTTTTTCCTGATGTCCAGACGGAATCTGGCTTCCTTTAACTTGAGCATGTTATTCCGTGTCCTGCACTCTGGGAGGATCGAGACGAGATCCTGGCCCTCCTCCATGTGACAACCTTTCAAGTATTTGAAGAGTGCTATTATGTCTCCCCTCAATCTTCTCTTCTCCAGGCTAAACATGCCCAGTTCTTTCAGTCTCTCTCCATAGGGCTTTGTTTCCAGACCCCTGATCATCCTGGTTGCCCTCCTCTGAACACGCTCCGTAGTGTTGCTCCATAGTGCTGCTCCGTCGAAGCTGCTCTCACGCAGCAGCTCCAGTCGTCTCTCTCCTCCTCGTACAGGTAGGCCGCCAAAAGAGGAAGCTCCTGCAGCAGCCGCGAGCCGTGTGAGCGAAGAGGAGCTGGGAGGGTAAGCGCCTGGTTTACTGCTCACCCCTAAGCCCCTCCCAGCCCAGTGGCACCAAAACCCAGCTCTTTCTAAGATCTTTCTAAGAAATTCCTAAGAAATTCTACTCATAAAAGAAATGTATTTTTTCTTAGAATCAAAGCTTTTTTTTTTTTCCTGTTGGTGGTACTGAAATTAGTGTGCGCCTTAGAATCGATGGCGTCTTACAATTGAAGAAATACGGTAGCTTATTGTTACTTGGTGAGCAGCGTTCAGATGCTTTTACAGCACTCCAGCTGCAATATCTTTGTTTATGGGAAAATGCAATCACTTCCCCTCCCCTCTCCGCCAGTGGCTCTATCGACTGAGGGGGCTGTGTGGTACAAACATACCATGGCTTGGCCCTATTGGTCTGTGCCAGTGACATCAGCAGCGATGAATAACACAACTCTTCACTCCCCTGCCACACACAAATTCACACTATTTCCCCTCCTTCTGTATCACCCAAGCAGTGGAGTTGCTCATCCCTTCCCAAAAATGCAGCCCCAACAGAAATGTTCTGCCATTTTAAGAACCCTTTGCTTCTTCTTTTCCCCCCCATGTTGTTCTCTGAAGACTGTTCACTGCCCTGTTAAAAGCACTGGAAGCCGTAACGAGCTCACTTATCATAATTATTTTCCAAAACCAGTGAAGAGGAGTACAGCAAGGCCCTCCAGTTCCCCTGCCACCAGCCCCTTCTCTCAGATAAGAGCTACTGTAAAAATGGTGATAAAGAAAATAAGAGCTCCATCACACCAGTATTTTATCGCACTTGCATCATGCCTGGTTTGGAGTTTTGCAGCACGGCACTCAGGCCGTTGCTAGACGAGGCGTTAGTGCGGTGTGAGGCCCAGTCTCCCTCCTGTGCATCCAGATGACGCACAGGGGATTCCGGGGTCAGGCCGGGCTAAGACCTCGCTTGAACCGGGATAAGCATGAGGCCGGGGCTGCGGAAGGTCTAGCAGGGTCCGTGGCTTTTCCCGGCTGCTCGCTTACTCACAAGTAGCCGGGAGAAGCCACGGACTGGGCACAGCACTCCATAGGAGCGCTGTGCTCATCGGGCGGGGGGGGGGAAACACGGACGGGGCCCCCGCAGGGGGGGCATTGGACATGACGAGCAGGCATGGCAGATGGGGGACGGGCATGACGAGCGGGCATGGCGGACGGGGGACAGGCATGACGAGCGGGCATGGCGGACAGTGAGGAAGAAGGACGGAGACAGGCCTAGCGGACGGGGGGAGGAAAGGTGAGCGAGCGAGCGGGCAGGCGGGCATCAGACATTGTGTGTGGGGGAAATCAGAGGCAGGGGAGCGGAGGAGCCTTTATTTTTTATGGAAAAAAACCCTACCTTTTCCAGCGGTGCACTCCTGTGCACATGTCCCTTTAAGGGGCAAAAACCCGGAGCATGCGATGGGGCTTTCCCTTGCCCCGTTGCGTGTTTACGTCTGGAAAAGGGCGACGGCGTGCGCTAGTTGTAGCACGCCGTCGCCCCTCCTCCCAGACGGATTATCCGGTAGGTCTAGCAAGGCCCTCAGATGACGTTATGCCTGTCCTACGGACAGACCACCTCTTCCCCTCCCTTTCTCGTGTTTTCCTAGAGTGGGGAAAGCCTGGATTATTTCCCCCAAATGGAATTAAAATGCCCTTCAGCCCCCGCGTAGTGCCATCCTTCATTATTTCCTTTGTTAGGTGTGTATGCTTTGAAGGGAGAGCTTGCTGACGAAAGGGGAGGGAGGGGCGGTTCTTCTCCTCCAGGAAGTTTCATCCGTACAGCGTGGTAACCCAAACCCACGTGAAAGGGGCCATTAGCTTGACGTGCTAATGAAATGAAGCCAGAAATCACGGAGGAGAACCAGGAGAAAAAGTAGATGCGATGGAACTCTAAAACTGGAATTTTAAAAATATCTGGGAAAACTGAGTTTGCTCCGGTTAATGAAGGGCTGGTAAATATCACTTAGGACAGTAGTATGATTATTTTGGTTGAGGTCAAATTTAGAAGAGGGGGGCAATCAGCAAAGCAACTTGTGTATGAATTCATTTAGGGATTAAAAAAACAAAACTCGATGCTACTGTTGCTGTGGCAACTCAAGCTGTAGGGGACAGAAGAACAGGGTAATATCTCTTACAGAAAAGCATTATAATAATACGATTTCAGCCAGTTTGTCTTTCTACCATACAACAGTACCGTCATCTGTAATGCTTCAAACTTTCTAGACCTCAATGCAGACGAAAATTCGGGCTGACAAACACTTTAATCATACAAGTTACTCATACAAGTTAATGTGGGGCTCGTGTTGAAATTAGCACAGATGTGCATGTGAGTAAAGTAATAACTTAATGAAAAAAAGTGTGGATGCGTATTATTTCATGCGTGCACATAAAAGGGCTAGAGCTATATTAGAAAAGACACATGCTCATACTCACAGAGAGAGAGAGAGAGAGAGAGAGAGAAGGAGGAGGAGGAGGAGAAGGAGGAGGACATTTTCTAACTAAGGATGAAGAGATTTCACCCATTCCACTATGTTTAAATGGGAGGGGTGGAAGCCTCAAAAAGCTAACTCCCCGGTCAAAAATAATTGAGTCTAGCTTTGGCGCTGCCCGCCAGTCCTTAGCTTTATGAATGGGAAGGGGGTGGAAAAGGTGCAGAAAGAACCACTAAAATGGTCAATAACCAAGCACCAGACTTTGCAAGGGTTGAAGGGCTCACATTTATTTCTTCTATTTATTTGTGACACTTCTATACCGCTGAATATAATAAAATCTTTCAGCAGTTCACAATATTAAAATACAATATTAAAAACACAATATTAAAACACAGCATTAACAACACTTCCAACTACAGTAAAAAATAATAATCAAGGAGCAGTAATTAATTTACTTGTAGCCCAGGGCTGCCTTTGAAAACGGTCCGGAAACTTCAACTGGTACAAAACAGGGCAGCACGGTTGCTAACAGGGACTGGCCGGCGAGACCACATTACGCCAGTCCTTTTCCAGCTTCATTGGCTGCCAGTCCAGGTCCGGGCCCGATTCAAAGTGCTGGTATTAACATCTAAAGCCCTAAACGGCTTGGGGCCAGGCTATCTGAAGGAACGCCTCCTCCCGTATGTACCTGCCCGGACCCTAAGGTCATCCTCAGGGGTGCTTCTCCGCGAGCCCCTGCTAAAGGAAGTGAGGCAGGTGGCTACCAGGAGCAGGGCCTTCTCTGCTGTGGCACCCCGGCTGTGGAATGAGCTCCCTAAGGAGGTTCGCTTGGCACCTACATTATATGCCTTTAGACGCCAGGTGAAGACCTTTTTATTCTCCCAGCATTTTAACAGTCTATAAATACATTTTAACTCGGTGTTTTAAATTTGTAATTTTGCATTGCTGCTGTTTTTATCTAGTTGAGCTTTTACATTGTATTTTATATTATGGTTTTATACTGTTGTTTTATACTTTGAATGTTTTTAATTTTTGTGAACCGCCCAGAGAGCTCCGGCTATTGGGCGATATAGAAATGTAATAAATAAATAAATAAATAAATAAATAAATAAGTGTGTTTTCAGGAGGCATTTAAAAGAGGCCACATTTTCTGCCTCCCAAATTACACGAGGGAGGGTTTCCCAGAGATTGGGTGCCACAAGAGAGAAGGTCCCGCCGCCTGGGTACTTCATGGAGATATTCCGTCTGCTTCGGAATGACCAGCAAGACCTCCTCTGCTGATCCTAAAGCTCACGTGGGTATGAATAAAGGAAGGGGGTCTGCCAGGTATGCTGGTCCCAAGTTGTTTAGGGCTTTATATGACAGTAACATAACGTTGAGCGTGGC
Organism: Elgaria multicarinata webbii; assembly: GCF_023053635.1. Classification (NCBI taxonomy): domain Eukaryota; kingdom Metazoa; phylum Chordata; class Lepidosauria; order Squamata; family Anguidae; genus Elgaria; species Elgaria multicarinata. The sequence goes on along the minus strand of NC_086174.1, from coordinate 4,582,556 downwards.
TCAGAAGATGATAGGCAGCTAGTTCAAGGTTTTTTTTCTTAACACATGTGTTATGTGAGCATAGCTGGGTGTCCCAGTGAGCACCCTAGCTGCTGCATTCTGCACTAGCTGCATCTGAACCATGCACAAGGGCAGTCCCACATAAACCGCATTCTAGTATTCTAATCGTGAGGTTACCAGTGCATGGATCACTATGGTTAGGCTATCCCTATCCAGGAACAGGCGTTCTAGGCGTACCAGCTGAAGTTGGTTGGTAATGGGCACTCTTGACCACCAAGGCCATCTGGGCCTCCACTGACAGAGATCGAACCAGGAGCACCCCCTAATTATGGACCTGCTCTCCTTCAGAGGGAGTACAACCCCATCCAGAACAGGCAAACACCCCAATCCCTGGAAGTGGGAACTGCCAACCTACAGGGTCTTTATCTTATCGGGATTCAGCTTCAGTTTATTGGTCCTCATCCAAGCCGTAACTGCACCCAGGCTCTCGTTCAGAATGTGCACGGCCTCCCCCGATTCATAGAATCATAGAATAGCAGAGTTGGAAGGGGCCTACAAAGCCATCGAGTCCAACCCCCTGCTCAATGCAGGAATCCACCCTAAAGCATCCCTGACAGAGGGTTGTCCAGCTGCCTCTTGAAGGCCTCTAGTGTGGGAGAGCCCACAACCGCCCTAGGTAGCTGGTTCCATTGTCATACTGCTCTAACAGTCAGGAAGTTTTTCCTGATGTCCAGCTGGAGTCTGGCTTCCTTTAACTTGAGCCCGTTACTCCGTGTCCTGCACTCTGGGAGGATCGAGAAGAGATCCTGGCCCTCCTCTGTGTGACAACCTTTTAAGTATTTGAAGAGTGCTATCATGTCTCCCCTCAATCTTCTCTTCTCCAGGCTAAACATGCCCAGTTCTTTCTTTCAGTCTCTCTTCATAGGGCTTTGTTTCCAGACCCCTGATCATCCTGGTTGCCCTCCTCTGAACACGCTCCAGCTTGTCTGCATCCTTCTTGAATTGTGGAGCCCAGAACTGGACGCAATACGTCCAGTGAACTGGATGAGGCCTAACCAAGGGCCGAATAGAGAGGAACCAGTACCTCACGTGATTTGGAAGTTATACTTCTATTAATGCAGCCCAAAATAGCATTTGCCTTTCTTGCAGCCATATCGCACCGTTGGCTCATCTTCAGCTTGCGATCTACAACAATTCCAAAATCCTTCTCGTCTGTAGTATTGCTGAGCCAAGTGTCCCCCATCTTGTAACTGTGCCTTTGGTTTCTATTTCCTAAATGAAGAACTTGGCATTTATCCCTATTAAATTTCATTCTGTTGTTTTCAGCCCAGCGCTCCAGCCTATCAAGATCACTTTGAAGTTTGTTTCAGATGGCAAAGAGAAATAAAGCTGGATACTGCTGACTCCTTGCCCCAAATCTCCTGATGACCGCTCCAAACGGCTTCATATAGATATTAAATAACATTGGTGAGACATGGGGCAGAGGTACAGTCACCTAATGCTATTGTCTGGGACTGATCCCAGAAATACAAGTCAAACTACTGTAGCACATTGACACCAACTACCAACTCATGCAGACGGTCCAGGAGGATACTGTGGTCAATGGTATCAAAAGCTGCTGAGAGACCGAAAAGAAGCAACAGGGTTGCACTCACCCTATCCCTCTTCCGAAGAAGGTCATCCATCAAGGTGACCAATTCCATCTCCAAACCTGGCCTGAACCCAGACTGGAATGGATCCAGGTATCAGTTTCGTTCAAGAGCACCTGCAGTTGAGACGCTACCACTCTCTGATGCTCGTCCTCCACCCCTGTTCGACTTTGCAAAGACAAACAATTTTGGCTGGTAACGAGGGGTGCAACTGGCAGAAGAGGGCGAGGGCCCAAGAAAACTCTCCTGGGCTTGCGAGCACTCCTGTTGAATCCTCAAAACAACTCTCAAGATTCTTTAAATGTTTGACATGAATGTGCAAATAAATTTTTTTTAAAAAAATGACGTGATATTCAAGGCCAGCTAAGGGGTGGAGATGGGGATGATGTAGTATAGCCTTATTTATGGTTCCATCATTCTGCTTTCCCACTGGTTCCCCTCCACTTTACTTCCATTCAGCATGGAGAATTCTGCAATAATCCCAGGACTGGCACGTGCACCATGCATGCTGCTCTCGTGCCATAATTTTGCTGGCATTAATTGATTTTTCTATGGCATTATTATATAAGCACAGAGAACAAAGGGGGAGATCAGTGCACTGAATGATGTTGTTTAAGTAAAAAGCTTTTATCACTGAATGGGAACATTTTCAGGAACATCACTGAATAGGCAATATCCTTCCTTTTATTCCACTTCATTTTTTAAAAAAATATACTTCTCACATGAGTGGTCCAATGGAGTTAGAGGCATGAATAAGCACAAAGTTGCAACTTTACATCATATTTTAAAAAAAACAACATTGATTCTGTATGATGGATGTGTGTATGCCTATATGAGAGACTGGGGCCGTTGCTAGACCAGGCATTAGCACGGTGTGAGGCCCGGTCTCCCTCCTGTGCATCCAGATGACGCACAGGGGAATCCGGGGTCAGGCTGCGCTAAAACCTGCCTTAACCTGGCATAAGCGGATTCGCTTATGGCCCAGTTTTTCCGCAGCCCTGGCCTGAGGCCGAGGCTGCGGAACATCTTGCAGGGTCCATGGCTTTTTCCAGCTGCTCACTTACTCGCAAGTAGCCGGGAGAAGCCACGGACTGGGCATAGCGCTCATAGGAGCACTGTGCCCATCGGGCCGGGGGGGGATCCCGGGGGGGGAAGATAGGGGCCACGGGGGAAGGCCTGACCCGGCAGGAGAGGGGGGGAGAAGGACGGGCATCGGGCCTGGCAAATGGGAGGTGAGGGAAGAAGAGCGGGCATTGGGAATGGCGGATGGGGGCAGGCGGGGGTAGAGCAGGCATCGGGCCTGGCAAGCGGGGGGTGGAGAAGATCGGGGATGGGGACAGGCCTGGTGGATGGGGGGAGGACGAGCGAGTGGGCAGGGGGGGAATCAGGGGCAGGGGGAGCAGGGAGGGGCTTTATTTTTTAAAAAAACCCACTTAACTTCTCCGCGGTGCTCCAGCGCACATGGCCCCTTTAAAAGTCTAAACAAAATGGCTGACGTGACGGGGCTTCCCTTGCCCCGTCGCGTGTTACGTCTAGAAGACAGTGACGGCGCGCTAGCTGTAGCGCGCTGTCGCCCCTCCTCCCTGCCGGATTATCCGGCAGGTCTAGCAAGGCCCAGAGAGAGAGAGAGAGAGAGAGAGAGAGAGAGAGAGAGAGAGAGAAACTCAGTTCAGACAACACGTTTATCAACGGGGTTTTCGAAATCCACAGCGGAGTTTTTACACCACCGTTGAGAAATGTGTCGTCTGGCAAGAAAACTCCACGCAACAGTGTAGTATTTTTGGAAAGCACTCCATGCAAAATATGCACGCTGCGCAGAGGAGAGTCCCTGCACAACTATTGTGTTGTGTGCTGTGTGACGGGCTCCGTGGAGATTTCCGTCGCGTTGCATTGACTTTTCCCACTGGCTGCAGAGTTCCCTGGCAAGAGCAGCGTAAGGAGCGAGTGCCACTCTAGGAGAGTTGCCGGGATTGTTTTATTTAGCAGCAATGGCTGATGGGATACCATTGGGAGGACTGGGGGAAGAAAGAGGGTAGAGGAACTGTCAAACGTTGTGATGGATTGTACTAAACTCCACGGTAGCTCACAGTCACACAACGGTGGAGTTAGAGCATGTTGGCTGGGGAGGACCCCCTAGAAACTCAACCGCTGAGTGGAGTTTTCACACTGCGTTGACTAACGTGTTGCCTTAGCTGAGCCAGAGGGAGAGAGAGATCTGTATCAAAGCAAGGATTGACATTAGCATCAGCCAAAGGAAGTCAACTAAAGAAATGGCATATATATATATATATAAAATGAATAAATAGTTAAACCCAAGCACTACATGGGAACCAAAGGTCTGCATTATCACACAATTTGCTTGGTGGATACTGGGGTTTGCGTTTGTGCCTAAGTAACTGCAGACTTCTAGCTTCCATCTAGAATATATCACAAAATCCATAGTCTGTAGCCAAGCCCTAGATTACAATCACATTTATTCCATCTTCTTTATTCCCAGGGACTCACACCTTAAAAGATTTACACCAGGCATTTCTTAAACTCCAATATCCACTCAAAGAAGTCAACAAACAGATTGTTGAGGCCAAACTAAGGCCTAATAATCCGCTATAGGGCAGGCCCGGAAGAGAACGCAAAAGCACACCGCTTGTTGTCACAGTTCCCAGCTAAAACCATTTCAACGGATAATCGATGATTGACAGCCGATCCTGGACCATGACAACTCCCCTCTCACACGCCCTGAGCAGCAAGTCTCTGCTTGTTTACAGATACAGCCTTCCAGGACCTTGCTAGACCTACCAGAAAATCCGTCTGAGAGGAGGGGCGACGGCGCGCTACAGCTAGTGCGCGCCGTCGCCCTTTTCCAGATGTAAACACGCAACGGGGCAAGGGAAAGCCCCGTTGCGTGCTCCGGGTTTTCGCACCTTAAAGGGCCATGTGCGCAGGAGCGCACCGCCGGAAAAAGTAGTTTTTTTAAAAAAATAAAGGGTCCCCCGCTCCCCCTGCCCCTGATTTCCCCCCCACAATGTCTGATGGCCCCCCGCCCGCTCACTCGCTTGTCCTCCCCCCGTCCGCCAGGCCTGTCTCCGTCCTTCTTCCCCCCACGTCCACCATGCCCGCTCGTCATGCCCATCCCTGCCCGCTCGTCATTCCCGTCCCCCGTCGCCATGCCCGCTCATCATGTCCGATGCCCCCTCTGCGGCCCCCCTGTCCGTGATTTCGCCCCCCCCCCCCGCGGCCCAATGGGCACAGCGCTCCTATGGAGTGCTGTGCCCAGGTCCGTGGCTTCTCCCAGCTACTCATGAGAGCAAGCAGCCAGGAAAAGCCACGGCCCTTGCTAGACCTTCCGCAGCCCCAGCCTCAGGCCGGGGCTGCAGAAAAGCCGGGCAATAAGCGAATCTGCTTATCCCGGGTTAAGGGAGGACTTAGCCCGGCCTGACCCCAGGATCCCCTGTGCGTCATCTGGATGCACAGGAGGGAGACCGGGCCTCACACCGCGCTAACTCCTCGTCTAGCAACAGCCCAACAATGGGACCAGACCATGCAACAAACCCAGATACCAACTCTTCCCCCATAGCTACACCGGCAACATTAGTAAAGGACCAACAATATCAAGAGAACTTTTTGACCTCCCAGAACACTCTGCTGCCGATCTGAACATTGAAATGCCTCTGCTGGAGAATGACAAAGGGAGACTCCAGACTCGAGGTTTGATTCCATCTGTTTAGAGTTGAATTGAGATAATGGTTTCCTGTTCACTATAGCTGTTAATTAATTTACCAATGCTGGATTATTGTGTTAGAACCAATTGGTCCTGTTGTGAATGCTCACTTGGCTCATGCAATTGATGCCAAAGGAAGTGAGGCAGGTGGCTACTAGGAGGAGGGCTTTCTCCGCTGTGGCACCCCGGTTGTGGAACGAGCTCCCCAGAGAGGTCCGCTTGGCGCCTACACTGTACTGCTTTCGTCGCCAGCTGAAGACCTTTTTATTCACTCAGTATTTTAACACTTAATTTTAACTTAAATTTAAATTTTACTGTTTTAACTCTGTATTTTAATCCTATATCAACTTTGCTGTGTGGTTTTATCCTGGTTGCGCTTTTTATACTGTATTTCGTAATTGTGTTTTAAACTGTTGGGTGTTTTACTGTGGTTTTAATTTTTGTGAACCGCCCAGAGAGCTTCGGCTATTGGGCGGTATAGAAATGTAATAAATAAATAAAATAAATAAATAAATAAATAAATAAATAATGCAAACTGCTTCATTCATTTCACGGCCATCTGATTTCACTTTACCCAGGTATATATACACACACACATCTCCCAACTGGGAATAAAGACTTCATGCATCCGATGTGGGATGCATGCATAAAGTGGGCTCTAGTCCATTTAAGCTTGTGCCAGAATAAATCTGTCAGTCAGGCTACATGACCCTTTCTCGTTTTTACCAAGCAAAGAAAAGTACACCTTCCAAACCTTCCTCTCCACTTCCTCGTTCCTTCCTCAAAATTTACAAAGCTCAACCAGCATCCCTCCCTTTTGCGCCATGTTTTTAGATTGTAGGCCTATAGTCATTATTGATCTCATGATTGTACACTTGTAGTCATTATTGATCTCATGAAGAATGGGGTAAAAATGCTTCAAATAAATAAATAAATAAATATACATTTCCACATGGCTGCATTTGAAGAAGGAATGAGGCAGCAGCGGTTGCTCCCACCAGCTCGACTGGATTCGCACTGCCATTTTGCTGGGTTCAGTTGGTCTGTGCCAAGACTAAAAAAATCCAACCCCAGTGGGAGCTGGATTCGGAATGCATCAATACCAATCTAGGCCTCATCTAGAGTATTGCGTCTAGTTCTGGGCTTCACAATTCAAGAAGGACGCAGACAAGCTGGAGCGTGTTCAGAGGAGGGCAACCAGGTTGATCAGGGATCTGGAAACAAAGCCCTATGAAGAGAGACTGAAAGAACTGGGCATGTTTAGCCTGGAGAAGAGAAGACTGAGGGGAGACATGAGATAAATGCTTAAATGCTTAAAAGGCTGTCACACAGAGGAGGGCCAGGATCTCTTCTTGATCCTCCCAGAGTGCAGGACACGGAATAACGGGCTCAAGTTACAGGAAGCCAGATTCCGGCTGGACATCAGGAAAAACTTTCTGACTGTTAGAGCAGTACGACAATGGAACCTGTTACCTAGGGAGGTTGTGGGCTCTCCAACACTAGAGGCCTTCAAGAGGCAGCTGGACAACCCTCTGTCAGGGATGCTTTAGGGTGGATTCCTGTATTGAACAGAGGGTTGGACTCGATGGCCTTATAGGCCCCTTCCAACTCTACTATTCTATGATTCTATAATCTGAAAGAAGGCTATTAAGCTGAGATCCAAGATTCTGCTGAGAAATTCATACAGGCGAATTCCAAATCACCCCTACTTCTGAGAAAGTGCCAACCATCTGCAGGTTTTGTAAGTACTTGAATTTAAAATAAACACTTCCTTTCAAATATAGGCGGGATAGGTTTTAAGGTGGAATCCTGCACTTAACAGAGGGTTGGACTCAATGGCCTTATATGTCCCTTCAACTTTACTATTCCATGATTCTATTCTATGATATTTTTTGTTACTCTGTTAATGGGCGAGGGGATTTTTGATTGATCAAATGGCTGGGAGAAATTCGTCAACTTAACAGTCTGCCGGATTTTAAGAAAGCTATAAAGACTGATCTCTTCCGGCAGGCCTACCCAGTTGAATTTTAAGATGCCTTTTTAATAATGTGCTGCTTTTAATAATGTATTAGTTTAAAATTCTTTAATCATATGTAGCAATACTACAAACGAGAAGGATCTTGGAATTGTTGTAGATCACAAGCTGAATATGAGCCAACAGTGCGATATGGCTGCAAGAAAGGCCAATGCTATTTGGGGCTGCATTAATAGAAGTAGAGCTTCCAAATCACATGAGGTACTGGTTCCTCTCTATTCGGCCCTGGTTAGGCCTCATCTAGAGTATTGCGTCCAGGTCTGGGCTCCACAACTCAAGAAGGACGCAGACAAGCTGGAGCGTGTTCAGAGGAGGGCAACCAGGATGATCAGGGGTCTGGAAACAAAGCCCTATGAAGAGAGACTGAAAGAACTGGGCATGTTTAGCCTGGAGAAGAGAAGATGGAGGGGAGACAAGATAGCACTCTTCAAATGCTTGAAAGGTTGTCACACAGAGGAGGGCCAGGATCTCTTCTCGATCCTCCCAGAGTGCAGGACACGGAATAACGGGCTCAAGTTAAAGGAAGCCAGATTCCAGCTGGACTTCCTTTAACTTGATTAAAGGAAGAATCATTTTCTATGATTCTATGTATTTTATGGCATTTGCATTTAAGTTGTACCCCGCCTCGCTCTGGAGGGAGAGGCGGGTAACAAATATTATATTATTATTATTATTATTATTATTATTATTATTATTATTATTATCTAAATATTGCAGTCGTAGTTATAACTGGGCACTTGGGTGATGATAGATAGGAAGAGGTTTCTTCCAAGATTGCCGTCTGCTAATCAAAAAGGTGAGGTTATAATACCGAGGGGGGAAGGTCAATATTCCTCCCAGGAGCTCTCAATGACCAATGAGATTTTAAGATGTGGTTTGTTTAACCGGGTTTGGGATTACAAAACAAAAGAGCGAATGTGAAGAGCGAAGAGCGAATATGAAGAGCGAAGTGAGCTAGAAGCCCGAATCCATCAATATGTTAAAACAGCTTCAGCAACAAGTCACCAGTTGCTCCCCAAGAGTGAAGAGGAACAGATGGGGAGCCCTGTGCCATCTTCCACAGTAGCTACTCACAAACACAGAGCCAAACGCTGGTGGGATGTGTGAACTTATTGGAGTGGATGAAATCTGTTCCCATCTGCTTCTGCAGAATGAGTATCAGAATGACAGAACGCCCCCTCCCCCCCCCCCACCGCCATCCCCGGAAGGAAAAAACCCACAACGCCGCGCTTACCTCTGGGCTAGAGTGTTGCACGGCGACCCCTTCCTCTTCTGGGAGTCCGGGTTCGCCGAATCTGTTGCATTGTTCCCAAGGCCGCTCATGTTGAGTTAGTTCACACCTGAGGAACAAACAAGGAAACAAGGCTCAAGAACCCAGCATGGGAAAGAGATAACGAATGATTCACCCAGAGCAGTTTCAGGAAGCAGGTCTCAAGTAACCGAGAAGAGGGAGGGAACGGCCCTCCGGCTCTTTGGGGGGCTGGCCCCCACTCTTTCAACAGCCACAGCACACCATGTCCCAATGTCCAACCGGCTTTCACTCAAAACGGTTTGCAGCACGTTATTTTGTCTTCTCAGCTTTGCTGACCTTTCAGAGAACATCCTAAAAGAGTGGTTGGCCAGGCTGGACATCATACATAGACAAAAGTTGGCCATGTAGCCAGCAGATCTGCCTCCATTGCTGCGGATGTGCCTACAAAACCCCTTCAGCACAAGACTACAGCTCATAAGAAACTCTTATTTGGACACCCGCCAGGGGGGAAAAGTGCATTCGGTTACTGAGCTATTGCCACTTTCAGCGCAAGGAAAAGGAGCAAAGTTCCTGAAAATGAAACGATCCAAGCTTGCACCAGCAAGTGACTCAGGCCATGAACGATGCAAAAGAAGCTTTCCAAATAGTCAAATAATCAGCAAAGTGTGTCCACTTATATAGCCCCAAACGAAGTTTTTTGGGGCTTGAATTTCATGCTGTTGTCCCCAGTTGAAGCAATCCACATGTTCACCAAATGATTTTAAACGACCATGCTGTTTCAAAAGAAAACAGAAAAGAAGAGCCCACCATCCTATGAGAACAAAAAGGAATACCAAGGCTGTAGCTAGACCTAAGGTTTATCCCCGGATCATCCCGGGTTTGTTCCTGCCTGAGCGCTGGATGCCCCGTGTGGCACTTAGATGAACAGGAGTGACCCCAGGACAATCCTGGGATAAACCTTAGGTCTAGCTACGGCCCAATTCTCCATTAACATTCCTCTATTGCTTTTGATTTTTCAGGGTGTGATGCTGCCAGCACCTTGCTGATGCTATAGCTCATTCTAAATCCCCCCTCCCCTTTTCTTCTTCCCTTGGTGGAATATGATTGTTTCCTACAGAAAACAAATGAGAACTCCAGAACAACTGGTCCCAAGCCAGGGATGGGTCGAAAGGGTGCCAGTGGGGCTCAATCATCCCCTCCTCCCACTGCTGTGTCACAGTCTCGCAACCAAGGGCAGGAAGTAGAGGCAGCAGGAGCAGACTGGATAGACAGGAGAGGAAAACCTTGCCGCTTTCTGGCCTATCCTGATTTATTTTAGCACTTGAGCCATCGGGGGAGTTTAATGTTCTATTGCAGTGGTTCCCAAACTTTTTCAGGTCACCGCCCCCTTGGTTCCACAAACCCATGCCCAGTGCCCCCTACCCTACACTATAAAAATCATTATTCAGAATAGCGGTTTTCAACGACCCACTAAGGAAGATAATAACAATAACATTCAAAACAGTAACAATTAATTGAATATTTATTCAAAATCCAAAGCACCCACCGCAGGCTTGCCAAGGGAGGGAGGGAGGGAGGGAAAAGAGAGCGAACACCTCTGTTTTGCAGCCGGCGTGGCGGGGCACACCAAGCAGGGGATGTCTTTTCATTGGCATTTTGGTGCTTTTGAAATATTTCAATTCACCGTTAAAAGGACTCTTCTTCAATGGTATTAATACATGTGTGGATTCTTCCCCTATATGGCTTGGGACCAAACTACCTTCTCCCATAAAAATGTCCCTGGGTTTTAAGACCTTCTGGAGAAGCGCTGCTCAGAAAAGGTCACCTCGAGCGCCCCCCTGCTGCCCCTTTGCCTCTTAATGCCCCCCTATGCAATCCCACCGCCCCCTTTGGGAACCACTGTTCTATTGCATCTCTGCCTGGGAGTGGTCCGGGATGGGGGGGGAATCCTTTCGTGACCCCCTTGCCCCTGCCCATTGCCCCCCCACCAACCATAGAGGCCACTTTCAGCCACTGAACGCCAGCCTTTAAACTGAGCAGTGTTATCCCTCTTATCTTTCCCTCTCTCTCTATTGGTGAAAATCTGCTTTATTTTTACATAGAGTACTGGGGATTTATGCAACTGGTTAAACTGTGGAAACTGCATATGCTCTGAAAGTCCGCGTCTGAGTGCTTCACACAGACCTGCAACCTGCCTTCCTGAGGCAACAGTGCACGGTGCCCTATTAATGGTAGGCTTTTGTGGCACCTCAACCCAATATCCTAAAGAAGGTTTCACAGGAAAGGTCCTGTAAATATGCAACCTGGGCCACAGCTAGACCTAAAGTTTATCCTGGGATCATCCAGGGTTCGCCCCTGCCTGAGCACTGGATCCCCTGTGTGTCACCTAGTTGAACAGGTTTGACCCCTGGACGATCCAGGGATACACCTTAGGTCTAGCTATGGCCCAAGTCTTTTGGTAAGGCTTTCCCATGCCATCCACTCATGACCCTAACCCTCAACTCTGCTCTTAATCCCAGGCCACAGCTAGACCTAAGGTTTATCCTGGGATGATCCAGGGTTCGCCCCTGCCTGAGCACTGGATCCCCTGTGTGTCACCTAGGTGAACAGGTTTGACCCCTGGACGATCCAGGGAGAAACCTTAGGTCTAGCTATGGCCTCAGTTATCACTTTCCTTCATGCTGCTCCTAACTCCATACCCTAAAGTACAGTGTACAAGCCAGAATAATACTTTCTGTTCTAAAAGGCCTAACAGAAAGTCTGCCTAAAGTTCAGTAACTTACAATGTAATCCTATACAAATCTACTCATAAATACATCCCATTGAGTTCTGGTATAAGGCTGCAGATACACACACACACACACACACACACACACACTGGTATGACTCAGACTCAAAAATGCCAGCTGAAAGTGCCATGACTGACAAAAAAGAAAGAACGCCTCAAACTACATACAGGCCTTTTCAGCGGTGGCCCCCCAATTACGGAATGATCTCCCCGACGAGGCTCGCCTGGCGCCAACATTGTTATCATTTCGGCGCCAGGTCAAGACTTTTCTCTTCTCCCAGGCAGTTAACAACATATGCTAAGTTTTTAACTGTCCACAGAATAGTTGTTTAAAATGGATATTGTAGTTTTTATGGTTTTGATGGTTTAAAACTTTTATATTTGTTTTAATGTTCACTGTTTTTAACCTTTGTAAACTGCCCAGAAAGCTTCGGCTATGGAGCAGTATATAAACATAATAAATAAGTAAAATAAAAATAGATAGGAAACAGAAGATTGGGTTTTCTTAGATTTTTGAGCATATAACATGTTTGAACTCTCAGGCCGTAGCTAGACCTAAGGATTGTCCTGGGGTCAAACCTGTTCATCTAAGTGCCACACAGGGCATCCAGCGCTCAGGCAGGGACGAACCCGGGATGATCCTGGGATAAACCTTAGGTCTAGCTACGGCCTCAAAGTCTAAGGCTGCAATCCGGTGCACACTTTCCTGGGAGTAAGCTCCATTGAACACAGCGGGACGTACTTCTGAGTAAACATGCAGAGGATTAGACTGTTTCCTATCTGTAAAGCGACTTCGAAAGGGGTGCTTTGGACTGGGACACAACTTGCATAATTAGCAGATGGTTTGCATAATATGCAGATGAGGCTGTCCAGAGCTGGGGAACTGGAATGTGGCAACGATACGTTATCTTGACGCAGACGATAACACTCTGATAGTGCAAAATTGAAACACAGTTTCCTTATTTGCAATGTTCTTCTGGGGAAAACGCCACTGGGCTATTGGTGTACATTGGACGTTTTCCATTATTTAGTATGAGCCCAGTATTCCATCTATGCATTTGTTTTGCTTTCTTCTTATGTTTTCTCCTCCAATGTTTCTGAAGCCAGTGAAGATTGCTTAATTGGTGTTTTAAAAGAGATTACCTTAACTTTTGGGGATCTGATGTGCCCCAGTAGTTTTTGGGTTAGACTCGGAATACGACGTCAACAAAAACTATATTAAACTGAAGTCATTTTGAAATCAATCACATATTTATTTCCAGCTAGGACTTTAAAGAGGCCTGTTGGATCTGAACGGCAGATAGATACTGGCAAAACAGGTGGTATAGGTACGACGCTTAAATCCCCTAGCTGGTTTGAATTGATCCTCCATGCATTTTTGCTAATGCTTGAAGCACTATTGTTGAGATGAAACCCTTTGTTCAGAGGCAAAGTTCCTTTTTTGCAGTATTACCACCACCAATCAATAATCCACCCACCCCTTGGGCCAGAAGCAATAGACGCCGTGGTCAGCTGTCCTGATTTCCAAGGACCAGGGTAATGAAGAACAAGAGAACTACTGGTCAGGATCCAGCAGGCCAGTCAATGACCACAGATCTAATTTTATTCCTCCTCTTTGGCGTATTTGAAGTGTAAAGTGATGCCAAAACAAACGTAACGGGAGAGAGGAGGAGAATCTTGGCTCTCTCGAAACTAGAGACTGCAAAACCCATCTGCTCCGGGTACAAGAACTGCACATCCATTATAGACTTGACTTTAGTTTATTTTTCATCCCTTTCCTCCAGTGCTTTCCAGTTTGCTTAAACCGCTACTTACTTATATCCAGCCCTGGCTTTGCTTCAAAAACAAAATTTAATTCACACAAGAAATTATTACGTCAATGTGAAAACTTTTGGCTTTGGCTCATGCAGGCCAGAAACATCATTCACAAAAGCCTAAAAACGCCATTGATGAAGGCAAGGTCCCTTGTTCAAAAGCAATGTTTTTTGGGATCAGGGCCACAAAACACACACACACACACACACCACCCGCTCAAAACCCATTCAGGGAGAAGACAAGAAGATTGTGACCTTGGCAATGTGTCCAATAAACCCAGGAAGACTATGGACAGAACTGCAGGCATAGCTGAAATCTTTGGCTCTGTGCAGACCCTTGATGTAATATGTTCAGGTTTTGTTTTTTTTTTAAAAATTGTAAATCCAGTTTATTTTGCAACAGACCATGCCAACGCTGACAAGCCAAAGACAATTTAAGCTATCCTAAAAATAACTCTTGATGGTTCAGCTGGAAAAATGATTTGACCAAGAGCTCGAAATGAGTCTTCTGACTCTAAAGGTGCTACTTGCGCTAGGCAAGGGTGAGGAGGGGGCAGCAGGGGATTTGCAGTTTTGTACACCCACAACCCACACACCCTGTTCTCAGTTACAAGAAATCCACATTTTGCACGTTGTATCCTAGGAAAAGGAAATCAGAGGGGTGGCAGGAGGACCTAAACCAAGGTCTTGCTTATTTGTATTGGGGAGGGTGAGGAATCGACATGGTGCAACAGCATGGGTTGAAATGTTTACACTAAATAAAGCAAAGTCCTGAAATGTTTCACCGTATTGTCTGGAAAAATACTTAGACCGGGTAAACTCAGAGTGAGAATGGTCTCGCAGTGGCCTGAGGGGTTGATGTACAAAGGGATGGATGTGGGAGGGTCTACTGGGTGGCCTCAAGCTCAGCTTCCCAGCTGGAAGAGAAGACCAAGAACCACGTTACAGGTATACCATCTTACAGGTATACCTCTGGACAGGCAGAGCCATGGTCAGAGCTATGCAAATGGGAAGGAGATGGGCCAGGTGAGTTAGAGGTGGAGAACGTTACAGGCTGAACCCAGAGGTAGGCAGAATACGTGAGAGCGAGAAATCCTGCCTCCTCAGCTGCGTGCTCTGCTCATTCTTTCCATGTTGAGCTCCACAGTCCTACTCAGCAGCCAAGTACAGAGGGACACAGTCCAGAATGACGTAGCTAAAGAAGTCCTCTCTTCCTTGGGTGCTCTGATTTGTTTCCCTCTAATATTCAGCTCCAGAGATTCCCAGGAGCTGATCAAGAAGAGAAGAAGAGTCCTCTCCTAGGATGGTTGCTACCATTTACTTCGTGGCCGGCTTGTCCATTCTGGCACAGGTACAGCAGCCGCCGTAGTTGGAAGGCTGTTGCCTTTCAAAAAGGTGTTCTACCCATCTGTGTCTGTCAGGAAGAAAGATGCTGTTACAGTGGACTCTAGAACTGACATTTATGATTCTTTGATTACTGCTTCTCCCGGTATCCTTGAAACTATGGTTGAAGTTGAAATACAGTTGGTCACACAAAAACCTACAGTCAGAGGGGGACCCACATCCTGGCTTAGTTCCTAGGAAATCAGGGGGAAACTGGTAGCATCCACAGGTAGCGAGAAGCCGAATTACGGAACTGCTGCTCAAACATTATTATTTCCTGGGCACTAGTTATTCAATGTTCTGGTCTCCATCATCCAATTCCCTGTCATCTGCGCAAACGCAGGCAGAATCACAATTAGAAATTATTAAGAGCACACTTAGCAAGCCAAGACAACACATCTAGCGCTCCTCTCCCTCATAGACTGTTGGTTGCTAAACTCAGTATTTGAGACTTCTCTATTTTTTGACTTTTGCGGATTGCAAAATACTGGAACCACCTGTCAGTGCAGCAAGGAGATCTATGAATCATTAAGCAAAACGCCCGACTGAGCCAGGAAAGGCAGAGTTCTGACTTGATTTGGTAAGTGGAATTTTCTGTCTTTGACCGCCCATTAGGGAGAAAGCCTCAACAGTCCATGTCAAGCCAGCCACGTCAGTTATCAGCCAACGAAAACAAGCACACCACTGCCTGAGGGCAACGTGGGGAAAGGGTGAGAATGCAGAGATCCATCTGTCATTGGACGCTTCCATGCCAAAGTCTGCTCGTATTTTCATCTCACCTGTTGCAGCAACTGTGCAACTCAGGGTTCCTGGAACGTAACTGGACCGTTGATCCTTGACAGGCAGCTCCTAAGCCATTACCTTGTTATGACCGGATTATTAACAGCATGCCCTCATTAGAATAAAAAATACATTCCCACAATTCTCTAAGCTGTGTTACTCTCCAGGCCAGCATTATGGAGATGCCGACATTATGCAGTGTGGTAATTGCATGACAATTGAGGCACAGGTGAACTCAGTGGCAAAGAGCACCTTTTATCAGCTCAGGCTGACATACCAACTACACCCTTATCTGGACAGAGATAGCCTAGCTACAGTGATCCATGCTCTGATAACCTCTTGTCTGGATTAATGCAATGCGTTATAGAATCATAGAATCATAGAACAGCAGAGTTGGAAGGGGCCTACAAGGCCATCGAGTCCAACCCCCTGCTCAATGCAGGAATCCACCCTAAAGCATCCCTGACAGATGGTTGTCCAGCTGCCTCTTGAAGGCCTCTAGTGTGGGAGAGCCCACAACCTGCCTAGGTAACTGATTCCATTGTCGTACTGCTCTAACAGTCAGGAAGTTTTTCCTGATGTCCAGCTGGAATCCGGCTATATGTGGGGCTGCCTTTGAAAATGGTCCGAAAACTTCAGCTGGTACAAAACAGGGCAGCACGGTTACCAACAGGGACTGGCCGACGAGACCACATTACGCCAGTCCTTCTACAATTTCATTGGCTGCCAGTCCAGGTCCGGGCCCGATTCAAAGTGCTGGTATTAACATTCAAAGCCGTAAATGGCTTGGGGCCAGGCTATTTGAAGGAACGCCTCCTCCCATATGTGCCTGCCCGGACCTTAAGATCATCCACAGGGGTCCTTCTCCGTAAGCCCCTGCCAAAGGAAGTGAGGCAGGTGGCTACTAGGAGGAGGGCTTTCTCTGCTGTGGCACCCCAGCTGTGGAACGAGCTCCCCAGAGAGGTTCACTTGGCGCCTACATTATATTCCTTTCGTCGCCAGCCGAAGACCTTTTTATTTTCTCAGTATTTTAACACCTAATTTAACTTTAATTTAAACTCTGCTGTTTTAATCTCATATTTTAACCTATATCAATTTTTGCTGTGTGGTTTTATCCTGGTCGTGCTTTTTATATTGTATTTTGCATTCGTGTTTTTAAATTGTTGGTTGTTTTATTATGCTCTTCATGGTTTTACTTTTTGTGAACCGCCCAGAGAGCTTCGGCTATTGGGCGGTATAGAAATGAAATGAAATGAAATAAATAAATAATCTATCACTAGATTCTAGTGATGGTGCATTGTCCAGAGGGTCTCTTCCAGAGGTCAGAAGTAGCACCAGTCTAGATGTAAAGAATCGAGCTAGAGTCCTCATTCATGGGGCGCTTACATGAAGGCTCCCCATCTTGTAGTGGAGCCATGAAGATAATCTTTATTCACTAATATATATTTTTTAAAAATTTGCCTGCCCACACATCCTGGTTGTGCTTTTATATTGTATTTTCATAGAATCATAGAATAGCAGAGTTGGAAGGGGCCTACAAGGCCATCGAGTCCAACCCCCTGCTCAATGCAGGAATCCACCCTAAAGCATCCCTGACAGAGGGTTGTCCAGCTGCCTCTTGAAGGCCTCTAGTGTTGGAGAGCCCACAACCTCCCTAGGTAACAGGTTCCATTGTCGTACTGCTCTAACAGTCAGAAAGTTTTTCCTGATGTCCAGCCGGAATCTGGCTTCCTGTAACTTGAGCCCGTTATTCCGTGTCCTGCACTCTGGGAGGATCGAGAAGAGATCCTGGCCCTCCTCTGTGTGACAATCTTTTAAGTATTTGAAGAGTACATTAAGTATTTGAAGAGTACAAGTATTTGAAGAGTATGTTATGGTTTTATATTGTTGTTTATACTTTGAATGGTCTTAATTTTTGTGAACCGCCCAGAGAGCTTCGGCTTTTGGGCGGTATAGAAATGCAATAAATAAATAAATAAATCCATGTGCTGCAATGGTAGGCTGAGCCATGTGTCTGGCAAGCCACTTGGCCAGAGTTCAGGAAGCTCAAGGGAATGTGCAAATGCCCAACCACAAGTAATCAGCCAGATGCACAGGGGAAAAAATGCTTCCAAAAAGTGACAGGAAGCTCTAGCTCTCCCACAATGCTGGCACCGGGCGTCTCTGTATCTGGGGCAAAGTCAAAAGAAGACCCACTGAGGGGGAGTGTTGCATGTGCTTGTCGTGTTTCTCAAAACCTCCCGCCTTCTTGGGAAACAATAAAGAGGTCACGTAATCCACAAAGCTTTATTCAGGCGATCTCTTCCCACCTGAAGAGAGTCAAACTTCTAGGACCTTTCCTCTAGGCCATTGGTTCCCAAAGTGGGCGGTACCGCCCCCCTTGGGGGCGGTGGGATTGCATAGGGGGGTGTTAAGAGGCAAGGGGGTGGCAGGGGGGCACTAAGAGGCAAAGAGGCAGCAGGGGAGCGCTCGAGGTGGTCTCTTCCGAGAAGCACCTCTCCAGAAGGTCTAAAAACCCAGGGACATTTTTATAGAATCATAGAATAGCAGAGTTGGAAGGGGCCTACAAGGCCATCGAGTCCAACCCCCTGCTCAAGGCAGGAATCCACCTTAAAGCATCCCTGACAGAGGGTTGTCCAGCTGCCTCTTGAAGGCCTCTAGTGTGGGAGAGCCCACAACCTCCCTAGGTAACTGATTCCATTGTCGTACTGCCCTAACAGTCAGGACGTTTTTCCTGATTGAAGGTAGTTTGGTTCCAAGCCATATAGGGGAAGAATCCCCCCATGTATTAATACCATTTAAGAAGAGTCCTTTTAACGATGAATTGAAATGTTTCAAAAGCACCAAAACGCTAATGAAGAGAATACCCTGCTTGGTGTGCCCCGCCACGCCGGCTGCAAAACAGAGGCGTTCGCTCTCTTTTCCCTCCCTCGGCAAGCCTGTGGCGGGTGCTTCCCATCTGAAGGGGCCACGCGCAGTACGGCCCCTTTCTCATTCTCAGCTCCTCATCCCGGCTGCCACTGCTCAGCCCGGGTGCCCAGACCAGCAGGATCTAGAGGAGCACAGCCCCTTGGAATGGGAGGCACCCGCCCCGGGCTTGTCGAGGGAGGGAGGGAAAAGATGTAATTGGATTTTGAATAAATATTCAATTAATTGTTACTGTTTTGAATTTTATTGTTATTATCTTCCTTAGTGGGTCGTTGAAAACTGCTACTCTGAATAATGATTTTTAGTGTGGGGTAGGGGGCACTGGGCATGAGTTTGTGGAACCAAGTGGGCGGTGACCTGAAAAAGTTTGGGAACCACTGCTCTAGGCAAAACTATGCGAATTACGCGAGACAATTGTCCTTCCAAGAAAAAGGGAAAGCCCTTTCCCCAGAATGCTTTGACTTCAAGGAGGCTGGTTCTGAAGAAGACTTTGGTGAGAAGCAAGCCAGGCCGACTTTCTCTTGCCTTCCTTTAGCTCCGCCAGTTTGAGTCTGCGGCAGGCTCCAGGATCACCTAGTGTCAGGATCTGTGCTAGTACAGAGTATTCGCAGGACCCAGGTTCACTGTCAGGAGCTGTTCTGCTGTAGAGTGCTCGCTGGACTCAGGCCCTTTGCCAGCAGTACTCCATGGGGGCTGATGTGGATCAGCTGGGAGCAGCTAGGGTAAGAGCTATATAAGACCAGCATTTCTACTCTAGCCTTTGCTGCAGCAACGCGATTTCTTGGATCTGCTGTAGCCTGCTCCTTGGGACTCTGGACCCTGCCTTGCCTGAACCTCTGGTTCGTTGTGACCACGTCCCTTGCCTCTGGCCCTGCTGGAACCCTGTTGCTCTTGGACTCGGACCCCAGCTTGAACTCAGGTTTGCCTTTGGCCTCTGAAACCTGCTTATTCCTGGACTTTGCCTCTGGCTCTGCATGGACTTTGTGTACCTTTGGCCTCAGAACCCTGCCATTCCTAGACTCTGCTTTTGCTTCTCGCCCTGCTTGGACTTTGTGTCCTCCTGGACTCTGAATCCTACTCTCGCCTGGACTTTGCTTTTGCCTCTGGCCCTGCCACACCTTGCTAGTATTATTAAAGTAAGACCTTTCCAGACTACCCATCTTGTGTGGGGATTTTATGTTTAGCTCTCCCGGGTCCCAGCGGCCTAGCCCTAGAGTCCAGCCGCCCACGCCTCAGATCAATACACCCAGCCCTGAAGTGCCCTCCCCCTCTGAAGAATATTGATTTCCCACAAACTGTGTGTTGTTAACGTTTTCAGTGATAAGGTCGGGCGAAGGCTCATCCCCAGCTGGGGAAGAGCCCATGAGAATCACCTCCCTCACTTCCCATGTAGGCTGGTACGTTTCTGACGCTGCCTCTTCTGCTTCAGAATCTGATTCCGATGGACCACCTGAACTCCTTCCCCCAGCCGAAGGGGAACAGGCTGTGTTGAAAAAGCACATCTATCTGATCCATGAAAAATACCCCATGTCGATCAAGGGTCCTGTCATGTGTTGTGCCATTTTATCTTATCACTGGCCATTTGGACTTTCCATCTCAGGCACCAAAATATTTCAGCCATCAGATGTCTCTCTATAGCACATGAGGAGCCATCATCTCCCTCACTGAGGCTGTTACTTTCTTATTTTGCAATGGTTTATACAGAAAGCGCTAGTTTCAACCAATGAAGTGTTCCTTCTGTAGAGGAATTCTGAATAGGGGAGACGAGTAAAAGAAATTAAACCCCGCCATTACGATGAACTGAAGTCTAGAGTGATTAGAACTGTAACAGGACTTTAATCAAATAAATTGTAATTTTATTATTGATTGCACAGGGATACGTTTGCACCCCAAGAGATTTGCTCTTGACCAGGTTTACTGAAGAGCCGGTGATACTGGCGCGGTGACAACCACCAACTCAAGATAAAATGGGTGCCAAAGGCAGCCCTGATAGGAATCTTCTTTTCTCCACCTCATCTGGGTTGCAAAGAAGCCTTCCTATCTGGCTGGAGCCCTGGAGGCGTAATTGGCTGGTATTTACCAAGCACTTAAGATCCACTTGGGGGGAAGGTGCTACAGGAGTGTGAAGAATGAATAGTATTAGCTGCCAAGATAGTGTTGAAAGACAAGGCCCTGCTCAGCAACTGAGCAAGAAGGCACTCAAAGAGCACCCACACCCACATTCTGGGCTGCAATTTGTTCTCCAGGGAAGACCCCCCCCCCCAAGTGGGGCACAGTCGTCAACAGCACTCTAGCACCAAAACTAAAACCTCACCACGAGCTGTCCTTTGTGCGGCTGCCTCAAGGCCTGGTCTTCCTCAGTAATGTGAGTGAGATCCCTGGACTAAAATTGGTCCTACAACGACAGGAGACCGTGACTTCCATGCAAGGAGAAACATCAGGTGGAGGAGGGAAGGAGCCTGCCTAGGTAGTCCAGTGAACAGCGGCCGCAATCAAACTTCTCCGGTGCCAGAGCTGAGCCCTGGGGAATGACTTAAATTCAGGCATGGTAGGTCTAATCAGTTACAACCCAAATTGGCTATCATTCATTCATTGCATTTATATCCCGCCTTTTTTCCTCCAAGGAACCCAAGGCGGTGTACATAATCCTCTCCATTTCTATCCTCACAACAACAACCCTGTGAAGTCGGCTGGGCTGAAAGTCTGTGACTGGCCCAAAGTCACCCATTGAACTTTCATGACCGAGCAGGTACTAGAACCCGGATCTCCTGACTCCCGGTCCAACACGCTAGCCACTACACACACTGGCTCTCCAGGTCCAGAAACAGTATAAGAACATAAGTGCATGGATGCTGGATCAGACCAAGGGTCCATCTAGTCCAGCACTCTGTTCACACAGGGGCCAACCAGCCATCGGCCAGGGACCAACAAGGCAGGACATGCTGCAACAGCACCCTCCCACCCATGTTCCCCAGCAACTGGTGCACACAGGCTTAACACCTCAAATACTGGAGATAGGGTTGTTAACATTTTCAGTGATAAGTTCTGATGAAGGTTCCAAGCACCAGATGACGGTAATGATGATTATAATATCAACTTATTTACCACTTATCAAAAGATACCTCTAAGAGATTTACTGAAACAGATTAAAATACGTCGCTACAAATATTTATTTATTTATTGCATTTCTATACCACCCAATAGCCGAAGCTCTCTGGGCGATTTACAAGTTCTCTGTTAAAATATTTAAAACCAAAGCTACGAAACAATGAACAAGTGATAGCCAAGACCTCCACGTCTTACTTGGCTAGCCGATATTGAAAACAACATGCTGGAACAGTTGTGTAATGGCTCAGTAGTTCTTATGCCCCTAAATCAGTGAAAGTCTGAAGCAACACAAATATTCGCAAAACTGACGAAAGAGCACGAAGGGCTTTGAGGTTTTTTTATTCCACTTCCACATGTAGTCATACACATCTGTTTATGGTATTTAGTATCCCACACTTTTAGTCCCAAGGTGGCGTTCAAAGAAGTTGAAAAACAAAAAAGAACAATAGAAAAGCCACATTGGGGGGTGGGGGTGGGGAACCCAGCAGCATGAATAAAAACATCATGGATACACAGAACAGGGCCTCAATATGTTAACTTGAATTTTCAGGTTGGTATATTTGATAGCCAACAATGCGATATGGGTGCAAGAAAGGCCAATGCTATTTTGGGCTGCATTAATAGAAGTATAGCTTCCAAATCGCGTGAGGTCCTGGTTCCTCTCTATTCGGCCCTGGTTAGGCCTCATCTAGAGTATTGCGTCCAGTTCTGGGCTCCACAATTCAAGAAGGACGCAGACAAGCTGGAGCGTGTTCAGAGGAGGGCGACCAGGATGATCAGGGGTCTGGAAACAAAGCCCTATGAAGAGAGACTGAGAGAACTGGGCATGTTTAGCCTGGAGAAGAGAAGATTGAGGGGAGACATGAGAGCACTCTTCAAATACTTCAAAGGTTGTCACACAGAGGAGGGCCAGGATCTCTTCTCCATCCTCCCAGAGTGCAGGACGCGGAATAATGGGCTCAAGTGACAGGAAGCCAGATTCCAGCTGGACATCAGGAAAAACTTCCTGACAGTTAGAGCAGTACGACAATGGAATCAGTTCCCTAGAGAGGTTGTAGGCTCTCCCACACTAGAGGCCTTCAAGAGGCAGCTGGACAGCCCTCTGTCAGGGATGCTTTAGGGTGGATTCCTGCATTGAGCAGGGGGTTGGACTCGATGGCCTTGTAGGCCCCTTCCAACTCTGCTATTCTATGATTCTATGATATGTTTCCAAGTAAAAGCCATTTAATTGTGCTATTCTGTCCTAATGCCACACTTAGAAAAAATGGATCCCTTTGAATAATAGGAACATAGGAAGTCACCTTATACTGAATCGGATAATTGATTCATCCAGCCTGGTATCAGTGACCCTGACTGGCAGTGGCTCTTCAGATTTTCAGCAGGATTTTTACATCTCTACCTGGAAATACCAGGGACTGAACCTGGTACCTTCTCCATGCAAAGCTTTGAGCTATGGTTCCTTCCCAAGAAGGCTTTCAAAGGGGAGACATGATAGAGGGGTACAACATTATGTATGGTATGGAGAACGTGAATAGGGAGACATCTTTCTCCCTCTCCCATAATACTAGAGCTCCATGGGATCATCCTATGAAGCTGAGTGGTGGGAGATTCAGTATAGATAAAAGAAGGACTTCATACGGTGCACACTACCGCAAGATGTAGTGATGGCCACCATTTTGAATGGCTTTAGAAGGGGATTGGATAAATTCCTGGAGGAGAAGGCTATGAATGGCTGCTAGTCCTGATGGCTATGTGCTACCTCCAGTATCAGAGGAAAGGCTATATACAATTGCTGGGGAACATGGGTGGGAGGCTGCTGTTGGACCCGTGTCCTGCTTCTGTGTCCATGGTTGATAGCTGGCTGGCCACTGTGTAAACAGGCGTTGGAGTAGATGGAGCCTTGGCTTGATCCAGTATGACTCTTCTTATGTTCTTATGTAAAGGAGCCACCATCCACCTGGAACTCTCCACATTAATTTCTACCGTCCTGCAAGCTCAGGACTAATTATTAGCAACATGGTATGTCAACTCAGATGCTTCCTGCTAAAACAGCCTGTCTCGTAGGTTCTCATATCCTTTGCCCAGAAGGTGACTGTGCACAAGATGGTTCAGATATCTGACTCAACATATCAGAAAGGATCACAGTTCTAAGTAATGACATTAGAATTATCTGCATTACTGAAAAATAAAACAAAAACCAAGCAGAAGTGACGACTAAAATAGTGTTGCATGAGATGATAGCAAGGGTTTGGTGTGTTTTGTTTTTGTTTTAAATTCCATCAGCAATTTATAAACTTCAGCATCAACAAGCACAATACTCTGTCTGCACATGTTTGCTTTATACATTAGGGAGGCTCTGGTTTTGAAGTCTACATTTCAATCTGTGGCGAACACAAGCCAGAAGGCAAAAGGAGCTGTCAGGATGAAGTCAGCATGAGAGATGAAGATGACTGCCCAGCGTTAAATGGGGGTGGACGCTCTCTCAGCTCCATCTTTAGGCCACTGCAGCAAAACTGCCCAGTTCATGGTGTCCGTTTTAGTTCGAGCAGCAGTGGTTTCCAGGATCCAAAGGGGCTGCCCGCAGGTGATCAGTTACATAGTGCCAAAGCAGGGTACATGATGCTTTCAGCGTAAACGAATAATAATAATAATAATAATAATAATAATAATAATAATAATAATAATCAGCCTCTCCATTTTGATCGAGGCAGGAAACAACAATAAACGATAAAATACATAATACTCAACTAAAACATAATACGCATGGTTAAAAACATCCTAAAAAACATCCTAAAAACATTTTAAAATCATCTTAAAATTCCACTGGATAGGCCTGCCGGAAGAGATCAGTCTTTATAGCTTTCTTGTATGTTAGCATTTATTTATTTATTTATTTATTTATTTATTTCATTTCATTTCTATACCGCCCAATAGCCGGAGCTCTCTGGGCGGTTCACAAAAATTAATAATAGTAGACTGTTAAGTTGACGAGTCTCCTCCGGCAGGCCATTCCATGGTCTGGGAGCAGCAGAAGAGAAGGTCCTCTGGGTAACAGTTGTTAATCTAGTTTGTACTAGCTGAAGTAGATTCTTCCCAGGGGACCTGAGTGTGCGGGGTGGATTGTACGGGAGACGGCGATCCCGCAGGTAGCCTGGACCCAAACCATGTAGGGATTTCAAGGTGAGAACCAACACTTTATGCTTTGCTCGGAAACTAATTGGCAGCCAGTGGAGTGATTTTAATGTTGGGGTAATATGCTCACCCCTAGATGTACCGGTGACCAGCCTGGCTGCCATATTTTGAACTAGTTGAAGTTTCCGGACTAGGCACAAAGGTAGCCCCATGTAGAGCTCATTGCAGAAGTCAAGCCTCGAAGTTACCAGCGCCTGCACGACCGTCTTTAGGTCTTCCGACTCTAGGAAGGGGCGCAGCTGGCGTATCAGCCGAAGCTGATAGTAGGTGCTCCTGGTCGTCGCATCTATCTGGGCAGTCATTTGTATCAACCAATCCAGAAGCACCCCCAAGCTTGAAAAAAAACCAACAATGGATGGAGGGCAGGCCAGGGAATGATTCCCTGCCTTGAAAAACTTACAATCTAAACTGGTGACTGAGGGAGCAGGCAGCGAGGCAGCAAAGGATAAATCTGACCAAGCATAGTTGGACTTAAAAGTTACCATTTTCAACGACGCTTCCCCTGCTTACTGGTACTTATTTCCATATTGTAGGACCCAGATCTTCCTCGCTTCGGCTGCTTTACAGATCCCTCTGTTATTAAGATGCCGTTTTGAATCACAGTTCCGTCGACTTTGTCCTTTGTTTAAACTTCATTCATCCTGAGTAGAAGCCCTGTGCAGAGGCGGTGTTTTCTCTTCAAACCCCTACCCCATGCCCCAACCCCAGCCCCGCTTTCTCCGCAATTCGCTTCCTTCTTTCCTGCCTAAAACTAATTGCTCAGAATCTGAGGAAATGCAAAAAGGGAAGAAAGAGAGGAAGCAGTATTAGCAAAAACGTTGAGCTATAACTTTGGTTTGACTGATGTTATGACGCTGCCTCTTTTTCTGGATTTGACCATTCCCTTTCTTCTCTGACTGGCAGCGGCGACAACATGGTAAAACGGGGCACAGTGGTCACAGAGCCTGCCTAAAAGGGAGCTGCCTAAAGCAGGGGTGTTGAACTTTAGGGTTGCAGGGTCTGAGTTTCCACCTCCCAGGTCTCCCAGATGGCCAGGGACCCTTTCCCCAGAGTGCCAATCATTTGATGGTTTCCTGGCTTTGGGGGGTTCCAAATCATTTGATGGTTTCCTGGCTTTTGGGGGCTGCAAATCATTTGATGGTTTCCTGGCTTTTGGGGGTTGCAAATCATTTGATGGTTTCCTGGCTTTTCCCCATTCATAAAGATTGAATTTCTTCTCCCAAGTCAGCAAGAGCTTTCAGCTCAAATATCCTGGTATTTTAGAAGTTGTGGGCCAGGATCCTATTGACATCGTTCCCACTCACCCCTGGAATATGATCCCCTGAGAGCGTCTCCAAAATTGAATTCGGATTTTGGGCTGAAATAGGTTCAACAACCTTGGCCCAAAAGGAGCTTCATCCCAATTTCCCCACGATTTCACTGATACCTATAAAATGAAGAAAAACTACATAGGAGCAACTTGAATCTCACAGGTTTTCTCTGCTGATATTTCACACGGAAGTCTCAAAGTATCCAGGTAGTTTACAGTCAATAACAGAGGACCTCGCTTGCATGATTTCCAGAGGAACCAAATCCAGGAAGGGTTTGGATGGTTAAAATTGAGAACCTGGCAATGTCTACCCCAAGGAAAAGGCTGCTGCTGAAATTGGGTCAACATTAGCACACCCAGACAGTGTAACATCATAGCAGAATCAGGTTTCACATTAACAGTCTGGACTACAAACACAGGGCACATCCAATAAGCAAGCACAAACAGATCCAGCCAATGTGACATTTATTGAGCAAAACCGGAAAAGGACAAACATTATATTTTGATTAGCCATGAAGTACTTCAAATGAGCAGAGTACTTGGCCTGAGACCAGCTCCTGCATTCATTACTGCAGAAGAGGACGATTTTAACAAAGCATCATAAAGCCAGTATGATTGACACATGACAAATGCCTAGATCTCCATGGAAAAATCAAGGTTCCTATTTATTTAGACACAGAATGGCATTTCTGTTTCAAACTGGAGATTCTGCCTTTTACACAAAACTTTCATCTATAATAGCAGAAGACAAGAGTCAAAGGTTGCTTCCACATCCTTTTTGCACTGTCCAGTCATTTTTTATCGCGTATCCAGAGAACACTATTGCCAGATCATAGAGTCATAGAATCACAGAATCATAGAATAGCAGAGTTGGAAGGGGCCTACAAGGCCATCGAGTCCAACCCCCTGCTCAATGCAGGAATCCACCCTAAAGCATCCCTGACAGAGGGTTGTCCAGCTGCCTCTTGAATGCCTCTAGTGTGGGAGACCCCACAACCTCCCTAGGGAACTGATTTCATTGTTGTACTGCTCTAACAGTCAGAACGTTTTTCCTGATGTCCAGCTGGCATCTGGCTTCCTTTAACTTGAGCCCGTTATTCCGTGTCCTGCACTCTGGGAGGATCGAGAAGAGATCCTGGCCCTCCTCTGTGTGACAACCTTTGAAGTATTTGAAGAGTGCTATCATGTCTCCCCTACATCTTCTCTTCTCTAGGCTAAACATGCCCAGTTCTTTCAGTCTCTCCTCATAGGGCTTTGTTTCCAGACCCCTGATCATCCTGGTTGCCCTCCTCTGAACACGCTCCAGCTTGTCTGCGTCCTTCTTGAATTGTGGGGCCCAGAACTGGACGCAATACGTCCAGTGAACTGGATGAGGTCTAACCAGGGCCGAATAGAGAGGAACCAGTACCTCACGTGATTTGGAAGCTCTACTTCTATTAATGCAGCCCAAAATAGCATTTGCCTTTCTTGCAGCCATATCACACTGTTGGCTCATTACAGTCCAGTGTATTCTGAATTATTCCTTGTGGATTTTCAGACTTGATTTATAGTGATTTCTCTCTCCCATTGAAACATAACTGAAGCACTACCTTGTCCAATGTGGAGAAGCAATATCCCACTGAGGCTTTTAAGGGCTCCTGTACCTTAAATTAAAAGTATCCTGTTTGCAGGATCTGCCTATTTTATTGCTTCGTATTGACTGCAGGTAAGGGATTAGTGATGAATAGTCTCTTAATTGCTCCAGCATTACAGAAAACCCGTGCTGCCCATTTCTGTTACAGGTTTCATCTCTTCTAAATCGCGAAACAGCACAAATAAAGAAGAAAAACAAAATGATACAAAGAAACCAGCAATTAAGGCCTTCCTCCTTGTCTCCTCCATCCCAATCTGCCCTAGAAAAAAACATAAATGGACACTGAAGCAATTAAGGAAGGCTACTCAAGAGGCAATTAAGGGCAACTCATTACTTGGAAAGGATGAGTTTCACTTTGCTGAACAGAGTTACTTTTGAATAAACACTATAGCAGGATTTGGCAACTGGGAAGAGCACTCCTGGATAACACTGCGCTAACCTCTGCTTCAATTCCAGCTTATTACGAAAATCGATGCCTCAGCAGTATTTAAGGTCTCTAGTGTGGAAGCAACCAAATTGTTTCAGGCTATTATAAACATCTCCTCTTTATGTTAGAAGAGCATCTTATTCCATGTTATTCGTTATGAAGTCATTGGAAATTCAAATTGACTTCTTTCTAACAGCTGTTTCCCCTCTGTGTGCCAAATGGTTTCATTACTATAGAGCTGTGCTTATGGAAATGACACGTTTTTTGTAAGCAGGAACGCAGCATTAAAACACACACATATTTGTTGTTAACAGAGAACACGTCCCACCTGGTTGTCCTTCCACTTGCAAAGCCAAACTCCTTGATGTTTGCATAGTTGGAGAGACGTTTCCCAGCGCAGGCAGCCTTTGGTTCAACACGATGTATCTCATTATCAAGTCTGTGGCTCTCAGATGAACACAGCAACACCCTATCCTAAAGTCCGGCATCCATTCTTTCTACAGACAACCTCAGCCCTGCTGTAACTGAAACACCAGAACACAAACTCACACGAAAACGACTGATTCATCCAGTCCGTGACATCTTCGTTGCAACCAACAAGCCTACAACTCATGACGAAGGGCCCATCTACACTAGGGTGTTTGCTCCGTACTGCAACATTTATGTGGCGCACATCATACTCCCCAACACGCTGTCTTGACACTAACTAGTTCTCTCTCAATATTCCTTTCCAGCCCTCTGGACTACTTTTACGATGTGTGTGTGTGTGTGTGTGTGATTGAGGTTTCCATGTGTGTACCAACGTTAGTGGTATTATAACTCCTAAGAGGACACTTGGGGCCTTGCTAGACCTACCTTTGAATCCGGCCTTCAGGCGCGGCAAGCCCGTGCTACAATTTGCACGGGCCGTCGCGCCTATCCAGACGTCAGACGCGACGGGGAAAGGAAAGCCCCGTTGCGTCCTCCATTTTTTTAAAGAAGTTAAAGGGGCCATGTGCGTAGGAGCGTGCCAATGAAAAGGTAGGTCTTTTTTTTAAAAAAAAAAAAGGGTTCCCCACTCCTCCCTGCGCCCAATTTCCCCCCTCATAATGTCTGATGCCCCCCTGCTTGCCCCCTGCTCACCCGCTTGCTCGCCCCCCACTCGCCCGCTCCTGCCCGCTCGCTCGACCCCCCCCACTCACCTGCTCGCTCAACCCCCCCGCTCGCTCGACCCCCCACTCGCCCGCTCACCCCCTCACTCGCCCGTATGCTCGCCATGTCCGATGCCCCCTCCACCACCACTCCGGCCCCGATCTCCCCACCCTGGCTCCGCTCTTCCCCCCC
Source organism: Elgaria multicarinata webbii (assembly GCF_023053635.1). Lineage (NCBI taxonomy): Eukaryota > Metazoa > Chordata > Lepidosauria > Squamata > Anguidae > Elgaria > Elgaria multicarinata. The sequence goes on along the minus strand of NC_086174.1, from coordinate 4,553,217 downwards.
ATCTCTCCAGCCGGGTCCGCTCTTTCCCCCCTGGCCCCCATCACTCCCCCCCCCCCCGCGATTCCCTCGCCTCCGGCCCGATGGGCACAGCGCTCCATAGTGCACGGCTTCTCCCGGCTACTCGCAAGTAAGCGAGCAGCCGGGAAAAGCCGCGGAACCAGCTAGACTAAAACCAGGCCACAAGTGGATCTGGTTATCCTGGGTCAAGGGAGGATTTAGCCCGGCCTGACCACGGGATCCCCTGTGCGTCATCTGCATACACAGCAGGGAGCCCGGGCCTCGCACCGGGCTAAACCCTCATCTAGGAAGGCCCTTGGTCTCAGGACTTCATGAAACTATAATAAAATATAGCACATTTAGATGTGCTTGCACTCTTGTTACGCAATGACCAACGCCATTCCAGAGCTCATTTTTGTTTCTTTCCAGAGTATACACATTTCCCCTTCCAAGAATTGCAAGAATTGGGGACTTATTCCTTCCCAAGAAATGTGAATTTGCACAATTGCACCCATGTCACCACCCACTTTGATAAATGGAGGCAGTGTACCAAACTGGAGATGGGGTGGGTGGAGTCCCTTGAGACGGGCTGTGACGATCTTCAATATTCTGAACAGACTGAGTGTGCCCCTAGGTCAGTCCCCTTTTCATAGAATCATAGAATAGCAGAGTTGGAAGGGGCCTACAAGGCCATCGAGTCCAACCCCCTGCTCAATGCAGGAATCCACCCTAAAGCATCCCTGACAGAGGGTTGTCCAGCTGCCTCTTGAAGGCCTCTAGTGTGGGAGAGCCCACAACCTCCCTAGGTAACTGATTCCATTGTCATACTGCTCTAACAGTCAGGAAGTTTTTCCTGATGTCCAGCTGGAATCTGGCTTCCTTTAACTAGAGCCCGTTATTCCGTGTCCTGCACTCTGGGAGGATCGAGAAGAGATCCTGGCCCTCCTCTGTGTGACAGCCTTTTAAGTATTTGAAGAGTGCTATCATGTCTCCCTTCCATCTTCTCTTCTCCAGGCTAAACATGCCCAGTTGTTTCAGTCTCTCCTCAAAGGGCTTTGTTTCCAGATCCCTGATCATTCTGGTTGCCCTCTTCTGAACACGCTCCAGCTCGTCTGCGTTGCCAGGCTGGGTCTGGATCCCGATTCTTGCCTAGCAGTGGGTGGCCGTCTAGAAGTTGCACTGTATCACCTTCAGTTGCTGCCATTATTAAAGTGGGAAGACAAGCTGCAGCGTGTTCAGAGGAAGGCAACCAGGATGATCAGGGGTCTGGAAACAAAGCCCTATGAAGAGAGACTGAAAGGACTGGGCATGTTTAGCCTGGAGAAGAGAAGATTGAGGGGAGACATGAGAGCACTCTTCAAATACTTAAAAGGTTGTCACACAGAGGAGGGCCAGGATCTCTTCTCGATCCTCCCAGAGTGCAGGACACGGAATAACGGGCTCAAGTTAAAGGAAGCCAGATTCCAGCTGGACATCAGGAAAAACTTCCTGACTGTTAGAGCAGTACGACAATGGAATCAGTTACCTAGGGAGGTTGTGGGCTCTCCCACACTAGAGGCCTTCAAGAGGCAGCTGGACAAGCATCTCTCAGGGATGCTTTTGGGTGGATTCCTGCATTGAGCAGGGGGTTGGACTCGATGGCCTTGTAAGCCCCTTCCAACTCTGCTATTCTATGATTCTATGACTTGCATTCCTGTTTTCTCTCCTCTCCCCTCTTCCCCTATCCCAAATAAATTGTGTTTTCATACCTTGACATTTAGATGCTGCTACGGTAGCTTACACTTGCATACACACCTGGGAGAAACTGCTGCAAGGGCAAACCGTGTCACAAACCCAGTTCCAGTTTACGACGGGGCCACAGCCAGATGGCCACACGCTCCTTGCTAGGTGGAACATGTTCGATTATTCACAGCGGCTTTTTCAAACTCAGACCCGCATGAGTTTGAAACCTTGAAGAACTCTTCCAACAACGCCTTGCGGACGTCCTCCCCAGGCTGCCCTTCACATTTTCCAGGTGGAATTCCAGATCAAACAGAAGTGCCTTCCTGCCCAAACCCCCACAACGTGCTGCTTAAGTCTCTCTCCTGGGCTCAGCGTGAGCATCTGCTGCTCTCCCTGAATTGCTCCGCTTATTGTTTGCTATCACCAGCACCAAAAAGCAGTCGGAGCTGTGTTCCCCTGAACGCTAGATCGCGGGCCTTAAAAATGCTAGGGAGAAGATGCGCTGGCAGCAAGGTTAAGAGCTATGAAGACACTATTTGAAAGTTGGATGGTAGGCAAGAAAAAAACTCCCTTTCATAAAGGAGAGTCAAGGATAGGTCTGTATCATTTCAACAGAGCATCACTTCACTAATTTTTATCCTTTCCCCAGTGCCCAATACTTGTAAAAGCAGCAATGCCACTGAGTTCCCTGCTTAAGGTCACCGCACAGACAAATATACATCGGTCAGCAACATGAAGCCAAGCTTAGAGACCAGCAGAAGTGAATTGGTTCTATTCTGCAGGGCCTAAATATCCACTTGAAATAATAATAATAATAATAATAATAATAATAATAATAATAATAATAATATTTCCCACTCAGGAACTAGAAGAGGGACCTGCTTTGTCCCCCTTCCCTTGTCCTGTCATTAGGACCCTCTGTGTAGACTCACTCTAGTTCAGCCTTCCTCAACCTGGGGCGCTCCAGATGTGTTGGACTGCATCTCCCAGAATGCCCCAGCCAGCTGGCTGGGGCATTCTGGGAGTTGTAGTCCAACACATCTGGAGCGCCCCAGGTTGAGGAAGGCTGCTCTAGTCCTTCTTTCTCCTGGGCTTCTCCTCTACACAGAATCATAGAATAGCAGAGGGAAGGGGCCTACAAGGCCATCGAGTCCAACCCCCTACTCAATGCAGGAATCCACCCTAAAGTTCAGAGTTGGCATCACTCCGCATCCACCAAGCGAATACATTTGTAAGACATGCTGAAGGATCCCAGTTTAAAACATCCACACGTTAGAAAAGGAAGCCCCCACGCTACGAATAATCCAAGATCAAGCTCCACTGATGCTCAGGTTCAACTCTGCTTACCCAATTTCTGGTGCCGCCCATCCCACCTACCCTGTTCTAAATGAATCCCTGTTAAGATTCACCCACCGGACAGGACATCTGGGGTCCCATCGCCCCTCATCTGTTATTAACCAGCAGCAGAAGGCAGCCTGGACACATGCACAGGGATCCCAGAGCATGGTCTGAAGGCACATGAGGCAGCTGCCTTGCTGAAGCTAAGTAGGTCTGGGTATTATTATTATTATTATTATTATTATTATTATTATTATTATTATTATTATTATTATTCCCAGTACTGGGACTCAAGGTGGTTTACAAGATTAAAACATATACAATTAAAAAATATAAATATAAATTACAAAAGTTAAAACAGAATTAAGCCTACAATAAAATTAAAAACATGTTAAAAATTTAAAAACTGTAAAGGTTAAAAGAGGGGGGGGGGGAATCCAATACATTAACACAGGCCCAGTATAGTTCCAAAAACCTGCTGCAACAAAGAAGTTTTTGCCTGCTTCCGAAACTGTAGCACAGAGGGAGCCAGCCTAGCTTCCCTGGGAAGGGGGTTCCAGAGCCTTGGAGCAGGCACCGAGAAGGCCCTGTCCCGCGTACCCGTCAGGCATGCCTGGGATGTTGGTGGGACTGAGAGAAGGGCCTCCCCAGAATATCTCAGAGCATGGGCAGGCTCATATGGGAGAATACGGCCTTTCAGATAACCTGAACCCGAGCGCAGAGCCCATATGTGTGATGCATAGAGACCACGAATAGAACCAGCACTTTGAATTGTGCCTGGAAACAGACCGGAAGCCAGTGAAGCTGTTTTAACAGGGGAGTTGTATGCTCGCTGTAACTAAAGAGCGCTCCCTGTTCTGTTATCCCACAAGACCAGGATCATGAAGAGGGAATTTAGACTAGGAAAGTGCCCACTAAATGCCAAATCATACTATGAACGCAACGCCTCCCTGCCCGCCCCTGGGACATCAGGGTGGGTCCGTGAAATCAAGACATGCATTGCTAGCCTTTAAAGTGCTACAAGACTCCCTGATGTTTTAAGACACAGATGCTACAAGACTCTCTGTTTTATATTCATAGAGACACATTCAGCGGCATTCGGTTTCACACAGGAAGAAAACTACATGGCTACGGTAGTCCCCTCCTTCATCTGCTCTGCTTAGAATAAAGGGCGGGCTTGTTTTGATCTGTGCTGCTTCTTCATCTGCTGCACAAGCATTGAAAAGGAAGGCATCCTCCAGGATTACTGGCAATCTGACACACGGCCCTTGCTGCGTTTAGAGGCATGAGTTTAGGCAGGCTGCAGGGACAATAGAAGCCGTCACCACTGGCCGAATTTCATAGAATCATAGAATCATTTGTGTCATCTGCAAATCTGATCAGCGTTCCCTGCACCTCCTCGTCCAAATCATTCATAAAAATGTTGAAGGGCACTGGGCCCAGGCACTGCTCAGGGACTAGAAGCGGGATCTGCTTTGTCCTCCACCCTTGACCGCCTCCTGTCATAGACTCACTCACCCCAGCCCTTCTTTCTCCTGGGCTTCACGTGAAAATGGCATCACTCCGCATACATTTGTAAGACATGCTGAAGGATCCCAGTTTAAAACATCTACACGATAGAAAATGAAGCCCCCACGCTATGAATAATCCAAGATCAAGCTCCACTGATGCTCAGGTTCAACTCTGCTTACCCAATTTCTGGTGCCGCCCATCCCACCTATCCTGTTCTAAATGAATCCCTGTTAAGATTCACCCACCAGACAGGACATCTGGGGTCCCATCGCCCCATATCTGTTATTAACCAGCAGCAGAAGGCAGTCTGGACACATGCACAGGGATCCCAGAGCATGGTCTGAAGGCACATGAGGCAGCTGCCTTGCTGAAGCTAAGTAGGGAAGGAAAGGAAAGGAACCTCCCATGCAAGCACTGAGTCATTACTGACTCTTGGAGGGACGCCAGCTTTCGCTGAAGTTTTCTTGGCAGGCCTTATAGCGGGGTGGTTTGCCGTTGCCTTCCCCGGCCGTGATTACCTTTCCCCCAGCTAACTGGGTACTCATTTTACCGACCTCGGGAGGATGGAAGGCTGAGACGACCTGAGCCTGCTGCCTGAAACCAGCTTCCGCTGGGATCAAACTCAGGCCGTGGGGAGAGTTTCAGCTGCAGAAACTGCTGCTTTACCGCTCTGCGCCACACGAGGCTCTGTGAAGCTAAGTAGGTCCGGGTCTTATCAGTGCTTGAAGGGGAGGCCACCTGGAAACCACACATAGGATGCAGGTCCTATGCAGGTCCACAATGGAAGAAAGGTGGGCTATAAATGAAATACATACATACATACATAAATACAATGTTCCTGTTCCTATTTCCCACAATCGCCAGATCCCTCCAGTTTATTCTTAAGAGTTCTAACTGAACCAGAACGGATTCAGATAGAACTAGGCTTGTGCTGTTCTCAAAATGGCCACTCAGCAGGAATCTCACATGCCGTGAACAAAGGTTCTGGCTCCATGTTTGTGGGTGGTTGACCTTAGCCCGGATTAATGAACGAACGTGGTCTCGTGTAGTTCCTCCTCCCTGCACCTCAGCATCTTCGATTTCCAGGCAGGGACTGAAAAGCCTCCAGATCTCAAGCACAGCCTAAGGGCTGCATGGAGGCTTATCGATCACTGCCATTAAGCACGTCAAAGCTGCCAAGAGTATAGAACTAAACACTGTTCTGGAGATTTGGAACCTCAGATCTGGTGACAAATTCCACTGCCACATTCTAGGAAGGGCAGAAGGAGGAGCTGAATGCCGGGCAAAGCCAGAACCAGTTTCCTGACGGCTTTCGCCTCTCCCATGCATCCTTTTCACTTTACTCATAGCTGGCCTACTTTTGGTTTCTCCTCTCATCTCCTGTTGGTTTTCATCCACTAGCTCGTCTCAGAGACAGCTCTACCCGTCCACAGTTCACAGCATTAGCTACAACCAAAAGACAAATACCAGCCCTGCCTACTGTATGTGCTGGTATTCAAAGTGCTGGTATTAACATTTAAAGCCCTAAATGGCTTGGGGCCAGGCTATCTGAAGGAACGCCTCCTCCCATATGTACCTGCCCGGACCCTAAGGTCATCCTCAGGGGTCCTTCTCCACGAGCCCCTGCCAAAGGAAGTGAGGCAGGTGGCTACCAGGAGGAGGGCCTTCTCTGCTGTGGCACCCCGGCTGTGAAATGAGCTCCCTAAGGACGTTCGCTTGGCACCTACATTATATGCCTTTAGACGCCAGGTGAAGACCTTTTTATTCTCCCAGCATTTTAACAGTTTATAAATAAATTTTAACTCTGTGTTTTAAAGTTGTAATTTTGCATTGCGGCTGTTTTTATCTGGTTGAGCTTTTATATTGTATTTTATATTATGGTTTTATACTGTTGTTTTATACTTTGAATGTTTTTAATTTTTGCGAACCACCCAGAGAGCTCCGGCTATTGGGCGGTATAGAAATGTAATAAATAAATAAATAAATAAATATGTCCCATCTCCCTCTGTTTTTCTCCCTTGGTCTGCCTGCTCTAAACCTTCCCTAGGACACGGACACACACAGGACCCCTGTATTTCGACAGAACTCCGATTCCTTTCCATAGCTCCACGGTGAGTTTGGCATGGTGAACCACAAGCTGTGCAGGCCTTCACAGACGGAAAAAGAAGGTCTGCAATTGATCCTGCTTCAAGACTTGCAATATGGGCACGTGTCCCACCATGCTGAGGTGTAGGAGGCCCAAAGTGGCCAGCAGCTCCACACCCACCCACCCATACCTGCTGCAAAAGTCAGAAGTGGTTTCAGCTCTCAATCCCAACAAAAAAGACATTAAACGTGGAAATCAAAGCCAGGAATTAGGGACAACAGAGATCCCTTGTCAACAATCACTTTCTCTAGTACAGTACAACTGACAATCCAGGGAAAGCTTGTCTGAAAAGACGTACTTTCAGGAGGCACCTTCCCCAACCTGGCACATTCCAGATCTTTTGGTAGTACAACTCCCAGAATTTTCCACATGCTGGCTGGACCTGAGGAGAATGGAAGTCTAAAACATCTGGGGGGCAACAGGTTGGGGAAGGCTGCTGTAAGGGAACCAGGCCAGCCCTGGAATTCCAGCATTTGAATTGTCTTGAAATAATATTAGTAATAAATAATAATAAATTATTTCTTACCCGCCTCTCCGATTGGATCGAGGCGAGGAACAACAGCAAGCATAAAATACATAAAATACTGATTAAAAACATGGTATACACTGTTTAAAAACATCCTAAAAGCATCCTAAAAACATACTAAAATGTCCTAAAATTCTACTGGATAGGCCTGCCGGAAGAGATAAGACTTTATTCCTCTGGGTAACAGTCGTTAATCTAGTTTTTGCTAGCTGAAATGGATTCTTCCCAGAGGACCTGAGCGTGCAGGGCAGATTGTATGGGAGAAGACGATCCTGCAGGTAGCCTGGACCCAAACCATGTAGGGCTTTAAAAGTAATAACCAACACTTTATACTTCGCCTGGAAACTAATTGGCAGCCAGTGAAGAGATTTTAAAACTGGTGTAATGTGGTCCCCCCTAGGTGTACCGGTGACCAGCCTGGCTGCCATATTTTGAACTAGTTGAAGTTTCCGGACTAGGCACAAAGGTAGCCCTATGTACAGCGCATTGCAGAAGTCGAGCCTCGAAGTTACCAGCCCGTGCACTAACGTCTTTAGGTCTTCTAACTCTAGGAAGGGGTGCAGCTGACGTATCAGCCGAAGCTGATAGTAGGCACTCCTGGCCGTCGCATCTATCTGGACTGTCATTTGGAGCGACGGGGCTATTTGAAGTTGCATCTTTATGCCAGTTCATGGCATTATTATTGCCGCCATGTACTGGTAGCGCAGTGTAAATTCTCTCTAGCCCTTGGTTATAAAAACTCTTGATTATCCAAATGCGTTTTTATATCCTACAGGCCATTTGGATAAGCGATGCTGCACTGTATTGTATTTTAAATACGAACAATTGAATTCACGCTCGTTCCTCCTTCGTTAAGAATTGGATGCAACCATGGCAACCACTGCCAAGCAATGACGGTTTCCCTTGGGACAACTTTATAGATTTAGTGTTGCATAATTAGGGTAGTTATTAAATTCTGATAGGAACTTCAGGGGCTAAATAATGCTGTTCCTCGCCCCCCCCTTCACCTCCTAAAATGAAATGCTTGCTTTTTGCTCCCTCCCATTGGTTTATACCAATATGCCATAGCCATGCATCAGGAGTTAGATGTCAGCTCTGTAAAGGAAACAAGCAGGTGTGTGGCGCAAGGTAAACATGGAGCCGTGAACGACTCACGTTACTGTGAAGGAAGGAGCAGAAATTCCACCCAAGAGAAGCAGCAGCTGCAGCGAACACCAACTGCAGGAAAGGCAGCATACAGACACTTCCCCCCACCCCGCCCCCGGCAATACAACCCTTTCTCCAGAACTTCAACAGAAATGGGGGGAGGCTATTCGTAGAGAGACAAGGGATCCAATCACAGATCCTTGTCGTTTCTGTCCTTAGAACATGGCAAATCACAGAATCACAGAATAGCAGAGTTGGAAGGGGCCCACAAGGCCAAATGTAAACTCAAACATCCCAAGAAGAGCCTCTGTATCAGAAAGCCAAACAGACAAAATGCTTTAGAGAAATCTAAGTGAGCTCCATCGTGACTCCTACTTATCAACTCTAAATCCTACTCTGTGTAGCTGCATGTGAAGAGGGCCCTGTTCACACGGGTGCACACACACAGGGACCCTGTTCAGACGACATGCTAAGCCACAGCGGTTAAGCCTTTTGAGCTAATCATTACGGCTTAGCGTGTCACGTTGAACCATTCCTAACCATGGTAGCTACATAACCATGGTTTAAACACGCTCACTAACCATTTGCTGCAAAAAGGGTTAAGTATGGCTCAGGTGTGTTGTCTGAACAGGCCCAGAGTATTGTGCATGTAGAATCATAGAGTCATAGAATAGCAGAGTTGGAAGGGGCCTACAAGGCCATCGAGTCCAACCCCCTGCTCAATGCAGGAATCCACCCTAAAGCATCCCTGACAGAGGGTTGTCCAGCTGCCTCTTGAAGGCCTCTCGTGTGGGAGAGCCCACCACCTCCCTAGGTAACTGATTCCATTGTCGTACCGCTCTAACAGTCAGAAAGTTTTTTCTGATGTCCAGCCAGAATCTGGCTTCCTTTAACTTGAGCCCGTTATTCCGTGTCCTGCACTCTGGGAGGATCGAGAAGAGATCCTGGCCCTCCTCTGTGTGACAACCTTTTAAGTCTTTGAAGAGTGCTCTCATGTCTCCCCTCCATCTTCTCTTCTCCAGGCTAAACATGCCCAGTTCTTTCAGTCTCTCTTCAAGAGAAAAGTCTTGACCTGCTACTGAAAAGATAGCAATGTTGGCGCCAGGCGGGCCTCATCGGGGAGCTCCTTAGATGTTGAGCACAGTGTATGGGTAGGGTCAAACTGGGAGTGGCACTCCATCAGGTATTGCGGTGCTGAACCATGTAAGGCTTTATAAGTTAAACCCAGCACCTTCTATCAGTCTCTCTAAACACGCCCAGTTCTTTCAGTCTCTCTTCATAGGGCTTTGTTTCCAGACCCCTGATTAGACTTGCAGCAAACAAATGTGTCAGAAGCACCTCCCTGCTCCCATTCTGCCCATGTTGCTTTCTCACGTGGGAGGAAAGAGGCGGTGGTGGTGGTTTTGCGTCGGCTCTGACTTTCTTCAGAACTTTCTGCATGTCGCAGTAATGAGAAGACAAATTAAGCTGTTAAGTTGCCACCATGCCGGTATCCCCTCGTGTCTGTGTGTCATCTCCGTGACTCAAGCGAGCGGCGGCTGGGCCGCTCTTTGCAAAGCCCGTTTCAGGGGATGCAGATCCCATTATCTCAAACCTGAATGGTGTTGTGATACATCGTCATTCAAGCGTGGTGACAGCTTGGGTGGGCGGGGGGAGAGAATTACCTGCACTCTTTTGTGCTGAGGGAGAACTCAGCGAAGATCTTGCAGTTGCACAGCCCTAGAAAGTCTCAGAGGTGGAACCGATTGTTCTTAACTTGCTGCAATTATTCCGATTTCATACACACGAGCCCTGGATTATTATTTATTATTTATTTATTTATTTATTTATATAGCACCATCAGTGTACATGGTGCTGTACAGAGTAAAACAATAAAATAGCAACACCCTGCTGCACAGGCTTACATTCTAATAAAATCATAATAAAACAATAAGAAAGTGAAGGGAATGCACCAAACAGGCACAGGGGAGAGTAAAACTAACAGCATAAAAGTAAGGTCAAAATCAGGTTTCATGAACGAAAAACAAAATTAAAATACAGCAGCAAACCCAGGTAGGGTGAGCAAAGACAGCTTTGCTGAATATGCCTTCCCCAACCTGGTGCCCTCGAGATGTTCAGGCTACAACTACCAGCATCCCCTAGCCCACCATGATAACTGGGGATGCTAGGATTTGTAGTCCAACACACCTAGAGGGCACCAGGTTGGGAAAGGATTAACATTTAAGCCAGCCTTCCTCAACCTGGGGCGCTCCAGATGTGTTGGACTACAACTCCCAGAATGCCCCAGCCAGCTGCTGGCTGGGGCATTCTGGGAGTTGTAGTCCAACACATCTGGAGCGCCCCAGGTTGAGGAAGGCTGATTTAAGCAATATAAGCACGTGCTTAGGGCACCACCGAAATTGAAACGCATGCTCTCGAGATCACATAATTTCCGTAAAGATAATATCAGATCTTATTTTGTCTTATAATCTTTTGGAGGGTGATTAAAATCGTTTTCAATAAATTTTTGCATTTGCATTTTCCCCCTTATAACAGTCTTATTTAAAAAAAAGCATAAAACAGTGATGATTTTTTTTAAAAAAAAATTCTATTGCCCTAGTTATAAGTAATTGGCTTATATTTCTTGCTGCTATTTAGTGTTAAATATTTATTTATTTATTTATTTATTTATTTAAAATATTTATATCCCGCCCTATATCACTAAGATCTCAGGGCGGCGTACAGATAAAAACATACAGTATAAAACAATAAATATGCACAGTTAAAAACAAATTAAACCATGATCCAAGTTAAAACAATATATATTTAAAAGCAATATAAACAGTTAAAACAGTTAAAACAATGTGCCAGTGAGTTTAACCATCAAAGGCTTTGTTAAAAAGCCATGTTTTTACTTGGCGTCGAAATGCAATCAATGTTGGTGCCAATCGGGCCTCCAAGGGGAGAGCATTCCACAGTCGGGGTGCCACCACAGAGAAGGCCCTCTCCCTTGTCCCATCATAATGTATATGTTGCATTGATGGGATTCAGAGAAGGGCTCCTCCAGCAGATCTAAGGTCTCGGGCAGGCATATATAAGGAGAGGCGCTCTCTCAAGTATCGAGGTCCCAAGCCGTTTAGGGCTTTAAACGTCAATATAATTTAAAAAAAACAGTTTGTATTGAATATAGTTAGGTGTTCTGGTGCAGAGTGGTAAGCGGCAGTTACTGCAGCTGAAACTCTCCCCATGGCCTGAGTTCGATCCCAGCGGAAGCTGGTTCTCAGGCAGCCGGCTCAGGTCGACTCAGCCTTCCATCCTTCTGAGGTCGGTAAAATGAGTACACAGCTAGCTGGGGGAAAGGTAACCATGACTGGGGAAGGCAATGGCAAACCACCCCGCTTCAAAGGCTGCCAAGGAAACGTCAGCGAAAGCAGGCGTCCCCCTAAGAGTCAGCAATGATTCAAGTGCTTGCACGAGAGATTCCTTTCCTTTCCTTTCCTTTCCTTTCCTTTCCTTCTGGCTTGGGGGATGGCCTTGAAGAAAACTGAGTTTTTAATATCTTATTTCACCTTCAGCACTTATTCAGTCTTAATGTCTTGCCAGCTAAGCAATGGAAGGGCCAAGAGGGCACTATTATTGGGCTGTGTTTAGGGCACCAGCTGGCCTTAATCCAGCCCTGATATACACACACATATATTTAAAAGAGGGCCTCAGAGAACCGACGGTCTCAGAGATGCCTACAGATTAGAGACAAATGCAAGTACTCGGCAACGTAAGAACTTGTGTAAGTAGAATCAGAATGAAGCTGAGCAGGTTTCGTCTGCTACGTGTCCAGTCTCTTTACTCACTGGTAAGAAAGATTAAATCTGCCCTACTGGTGCAGGTGGGTGGGAGAAAGAGATTCCCCCAGACACCACACCTCACCTGAAAGCCATAGCCCAGATCTAGCAGGGGTTGTTGCTCAGTGACAAAGGAATGGAATTCTGCATGTGTTCATAGGAACTTCATATGTTACCCCTTGACACATGTTCCTGAGATAGACCTGGGCATCCAAAATCGGTTCTGGTGAGCTCTGTCTTTGACTAAATAAGTCTCTGAGATTTGTGTACAGAGAGAGGCCTGAACAGTGACAGATTAGGCTGGCTAATTAAGGGCTGGCAGCCTGGACAGGCAGGTGGGCATGCAGTTCACACTCATTCAAGAGGAGCTATAACACATTTAAAATTAGCTGCAAAAATATTTATTCATTTATTAAATTTATTTATTTATTTATTAAATTTATATACCACCCCATAGCCGAAGCTTTCTGGGAGGTTTACAAAAGTTAAAAAACAGTGGACATTAAAAAGTATACAAAATTTAAAACCATCAAAAAATATAAAAACAACAGTATACAGTATCCATTTTAAACAACAACAGTTCTGGGGTCCATTAAAAAACAAACAAACTTAGCCTATGTTGTTAAATGCTGTTAAAATGCCTGGGAGAAGAGAAAAGTCTTGACCTGGCACCGAAAAGATAACAGTGTTGGTGCCAGGCGAGCCTCATTGGGGAGATCATTCCATAATTGGGGGCCACCGCTGAAAAGGCCCTCTCCCTTGTTGCCATCCTCCTAGCTTCCCTCGGAGTAGGCACTCGGAGGAGGACCTTAGATGTTGAGCGCAGTGTACGGGTAGGGTCATGTCGAGAGAGGCGTTCTGTCAGGTATTGTGGTCCCAAATAAGGAATTGTCATTCTGGATTATATCCCATCTTAATCCTACTTATAGTAGACCCACTGAAATGAATTTAAGTTACTAAAACCGTAATAATGATGTTCACATTCCCCATGGCCTGAGTTTGATCCCAGCGGAAGCTGGTTTCATGCAGCCGGCTCAGCCTTCCATCCTCCCGAGGTTGGTAAAATGAGTACCCAGTTAGCTGGGGGAAAGGTAATAACGGCCGGGGAAGGCAATGGCAAACCACCCCACTATAAGGCCTGCCAAGAAAACGTCAGTGAAAGCCGGCGTCCCTCCAAAAGTCAGTAATGACTCAGTGCTTGCATGAGAGGTTCCTTCCTTTCCTTCACATTTATTTACAGGTTTGTGTGACCTGCTGGATGGCAAGTGATGGGGACGCTGATCAATAGCCCTCCCTGGAAGGACTCCATTTTAGCAAAGAACTGCTGAAGAGTTGGGTCAAAGGGCACTCGCTGTTTTGGGAATGTTTGGAGAAAATCTATTCCTTGTAAAAGTTTTGAGGGTCCCAGGTGGCTGTGGTGGGGAAGAGTAGATGGGAAACTTCCCTTAACTTCCTTAAGTTAACTTCATCTTGGGATGGAAGCTGATACGTTTTAGGTCAAGGACTGGCCAACAGGTAAGATCCAAATGTCTTAAGACGGAGTGAAAGTTGGTGTGTTGGGGAAGAAGTTCCCTCCATCTGAGCCCAATTCAAGGTGCTGGTTTTAACCTATAAAGGCTTACACAGCTTGGGACCACAATACCTTACGGAACGCCTCTCCCAACATGAACCTACCCGAACACTACGTTCAACATCTAAGGTCTTCCTCCCGGTGCCTACTCCAAGGGAAGCTTGGAAGATGGCAACATGAGAGAGGGCCTTCTCTGTGGTGGCCCCTCAACCCTGACAAGGCCTGCCTGGCACCAACATTATTATATTTTTTGTGCCTGGTCAAGACTTTTCTCTTCTCCCAGGCATTTAGCAATATGAAATGAGCCCGGGTCAGTTTTTTAAGGCTCATAGTTTTTAAAGTTGTTGTGGTGGTTTTAAATGTGGTTGTATGTTTTTGTGGTTTTTAATTTTTGTATATTGTTTTTAAGTATCTTAATATTATGTAAACCGCCCAGAGAGCTTTGGCTATGGGGCGGTATACAATTGCAACAAATAATAATAATAGGAGAAGGAATCTAACAAGGGGGACAGACTTTCTATGGGACTACTTTAATTATTAAGTTTTCACATCCCCCAACCTCTCTTCTTCCCCAATTTAGATACTTTACTGTGTGAAATTAATGTGGTTAATTAATGTGGTTAACAAACCTTTCATCTTGACAGACTTTGACCAATGTATTCCTCAAAATTACAATGGATTAAGGGATAGATCAGGTGGCTTTTCTGTGGAATACGTAATTGTTTTTTCAAGTGTTCTATTTACCTCCCTGCATCATATATGCTGTTCTCAAACTTCGGCTACCAGATAAAAGCCAACAGACAAGGAAGAAGCACAAACATATCTGACAGTTACCTGGATAACTGCCCAAGGCAACAAATGTCAAAAGGAGGTTGTGTATGTCTCCTTGATAGCTTTTGAAAAGACGAAATACTGGATATCGAAGGAGGCCACCTTAAGTCTGAAGCCAACCTTCAAACAACATGTTACTCAGGCCAGTTTCACATATTACACCCTGAGAGCATACACTGTTTTGTACACTAGTGTACACAGTCACGTGTGAAATAGCTACATTCGACTCCATGTACATGCCTAATGAACCATAACTGCACGTGGCTTATTTCCGTGGTAAAACAGAGGTGTTTAATTGCATCATCAAATGTGATGGTGTACACCACACGTACACAGAGTGTACACTTAATTCATATCATGTGAGGCAATTGTACTTGTCAGTCTGCAGGTGTCCATTTTATGGAGCTGATCAGCTGCTTAAACAGTAAGCCACTTACTAAAATGTTCTTTCATATGTAATGAGCACCCAATTTCAAAGTTCACAAGTAACATTCTCTTATCTCATTCATCTACCACCCAAAGTAGGTGATTCATTCATTCTTTCATTCATTCTTCATTCCTCTATACTTCGTTCTTTAACCCCAAACCACCAGGTCTCTACATCCCCGGCCTGCTTACATCTGGGAGAGGACCCATAGTTCAAGCGGCTGAGCACCTGTTGGCAGGCAGACAGTGCCAGGTCCAATCCTGACATCTCCGATTAAAAGGGCCTCAGCAACAGAGCTGGGAAAGATCCTTATTGGAGAGAGACTTTGGAGGGTTCCTAGGCAACCAGGGATTTTTCTAGTTCTGCTCATTATTTTTATTGTACAGCACTTGGAGTGGGGGAATATTACTCCGATTTTCCAATTGGAAAGCTAAGGAGATATCAGCAATTGTCCAAGACGTTCAAGTGATTCTCATGGCTGAGCGAGGATATGGACTCGGACTCGAGACAAGCACTCGATCCACGGGACTGCACAGGACCTCTTAATACCTAGGGAGGTTGTGGGCTCTCCCACACTAGAGGCCTTCAAGAGGCAGCTGGACAGCCCTCTGTCAGGGATGCTTTAGGGTGGATTCCTGCACTGAGCAGGGGGTTGGACTCGATGGCCTTGTAGGCCCCTTCCAACTCTGCTATTCTGTGATTCTATGATCTCCAGGTCAGTTGAATGTAAAAGAAAAGTGGTAGGCATGGGGGGTTATCATGCAGTGTAGCAGTTCCCCGCACAAAAGGAATTTTCATAATAGGTCACTGTTAATTAGGGTGACCCTATGAAAAGGAGGACAGGGCTCCTGTATCTTTAACAGTTGTATAAAAAAGAGGATTTCAGCAGGTGTCATTTGTATATATGGAGAACCTGGTGAAATTCCCTCTTCATCACCACAGTTAAAGCTGCAGGTGCCCTGCCCTCTTTTAAATCGGGTCACTCTAGTATAGCTCCTGCAGCTTTAACTGTGGTGATGACGTAACTCCTTTTCATATGGTCACCCTACTGTTAATCCATTCCAGAGATTTGGAACAAGGGCTAATGGACAAGATCTTCTTGAAACCTATATGGGAGTGGCTGACCTGGTATTTCAATGCTGGACTGCAAAGTGCAGGAACAACACTGCTCTCTGCTAAACCACACCGCTTCCTTGTTGTTTTCAATGAGACTCTCTCTTGGGAGGCAAGGAATTGCAGTGTACCGTTTCCCCAACCCTGTACTTGTCAGATTTTGGCCAGAAAAGTGAGGTTGAACTTGCCGTGTACAAGCCCATTGTTTTCTGCATGCATGGCCTTCTCTTCCAACACACAGACAAGCACATGTCCCAAGGTGGACCAAACATGTACAAATTCTACACAACCGAAAAAGCAGTCAGTGAACTACTCTGCGCATGGTAGAGATCAACCCACATAAAAAATGGACTTCAGCATATATATATTTAAATGTACATTTTTCAAATCAATCACAAGTTCAAAAAATCGCTCCCCTTTGCATTCATGACCACAAACGGGGCAGGCCTGGATTATTTGTGAACTGAAACGAAATTCTCACAGATCCCTATGGAATACAGGCTGGTATTATTAATTCTCCTAATATTGCAGGCCTGAGGACGAGGGACAGTGGCTTGCCTAAGGGCACCTAGCGAAGGCCAGACTTGAACCAAGGACTTCAGCATTCACATCTCAGGCTCTTGGCCACCATGCTATACCAATTCTGTAACCTTAAGTGAATTGGGCAATCTATTTCCACAAATATTAGGTGAGGGATGTTAAGTAAACTCATAATAGCATACCACATTCAATGCCTCAGGCTTTATGGAGACAAGTCCACATATGCAATTCAAAGCAGACTTTTGGCCCACAAGATCTTTCCAATCGATATCTTAATTGACAGGCTTGCTGGCTACAGCAGCTCACTGCTCTTCAGAGATGACACAGAATGAACTCTCTTGCTGCCCAGAGGTCTAGGACAGTTGAACAAGTCCAGGATGAGGGCTCCTGTGGCAGACACGTCCGAATGCGGATTTTCTTGTGGCACTGGAGCAGGCAACTCCCTGAAACCTTCCTATGTGTGACTCGATCCAATTTATTTTTCATTGGGGAGGGAGGATTAATTAAAGGCTGGATATTCAAACTGCTGCAGATTGGGGGGGGGGGAATCATAGGTTGAATGCACAAACACACAACTGAGTGCAATGTCTTCCAGCAGCACCGCATTACTTTCAACCGGATGTGCATTCCAGCATGCAATCAAATACGCATTTGCATCCGCCACATGACCAGAACTGATTGTGGTGCATATGGGGCAAAGACTAATATGTAATATATACAATTTATTTATTTATTTATTTATTACATTTCTATACCGCCCAATAGCCGGAGCTCTCTGGGCAGTTCACAAAAATTAAAAACATTCAAAGTATAAAACCACAGTAAAAAAACCATAATATAAAATACAATATAAAAGCTCAACCAGATAAAAACAGCAGCAATGCAAAATTACAAATTTAAAACACCAAGTTAAAATTTATTTATAGACTGTTAAAATGCTGGGAGAATAAAAAGGTCTTCACCTGGCGTCTAAAAGCATATAATGTAGGTGCCAAGCGAACCTCCTTAGGGAGCTCATGCCACAGCCGGGGTGCCACAGCAGAGAAGGCCCTGCTCCTGGTAGCCACCTGCCTCACTTCCTTTGGCAGGGGCTCGCGGAGAAGGACCCCTGTGGATGACCTTAGGGTCCGGGCAGGTACATACAGGAGGAGGCGTTCCTTCAGATAGCCTGGCCCCAAGCCGTTTAGGGCTTTAGATGTTAATACCAGCACTTTGAATCGGGCCCGGACCTGGACTGGCAGCCAATGAAGCTGGAAAAGGACAGACGTGATGTGGTCTCGCCGGCCAGTCCCTGTTAGTAACCGTGCTGCCCTGTTTTGTACCAGTTGAAGTTTCCGGACCGTTTTCAAGAGCAGCCCCACGTATGAACCTATAGTTGAGCCATTTGTTCCAGGGTGGTCTGCGGCCACGTGCTTGCAGATCCAACCATGTTATACCTCTCTACTCAATTGCACATGTGTTTTTAATAATGTAATAAATGTAATTAATAAATAAAGTAGTTGTGAGTCAATGTCAAGGCATGAAAATGGAATGGAAACTGTGGCACCACCATCAATGTTGCATACAAATTTGTCAAATGGGCCTGTTCGGACGACACTTCAGGCTCTGCGGTTAGTGAAACTGGCCCTGTTCAGAAGACCCCTTAAAAACCACGGTGGCTAAGGCTTTACTCATGGTGGTTAAGGCTTTTTTGTGAACAAAAAAGCCTTAGCCAACATGGTTTAAGAGGTCTTCTGAACAGGGCCAATGTGGTTCTCTGGGGTTAGCACTAATCACAAGCCGTGCCGTCGCACACAACACTTTAAGCCACGGTTAGAGCCGCTAACCCTGTGGTTAGTGAGTGAGCAGGGTTTAGCAAAAAGCACCGCACAAGACACCGTAAACCCCTGCTGCTTAACCAAAAGCCTTAACCAGCAGGTTATGCCTATGTGCCCCAGTTGCTGGGGAACATGGGTGGGAGGGTGCTGTTGCACCATGTCCTGCTTGTTCATCCCTGGCCAAAGGCTGGTTGGCCACTGTGGGAACAGAGTGCTGGACTAGATGGACCCTTGGTCTGATCCAGCAAGGCACTTATGTTCTTATGTCTTCTGAACAGGTCCAATGTAAAATGTCAACACACATGTCAACACACGTGCATTGGCCTGTTGCTATAATGCACGGCAGCTCATGCAGAGTGGAACAAGGCTCCACGTGTGCAGATGTTGCTCACAAATGAAAGGATATCTGAAACAATGCATGGACTTCCCATGGTCCTCTAAGAATGTGTGGAGACGGAGGCAAACCGTTCATTTCCACGGAGATAAAGGGACGTTCCTAGTGCAGGAAGAGACACCCACTGGAACTGAGTGGGTCCAAGCACGGCCTGCTAAAAAAGGCCTCTGGATCAATGGAAGAGCACTGAGGGGAGAGAGGAAGGCAAAACCTAACCCACTGCTAGCAACCGGCTTTATCTTTCTCCACTTCCTAACAAGCAGAGTGAAGCTGAAATAAACTGCTAAATAAACCACAAGAGAAGCTTTGCCATGACAAGCCACAGGAAGTGAGATCAATGTAAACTGCTAACACTAGCTGGGAAAGCTCTTCGAATGCCCTGGGATGGCAAGGACGCTGGAAAGGGAGTCCTTTTTCCGCAAAGGGGAACTGGTGATTGCATCATCTCCTGCCCCTTGGACAACCTCTGGGTTCTAATGTCATTGCTGGAAGAATAATGGAAGTCAGAGGGATTAAGCACAGAATATGCTCACAGTACGGAATGTGAAGCAACACTCAAAACCTCGAGGAGCGAGGAGACGCGCCGATCCTAGCTTGGGTTTCACATTGTCATGCTTTTGGAAACCATCGAGGTGGTGCAGAAAAGCGCAAGGTAAACAACTAGCATTCGTCTGAGTTTGAAAACTGGTACTCCTGAGAGGATTCCGAAAGGATGGATCCCTGATTTCTCGGCCAACATTAAGAAAGTCGTTGAATAGGCTCATGAAGAAGAGCCTGTTGCCATTTCGGCAGCTAACGGGCCAAAAAACACACAAACAAACTGGTCTCATTCTGGCAACATGGGGGAAACCGAGTCCACAACAGTGAAATCTGTTGTGCACAAAAGTAAATGCTTGGTAAACACTTTTGATGCCATGCTTGCGTTACCTATAAAAACAAAACAAAAATTTCTTTCTCTCAGTGACACGGCTCACACGTAATGACGAGGGCTTGCTGCTTCCACTTTGAATCCAGTTTAGCAACCAGGAATGCCCCGTACCTGCATTGTTTGACATAGAATCATAGAATCATAGAATAGCAGAGTTGGAAGGGGCCTACAAGGCCATCGAGTCCAACCCCCTGCTCACTGCAGGAATCCACCCTAAAGCACCCTAAAACATGATGTGCAACCCTCGCATGCTGGCCGTTGCAAGAGATACAACTCAGAGTTTTACTCAAAAACAAACCACGGGTTAAAATTCTGGGTTGTTTCTCCCTCGACAACCCAGGGTGCTGGGATTGGATGTTGCCGCAAACAACTGAAGAATAAAGGGGTTTGCTAAACTGGATGCAAAGTGGAAATGCAAGGGGGGGGGGAGGCAGTGTGCTTGTTCTCATGTGGTCCTGGGTCACGAACTCTCAGTCACTCACACACACACACACCCCTACTGTCATAGCAAACACATTTTGGGACTGTCTCAGTGTAGAATTTCAATGGGTCTGAAACAAGTTTAAGCCACCAAGTTCCCCTCAACGTACCCTGATAACTATAGTTTTGTCAGGATAGTGAATGAATGAATAAAACTTTATCGAATAAGTCTTCCGACCATTTCAAAAGACCACGTCATCGTTAAAAACATACAGGCATTCATTAAAATTTACAATTTAAAACAATATACGGTACAGTTCCTATATGATATATCATTTAAGACTAACAGTTAATCAAACCCCTTGTGTTGCGAGATTTAATAAAATCTACTTATTAAGCCATTTTTCTAATTCTTTTTTCCTTATGCTGGTTGCTTTGAGAGCAAAAAGGGCAACCCTCTGAGTCACAAAATAATTAGAACCACATAGGAGGAAGGACAATTTATCCTTCACTGTCCAGTTTCTCATGCGTATTAAAAACAGAAATAGATAGATTTCTCTACTTATTATTATTATTATTATTATTATTATTATTATTATTATTATTTATATAGCACCATAAATGTACATGGTGCTGTACAGAGTAAAACAATAAATAGCAGGACCCTGCCGCATAGGCTTACATTCTAATAAAGTCATAATAAATACATACAACATTCAAGTAAATAGTGAGCTAGAACTTCAATAGCAGGAATGCCACATATACATAGAATCATAGAATCACAGAATAGCAGAGTTGGAAGGAGACTACAAGGCCATCGAGTCCAACCCCCTGCTCAAAGCAGGAATCCACCTTAAAGCATCCCTGACAGAGGGTTGTCCAGCTGCCTCTTGAAGGCCTCTAGTGTGGGAGAGCCCACAACCTTCCAAGGTAACTGATTCCATTGTCGTACTGCTCTAACAGTCAGGAAGTTTTTCCTGATGTCCAGCCGGAATCTGGCTTCCTTTAACTTGAGCCTGTTATTCTGTGTCCTGCACTCTGGGAGGATTGAGAAGAGATCCTGGCCCTCCTCTGTGTGACAACCTTTTAAGTATTTGAAGAGTGCTATCGTGTCTCCCTTCAGCCTTCTCTTCTCCAGGCTAAACATGCCCAGTTCTTTCAGTCTCTCTTCATGGGGCTTTGTTTCCAGACCCCTGATCATCCTGGTTGCCCTCCTCTGAACACGCTCCAGCTTGTCTGCCTCCTTCTTGAATTGTGGAGCCCAGAACTGTCCCATAATCTGTCTTTCAATGGGATGCCTAGAAATCTACCCTGTAGCATCATTGTATTCATCAACTCGAGACGAAGCCAAGTAAAGGCTACTCAATGGACCCATTTCATATCGAAGAACAGGTATTTTTCTTCTTTAAAATGGACTTATTATTATTATTATTATTATTATTTATTTATATAGCACCATCTATGTACATGGTGCTGTACAGAGTACTTTAGATGTTGCTGCTAGCCATTTCATGGCCCTTGAATTTGCCACTGCGGCTATATCACTCTGACTTCTAATATCTGAGATCCTAAGTTTAACAGCATTTCTTCTGTTAGTATTGGGGGTGCTGGTTGCCAGCAGACTGAAACCATAGCTTGGTAACATCTTTATAAATTTATACAGCCAGGAGGTTTCCAAGGTTTTAGCCATCTGCTCGAGAATACACCTCTTGGGCAGCCTGGCCTCGTTCATCAAAACTAACTTACACCAATAATTGTATAGCCTACAATGTATTTGATCTAAGACTGCCGTAATACCGACTTCCGATCTAAGCACGTGTGCTGGACAGGTTAGCGCAACCCCTAACACCGTACGCAAAAAACAATTTTGGACCCTTTCTATTTCCCTACTATTGACGAAACCCCATATTTCAGCCCCATAAATTTGTACCGGCAACACTTTAGCCTTATATACATTAATGATTGGCAAGAGAGAACCAGGTTGTCTATAATTTATGAGCCTGTTCAAGGATTTTGCACAAACTGTTGCCTTTAACTCACTTCTTTTTAACTGCAGTGCCCATGATCCTGTGGAAGTAATTAATCCAAGATAGAATTTGAGATTCCCAATGCTTTCACCAAATAAGCTGACGTACTTCAATACAGCTCCCATCATTCCCAGGCAGCATGGCCTCTGTGGATGATGGGAATTGCAGTCCAACACATCTCACAGATGCAGGCTGGGGAAAGCTAGTATAGACACACCCTTACTGATGGATACTTTGTCAATTTTGGACTACAGAAGAGTTTGGAGTGTGTGTGTGTGTGTGTTGGTTAACACACTTGGTATTGCTTGTCTACCCAATTTCCCATCCATGCTTTATTTGGGCCCCCTTTCTCATTTATCCATAAAATATGCAATTCACATGTCTATTAAATAAATACCAGAGACATGCAATCCATGAAATAGACGAGATATTTCCAAGAGTTACTTAAAAGCAAACAAAACAATAAGAAAAACAGCTGCAGCAACAGAAAATTGCCTTTAAAAATCAAAGAACTCCCGTCGGTGACATTTAAAGGGGCCTTGCTAAGTAAGACTGTTTTGACTGGCCGGTGAAATGAGTAAAGTGACAATGCCGGGCAAATTGCCTGGAGACTGAAGTGCACTATGTTGAGCTTCATGATAGAGGAAAGGCAGGATAACAGTCAAATAATTAAACAAAATTTCTCTTGGCTTAAGAGGTGCCACAGAGGAGGCTCCTGCTCAGTCACCCCTCACCATTCTACTTTCTGTAAATAAGAGAAAGAAGAGCAGAGTCCCTGCCCACTGGTCTGGGAGAACGGAGACACCACAGCGCAGTGGTGCTCAACCTTTTTTGCTCCATTCCCCCCTTTCACCTTTGTTCAGAATATAATTCCCCCCCTTCCCAAGATAGTCTAACTCAAAAGGTGCATGCCAAATAATATGCATATAATACTGAAAATCTTGTTATTTTTTTTCTATATTAGTCCCATTTAAAGGGGCAACGCAAAGCATGGCCCCTTTTACACTCTCAGCTCCCATGCTTTGCGTTGCCCCTTTAAATGGGAAGCTTGAAACTTCTGGGATTGCGAGGGAGGGAGAGAAAAGAGAGCAAAGGCCTGGCTTTTGCAGACGACATGACACTTTTCTGGGACGTTTTTAATAACAAGTGTAGGAAGACATAATCTACAGGACATCATACTTTGCTGAATAGTGGTCTCAAATCCCCCCTAGGAACCCTAAAATTCCCCCTGGGGAGGGAATTCCCCCCCCCCCTTGTCGAGAACCTATGCTATAGGGTATTCTGCCCCATTCTGGTTGTATTTAGCATTATTATTATTATTATTATTATTATTATTATTATTATTATTTATATAGCACCATCGATGTACATGGTGCTGTACAGATAACACAGTAAATAGCAAGACCCTGCCGCATAGGCTTACAATCTAATAAAGTTGTAGTAAACAATAAGGAAGGAAAGAGAATGCAAACAGGCACAGGGAAGTGTAAACAGGCACCGGGAAGGGTGAAGCTAACAGTATAGAGTCAGACCAAGCTCAAAGTTTAAAAGCTATAGGGAAAAGAAAAGTTTTTAGCTGTGTTTTGAAAGCTGTGATTGAGTTGGTAGTTCTCAGGTGTTCTGGAAGAGCATTCCAGGCATGAGGGGCAGCAGAGGAAAATGGACGAAGCCGAGCAAGGGAAGTAGAGACCCTTGGGCAGGCAAGAAGCATGGCATCAGAGGAGCGAAGAGCACGAGCGGGGCAATAGTGTGAGATGAGAGAGGAGAGATAGGCAGGAGCATCCAATGACCATTCATCGGACTAAGTAGGTGGCTGCTCAATAGGTTGAGTGTTCAGGTAGAACCCCCCGGCAGAACACAGACTTTGCACAAAGAAGGCCCCAGGTCCCGTCCATGGCATCTCTAGTTGAAAAGGAAGGTCGGCAGCAGCACGGGAAAAACTTAGAGGGCAAGTATTGGGCCATCAGGACGAAGATAGGGCCAGTCTATCTCTCTCTCCTCACTCCCAGCACAAAACCTCTGTGCCTTTCTCCAGGCATACATGCTTCTTCCGTCCAGAACTGGTGCGTGCCTTAAATTTCCCCGCAAAACCAAAAGGGTATATGTGTCACCGCATCCTTGCACTGAGACACAATTTAAGTTGGTGCTGTGCACCCATGGTGATAGGAGGGGGGAAACCTGAGGACAGGAGTCACAGAAGCAGGTGGGCTGAACCTCGGCTGATATAAATATGCAAATGCCCACTTTGGAATATGTACAATGATAGAAATTCACTTTGGAAAAAGAGGGAGAGCTCCAATAAGGAAGGAGCAGCAGCAAGGCAGTGACTGTGAAGAAGGGGGTCCGGTCTTGATCAGTCATAGGAAAAACTGGAACACCAAACAGGATCCAAAGGTTGTAAGGTAATTGAATCTCATGCTGACTGCACCACCTCACTACAATTACTAGTAGCAAACTGCACACACACACACACACACACACACACACACACACACAGAGCTACTGATCCGGACACATCCACCAAGGACTGAAGCATCTCCCCTATGAGGGAAGGTTACATCAATTGGGATTGTTTAGCTTGGAAAAAAAGGAGGCTAAGGGGAGACATGATAGAGGTGGACAAAATGATACATAGAATCATAGAATAGCAGAGTTGGAAGGGACCTACAAGGCCATCGAGTCCAACCCCCTGCTCAGTGCAGGAGAATGTGGTGTGGAGAATGTGGACAGAGAGACATTTTTCTCCCTCTCTCAAAATACTAGAAGCCAGAGTCACCCCATGAAGCTGATTGGTGGGAGATCCAGGACAAATAAGAGGAACCACTTTTTCACACAGCACATAGTTAAATTATGGAACTCACTACCACAAGATGTAGTGATGGCCACCCGTTTGGATGGCTTTAAAAGGGGCTTGGATAAATTCCTGGAGGTAAAGGCTATCAATGGCTACTAGCCTTTATGGTTGGGTGCTATCTCCAGTATTCAAGGCAGAAAGCCTGTGTGCACCAGTTGCTGGGGAACATGGGTGGGAGGGTGCTATTGCACCATGTCCTGCTTCCCTGGCCGACAGACCCTTGGCCCCTGTGTGAACAGAGTACTGGACTAGATGGACCCTCAGTCTGATCCAGCATCAGGGCCCTCCTTATGTTCTTATAACTGCATTCTGCGTCATAACAAGACAATGCAGAATTGGACCTCCCTGAACACAAGCTAGTCCGCTACGCAACGCGCTGCACATGCACTAATGTATCGTATCGGACTGCGGGCGCCCGCAGTTCCAAGTTGGGAAGGAATCGTTGCCCCAGCGCTCGTCTAACCAGTCGCACGCTTCCCCTGCGTGCTGTGTGGCAACTGTCACACACAGCTCTCTGTGCCAAGCCTGTCCTCTCAACACGTGCAGCTCTGTCAGAGACATGTTAGCACAACACAAGCAGTACGCATTGGCTGTAACGGAGCAACTTGTACACAGTGTTTGCAAGCCACACTGTGCCGTCCTGAGCCACAAAACACAATGTTGATAACACAGTCTGTATGCTGCTCAAGTCTAATGAAGTATCAAAAACAACTGGCCTGCCTACTTTTTTTTCCTTTTCTCTTTTAATGGTTGTGCTTTCAAAACGTGCCTGTAAAATCTCTGGAGCAATGTCAAGTCAGATCAAGGAATCCAGTGCTTACACTCACAACATTCAGAACTTGCTGATACAAGAGCAGCAACAAATCAATTTCCACCAGAGGAAAGACTTCCTTTCTATTGTGCGATGGTTGTTAAGAGAAAACAATCTGAAATAATTAACTTTTTTCTGCTGGTTAGCAAACGTTAAGCCATCAGCTTCTCACTCTCTCTCTCTCTCTGTGTCTTTCTCTCTCTCATTTTCTTTCCCTTTAAGGACGTACCCTCCCCTCCACCGCCCCCCAAAAACCTGTGTGTCTACTTCTGCAAGCCGCTGAGAGGATCTTTGCCAAGTATGACCAATTTAAACATTTACATGCCGATTTTCAAGGTCACCGCTGAAACACACAAGTTTTCACTTAAGACGTTTTCAAAAACCAGCCGGCACTCTGGAATACAAAAGGCAAAAGGTGGGGGCCGGGGGGGGCGGCAGGGACGGGGGGAGAGGAACGATGGAACACGCGACCCAAGTTAAGTCTACAGTAAACGTGAGCTGAAATGCGGGAGGGTGCTCTGGGCTGGAAAAATCCAGACGTACTCATGTGGGTGGACACTGGCTTTTATTTGCACTGTTACATAAACAGAGATAGCAAGCCCCAAAGGGTGTCTTGCTCAGCTTCCAGACTTCCAAGTCCATGAAGAGCGCCTACAAGCAGGGGAGGACAGCCGACACTCGGAGCTGCAAAAGCGCAGGAGGGGAAAGCAGGAGGGGCGCAAACACACGGCAGAAGGTTTGATGGGTGGAACAGCAGCGCTCGGGGCAAACGCAGCCAAAACATAAACGGAGCCACTGCCCTTACCTGGGCGATTTCCGGCTAGACACGCGTGCTCCCGGGCTGTGCGGCGTCCACCTGGCGACTAACCTGCGGCCCCCGCAGGGCTCTCTCGCCCGCCCGCCGCCCCATGTGCTCCGGGTTGTTTGGAATACAGTCGGCAGGTGCTGCCGCACGCGGCTGCGACAGGCAAGGGACTGAGCACCCGAGCAGTGCCAGTGCCGCCGCCGCCGCCGCTCGATTCCCCCACCAGCTGACTGGATAATTAAACTGAGCGCCCGCCGCCAGAGCCGCTCCAGCCCAGCGACACTCCCGGGATGCCTGGTGCCACCTGGCAGGCTCTGGCCAAGCACAAGGGACCTGGGCAGATCCAGAGCTCGGGGAAACAATGCTCAGAGGCACCGCGCGCACGGGAAGCAGCCCGGGGGTGCGCCCCCGTGCCCCGACGACGCTGACGTGCCCACACAGAGAGGCCAGGGAGCAGGCAGCGTAAACCCACTCCACGCTTCCATGGCGCTTTACCGTGCCCCAGAGGGAAGGCGAGGCATTCTGCTGGAAGGATGGAGCCAGCGTCAGACGGCAGGAGCCACCCACGCTCCGCAGGAGCTTCGAGCGTGCCCCCACCTGGCCGCCTCCACACTTCTGCAGGGCAGGGGAGATTGGCGAGCCACATGGAGCCGGGGCACAGCCCAGGAAAGCCCCCTCGAGATCTGAAGATCTGCGGGGTCGGCCTAACCGAAACACGGTCGGAAACTATCATCCGTGGATGCCGCTTCAGGGGCTGGCTCAGTTTAAATGTCTCCATCCCTCAGCTGTCATTATATTCACACACCCTATTTCCAGCTCCCAAACTGGATCACAGGGTGTTTCTATAGGAAAATACAAAAAAATAAAAAAAATCCGCATAGTGCATCATTATTAACCTATGGAACTGGCTGCCACATAGTGTGGGGATGGACATAGGCCTAGCTGTTTCTAAAGGGGAATCAGACAAATTCATCGATGAGAGTCGGTCAACTACCAGGCTGCTAGTTACGATAGCTAAATAGAACCTCCATGTTCAAAGGCAGTATGAATACCAGTTTATTTATTTATTTATTTATTTAAGCATTTTTATGCCGCCGTTCAGCCAAAAAAGGCTTTCACGGTGGCTTACAAAAGTATTTCTTGACAGTCCCTGCCCACAGGCTTACAATCTAAAAGACATGACACAAAAGGAAAGGGGATTGGGAGGGAGGAGGAGGGGGGAAAGGAAAGCAAATTCAGGCACTACAATCTTAGTTGCAAAGTTCAGCAGTTAAAGTTGGCAGTTCGCAGCAGGAGGGAGGGGGCTCTCAGCTGGAGCTGGACCCAGGCAGGATGGAGAGGTGCCTGGCTGCTACTTCCTCCCCCCACTGGTGGCCTCTGCAGAGACAGTTGGTAGCAGGAGGGAGGGGGCTCTCAGCTGGACCCAGGCACGATGGAGAGGTGCCTGGCTGCTGCTTCCTCCCTCACTGGTGGTCTCTGCAGAGACAGTTGATAGCAGGAGGGAGGGGGCTCTCAGCTGGAGCTGGACCCAGGCACGATGGAGAGGTGCCTGGCTGCTGCTTCCTCCCTCACTGGTGGTCTCTGCAGAGACAGTTGGTAGCAGGAGGGAAGGGGCTCTCAGCTGGAGCTGGACCCAGGCACAATGGAGAGGTGCCTGGCTGCTGCTTCCTCCCTCACTGGTGGTCTCAGTTGCTGGAGGATAGGCAGTGTGACAGACAGGGTCTTCCTTCATGCCCCGCTGGTGGGCTTCCTGGAAACATCTGGCTAAGCACAGCTTGACACAAGATGCTGGACTAGACTAAGCAAAGAACATCCCAGCTAGATCAGACAAAAATATGTTCATCTAGCCCAGCTTGCTGTTTCCAACCGTGGCCAGCTCACAAATAAGGCATGAAGGCCATAGCCATCCCCAGCAACTAGCATTTAGAGGCACGTTGTCTCTGAACATGGAAGTTCCTTGAACTGGAGAAGGCAGGCTTAGCCACAATCATTCATGCAATGCTAACCACCAAAATGGACTACTGTAATGGGTTCTAGGTGGGGCCGCCCTTGAAAACAGCTCAGAAACTTCAACTGGTGCAAAACGTTGCAGCCAAAGTCCTAACTTGGGTTCACTGCATGGAGGATAAAACTCAGAGGGTATTTCATAGAACCATAGAATAGTAGAGTTGGAAGGGGTCTATAAGGCCATCAAGTCCAACCCCCTGCTCAATGCTGCACTGGTTACCAGCTTGTTTCTGGGCTCAGCTCAAGGTACAAGTGCTAACCTTTCAAGGTACTGGGCACTCAAGGACGCCACAGGATGCCAGCTTATGGTGGCCTATTGGCAATGTTGCCTTTCCAAATAGGTGTCAGGAACAGCCAGCACTCAAAACCATGAGCTGCTGCTCTTCAGCGTGAGTCACTTGAGACTGCAAGGTGGAGGGAAAAGTGACCAACGTCATCCTCCCAGGCCCCAGCCCGGCTCCATTTGTGTCCCCACCAGGTAGTTCTCTCCTTCCTCCTGACGTGGCCAGGCTGTAAATCTTGCCTGGGTCTTTGCCTGAGCTTCTACCGCTCCCCAGTCTAACTCCAACAATCGACCCGTTCCGCCTATCTTGCTGCCAATCTGTTTGGAGTCTTCTTGCACAGAACATCTAGGACCACTTGCCCTGGGTCACAATTGCAAAAGCTAACAGAACAGAGCGGGAAAGAGAAAAGCATGCAAAAGGAAGACCGCCTAGTACAAGGTATGTGACCCTACACCTTATGGAGGAGAACTTGGCAAGGGGAAGCCCTTTTCACTTGTAGTCTGGACATCTGCAATGTATTGCACCATCATAAGAAATGTTATACAGGGTTAGTCCAACCGTTGGGCCTTCCAGCACAGCATCCCATCAGGCAATGGTGGCAGGAGGCAATATCCAGTAACAATAATATATCCAAGTCCCCACCACCTGGCGTTCAGGAGTTCACTGACTTTTAATGTGGCTATCATGGTTTTTAGCCACCAACGGGCCCATCCTTCCACATAGTTGTCCAATCCCTTTTAATAGCCATTTATAGCGGTTGCCATCTCAACATGTCATGGTAACCGATTTCTACCGATTATTCATTGTAGCAAGTAGTACTCTAAACCTGCAGCCTATCAGTTTCAGTGGATTACTATTTATTTAGAGATAAGTGGAGAATTATTCTCCACTTCCGCTGCCTCCTGCCCCCTGGTCCACTCTTATTGTGGTTTTATAGGCCTCTGCCATGTTTCCTGCAGCTAGCCTTTAATGGCCAAACTAGTCAATCATAGAATCATAGAATAGTAGAGTTGGGCCTACAAGGCCATCGAGTCCAACCCCCTGCTCAATGCAGGAATCCACCCTAAAGCACCCCAGACAGATGGTTGTCCAGCTGCCTCTTGAATGGCTCTAGTGTGGGAGAGCCCACCACCTCCCTAGGTCTTTGGCTCCATTGTCTTTTCCCCCATAGATGAGGGCTGTGGAGCTGAGAGGAGTGGATCACAGCCTTGTGCCCCCCTGACACAGGTTCTCCAAGTAAAAATGGGTTTCCAGGTGAAAGCCAGAGAAGAGGAAAGGAAAATGCAAGTACCTTTCTGCAATCAGCAGTACTGGGGAAGGGATTTGAACTGGGAAAACAATGCAGGGAGAGTAGATTCAATCTTATTTAGACTCCCCGTACTCCCACCCTGCCCTTAACAGAAGTCTCTGAGCTTAAATAAATACATAATCCAGTGGGCGATCCAATCACAATCTAGTTTGGCCCCAAGATCATAGAATCATAGAATAGCAGAGTTGGAAGGGGCCTACAAGGCCATCGAGTCCAACCCCCTGCTCAATGCAGGAATCCACCCTAAAGCATCCCTGACAGAGGGTTGTCCAGCTGCCTCTTGAAGGCCTCTAGTGTGGGAGAACCCACAACCTCACCAGGCAACTGATTCCATTGTCGTACTGCTCTAACAGTCAGGAAGTTTTTCCTGATGTCCAGCTGGAATCTGGCTTCCTTTAACTTGAGCCCGTTATTCCATGTCCTGCACTCTGGGAGGATTGAGAAGAGATCCTGGCCCTCCTCTGTGTGACAACCTTTTAAGTCTTTGAAGAGAGCTCTCATGTCTCCCCTCCATCTTCTCTTCTCCAGGCTAAACATGCCCAGTTCTTTCAAGATGATAAAACATGTTCGGTGTCTATTTGGCCTGCCAAGATTCTTCCACTGAAACATGCCATCTTGCTCAGGTGCGCCATGTGGCAGCTCACAGGTGGTGCCCCACAGATCTCATATTGCCTACCCCCTTTTTGCCTCAAGGGGAAAAAATCCCAGGTGCTTTCACTGTTTCTTCAGAGGGTGGATGTTCCACCCTGGGCATCTTTTACTTGTCCCATGTCCTCCAACAGTTGCCAGAACTTACGGCAGCCCCATTATTCCGCCTGAAGGCTCCTTTGGCTAAAAGAGCATGCCCTGCGCCCCACCTGCCTCCGACAAGTTATGCTGCTTTCAAGGAAATGAAATAGCAGCACATGACACTATTAGGTGCCAGAGAGACCAGCCGGCCCAAGGCCACTCTCCAAGGCCACCTACCCACCAAGATCACGCTCTGAGGGAGAACCCCTCAGAGCAAGGCATGAGGGGAAGCCGTTGGCCAAGGAAGAATGGGGCAGACGAGGGGGAGGGGGGCAGAAAGTCCTGCGCCCTTGTTGATTTCTGTTAGCGCTAAAGCATTCCTGGCCCACAGACTGCCATCTTGCAGCCACCTGGAAGCAAGCCTTCTGTGTGGTAGCACCCACCTTGTGGAATGCTCTCCCGCCAGGCATTCAGGAGGCGTCAACTGTGCCATGTTTCAGGGGCCAGTTTGAGACCATCTCTCTACCCAGGCCTATCCTGATTTACTGTGCTGCCTAGTTTGTTGACTGTCTGGATTTAATGTTTTTACAAAAGTCTTATATAAACATTTTTGTATTTATGATGATGTATCTTAATCCTTGCTTTGTACACCGCTTAGAGATATTTTTAGGCGTGGTAAGTAGTATAAAGAAATAAAGAAATGAGGAGAGACTGAAAGAACTGGGCATGTTTAGCCTGGAGAAGAGAAGACTGAGGGGAGACATGATAGCACTCTTCAAGTACTTGAAAGGTTGCCACACAGAGGAGGGCCAGGATCTCTTCTCAATCCTCCCAGAGTGCAGGACACGGAATAATGGGCTCAAGTTACAGGAAGCCAAATTCCGGCTGGACATCAGGAAAAACTTCCTGACTGTTAGAGCAGTACAACAATGGAACGAATTCCCTAGGGAGGTGGTGGGCTATCCCCCACTAGAGGCAGCCGGACAGCCATCTGTCAAGGATGCTTTAAGGTGGATTTCTGCAGTGAGCAGGGGGTTGGACTCGATGGCCTTTTCAGCCCCTTCCAACTTTACTATTCCATGACTCTATGATTCTATGATTAGTGCCAACGAAATGCCACAATTGGCTACTACCCCAGAACCGCCTGCATATCACTGAGTTATGCCCCCTCCCCAAGATAAAAAAACCCACCTCTTTTCTTTAGAACATTTACATTATTCTGCTTCTCCAAAGCTTGAGGAGGCTTCCAACACAGTGACGCACACATTCTGCACCTTCCCCAAATCAAGACAGTTCCCCCCTCTCTCCCCCAAATCACTTAACAGGCAGTTAAATATTGCAAGCTGTGAAGACAAAACCAGCACGGGACAGGGAAAGAGGAGAGACGAAAATGAAATGAAGTGAGCCTTAGGAATGTGGAAAGACGGCTCCAGATACCGAGGACTCGTTGCAAAAGGGAAAACGTTTGCCCCAAGCCAAGGCTACAGGAGGGGAGGTGTTTCTTGCTGAACTTGAGCTTTCTGGATAGAGAGCAGAACAAGGACTCAGCAATCAAGTATGTACTGTACAGGGCTTGTTGGTCTCGCTCCAACCCCAAATAATCAGGGGTAACCAGATGCCAACATCGTCTTAGCCATCTCTTCAGCACAGGGTTGGGCAACTCTGGGCGGTCTTGGTGCCAATTCCCACCCACGTCCAACTGGACGCAATCAATTTTACTTCCACGTGAAAAAGCGGGGGTGGTTATAATGTCCGCAGGTATCGCATAAGAAGAGCTACTTCTGTGCAACAGCACCCTCCCACCCATGTTCCTCAGCAACTGGGGTATATAGGCTTACTTAGCACTTTCCTGGCTTGCATGGTGTGGATCCTAAAACCTTCCCCTAAAGTATGCAGTTTTGTGTGCAGTTCCCCCCCCCCCCCTAAATTGGAGAATTGCATCGTAAAATTGGGATAAAGTGTGAATATCGAAGTATGACCGTGTTTTAGTTTGTGCATAGGTTTGGGAGATGGAAATTACAAGTTTGCATTAAAATGCAAGCTGAATGTATGCTTTAAAATTTGTAATACTGCCTTGAGGCCCAGTATTGGGCAAAAGGCGGGATAATAATAATAATAATAATAATAATAATAATAATAATAATAATACAACAATAATACCTCACAGGTTTGTTGTAGTGAGGATAACATGGAGAGGAGGAGGATTATGTACGCCGCCTTGCGTTCCTTAAGGAATAAAAAAGGCGGGATATAAAAGTAAATAATACTAATACTAATACTACTACTACTACTACTAATAATAATAATAATAATAAGCCATGGGAGATTTGTTTGAGTGGCACACGCTATATACCTTGTTTTGTTTTAACATTTTATGTTTTAATATCACATCGTTCTACATTTTTTATGCATATCACCCTGAAATCCATTTTGGGATGAAGGTGCAGTTTAAAAATGCATTAAACAAACACCCTACAGGAAAAGGTTATTAAGGGCCACCTGCACTGGCTCCTCTAGAAATACAAACTCTTTCACTGTACGAGGGCAAGAACGGCATACTTCAAGATCTTCCGTTCCGCCCCAAGGGCGTAACAAGACCCGCAATTGCAAAAATGGTCGAAGCTGGCAATGCTGCTAAAAAGAGAAGGAAATGAAAGAACTGTGATAGGGATTCTGAGTTGGTAAAGAAGGATGTCAAGGCCCCAAAGTAACATATGGAGCACAAAATCCATTCTCTCTCTTGTTCTGCTGGACACTGTGATTAATTACCAGGATGGCAAAACCCAAGGAAACGGAAGGGACAAAGTTATCCCCCCTGTAGTCCCTTGTTCAAAACCCGGCTTGCCTGCTCATCAATCACCCACCCAGCTGATAATAGTGAACAGAGGAGGGACTGCAGAAAGCAAGGCCGCCAAGGAGAAGTGCTTTTGAAATGAGCACAACGCTGCCGAAATGGCTTTTTGCCTAGATATGCTGGCTTGAAACACAAAAAGCAAAGATGGCAGTGAAAACACACACACACACACACACACACACACACACACACAGAGACCTCTAAGCCTCTACATCAACTTGTGATGAAAGTGTCTCCTTTACCTCTTACCAAATGGGACGGGGTTCAGTTGCAAAAGCAGATTTAGAATTAACTATCCAAAAGAACTGTTTGCATCTGCTTAGAAGATGATCTTGTGGAAGAAGAAAGCCCTCGACAAAAATCCAACAACCCTGGACATCCTAGGGCAAAATTCCCTACTAAATTATGGGCTTAAAGAAGGACACAATAGAGATCAAAAGGTAACAATAAAATTAACCAGCAGAGATTAATTCAATGAAAAAGTATCAACGTCTCTCAATAAAACTTTCCCCGGCACCTTCATTGAGCGTGCATGTTTGCGCTTGTGTGATCTGTGGGAAGCCTCCATTTCTCCAAAAAGGAGGATGGAAAGGCAGGAAACAAATGACTGCTGGTTTATAATCTTGGCTTTAACTTGTCGAATTCATTACTAGAAGATGTGGTGACGGCTACCAGCTTAGAAAACTTTTTTTAAAAGGACTAGAACAATGTTCCCTAACCCAATGTCCTCAGGATATGTTAGCCTGCAAATCCCATAATTCTCAGGCAGCATGGCCGATGGCTAGCATGTCTGGGAATTATGGGACTTGCAGCCCAACACATCTGGAGGGCACCAGGTTGGGGAAGGCTAGATTAGACAAATTCAAGGAGGGGGAGATATCTACCAAAGGTTATCAACCATGATTGCTAAATGGAACCTTCAGAGATACAGAGACCTTTGAATAAGAACGTAAGAAGAGCTGTGATGGATCAGATGAAGAGTCCATTCAGTCCAGCGTCCTCTTCCCAGTGGCCAACCACCCGTGCACAGGAAACCCAAAGGCAGGAGATGAGTGCAACATCACCCTCCCACTCATGTTCCCCAGCCACTGGTGTACATTGGCATAACTGCCTCTGAAACTGGAGGCAGTATATGGCCATCAGGACTAGTATCCACTGATAGCTTTATGCTTCAGGACAATATCAATGGGCATAGGCAGAGGGGAAGGCTGCAAATAGCAGGGGAAAGCTATTGCCCTCATAGTGCTCTGTTGGTGAGCTTTCCAACAGCATTTGGGAAACAAGACAATTGAATAGGTGGACCACTGGTTCAATCCAGCAAGGCTGTTCGTAACTTCTGAAGGCAGTGCAGATGGTATCAAGCACATGAACCAGAAAAAACCTCTCCTTCTGTATCCTCCTCCCACCCAACTACCTAGGGGGATTTTTTTCACATATGACATACCTTGAAGCCTCTCTCATATAAATTAAATGCACGTGTTCACATGGCATAGAAAGTGGGAAAGATTTTTTTTTTTTAAAAAAAATCCAATATACATTCCAATCACTGCAGAGATTACTTTAGGATTACAGATATGGAAAATACAAGCACCAATTTAAGATCATGCGTCAAAACAGATTTGAGACCAAGTCTAAGTCAACAACGGCTTCCCAGATGGAAAGGCAACTTTGAGGTGTGTTGCATCACCTGGCAGCTTTAGTAATAATCAGTGCCCTGGCTAATCAGTCTTTTTAATTGGGAAGAAACAGTTTCTGTAGCTCGCAGATTATTTGAAGGGCCTTAATGATGCACTAAAAGATCTATTTTCCCTCTGTGTCTTTAAAACAACAACAACAGCATGCTTAGGTGCCTTCAGCACATTTGCTTTGAGGCACTACCTTGGAGATTCAAAAAGGCTTTCCACAAAGACCTCTCGATCCAGAATTGGCATCGCTCAGCCCGGAACATGGACATGAAATGAAGGCTACTGAATGCGTGCTTGTCTCCGTGCTTTCTTATTCTGAAGAAGGTTAAATCTTCTCTGTACTGAGCTCAAGTATTTCTCACATGTCAAGTGTTGGATCTAATGCACCCACTGTGTCCCACGGGTGAGACTTCAATGGAGGGGGCAATTACTCACCTACTTACACAGTCCCTAAATCTTAGCTCCCGATCTCATAGAATCATAGAATAGCAGAGTTGGAAGGGGCCTACAAGGCCATCGAGTCCAACCCCCTGCTCAATGCAGGAATCCACCCGAAAGCATCCCTGACAGATGCTTGTCCAGCTGCCTCTTGAAGGCCTCTAGTGCGGGAGAGCCCACAACCTCCCTAGGTCACTGGTTCCATTGTCGTACTGCTCTAACAGTCAGGAAGTTTTTCCTGATGTCCAGCTGGAATCTGGCTTCCTTTAACTTGAGCCCGTTATTCCGTGTCCTGCACTCTGGGAGGATCGAGAAGAGATCCTGGCCCTCCTCTGTGTGACAACCTTTGAAGTATTTGAAGAGTGCTCTCATGTCTCCCCTCAATCTTCTCTTCTCCAGGCTAAACATGCCCAATTCCTTCAGTCTCTCTTCATAGGGCTTTGTTTCCAGACCCCTGATCATCTAGATACTTGGTGTACTAGTTCTCTTTCCACCTTCACCAAAATGTTTCTTACTATATTCTAATCCTGTAGCAGGATTATATCGACATGGAGTGCGTGTCTGGACCCAGAGGGAGGGGCACGTGCATCTCTGAAGCATATCCAAACACACTCAGTCTTATCTGGTAGCCACGTACTTCTGCTTATCAAGGAGGATTTCAAGTTTGTTAAAGGAACTGGTGGAGGAAAAAGTAAAGGAGCAGGAACCCCACCCACTAGTTCTCAACTGAGGTTGGTCAGCTCTGAGCTTACAAAGTTCACCAGCAAGGTGGAAGAAATCCGTTTGCTTCAAACACAATTTTCTACTTACTGGGGAGAAAGGCTGCACGCAACTTTCCTCGGGATGTCAACTTATCTGGAGCTTTGATTTAAGAGAAGAGACAGGGCCTTCAAGAATGCTTACTTGCATGTGGGAAGCAGCCAAATAGCCTTCTACTCTTCTATAGCATGCCATAAGAGAGAGATTTAATTGGAAACAGGCTAAGAGAAAAGGCTGACGCTCACTAGGCCAAATCCTGAAAATCTCACTGCAGAAAACTTTCACAGCACAAGAGGAAAAGCAGCAAAGTGCATACAAAACCACCCTCCCATCTCCGCTCATCACGTCACACATTGGCTGAGCTCAGACGACACGCTAATCAATGGTTGCTTCCCATTCTGTTCCTAACACACACTGTTGATTAGTGTGTTGTCCGAACTCGGCCATTTTCTAACTTGCTGGCGCAACAGTGCTTGTGCTGACTGAGTTCCAGAGCAGATACGAGTGTACTTAAAGGAGGCAGAGCAGTAGACAGCACCTGTGTTATGATGTAATGTCTCTATCACCCATGAGTCCAAAACATAGAATCACAGAGTTGGAAGCGGCCATTTAAGCCATCAGCTCGAACTCCCTGCTCAGGGCAGGGATCCAGTTTAAAGCAACCCTGACAGAAGGCTGCCCAGTCTTCCGGCGGTGGAGAGGGTTCCATTGTCTGACTTCTCTGTTAGGAAGTTTTTCCTGATGTTCAACTGAAATCTGCCTTCCTGTAACTGAAGCCTGTTGTTTCGTGTCTTGTGGTCTTGGATGATAGAGAAGAGGTTGTGGCCCTCTTCTATGTGACAACCCTTAAGGTCCTTGCAAAGTGCTGTCCTGTTTGCTAGGTACAGCAACATCCCATCATAGACGTCAGGCTTGCTAGAGAAGGAGCTGTCACTCCCTCCACCTGAGCAGTGCAGGTTGAAGAGACAGCAACTTGCTCAAGGTCAAGTTGCAAAGTCTCAAATACGTTTATTAATTTAGTTCACCATTTCTCTAAGGTGTGGGGTGGATAACTCCCTGGGAATGTAATTGAAAAGAGCTATAAAAATACCCATAATAAATACATAGCTGTTAAAAATTAACAGACATAATTTAAAAATCTCATTAAAGTTCCTCGATATATGCTTAGTGCCACCACTGAAAGCCAACCCAAAAAGAAAGGCCCTTTATCATAGAATCATAGAATAGTAGAGTTGGAAGGGGCCTACAAGGCCATCGAGTCCAACCCCCTGCTCAGTGCAGGAATCTACCCTAAAGCATCCCTGACAGAGGGTTGTCCAGCTGCCTCTTGAAGGCCTCTAGTGTGGGAGAGCCCACAACCTCCCTAGGTAACTGGTTCCATTGTCGTACTGCTCTAACAGTCAGGACGTTTTTCCTGATGTCCAGCTGGAATCTGGCTTCCTTTAACTTTACAACTTTACAACTCTTCTAACCTTGATCTCGAGGCCAGGCAATTCATGACTTCCAGCTGTTTTGGTCTACAATTCCCATCATCCCTCACTATTATCTATACAGGTTAAAACTCATGGGAGTTCTTGGCCAAAACATCTGGAGGCCCCCAAGTTGGCATGTTCTAGGCAAAGGATCGTCTACAAGTGAGGGACAAGCCACAGAGAACTTCTCTCTATGTGCCTTTCCTGGTTGAACTTGGTGTATGAATTGTACTCTCAAGAACATACTTTCAGCAGATCTCAACTGAGGATCTGCCCTTTTGGCAGAGAGAACAGTTTCTGTGATATTTATATTAGACTG
Organism: Elgaria multicarinata webbii; assembly: GCF_023053635.1. Classification (NCBI taxonomy): domain Eukaryota; kingdom Metazoa; phylum Chordata; class Lepidosauria; order Squamata; family Anguidae; genus Elgaria; species Elgaria multicarinata. The sequence goes on along the minus strand of NC_086174.1, from coordinate 4,514,619 downwards.
ACAATTTCCAGACTCTGTAGGCCACACCTATAACTACAGCAGCAGCAGGAGAGAGCAATTGCCCTCGCTTCCTAGTTATATTCTGTCATCCTACAGACATCTGCTCAGTCACTATGGGAAGCAGGATGCTGGACTAGATAGGTCTTTGCTCTATTCCAGCAGGGCTCTTCTTAACAACAACGCCCCCATGACCTCTGGTTGCCATTTGCATACATATAGACCATAAAAAGAGAGTTAGCGGGATCACCATATCAGGTTGGGTCAGTTTTCCCCGACCTGGTGCCACCCAGATGTGCTGGACTACAAGTTTCCTCGTCCCCAGCCAGCATGACTAATAGGCCTGCTGGTCAAAGGCAATGGGGAGTTGTAGTCCAATGAATCTGGGTGGCAGCAGGTTGGAGAAGGCTGCTATAGATTGCGTCTGTGTTGAGACAAAACTGCAGGTAATCTCCGGCTACTTGCTTTTACAATGGAAGGATTTACAACGGAAGGAGAATCTGGCTATGCCCCTTTCATTGCCAAAGCCAACCAACAGCATCCAAGCGCCACATTCAAAACAGAGAGAGCACGTTAGCGGGGCATGCGCGGGGGCCACTCAACCCCTACGGAACTCTTGCCTGTGGAAATTTACCCAACCCGGAGAACACTTCAGAAATATTGTACAACAACTTCCATTCTGACTGTTCTTGGGAGTGACGGTTTAGCCAACAAAGGGCTGAGCCATTTGCAACTATTGCAACTTTACTGTTTTGACTGGATTTTAACTGAAATGTAATGGCGCAATTTCGTTACCTTCTCAGCCAGCGACTCAACTCCAATCTTCCAAGATGGGGCAGGCAACTTCTTCAAAGATTTGGTCAAATCTGACCTAACTAATCAGCATTGTCTCCTGCTTGGTTCTACCTCAGCTCATGCACGGGCCAAGCGTGGACACAGCGACGGGCCATGCAACTACACCGTGGCACCTCACCAGGTGACGCGAATTTAGTCACCCAGCTGCTTCCCTGGACTTGTGTTCTGATGCGGGGGTGTGGTGAAATTCCCTTCACCGTGAGCGGATACTACAACTCCCAACATGGCTGCCTGCCTCCTCCTCACACGGTGATTACCAGCTGGTTTGTATTCCAACACCAGGTAACCGGTCAGCATCTGCCAGACCACAATTCTTACGCAGTACGAGGCAAATCTTCTTTCAGCCGGGCAGGAAGAGCTCCTGTTTCTGCACAGAAGGAATTGGCGAGGTTCTCACGGGAGTTACTCCAGCTTTGCGGATTTTGCTTCCATTTCCCCCTCTCGACCACATTTGTGTTCGAGTCAATTATGCGCTTCTTTAACCTTTGCTCAGCATAATTCTGCAGCTCCACGGCGATGATGACCGTTATTATTCTCATTAGCGTGGAGAGCCCTCAGCGCCTCTACGGCACTTCACAAACAAAGCCATCGAGAAGCAGCCGCCCGCCTTCCGCCAACCCCTTTCCTGCCGAGGGATCAATATCTCACTGCCCTTATTATTTTAATTTTAATGCCTCACGTGGGGTTTCACAACAGAAATAATTATAAGCCAGTGATGAAAGTATCTTGCTTCCCACAGAGCAAAGGAGACCTTGGGGTTCAATTAAGCAGCAAGAGAAAACAACGGAGCCGGTACCCTGTGTTTGTGCTCCCTCTCCTCCACAACACATCTCCCTTGTTATTCTTATCTAACGTAACGGCTTAGGTAACCAGGCGAAATTGTCGCCCAGATGGTGAAACGTGCTTCGTATCAACAAGCCTGCAGAAGAAGAGCCCTGCCGGGTTAGACCAAAGGCCCATCACGACCAGCATTGTGTTCCCGCAGTGGCCAACCAGGGCCCCAGGGGAGCTCACAAGTAGTCCATAGGCCCCAAAGCTCCCACCAACTGCTACTCAAGAGTCACACTCCGTCTGTGACTAGAGGCAAGATACCGCCATGATCACTAGTGGCCACTGACAGCCTTATCCCCCATGAATTTGTCTAATCGCCTTTTAACGCCTTCTAGCATGGTGGTCATCATCACGACATCTCGTGGTAGCAAATTCCATATTTTTAACTATGCACTGTGTGAAGAAGTCCTTCCTTTTTCTGTCCAGAATTCTCCCCCATCCAGCTTCATGGGATGGATCATAGAATCATAGAATAGTAGAGTTGGAAGGGGCCTATAAGGCCATTATTATTTATTGCATTTGTATACCGCCCCATAGCAGAAGCTCTCTGGGTGGTTCACATTGAGTTCAACCCCCTACTCAATGCAGGAATCCACCTTAAAGTATACCTGACAGATAGTTGTCCAACTGCCTCTTGAATGTCTCTAGTGTGGGAGAGCCCACAACCTCCCTAGGTCATGGGTTCCATTGTCGTACTGCTCTAACAGGAAGTTTTTCCTGATGTCCAGCCAGAATCTGGCTTTCTGTAACATGAGCTCATTATTCCATGTCCCACACTCTGGGATGATCAAGAAGAGTTCCTGGCCCTCCTCTGTGTGACCACCTTTCAAGTACTTGAAGAGTGCTATTATGTCTCCCCTTTTATTGCACGCTCATCACTAGGCACTCACAGATTTTTCGCTGGTCCCTCCCGTGACCTCGTCTGCCTCCCATGACGCCGTCCACCCCATCTGGCCTTCCTTGTGCAACAACTCTCAAGACAGTCCGATATAATTTTAAACCCGGAAGTTGAGAAGCAGCGGGATTAGAACAGCCTACTGAATGGGCCTCGTGCTCATTGTTTACTTCCTGTTTTGAAACAGGAGGCAACTGAGCAATGAAAACAGGAGTGGAGAAGTGACGGTAGGGAGCGTGTTTTCCCACGTGGGATGGAGATCAATGCCAGAACTTGCCCTTGCTCTCCTCCCCAATGCAACCTCCAAGTTGCCTTCCAAATTTGCTATAGAGGGTCCTCCAATCATATGGAACAGATTTGGAAGGTGTGCAGGGAGCCGCAGGGAGGAGGGCAAACCTGTTCCACTGGCGGACAGCCAGGGCTGAATACAATCCATTGAATGTATGCAGATTTTTCACCAATAAGCTATTAAAAAAATTAATCTACGCAGCACATATATTCATCCTCCAATCATAATACCCATCTCTAATGAAAGTTGCAGATTAATTTAATGCCAGAACAAACATGATTGGCTTTTCTTCCACAGCAGAAAATAGAAGCAGCAGTGATTTCTCACAGAGGCCCAAATATTCACTGCTACTGACGCCAAACAAAATTAAACCCAGGATCAAACCATACATTTGGTGGGAGATGCAAGAGAGAAAATCAGCTATGGAACCTCCAAATGGGATCGAAGCAGCTGCATGTGAGGGTACGTGAGGATGCCAGAGACTCGCAGAACCCTTCTCCTCTGTGACGTTACCCCAATCTAAAGCTGCTATCAGGCCTTATGGCAAGAATGCGGAGCCTTTTCTCATCCAGGGCCCACCTGGCATTTGCTCACCATCACTTCTCCGCCCACGCATTTGTCCCTCATTACTTCCTCATTTGAAAGAAGAAGTAAACAACGTGCCAGTGGCCCATTCAGTGGTCCGTTTTGATTCCGCTGCTTCTCCTGCGCACAGCAGGGGATAGCGGCAACTTCCGTCTTTAAAATAAGTCAGACTTACTGGGGTGATTTTTTGCCGCATCAAGAAAGCTAGCGGCGGAAGGCGCATGGGAGGCAGACGACATTGTGAGAGGGACCGGCAAAACTCCGTGAGTGCCCAATAATGAGTGTGCAATAAAACACTCATCTGATGGAGCTCTTAGCCTGGGAAAGGAACTTTGCTGTGGGTGTCCCAAGAAGTTATGCTAAGAGGGCCTCCAAAGAGGGCTCTAAATCCCATGCTGTATGTATCCTTTGACATTTGGAATCCAAAGTGAATCTGCATTGACCCTGAATAGTGGAGATGATAGATTCACCTAGCAGCATTGAGCAGGGGGTTGGACTCAATGGCCTTGTAGGCCCCTTCCAACTCTGCTATTCTATGATTCTAGTCTAGTCTTGATTTTGAGGTACCCTAAAGCATCCCTGACAGAGGGTTGTCCAGCTGCCTCTTGAAGGCCTCTAGTGTGGGAGAGCCCACCACCTCCGTAGGAAACTGATTCCATTGTCGTAATGCTCTAACAGTCAGGAAGTTTTTCCTGATGACCAGCTGGAATCTGGCTCCCCGGCCTCCTGGCTCCTTGGCTCTCTGCCTGACAAGCAAGCAAGGGTGGATTCCTGCATTGAGCAGGGAGTTGGACTCGATGGCCTTGTAGGCCCCTTTCAACTCTGTTATTCTATGATTCTATGAAGTGGGAGCCATGATGAGAAAGAGGAGGAGGAAACAAAGGGTGAAGAGATGAAAGTAGATCATTTATTTATTAATTGCATTTATATCCCACCTTTTTTCCCTCTAAGGAACTCAAGGCAGCGTACATAATCCTCCTCTCCATTCTATCCTCACAACAACAACCCTGTGAGGTAGGTTGGACTAAGGCCTTAGCTAGGCCTAAGATTTATCCCGGGGTCGTCCCTGCCTGCTCCTGGGATATCCTGTGTGTCCTTTACATGAACAGGGTTGACCCCGGGATGATCCCAGGATAAATCTTAGGTCTAGCTAAGGTCAATGAGTCTGTGACTAGGCCAAAGTCACCCAGTTAGCTTCTGTGGCTGAGTGGGGACTAGAACCTGGATCTCCCAACTCCCAGTCCAACACTCTAGCCACTACACCACACTGGCTCTTAGATTCACTAAGAGTGGGGGGCTTTTGAGGGTATCTTGCCCAGGGCCCCTGAAACCCTGGAGCCAGCATTGCCTGTGTGCCAATGTCTAGAACAGAACCAAAGACAACAGAATACATTATCACAGACACCACATCTAAAAAAGTATATGGTATTGTAAGGCTTATTACTCAAGATCTACCAGACCGATTTTGCTCATTTCTGTTTTAAACTAAAGCTTGAGCAGTGCAGACATGCAGAAAACTCTGAAGGTTCAAAAAAGTTCAAAGCTCGAGCTTTAATAGGAGTTAATTTTCTCCACGCCATGTCATGCTTGTTCATCCCTGGCCGATGGCTGGTTGGCCCCTGTGCGAACAGAGTGGTGGACTAGATTGACCCTTGGTCTGATCCAGCCTCAGGGCACTTCTTAGGTTCTTATGATGGACAGCTGTGCTCGGCCAATCAATATGGTGTGAAGGCGGGCCTCAGGCACAGCTGCATGATTAGGCTGTCACTGCCAGTGGTGAAGGGGTTAGAGGTGACCAATCGGGGTGCATGAAGGCTGACCCACATTTGCATTATTCACGAGCCCCTCTGTGGTAAAGGAACTGAGAGGCAAACAAGCAGGAAAGGAGCTGGACTCCTAGCGCCACGGTGTCATGGGCTCACACGAGTTTCTACCAGAATACTGCTTTTCAGCCCTTACTAAAAGCCTTATTTCATTCATCATTGCCATGAAGCAACCTGTGGTTTATCTCACCTATCTTTCTAAAAACAACAACAACAACAGATTGTAAGCCTGTGGGCAGGGACTATCAAGAAATACTTTTGTAAGCCGCCGTGAGAGCCTTTTTTGGCTGAATGGCGGCATAAAAATCCTTAAATAAATAAACAACGTCACTGCCAAAGTTTTTAATAAAGTTCCCAAACAGACCTCACTGTTACAGGAATGCTACCTCAAACAATAAAAGCTTTAATCGTTGTCGCTAAAATAAACCCTCAATAACTAAAATTAACACAGTAGCCTCGATCCTATGATATAGCAATGGGATTTTCCCCTCCTTTTTTTAAAAAAATGTGAATAATAATAATAATAATAATAATAATAATAATAATAATATATTTGTTACCCGCTTCTCCCTCTGGATCGAGGCGGGGTACAACACAAATAAAAACACCATAAAATACATACAACTAATTCAAACGTTTAAAACCAGTGCATCATTAAAAGCAGCACAGCATTAAAAAAAGGCATCTTAAAATTCAGCTGGGTAGGCCTGCCGACAGAAGAGATCAGTCTTTATGGCTTTCTTAAATTCTGGAAGACTGTTAAGTTGATGAATCTCTCCAAACAGAACAGAAAATACATTGTATACATAGAATTAGATACAGGAATGGGATGGATACCACCACTAGCGACAACCTTTCAAAATGAGCAAAAATGTACATGCATTTTATTAAGGGGAATTGTTTATAAAAGGGAATACATTGTCACACTTCAAATAATAGCTTGAGATTGCTTAAAGGCACTTGCATATGATCGGTTATCTTTCCTAATAGGTAAGAGAATCTTCTCCAGCTAAATAAACTCTCAGTAGCTTTCCCCTTAGACCAGATTCTCTAAACTCCACACCATAAACAGGAATAGATGCTGTACACTACACCAGTCTTCTTCTGCCTCCAACCCTTCCTGCTTCTTTTGGCTTCTAAGATGATTCAGATGTTTCAGGGACTACTTGCTCTGAGATCCTTGTGATATAGGGCAGGTTACAAATGTCTTAAAAAATAAATAAAGTAAGTTCCCTCTAGTCACATATAAAATAGGAACCTAAACTATATTGTGGTAAATTCGTTTGCTCATAAAATTATCATGTTTAGTCTATTAAATTTAAAAATAAGGTTTATTCAGACAATAATGATAAATTTCCTTTTCAATGTTTTCATTATGAGCAAACCAAGTTATACACAGTATATTTTACGTTCCTATTATATGGCCAAATACTTACCCACCACCTAACGACAGTTTGTTGCTTGGAGGAAATTCTCCATCCCTCCCCAGCCTTAGATAGTATTATTTCCCACTTTAATAATGGCAGCAACTGAAGGTGATACAGTGCAACTTCTAGACGGCCACCCACTGCTAGGCAAGAATTGGGATCCAGACCCAGCCCGGCAACGCAGACGAGCTGGAGTGTGTTCAGAAGAGGGCAACCAGAATGATCAGGGATCTGGAAACAAAGCCCTTTGAGGAGAGACTGAAAGAACTGGGCATGTTTAGCCTGGAGAAGAGAAGATTGAGGGGAGACATGAGAGCACTCTTCAAAGACTTAAAAGGTTGTCACACAGAGGAGGGCCAGGATCTCTTCTCGATCCTCCCAGAGTGCAGGACATGGAATAACGGGCTCAAGTTACAGGAAGCCAGATTCCGGCTGGACATCAGTCTGACAACCATCTGTCAGGGATGCTCCAAAGTGGATTCCTGCATTGAGCAGAGGATTGGACTCACTGGCCTTAGAGGCCCCTTCCAACTCTATTATTCTATGATTCTAAATTACAGGATGCCAGATTCCGGCTGGACATCAGGAAAAACGTCCTGACTGTTAGAACAGTACAACAATGGAACCAATGACCTAGGGAGGTGGTGGGCTCTCCCACACCAGAGGCATTCAAGAGGCAGCTGGACAACCATCTGTCCGGGAGGCTTTAGGGTGGATTCCTGCATTGAGCAGGGGGTTGGACTCGATGGCCTTAGAGGCCCCTTCCAACTCTACTATTCTATGATTCTATGAAATATTGTTACCAAATGGGTTAGCTAGACACATGATCCACATTGAACTTAAGCCACTGGGTTAAATGCACGCAAAGGAGCCCCAGCGCTGTGCAGTTTGACCCTGAATGTTAGGATAAGAGTCTTCCATAGCAGTGGCCATATCAGCCTGTTGACCCAAAGCCAACAACAAGTCCAGTGGCCCCTTAAAAACTAATAAATTTATTAGGGCATAAGCTTGTGATAAACATCCTACCTCCAGCAATAGGCTGGCAATGGCGCATATAAGGTCTCCGTTTTGGAGGGTTTTTGAAACTGGATTTTCTGCCAGCCACAATGGTGCAGAGGAATGGCGAGGGTTAGTATAACTTTGAAACAGCTAAGAGGTCTGTCTAAGCACGTAGGAGAGACCAAGGGAGAGATAAAACACAAAACTGCAATGGGTAAGGAGCACTCTGACAAATAAGCATTGTACCTGGCTATACCAGAGATGTACAGTAGACCGCGAAAAAAAATAGGGGGGGGTGCGGGGAGAAAGGCACACCCGCTCTAAGGGTCAACTCAATTAAGTGCAATGTTCATTACATCATGCCCAGAGATTACACTTGTCCAGGATAAATTATTGCAACGAACGAGGACGTTACTTACGAGTGCTCTCTTTAAAGACTGGTTTTCCACAGTGGAGATCCACTATGCTGTGGCACCACCAAGACTACTTTGCTTCAGCCACACTTGGCAGCGCAATTACCCAAGTCTGTAATTCCCCAAGAGTTCAGAAGCGCAGCAGAGAAATGGTTTGCTTCGAGCCGCCGTCTCCTAGTTGAGGAAAACTGGCACGCGGAGCCTGCTCTGGATGGCTAAGGAATATTTCGCTGCTCCTGAAAGCCGAGACCAGAGAAAACAGCCCCATTGACTTCAGCCTATAATTGAGAGGCTGTTAGATCTCTGTGTCAGGTGTCATGATCCCAGTGACGATAAGCTTACATTTCCAGACAGCAAAGGGAATATTACACGTTGTTCAGCCAGAGTATGGGCTGGGGCAGAGAATTCACCAGAGACGCAGCTGCGAACACTGAAACTAATTCATGGTTATTAATAGCTGAATCTTTGCATTCTCAGAGGCAATGGGGAGATGCGATTCTCAGGCGCTTAACCTTGATGTTCTAAGAGGAAGCTCAGTTTTCTGTTCCCAAAGGAGACCTTGTTACACCAGAATGAAGCGCTTATGAGCTTGCTTCTGATTTGACTGGCTTTCACTCCTGACAGAGGCCCCATTCAGAAGACACCTTAAACCATGGCTTTAAACATGGTGGTTAAGCCAGAAAGCCAGGTCACGTTCAGAAGACACCTTAAACCACGGCTTTAACCATGGTGAATAAGGCTTGATTTAAGGTGTCTTCTGAACATGGCCTGGCTTTCTGGCTTAACCACCATGTTTAAAGCCATGGTTTAAGGTGTCTTCTGAACATGGCCTGGCTTTCTGGCTTAACTACCAGGGTTAAAGGCATGGTTTAAGGCGTCTTCTGAACGGGTCCAGAATCTTGCTAAGGGAGGCTCCAATGGGCATCCTCTTCTCCTGCCATTCAATGCCTGGCTCCTCTCTCCACTGCTGGTGATGACTGCTAGTAACCATGGCCTGGCTGTGCTCTTTTTCATATAATGCAAAACTGCAGCTACGATTAGGGTCCCAGCAACTAGGGCTGTGCTCCGCTTCTCCTTGGACCGGAGAAGCAGAAGCGGATCGGGGTGCTTCGCCTCCCGGTGGAGGCGAAGAGGATTGGGGGAGCAGCGGAGTGTCGCGGATCAAGGTGAAGGCAGATCCTTCGCCTCGATCTGGAGCTCTGCAAAAAAGGTAAGGGGGTTTACTTGGCCCTGCCGCTGCTGCCCGTGCGGCAACGGCGGCAGAGTCAGGTAAGGGGGCAGGGGGTCTTACCTGGTCCGTTGCGGCCCATCACTGGCTTCACAAGAGTCCGCTGCTCAATCCAGAAGTGTAGGCCGCAAGCGAGGCCTACAGTTCCTGGTTGAGCCGCGGGCTCTAGTGAAGCTAGATGGACGCAGGTAAATGGGAGGAGGGGGGGTTACCTGGCGCCGCTCCCTGCCGTTGCGGAGCTCCGATTCGGAGCTGAAGCTCTGCAGCAGAGCGGAGCGGACCCTAGGCGGATCAAGGCGGGGCGGATCAGGAGCAGAGCGGAGTGGGGGGGTCTGTGCACAGCCCTACCAGCAACCACTGACAACAGGTGCTTAGGAATCTGATGCCCCCCACCCCAAAACAGCCAGCTGAAGCAATCGAAAATAATGTCAAGATAACTTTTAAATTTAGATCTTTCATGGTACTAATGGAGTTTGAATCCCACCACAAAAGGTTGTCACACAGAGGAGGGCCAGGATCTCTTCTCGATCCTCCCATTGTGCAGGACATGGAATAACGGGCTCAAGTTAAAGGAAACCAGATTCCAGCTGGACATCAGGAAAAACTTCCTGACTGTTAGAGCAGTACGACAAAGGAATCAGTTACCTAGAGAGGTTGTGGGCTCCCCCACACTAGAGGCCTTCAAGAGGCAGCTGGACAACCATCTGTCAGGGATGCTTTAGGGTGGATTCCTGCACTGAGCAGGGGGCTGGACTCGATGGCCTTGTAGGTCCCTTCCAACTCTGCTATTCTATGATACTATGATTCTGTGACCCCTATACATCTATTCTAGCATGCTACTAGAATTTGAGTAAGAAAACAATTAAAGAAGACCTTTCCTCAATCGCTGTTAATTTTTGTTTATGAATATACACTTAAGGATCTTATGCTTAACTTTTTTTTTCCGGGTTCCTCAAAAAGACACCATCATATTGGCTTGCACAAGAGAATTTCTTGTTGGATGTTGCCCTTCGACTACCGCAAGAAATGTAGTGGCACCTTAGAAAGGTTATTGAAGTTTCCAAGACACAGCGGCACTTGTACCTTTGATTTCATAATGGCATTTGTGGTTAACTGCTAGCAGCCTACTATCTGTACAACAAAAAATCTATCTGTACAACAAAAAATTCTGAAGATCCAATTTTCAGTTATCTCCCCCACAACAATTTGCAGCACTAAAATCGAAGCATTTATTCACAACGTGAGCATGCCTCCTAAAGGCACAACCTAATTATTGGGTTCCCTGATATGCCCACCTTTGGTATTTATTTCAGTTCACAGAATCATAGAACAGCAGAGTTGGAAGGGGCCTACAAGGCCATCGAGTCCAACCCCCTGCTCAATGCAGGAATCCACCTTAAAGCATCCCTGACAGATGGTTGTCCAGCTGCCTCTTGAAGGCCTCTATTTTACAGTTTTGTATCATGCCTCCTAGTAAAAATAATAATTGCAAGACAGCTTGCAATAATGTATCAAAACAATTAAAACAATACGAATAATGAAACAGAACTGCAAAAAAAAAATGTAACTAAACAACTCAGCACATATAAAGCTAATCAACGCCCTTCCTGTTTTTTTGTTTTTTTGAAAAACAAAATTTAAAAAAACATCATCAAACTGCAATGAGAAAGGGTTTGCCAGATAGGCCCAGGAAGGGAACTCCCCTATCTTGGTGCGGCTGCAGGAAAGCCCCTGCCTTTATCTGTGCGATAGCTTTGTGAGCCAAGCATAACTTCTGTCTTATTGCAGGGCAACTTTGGGCTATGAAGCATACTTAAAATGCTTTTTTGTAATGCCTGCTTTGAAATACACACAGGGCTTTCATAATGGTAAATGCCAACCAGTTTCACAGTTATGCTCTGGACATAATTCAGGTTGTGTGTAGAAGCCGGAAAGTTCTCATAGCTACTGACAGTGTTTACAACCCACCTAGTAGCTTGGTGTTTCATTTTGGAGGATGCAGGAGACTTTTAAGCTTAATTTGACATCTGATTGACAGTCTGCCAATGCTGCCAAGGTAATGACATGCCAGCAGCACACTGCAGTTTAGGCTTTAAACATTCAGGTGGTATGTTAACTTCGATTTGATGGGTTGATTTACACTAGTCAGGAAACCCTGCGATTAAATACTTAGGTCTGCTGGTCACCATTTCTGACACAGATGGAGAGACTGACAGAAGCAGTCTATATCTTTTCAGCAATCTGACAGGAGATACTGCCTTTATGTAAAATTAAAAAGCTAAGGAACAATCAATACAGTATCCTCAAACCAACTTCTAGGACAAGCTCATGGCACAAGAACTATTTAAGCAAAGGTTTGGTCCTCTGCTATACCAGCTGACGTGAAAAGGCAATTACTTGTAGGTGGAACAACATAGAATCATAGAATCATAGAATAGCAGAGTTGGAAGGGGCCTACAAGGCTATCGAGTCCAACCCCCTGCTCAATGCTGGAATCCACCCTAAAGCATCCCTGACAGGTGGTTGCCCAGCTGCCTCTTGAAGGCCTCTAGTGTGGGAGAGCCCACAACCTCACCAGGCAACTGATTCCATTATCCATTATTCCATTTTCCATCCGGATAAAGAAAAAAAGCGCACAGCTCAGCAGGCAACTTTGCTGTGTACTACCAGCCAGAATATGCCCACTTTCCGCCAGCAATTCCGCACCCAACCATCCCGGGATGACTGTATTAATAAAAATTACAAACTCAATTTTTCTGGAGAAAAAGATAGGAAGCACGCAGGATTCCCCACAAAGAAGCCCATTCTGCCAAAAGTTTGTACAACACCAAAGCCTAAGGAAAGCAGAATCCCCACTGAACACAGAACAAATTCCTGTCAAAAATGTTTCTTGACACCCGTTCTAGCTACGGCACTGCTGTCAACTTGACACAACCGCTTCTCAACTTTCCATCAGCGGCCCGGTGAAGAATTCCTCATCTCACCTTTCGAGCCACAGCCTGAGTGGCAGAGCAGATGCTTTATATAGGCAGAAGGCCCCTGGCATCTCATAGAACCATAGAATAGCAGAGTTGGAAGGGGCCTACAAGGCCATCGAGTCCAACCCCCTGCTCAATGCAGGAATACACCTTAAAGCATTCCTGGCAGATATTTGACCAGCTGCCTCTTGGACTCGATGGCTTTATAGGTCCCTTCCAACTCTACTATTCTATGATTCTATGAATGCCTTTAGCGTCCAGTTAAAAATAAGTGCCAGGGCTGGGAAGGACCACTCTTTAGGTCTGAGGCTTGTCTTCTTTCTCTAGCTTGGTGGGTGAGAGTCAAGCCAGAGTTCAGGGTTTGCACATCACACTAAACCAGCCTTCCTCAACCTGGGGCGCTCCAGATGTGTTGGACTGCAACTCCCAGAATGCCCCAGCCAGCTGGCTGGGGCATTCTGGGAGATGCAGTCCAACACATCTGGAGCGCCCCAGGTTGAGGAAGGCTGCACTAAACAAACCCTGGGCAGAGCCGCTCCTGTGTGTAACATGAGTGATCTGACAGCTTGCATGAGCATGAAGGTTGTAAACAGTAAGGCAGAGCAGACAATACTGGGCTCAATGGACCAAATGTCTGACACCTCGTAGGACAGCTTCCTAATTCTTTATTTAAAAATGGTCTTTTCAGCCTGCTGTCATGTCCTCAGTTATCTTTTCTCTGCGTGCAAGATTATTTTAGATACCATTGAAATTCACAGCAGACAACCTGGCCGAGTGCTAAACTATTTTCTGCAATATTCAGTAATTGTTAAAATTGTTACTTGCTCTGTGCCAAAACGACAGGCTGAACAGCTGGCTTTGGCCAAGCCAACATTTGACTGCATGTAGTTTATGTATCCTTATGTAACAACTTTGGGGTTGCTACTCCGGTGCTAAACACATAATTATATTTCTGTTCTGTACATCCTGAAATATCAGGAGCCTGTTTTCTAATTAAATAGGTTGTTTGTGCAAAAAGAAAAAAATCCCTAAAGTTCAGTAGAGAATTATGTAAGAAAAATTACATACATTTTGTACTGTAAGCTATATCCCCCAAGTATAGAATCATTATCATTATTGCAGATGGAAGCTTACACAAATTTACCAACCAATCAAGGTGTAATAAGACAGGGAAAGTGTGTTAAAATCATGGAAGCGTTTTTTTAAAAAACAAAGTGGTTTTCAAGTTACATAGAACGGTCATGTTATTAAAGAAGACTCCAAGGAGAGACAGAGAATTTCTGCTTCTTACCACAACATTAAAGATGCTTCATGCTTTACATTCTCATTTGCTCATATAATGGTGCTGAGTGGATGATCATTCATCATTTCCCAGTGGAGACTATAAGTGGTCCAATCAAGGCCATCCCAATGAATTCTGGGATTAAAAGATCCTATATAAACAGAGACCAAAGACCTGCTGGGACCCAACCGAGAGAACTATGGGTCCCAACAAATGATGTCTATGGCCTTAGCTAGACCTAAGGATTATCCCAGGCAAATGGAGGGGTCGTCCCTGCCTGCTCCCGGTACCCCCCGTGTGTCATTTGGATGTACAGGGATGATCCCGGGATATAGGCCTGGTCTAGCCATGGCCTATGTCTGTCTTAGCTCTGCCATTAAACAATGCTATTCAGAGGCATCCTAAATTAGCCAACCGTAAGCCCCAGGGGTGATGTTATGCTGTTTTTAGAGCACATATCTGGTGCCACATCCTAGAAAATCTAGAGTGAACATCACCACCCATGACCCACAGTAAATGTGTTTGGTATAAAAGCAGAGTACTTACAAAGGGGCATTCATTTGCTAGAGTCCAGATAGCCCCAAGGAAGCCATAAATTTAAGGGTTAATATTGTGGCAAACCTTTCTGGATGTTCTCAATTCATCTGTTGTTGTTTTTTATTTTTTTATTTTTTTATTATTATTATTAACAGAAAATAAAACATTATACATAAACACAAAATTACATTTGTATCATATATTCAAGCTTAATCTATTAAACATAATCATACTCAGTTCTCAATTCATCTGTAGCCCCATGTTGAAGACAACTCTGGCCATGGGGAAAGTACGACAAGCAAAAGGCCACACCCTTTCTTCCATACTGTTTATCTTCTCACCCTGCCTCTTTTCCCATAAAATGTTATAAATCTCCAGCATTATACAAGCAAAGGAGTGTCTGTATCGTTATTTTAAGTATCTTACCTTGCACAAAACACTCAAGGTAGAAGATAAGCAGTAGCTTATCCTGAACTGAATAACAGAGTAGAGCATGCAGTTGCCTTGCTGAAAGATCGATGGCCTAGATGTTTACTGGAGCACTGGTACTGACTTTATTTGTGGCCATTTGGTGTTGAATTTGAACTAGGCCCTCATGTTTTAGTAGCTTTCACATAACCAAAATGAGAAGAAAGGTAATTGTCATGTCTAGCCCTGCTCCCCCTGGGTTGGAAGAAGGTGTTTCAGGTGATCAATCAGAATCAGACTCTGAAGTAGAGGAGTCGGCGCCAGAAACAGGCCAGCCTGTACCAGTGGGGGAGGAAGCTCTCATGGGCTCTTCACCAGCTGGAAGTGAACCCTCTCCAGAGCTTATCTCCTCAAGGACAAACAATACACAGTCAGTGGGAAGCCAACATTCTTCCGAAGGAAAGAGCACCAACAGGTTAGCTGATCCTAGAGTACGCCGCAGACTAAAACAGGAGGAGCGAAAGGAAGGCGAGAGAAAGTCAGCCCGGCTCACATCACGTCAGAAGCCGCCTCAGAACTTGTCTCTCTGAAGTTAATGCGTCTTGGGTAAAAAGCTTTCCATTCTTCTTAAAAGGACAATTGTCTCGCTTAGTTTGCATAGTTTTGCCTAGGGGAAAGTTCTAAGACATTAGACTCTCTTCAGGTGGGAAGAGATGTTTATTGCTTAAATAAAGCTTTGTGGGTTACTTAGCAGGCCTCGTTATTGTCTCCCAAGAAGGCAGGAGGTTTTGAGAAACACGACAGTAATTTTGCTTCTGTTAATGGGAACGTTTTTACAAAAAGCCACTGGTATCAGAGGCGTGTGAAACCACACTGTCTTTATTGCAGCCCACCATAACACATCACTCACCAGCCCTTGAAGGGTCCGTGTTCCATTGTCAGGATTTGCTCATACTCACCCACTGTCAATACTCCAACTAGATTTCTTACTCCTTCCCTCTGTATCTACATTCTTTATTTCCCACAGTCTCTCTTGCTTCTTCCAATCCCTGCATCCTGCGCAACGTATTTTGTTCTCATTGAGTTTGCAAGCAGCGCTTGGGTGGGTAACAACTGCACTCATTTCTTTTACTTTCAGTTTTCTCTCTAACTTTCAGTCTCCTCGCTAACTTTTGTTAAAGCTCTGTCTGGCTCACAGTTTAAATCAGTGGCTCCCAAACTTTTTCAGGTCACCGCCCCCTTGGTTCCACAAACTCATGCCCAGTGCCCCCCCACCCTACCCTATAAAAATCATTATTCGGAATAGCGGCTTTCAACAACCCACTAAGGAAGATAATAACAATAAAATCCAAAACAGTAACAATTAATTGAATATTTATTAAAAATCCAATGACATTTTTTTTAGTTTATTCAATCAAACTTGATCCAGTGATAATCATCTTTTCAAAGTTTGATAGTCATTTAGCAAGAATATTAGATATCACATTTAGTAACTACGGTAGGATAGAATACCTCACTATTCTTTAAATCCTTAATGGGATGGATGGGCTTTATGAAGTGATACCAGTTTCCCAATGTCTGGTTTAAAGTCACTTAACATGAGTCTTAAATCACCACGTTTAGTAATCTGGAGTCGATTTCTTTGCTTGGAGAGAAGTAGGCAGACCACACTAAAACCACATTCCACCAAATATGTTGGAAATGCAACCAGGAGCTTCTGAACCACTCTCCATAATGCAGGATAGCGGGGCACACCAAGCAGGGGATGTCTCTTCATTAGCATTTTGGTGCTTTTGAAACATTTCAATTCACTGTTAAAAGGACTCTTCTTAAACGGTATTAATACATGTGTGGATTCTTCCCCTCTATGGCTTGGGACCAAACTACCTTCTCCCATGAAAATGTCCCTGGGTTTTAAGACCTTCTGGAGAGGTGCTTCTCGGAAAAGACCACCTTGAGCGCCCCCCTGCTGCCCCTTTGCGCCCCCCTGCTGCCCCCTTGCCTCTTAACGCCCCCTATGCAATCCCACCGCCCCCAAGGGGGCGGTACCGCCCACTTTGGGAACCACTGGTTTAAATTGAAGACAGCTGACAATGGAAGGCAGTTTGAAAGAAGGATCTCTACTCAAAACTTCAAATGGAGATTAGAATGAGAGACTGCTGAGTTGGAATTCATCAACAGGTTTAATTCTATCAGCAGAGGCTTGAACTGGGATACAGGATTTTCATCACACTTACTTACCAGGGTTGTTTGTGTTATCAGGAGCAACTGCATGGTGAATGACCACTGTGAATAATGTGACTGTCACTATCGATACTTTCTGCATTTAATTTCCTTCGGATCTCACTGCATATAATTCTTTCCATACCACCACCACCACATGTGCTGTATATAAACCTGAAATGCTCCATACTACTCCATGCATCTGATGAGGTGGTCCATGATGACGTCCACAAAAGCTTATGGCTGAGAGCCAGTGTGGTGGTGTTAGTGGCTAAGGTGTTGGACTGGGATTCGGGAGATCCGGGTTCTAGTCCCCACTCAGCCATGGAAACCCACTGGGTGACTTTGGGCCAGTCACACACTCTCAATCTGAACCTACCTCACAGGGTTGTTTATGTACACCACCTTGGGCTCCTTGGAGGAAAAAAGGTGGGATATAAATGAAATGGAATGAAATAAATAAATGTGTTAGTCTTCAAGACTGCAGTAGGCTAACACAACCACCCCTCTGGAAATGACTCCAAAGGTACACTCTTCTCCCACTTTCACCTCTACTAAACAAGTTCTGCAGGTTCTTTCAAATTACCAGAGGTGTCAGAGGGACAAAAGAGGTCGGTGTGCACCTCATGGGAAGTGATGCCTCTTTCAACGCACTTGAAACTCTTTCGATACGTGCAGACCAAATATAAACAAAGCATTTCCACAGTGCTGAGAGCCACTTTTTAATACAAGCGTGGCCGTAGCAGTGCAGCAGGCAGGCAGCACATCATCTTCTTCATTGGCTGTCTGTCTCTGTCTCTGTCTCTCTCTCTCTCACACACACACACACTTTTGACAAAGCCTCCTCCAATCGCAGAATGAAACAGGCTCTCAGTTGGTTGCTTGAGACAGGTAGAGGTTGCACAACTTCCATCTCAGAGCCCAGGCTGTGGGGCCCTTCGCCCTCCTTTGCATACCTGCCCCCTGCTACCACCTCCACCACCTGCTGCTGGGAACGAAAATGCCCCACAACCTCCCCCCCTCCCGGCCCGTCGCGGGAGGAAGTGCTGTTGTTGCAGCAACAGGGCATCCAGCCAGTCTACAAGCATTCAATTTGCGGCTATGCTGCAGTCACAGGGACACCGAAAAGAGGCTCCTCAGGCTGTAAGCGTGTGTTGAGCTCTTTTATATTTTATCTGTAGAGACTCTTTAAAAGTGTTGTTTCCATAGTTTCCTTGTGCAGCACAATCCTAAGCTTTTATACGTCAAAGCCAGTCGCACTTAGCTCAATGGCGCTTGTTCCTTAAGGGTACTTTGGAGCGGCACCCTCAGTCCACTGCAAGAAGAAGGAATGGACCAGCTTCCTGTCACTGCAACCTGCTCTGATGTCAGTTGCCCCCACACATACAGAGGATCTAACCCACCCCTCAAGCCTCCAATCCACAATGACGCAGGCAGGCAACATTTACGCCGTCACTTCCGTGTCCTGCTAAGCACCAAGAGGCCTGACTGCTGATGGAAACTACCCTATTTCTTCGATTCTAAGACACACATTTTTTCCCATATAAACATCTCTAAAAACGGGGTGCGTCTTAGAATCGTGGGTGTGTCTTAGGTTGTTGTTTTTTCTGTTGGTGGTACTGAAATTAGTGTGCGCCTTACAATCGATGGCGTCTTACAATCGTAGAAATACAGTATATGCCATACCAGATGGGCTTTGGTCTGACCCAGCAAGGCGATCCTTCTGCTGTTATTAAACCAGCAACCTATTTGACCTCCAATGACAGTCGCTAGTTATACATTCTTACTACAAAAGCTCAAATTCTTCCCCCAAAATGCACGCTGGGTTTGTTTATGCAAAGCAAGTGTGCTGAAGTGCCTTGATCTGCATTACTTGAACAGATAATTTCATACCTGGATATTGGTGGGAAACAAAACATTTACAGGCCTCTCCCGGTGAATTCAAAGTGCTGGTATTAACATTTAAAGCCCTAAACGGCTTGGGGCCAGGCTATCTGAAGGAAAGCCTCCTCCCGTATGTACCTGCCCGGACCCTAAGGTCATCCTCAGGGGTCCTTCTCCGCGAGCCCTTGCCAAAGGAGGTGAGGCAGGTGGCTACCAGGAGCAGGGCCTTCTCTGCTGTGGCACCCTGGCTGTGGAATGAGCTCCCTAAGGAGGTTCGCTTGGCACCTACGTTATATGCTTTTAGATGCCAGATGAAGACCTTTTTATTCTCCCAGCATTTTAACAGTCTATAAATAAATTTTAACTTGGTGTTTTCAATTTGTAATTTGGCATTGCTGCTGTTTTTATCTGGTTGAGCTTTTATATTGTATTTTATATTATGGTTTTATACTGTTGTTTTATACTTTGAATGGTTTTAATTTTTGTGAACCGCCCAGAGAGCTCCGGCTATTGGGCGGTATAGAAATGTAATAAATAAATAAATAAATAAATAAATTCCCTTGGCAACATGCACAGTCCTTTTTGGTGGCAGAAGGAAGAGGTACTCAGCAGTCACCTTCTGGAAGACGGTTATCGCTTTTGCAAAGTTACTCCTCCCGTGAATCTAGTGGAACAGTTCCTGAACTAACTTTTCACCAGGCTTGGAGGGCAGCTGCCTCATCCAGCGTTATCTCAGACAGCATTAAGGGACGGGAGACAGAAGGCCCCAATCCATGAACACGGAGTGCTCTTTCACGACAGCTCCTATTTCTTTCAATGACGCTTGCACTGGGGATTGTGCCAATTAAGTGCTTGCAATGTCCTGAGCTGGCACCGGTTTATGGAAATTGGCCTTTTCATTCTTGTTAAAGGTTCGCTCAATGCGCTTTGTGTAAAAAAACAAAAAACACCCCTAACTTGCATTACACAGAAAGGTGTTTAAAACAGCGCTATTTTTAGTTGCAAAAGGTATTATTTTAAATTTGCATTAAATTACATAGATTAGCACGCACTAAATTACATGAATTAGTCGTGTCCCATCTTCTAACCTGGGACTGTTGGCAAGCTCAGGAAAAAAACGTGTTGCTACACAACTGTGGTTTATGACGCTATTTTTCTTCCAGAGCTCACACGTTTTCACTCTTTCCTTTCTTTCTAGCTGCCTTCACATGGAAAGAAAAGGAAAAAAGGGGAGGGGTGTGGCGTTACACCCCACAAGTCAGTTCCCAAATGTATGTCTGCAGTTTGTAAGTCTGTGGTGAGTTTAGACTGTTGGCCTGAGTGGGCGGAGTAAGAATGTCTGGGGAGGGGGAGGAGTGATATATAAGGGAAGGAGTTAGGGGATTGAGAAGGACCTCTTAGGTCCTCTTAGAGTCTTTAGTGCTCTCTGTGTTTAGAGTACTTAAGTTCTGGGAAATCTGAGGTTCAGGGTAGAGCAGCCTTCCTCAACCTGGGGCACTCCAGATGTGTTGGACTACAACTCCCAGAATGCCCCAGCCAGCTCTGCTGGCTGGGGCATTCTGGGAGATGCAGTCCAACACATCTGGAGCGCCCCAGGTTGAGGAAGGCTGGGGTAGAGAGCGGTGTCTTTGGAGCGTGGTGTGCACATAGTTGACGTATATTAATCAATACTGATAATAAAGAAAGTTCAAGAGTGATTGTGTGAGGTAAAGGAAAGCGCGTATGTGAATGGGTGAAAGGATTGTATGAAAGTTTTCAAAAAGGTTTTTAAATGTTTTATTTGAAACAAAGCTCGTGAACTTTTTAAAATAAATTTTAATTATTTTTGTTTTTAACTACCACAAAAATCCCACGTGTCTGTTTGGCATTTATCATCTGAGGTTTACACATTTAGCACCCACTCTGACAATCATTCACCTCAGCACATATATAACTCACAGTGTTTTATTTTATATATTGAAATCCTTCTCCATTTAACCCCTTTCTCCACATAGTTTGGAGGAAGGTGGTTTTTGTCCCTCGCCTCAGGCGTATCAAGCGGTGGGGCTTGGCTTGAGCAGGGAGTAGCCACGGCCGGGCCTGGTGTTCAGAGCTTGTGTTGTGGCAGAGGGAAACGTTCCTCTCCTCGAGACTAATTATCCAGACACAAATTGAAACCTAGCCAAATGGTGCAATAATTGCACCATCTGACCCTTGGAGGATTTCACCAGATTGAGAGTCCTTCCCACAACCACCTGTGCATTACTCTAACCAGAAGAAAGAAGAGTATCAAAACCCCACACCTTATTCAATAGCTCAAGGGTTGTCATGCCTCATCTGTATACAGTTTTGGAACATATACAAGTATTTATTTTATTTATTTATTTATTACATTTTTATACCACCCAATAGCTGAAGCTCTGCCTGGGAGTTTTCTCCTAGCCAGGCTTTCAAATCTTGTTGAAACATTTGGGTCTGGGGGTTAGCACCCATCCTCCCCAAACACGAATGCTACAGTAGGACCTTCCCGGCAATAGAGGAATCTGCCTTATACCAGGCCAGGCTATTTCTCCATCTATTTATTTATTCATTATTTATTTATTGCATTTCTATACTGCCCCAATAGCCGAAGCTCTCTGGGCGGTTCACAAAATTAAGGCAATTCAAGTATAAAACAACAATATAAAACCATAATCTAAAATACAACATAAAAGCACAACCAAGATAAAAACAGCAGCAATGCAAAAATACAAATTTAAAATACAAATTTAAAACAGCAAGTTAAAATTCATTTATAGACTGTTAAAATACTGAGAGAGAAAAAGGTCTTCACCTGGCGTCTAAAAGAATATAATGTAGGTGCCAAGTGAACCTCCTTAGGGAGCTCATTCCACAGCCGGGGTGCCACAGCAGAGAAGGCCCTGCCCCTGGTAGCCATCTGCCTCACTTCCTTTGGCAGGGGATCATGGAGAACGACCCCTGTAGATGATCTTAAGGTCAGAGCAGGTACATACGGGAGGAGGCGTTCCTTCAGATAGCCTGGCCCCAAGCCGTTTTGGGCTTTAAATGTTAATACCAGCACTTTGAATCGGGCCGGACCTGGACTGGCAGCCAATGAAGCTGGAAAAGGACTGGTGTGATGTAGTCTCGTCGGCCAGTCCCTGTTAATAAACGGGCTGCCCTGTTTTGTACCAGCTGAAGTTTCCGGACCGTTTTCAAGGCAGCCCCACGTATAATCCATTGCAGTAATCCAAATAAGAGGTTATCAGAGCATGGATCACTGTAGCTAGGCTATCTCTGTCCAGATAAGGGCATAGTTGGTATATCATCCTAAGGTGATTAAAGGTGCTCTTTGCCACTGAGTTCACCTGTGCCTCAAGTGACAGTTCTGGATCCAAGAGCACCCCCAAGAGCACCCCATCTAGTCCTTCCCACTCAGGAATTCAACATGGGACCTTCTGCACACAAAGATGAGATTTACCACTAACCACAGGAAGGGCTACTGGGAATATTAGCGTGAGTGAAGTAAGCGGGTATCCACCTTTTTATGGAGGGAAGGCACACAGAGGGCTATTCCAACAACTGCTACAAATCTGCTCCACCTTAAGGATCTTCAAGTAGAAAAGGGAAGAGCCTCATAGTTGGGCCAACCAAAAATCACTGGTTCCAACAGGCGACTGGCCCTGTGGATCCATCTGGCAGATGGATACACTTCAGCAGGAAACCAACTACCGCAACTCTTCATGGGGTCCTCATGCTTATATACAATAACACAGCATACTTTTCAGCCCTTGGAAATCTCATTATTTTGCCATCACATTTCCAATTGTGCATGCATAGCAACTAGATTTTTTTAAAAAAACATATACTGTTGAAAGGTCTGGATAAAAGCTTCCTATCAAGTAGAATGAGATGGTGAACATCGAGGGATTGAATACTACGGTACACACAAGAGTGAAGAAGGTACAGGATGTATAAAAGTGCATCTGGCATGAAGAAAGTGTGGAACTCTTCCCTAATAATAGTGTGCAGCTATATGACTGCTTATGGTCATGGGTCATGAAATTAACAAGCGAAAGACTTAAAAACAAGAAGGGTACTATTTCTCTCTCCCACACAATTAACCCGCTAACTTTCCAGTTGAAGATCAACATGGCAACCGAGATGGAAGGACAAATTAAAAGAGCTAATGTCTATTAATGGTTGAGAACAAAGATGGTTGGGGGATGAAACGGTTCGTCTAAGGTCTGGACTGTGCACTGCTGGAAGATGGTAGCAAGTGAAATGGAAGAATATTGCCAAACTGATAGGGTAAGGATTTTGCTACGACCACAGAAATCGCCTGTGCTTCTGTAGGCTGACCAGAAGCCGTTAGCAACGTAGAATCAGGATCAATCCCCACATTAGTCTTCACCAATGTGAGTCTGATTGGAGTAAGGAAAGCGCTCAGTGGTCGTGCGCACACACAAACAAAGATCATGGACACGATCCTCAGGATTTCTAGTTTAAAGGATCCTAGCTAGTCGGCCTGGTAAACATCCTTGTCCAACACCCTGAAGAGTTTCTGCTAGTCAGAAGATACAGAAGATACTGACTAGTCGGAGGGAACAATGTTCTGACTCAGAATAAATAACGTAACCTAATAATGGGCTGAAGTTAAAGGAAGCCAGATTCCAGCTGGACATCAGGAAAAACTTCCTGACTGTTAGAGCAGTACGACAATGGAATCAGTTACCTAGGGAGGTTGTGGGCTCTCCCACACTAGAGGCCTTCAAGAGGCAGCTGGACAACCATCTGTCAGGGATGCTTTAGGGTGGATTCCTGCATTGAGCAGGGGGCTGGACTTGATGGCCTTGTAGGCCCCTTCCAACTCTGCTATTCTACGATTCTATGAACATAATCTGAGTAAAAGAGGCCATTCAATGTACATTGACATGCACCCACCACCACATATCTTAAGACCTATGCTACCAAAAAGCAACACAGCCATTCATCTTTAGCAGAAGCTGAGAAAGTGTGTGCCCGTGGAGTGCAGCAGACAGGGCTCTGGCCTTGGACATGGTATCCATGGATTAAAACCCACAACTTGCAGCATGGCCTTAAGCAAGTCATTATCACCTAACCTCAGTCTCTGTCTGTAATATGGGAATGGCAGCAATCAGTTTCACAGAGCGGATGCAGAAATTAACAAGATAAGAATTGTGAAATGCTTATATGTTAAGTGTTCCTTCCAAAGGGTTAGAAGCAGCAATTTTGCAATATGCCCCCCCCCAAAGGTTTTAAACATATACTTTAACAGTATGCTGTTTCAGTTGTTAATTAGCAACCATCTTGCCTGATAATTAGAGGTATAATATGCTGCATATGGCATCTTTTCTCTTTTAAGAGAAAACATAGCAGCTTCAATATGTTGGCTTGTCAAGGTTCCCACTCTTTTATGAGATCACATTCTCACAAAAATTGCGACTCAGAACCCTTTATTTATTGCATTTTTATGCTGCCCAATAGCCGAAGCTCTCTGGGCGGTTCACAAAAATTAAAACCATTCAAAGTATAAAACAACAGGATAAAAACACGATATGAAATACAACATAAAAGCACAACCAAGATAAAATCAGCAGCAGTGCAGAAATACACATTTAAAATACAAATTTAAAACACCAAGTTAAAATTAATTTATAGACTGTTAAAATGCTGAGAGAATAAAAAAGGTCTTCACCTGGCATCTGAAAGCGTATAGTGTAGGTGCCAGGCGAACCTCCTTAGGGAGCTCATTCCACAGCCGGGGTGCCACAGCAGAGAAGGCCCTCCTCCTGGTAGCCACCTGCCTCACTTCCTTTGGCAGGGGCTCGCGGAGAAGGAGCCCTGAGGATGACCTTAGGGTCCAGGCAGGTACATACGGGAGGAGGCGTTCCTTCAGATAACCTGGCCCCAAGCCGTTTAGGGCTCTGAATGTTAATACCAGCACTTCAAATCGGGCCTGGACCTGGACTGGCAGCCAATTCCTTCTCCAGCTCCAACTTTACTACTCCTAGTAATGCTACTCAGCTGGCACCTCCAACACTTCAGTTCCGTGCCAAATATACTGACTTGAAAAAGAGCTCAACTGGTTTGAAACCTTATCTCTTTTGCTTATAAAAATTATGTGATAGGGTTGCTCACACAAGGTGCTTGCTTAACATACAGCACACCGCACAGTCTGTGTTTTAAGACCTAGCACCCTGATCCCCGCTGCTTGTGCTGGCCTCCCTTCCAGCAACACCATGCTCTGAGAGACCACGGTAATGTTGCTGTCAGTACTCACGCTTCTGAATCATATGAGCACAGGCAGCTGTTCCATACTGGTGACCAGTGCTCTATCTAGCCCAGTATTGTCTGGTCTGACTGGTAGCGACTCTCCAGACCCGCTACCAGGAATCCTTTAAAGAGGAGATGCTGACAGTGGATGCAAAGCAGGTGCCTTTTCCCCAATTAGACTGGCGGAGCAAGTCTTTGGGTTTGGCCATCAGGACCAGTTCCACCAAGAACGACAGTTTCTCACCCAAGCTCCCTTGGAGGCGTGAAGGGAAAGTTTAATGCTCTATGTGTGTATGTTCTGTGTTTTAGAATTTTAAATTCTGTATACTCGTTTTTATCTCAATTTTAGAATTTCTGTAAACCGCCCAGAGAGCCCTGGCTATGGGGGTGGTATATAAGTGCAATAAATAACTGAATAAATATATAAAGTGGCAGGAGGGCGCTTGGGACCCCGACTATGGGGAAAGGTGGAGAGGGGCTGCCAGAGGCAGAGGGGCTGCAATGCCATGGAAGGCAGCAGAAAGGAGCCTGGTCTGCAGCAGGGCTCTTCTCCTGCACAAACGTCACTGCTGAGAAGAGAAGCTGGACCAGAGCGTGACGGTACTGTTGGGCAGCTCCTGTTCGTTTCAGCACAACATGAGAGCATCTCGGTAGATTGCACCCCATGTCAAAGACTGCAGAACTGTCCTCCGGCTTGTCTGCCTCAAGCACTGGAATGGCTTGGGCTGGCCCTGTCTTAGTGTATGCTCCCAAAGACATTTAACGTCATAGCAGACCAGCTGAAATCACGGAGAAGAAAGAAATGCCAAGGGTTTCGGAACTGCAGCTCTGACGGGGCACTCAGGAAGGTGTGTAACTTAGGGAGGGTGGTGCTGATGGCCAAATCTCCATTACCATCCAACCTGGATATGTCACTGCCGCGACACAGGCTCTGAACACCAGACCTCACGGCTGCCACCACTTATTATGGGGCGACACAGGCTCTGAACACCAGACCCGGCCGAGGCTGCTCCCTGCTCAAGCCAAGCACCACCGCTTGATACGCCTGAGGCAAGGGATAAGAACCGCCTTCCTCCAAACTATGTGGAGAAAGGGGTTTAAAATGGAGAAGGATTTTAATATTTATAATAACGCGCTGTGAGTTATATCTGCTCAGGTGAATGATTGTCAGAGTGGGTGTTATATTTGTAAACTTAAGATGATAAATGCCAAACAGACACGTGGGCTTTTTGTGGTCGTTTAAAAACAAAACAATCAAAATTTATTTTTAAAAGTTCATAAGCTTTGTTTCAAATAACAACATTTAAAAACCTTTTTGAAACCTTTCATACAATCCTGTCACTCATTCACATACACGCTTTCCTTTTTCTCACACAATCACTCTTGAACTTTCTTTATTATCAGTATTGATTAATATACATCCACTACGTGCACACCACACTCCAAAGACACCGCTCTCTACACTGACCCTCAAATTTCCCAGAACTTAAGTACCCTAAACACAGAGAGCACTACAGACTCTAAGAGGACCTAACAAGTCCCCCCGAAAAGTTCTCTCAATCCCCCCAGTCCTTCCCTTATATATCACTCCTCCCCCCTCCCAAGACATCCACTCAGGCCAACATTCTAAAAACCACAGACTTACAAACTGCAGACATACATTTGGAATTGACTTGTGGGGTGTAACGCCACAGTCACCCCTGCGGCTGACATATGTAACTATTCTGACATGCTGGTGGCAAAAGGTAAACTGTTTTTGTCTTGTGAATGTGCGAAAGGCTTCCCAAAGAGACGTTTTCAGAATGCATCTCGCTATTCACATCATGCAAACTGGAAGCTCCCAGATCCAAAGACCACCCCTGCTCAGTTCTGAATCAGGGCTGACTCACACAACGCTAAATCGGCGTTGAGAGCCTGGCCGGTACAAAGCATGAAACTGCTAACCAGGCAGGAAGGCAATCATCCGATTGCTCCATCTTACGGCATGTCATTCTTTCAGCGTTTGAAGCAGGTTGTCAGTTTTCCTGCTTCTCTTGGTACGTGATGAAATTTCTTCTGACCGCAAGTTGGAGAAGACAAGGGGACTGCTTGCTATGGAGGAGTCTGCTTTGCCATGCAGTCAGCTACAAGACGCTCTCAGTGTGAACTGGGCACCCTGGGCACCAGCCTAAATTTGCAGAGTGCAAACTTTGGATGTGGAGAAGGCTCAAGTTTAAACCCCGAGTTGGCTCACTGAGTGGCCTTGAGCAAGTCACTCATACTAACTGTGAGGAGGGGGCAGGAGGAGTTAAGAGTCCCAAGAGCTAGAATTATGGTGTTTTGTAAAGGTCTTGTACAGAATTGAGAAGGAAAAAGCTCCACCTTGACTCGCTTAGCAACAGCATCACGTTCAGTGCCTCGGCAACTAGGCAACCGGGATATGACCAACCTTCTCTTAAGTGCCCACATGGCTGCTGTGCGGATAAATGTGGCAGCCATTCCTGGTGCTCAGCCCACTCTCTTACTCAGAGGGCCCCAGTAGGAGTTGCTCCTGGAAGGAGTAGCTACGGAAGAGTACCAAAGGATGTCAACCTGGGAAGACCGAGAGCAAGGGTGATTCCAGCCCTACAAAGAAATCACTGCGGTTCTGTTCCTGGTATTAGCCCTTAATGTAGCCATCTCCAAACGGGTGCCCTGTCAAGTGGGGATGATGGGGGTTGTAGTCCAATACATCTGGAAAGTGCCAGGTTGGAAAAGGCTGCCTTCACGTGATTTTTAAAATAATTTTATTACAGGCAAGAGTTTCCTAACCTCACCGTTTGAGTATTGTTATCCCCTTGGGGTTATGGAAATCGCTGTAAAGGGAAAATAGGGAATGGATCAGAACCCACCATGGAGCTCTGATGAAGCAAAACAGGCTCAGCCTCACGCGTTGCCTGGACGTGAGATCGTGTGGGAAACATACAGCAGTCACTCTGAGCTCCTTGGAGCAAGAGTGGCCCAGAAGCCAAGAGTAACGGAGCACTGTGTAGTGAGAAAAGGGCTGCAGAAGTGGCTTAATAATCATCATAATCTTTCCAATAGAAAAATAATTAGAGTTGTAGCCTTTATGCAAACACTCAAATTCAAGAGGGAATGCAAGATGGCACTCCCTGACGTTTTAATGGTGTTTGAGTAAAGAGCTATTTGAACATCACTTTAAGGAGAAAAACACAGCAGAGGATGAAAGGTCAGCACCAAGCGATCATAACAACAAACGGTCAAGAGGAACTTCAACTGTGGCGCACGCATGTTACACCTAGCAATATTTACTCCCGTGCAAACTATCTAAAGTCCAATCCCAAAGACCCGGTTACCTAACAACATCTTGCTTCCAAGCACAGCTGATAACACTTGTGTAAAATGTCTAATATGCCGACCACCGCTGCAAACACACATTCCGTTTAAGCATCTGGACCATGTTATCAGCACTGTGGAAGCAGGAGCAATCTGCAAGTCTAATTACACCTTGGGATTCCTAACATGGCATGCTCTAATAAATACTCCCCGCAGCATCTGCTGATCTAATAATTGGCACTAGAAAATAGCGCGTGCTTATCTCTGTGGTTATTAGCTCTCACCGATTAAGAGCCTGGCAAGGCAACGGGGTGTGTCAGGCACAGTGGGAGGGGAAGGGATGAGGAAAGATTAAGAAAGGAAATGGAGAATGCACCCATCCTATCAGCGAGCGTTTCTCAAAGCACCGGCCCAGCCATTCCCTTTCATCGCCACGAAGAGCTGAGCTTAACTCACTTCCCTTTTGATTCACCCTGTTTGCAGCTTATGGTTGTCGTGGGCTTCTTCTCTTGCTCCCATATGGCCACCTGCTCTTTGAAGCACCTGTCCGGTCGTTACAGGTTGCAGGACGTCCGTTTTGTAAGGCTTCGGCTGGCGCTGCCTCCTTAACTTTTAAAGGTTTGGAAAGAACATGCTTTCATAGGGCAGCGGATGAATTGGAGTTCAATTTCCTTCAACTTGGCTTCACGACTACCGCGCCCAGCTCTCTTGACATGGCCTGTTCAATCTAGCCACTGAAGAAATATTCATGAGCGTTTCCCTCTGAACAGCCTGCTTAGAAGCATATATTTTAATTTTTAAAAAGAAGTGTAGAGATTTGCAAGAGCTACTGAAAAGGAAATTTGCCACCAGTTTTGCACACATCTCTGTTTCCTGAGTTTCCCTTTCAGCCCCTCAAATTACTTTTTTAGACTTTAGGGAGCTTCAACGGCTGCTTGTTAGTCCCATGGGATCACGGCTGAGACAGAAAACTCCCACAACAACTGGGGTGGGGGGAATGATGTGCACATACGACACAGAGCTGGAACCTACTCTACTGTGTTTTTAATCTTCTCTCTGTTACCACTGGAGCTGGGAGGCTGACACCACCATTGCCACCACCCCTATGACATATACAGAATAGGTAACGATAAGAACATAAGCACGTAAGAAGGGCCCTGATGCTGGATCAGACCAAGGGTCCATTGAGTCCAGCACTCTGTTCCCACAGGGGCCAACCAGCAGAGGAAAGGCATTTGGGTTCCTAAACACCTGCCCAAGACTTCACGCTAATGCAGGGGTGTTAAACCTCACATGCATGGGACAAATCTGGCCCACGAGGGGGGCTAACCCCTCCCTACAGGGTTCTCCAGAAGGCCTCTTCCCCTTCCCCTGACCCTTTTCTCAACCGCCAATCGTTTGGGGTGAGTTGGTTCCCAGCTTTTGTGTGTTTTGTTCCTCCATTCTACTAGCATGAAATGCACGTCCCAAAGTTTAGTTAGTGGCACTAAAAATACTAAGATAAAATATGCCAACATTTTTGGCCACACTCACTACTCCAACGCAGACCTGGGAGCGTCACCGAAACTGAATTCAGCTCTTGGGTTGAAAGAGGTTCCACACCCGTCTGGCCGAAGGACTAGAGATCTGAAGGCCCAGGAAAAAAAATAGAAAAATGCCGGGTGGGGGTGGGGTGGGCGAGGATCCTCCCTCCCCCCTCAGGGCCATTTTTGTTATGGTTTATGAAATATGTTCCTTTACAATGACAAATAAAATATTTAAGATGAGGTGTCTAGCTATTGCTATCCAGGCTTTACTCCCTGCCAAATGATGTCTAAAGCTAGGCAATAAAACTTTTATAGAAAGACTAGAGATGTAAAATGTCTAGAAATAATGAAGCCATGGGGGAAAATGATTTTTTAATCTTCTCTGTACGATTCTCAGCATAATTATTCCTTCCATTCCTTATTAAAATTATTGATCTAATGTATCTTTTACTGACAGTCATTTAGGGATGCTCCCAGTCACACTCCATTTCCCAACATGTGAGTAGACCAGCACTCCCAACGGTATCATAATAGTGTGTGTGTGTGTGTGTGTGTGTGTGTGTGTGTGTGTGTGTGTGTGAATTCTTGACAGTTTAGGTTTTGTTCTACAGAGTTTCTTGCTTCTGAACTTGTTCTGCTTAGATGCTAGAGCAATCAGTTAATATAGTTCTAAAACCCACATGTGAAAGAAACACTTGTAGAGCTTTATCACACCAGCGTTATACTGTGCAATCACTGTGAATTGCATGCAAAGGGCTCAGAAGTTTCCCACCTTATAATCTGCTTTGATTGTGAAGTACTCCCATGCATCCTGCCTTAATTGTGCTATAAAAGCAAAAGACTCGCTGTATTTTGATACTAGTTTTTGAGCGTATCATCCGAGCGGCCACTGGGGCGCAGGAGCAGGATTTTTAAAAAATTAAACAAATGCTTACATCTGCATAAGCTTTAAAGATAAAGACATCAAAATTGGCACAGTAATAGATATTAAGGAGAGCTTTAAGCATACCAAATTTGAATTGGACTGGGTCATCCGTTGATTTTTTATGATTTTTTTACATTTCCCCCCTTAAACCCATTTCCTGGTATGCAAAGGATCTAGCCGCCCGGTAGCAACAACAACAACACCGACAACTTAGCGCTGTAGGGATAATTCAAGGGAAACAGGTACGTGGGATGAAGCTAGTAGGTTATCCCACCACCTACCACCAGATGTGAAGGAACAGCATGCAAGTTATCCCATTTCTGTTGCTTTTTTTAAAAAAAAATAACTTTGACCCTTGGCTCTATAGAACTCACTGTCAGAATTCTTAATAACATTCTTAACCACTAGGGAATGCTGCCTAAGCTATAAACCTTTAACTTCAGCCCGTGCCACAGGAAGTGAGGAGGGTGGCTACTCCAAAGAAGGCCTTTTTGGTCGTGGCACCCTGGTTGTGGAAGGAGCTCCCAGGGAGGCTAACCTGGCACCTATGTTGTGCTTTTTCTGGTGCCAGGTGAAGGCCTTATTTCCCAAACATTTCAGTCTTTCAGTTTCTTATTGTTTTAAATCTGTTACTGTATTTTAAATCTTTGCACTGCTGCTAGGTCCCATTCGGTTATTATTTTTATTTTATACTGCCAGAATTGTTGTTTTTATACTGTTGTTTTTATGTTTCTGATGGTTTTTTAAAATTTTGTATACTTTTTAATGTTTACCATTTTTCACTGTTGTAAACCGCCCAGAGAGCTTCGGCTATCGGGCGGTATATAAATGTAATAAATAAATACTGTAGTTTAAAAATGTTTAAACTTTTATATTGTATTGCATCATGTTGTATTTTATGGCTTAATTGTTGCGTAGTTCAACAAATAAAGTATTGTTTATAGAGGCAATAATTACGAATTTACTCACAGAGTTTACTTTTTAAAGTGTTTTAATTTTAATTATAATTTTATGAGCAAACTAAGTTATACATAATATCTTTCACGCTCCTAAAAAGTATCCTTCACCGAACTCATGCCCTCCAGATGTTTTGCAAGGGCATCAGATTGGGAAACGCTGTCCTAAAAAAATAAGTTACCGTATTTCTTCGATTCTAAGATGCCATCGATTGTAAGACGCACACCAATTTCAGTACCACCAACAGAAATAAAGCTTTGATTCTAAGAAATAATAAACGCACCCGCGATTCTAAGACACACCCCATTTTTAGAGCTGTTTATATGGGGGGAAAGTGTGTCTTAGAATCGAAGAAATACAGTATGCCTTTTTTAAAAAATAAATAAAAATACCAGTCTTTTCCCATGGCTTTAACATTTCTGGAAATTTTACATCTCTACCATAACCTTGTTTTTATTCCCCCTCTGTAGAACTGAGAACTGATATGTACGTTTGGTTGAGCAGAAAATGGATTGGTCTGCTGTTAAAACATAAAAGCAAAATGACATTAGAGCAAACCTTTCCTGGCATTTTCAGCTCAAATGCTTGTATTTACAAAATTGACAATCCCTGGAGAGACTGTTCAGTTGGACATGATTCTGGGAATGCATGCTCCCAGGAGCAATTGCTGTTGCTGCCCCTGCCACCTTAATGGCAAAGTGAACGGAGAATGCAAAGATGACTTAAGTAGATGCTATTCTTAAAGATTCAAAATAAAAAAGGCATTCAAATTACTGTCATCGAAGTTGGAAAAAAGGAAGCCTTATTCATTATTAAATAGCACCTAGAAACAGATGCCTACTGTTTTCCATTCCTTCCTACAAAGAAGATATTTTAACAGGGATACTTGTTCGCTACTGAAACTGTAGTTAGTTGACATTTTAAAAATTATCGTCTGCCTTCAGCATTAGGAGAGTTAAAATGTTTGAAAACATAAAAGCATTGTGTACACTGCATTTTAAGTATACTCCTAAAGATCTACGTCTGGCCTGCACAACTTGTGAAGCTCAAATTCACTCAGCTTCTCATTTTTCCATAGCTATGTTTGTGCTGTTCTCTTTTTACGTCAGATTGAGAAGTTATTTTTGCCAGGATGCATGCAAATGTGGACATACTTTTTTATTTTTATTTTTAAAAAAACATGCATTTTTGTTTGCATTTTTACAAGCATTTTTTCCATTGAATAAAGCATTTGCATGCCTTTCCCCCAAATAAACACAGTTTTATATGCACAGTTTCAAATGTACAATCTTGTGTGTGTGCAGGTTTTTAAAAGTATATTTTGTGTTTGTGCAGGTACACAATTTTGTACATTTTGTATATTTCTTGCGAAATGCATCTCAGAAAGTATGAATGTCAACATATAACTGTGTTTAGTTTCAAGTTCTGGAAGTGCGAATTTGGTAAATTCACAAGGAAATGAGAGCCAAATGAATCTCTCACCCAGCCCTATTTCTGGCCCACCTTGCCAAACACAGCCTACCTGCCTGACAGATATTGTAGCCTGCCAGCTGCCTGACATCATTCCTGTTTATAAATTCCCGGGAGAGGGGAGGATGTCAGTAAAAACAGGCCATAATTCAGGCCTCCATGGTACTACCCATGGAATTAGACACGAATGAGATACTAGAAGGAAAAACTGAATTGTTCTGGGCTCCACAATTCAAGAAGGACGCAGACAAGCTGGAGCGTGTCCAGAGGAGGGCAACCAGGATGATCAGGGGTCTGGAAACAAAGCCCTATGAAGAGAGACTGAAGGAACTGGGCATGTTTAGCCTGGAGAAGAGAAGATTGAGGGGAGACAGGATAGCACTCTTCAAATACTTGAAAGGACAGCCATCTGTCAGGGATGCTTTAGGGTGGATTCCTGCATTGAGCAGGGGGTTGGACTCGATGGCCTTGTAGGCCCCTTCCAACTTTGCTATTCGATGATTCTATGAAATAAAATAATGGCCATATCCGCATGAACAGTTACGTAGCTGCAAAGTTTTGGACACAAGACGTTTCATGTCCTGCTCTGTTCTGGGAGACAAATTAAAATGAGTACTGAGGAAGATACTCCCAACTCTGAATGACTTTGTGTGGTTTGCTCCATCTTTCCCAGGGTCCCTCTTCCCACCACTGGGACTAACTGCTCCCTCTCTAGAAAAAAAGGAGAGGAGGATTATGGGATAGGTTTAGTGAACATCCTCCTTCCTGATGTAGACAAGGAGAAGGAGGACGTATTCCAGGAGAGAAAGACAGAGAGAGACACCCCATGAATAAACTCTAGATACGTACCCAGTGTTGCTTGACTTTGTTTATGTGAACGCAGCCAGAATGAGGCCTTTAAACTGAGGCGCTTTCATTCCTGTCTTTGTAACCCTAGAAGCTGTTCCTGCAAAAGCGAGCTCAAACTGTGTCTGAAGTATCCAAGGTGGAAGACATTCGCCTAAAGTGGTCACACAATGGACGAGATGAAGAACCCGAAGCCTAAGCTTTGACTTCAGTGTGCTATTTCTTGAGCTTAGATGCTCCTCAGTATGAAACCATTGCAGAACAAGCTTTTAATGCTTCTGTTATTGCCCTGCTGACCATCTTACTGAAAGGCCCAACAGACAGATCTTGCCTGAGTTTTTTCCATGTGGGGGTGAGCAAAGAATCGTGAAACCGCAGCAGTTCCTCAAAGTATACCCCCCCCCCAAAATGGTTACATAAAGTCAAACACTGGAACGCCCCGGGGTTTACACAATGCCACAAATAGGATGGTCACATGTGCTACGCTTTCCCCACGCACAAAAGGCATATATAGCAAAAAGAAAATAGAAAAAAAGTACAGCAGAAATAGCCAGCGAGAACAAACTATACGACTTCTTCCCAAGCACGTGTTCTGTGTTTCAGAAAGAGGGAGAAAACTAAACTAAATGCTCGCACTGCCGGCTTCACCATCATCTGCTATATTGGCTTCATAAGCATATGAAAATGAGAATAAACAGGAGCAAAGAGTATGAGATGAGCTACGGAAATTTAGCAAAACGGTGCAATGCCATTCTTCCTGGACGAAGACCATTGTTAGGCTGCAGGTTGGAAAATTACATTTGTGAATGCTGCCCAATGAACGAGAAGGGGGAAAAGCCCCTGCACATTGACAGCTAGTGTGTAGGGGAGAAAGAGGTGACAGCCGTATCTGGAAGTTATATAAGCAGGGCCTGGGAGACTATTCTTTAGCTACACCCAACTGTGCCCTAATTCACATGTTCCGAAGCTGAGCTAAGACTCAGATCGTGCCCTGTTACTAGGACAACTCACCACAGTAATTGACATTGGACTTGTGAGTTCATGCTTTACTGCCTGCCTTTGAAACTGAGAAGCAAAACGTCAGCCAATAGAGCAAAACCCAAGACGTGGAATGGGAAGCCAGAGTAACAGAAAGATAATATATTTTACTTTTCCCTTAGCTGCAGGTGATGTAGAATCCATATTGTTCTTGGGAGGAGATGGAAATAGCCAGCCTACTGTACTTTGGCAGACCCATATCTATGCAAACAAGGCAGTTGGCTCAAGAGACATATTGTCTCAGTCTGGCGGCGTTGTTTTGGTTAAGAAATAAATATGATGAAACTTGTCAAGTATGGAGGGGAAGGGCCCATGGCGATTATGAACGGAGTATATTTTATGGATCAGTTTGGCTGATTTATACAACTCATCTTTGTGTGTGTGTGTGTGTAGGTGTAGAAGTAACAAAATAATTTATTTTAGAAGGAATCTTATAACTTCACTGCTAGCTCAAATAGTACTTTGCATTCCCGTGTGTGTGTGTGTGTGTGTGTGTGTGTGTGTGTGTGTATCTGTGTGTGTTTTGGGGCGGGAGGATTCAACCACTGAAAATACCTTTGCACTACTAGAGGAACACCCATCAAAATCAATGAGACCTCACTTGTGTAAAGCTAAGAAGCAAAAGTATCAGGGATCTGGAAATAAAGCCCTATGAGGAGAGACTGAAAGAACTGGGCATGTTTAGCCTGGAGAAGAGAAGATTGAGGGGAGACATGAGAGCACTCTTCAAATACTTGAAAGGTTGTCACCCAGAGGAGTGCCAGGATCTCTTCTTGATCCTCTCAGAGTGCAGGACACGGAATAACGGGATCAAGTTACAGGAAGCCAGATTCTGGCTGGACATCAGGAAAAACTTCCTGACTGTTAGAGCAGTACGACAATGGAACCAGTTACCTAGGGCGGTTGTGGGCTCTCCCACCCTAGAGGCCTTCAAGAGGCAGCTGGACAACCATCTGTCAGGGATGCTTTAGGGTGGATTCCTGCATTGAGCAGGGGGTTGGACTCGATGGCCTTGTAGGCCCCTTCCAACTCTGCTATTCTATGATTCTATGATTCTTTCACTCAAGCAATGCCAAGTTGCCTTACAAAGCCAACTGTACAGGTTTCTGTTTAGTAATCCAACAGCATCAAGCAATATTTTAGATACTAAACTGGCAAATGCCTATTTAACTACGGTGAAAACTTGGAATTTTAAGAGCAACAATCATACCCTAATCAGGGAAAACAGGAAGACAAAACTGCAAAGCTAAATGGGATGACACCAGTCCAGAAAAACAAGCGCTTGGTGATCATAACAGGAGACCGTTTGAAACTATTTCAGATTAAGCAAGGCTGTGAAATATATTCACCTTGCTGTACGCACGTATTTTACTCAACTCCCTTCTGATCTGCGCAAACATTCTCATCTCACCTTCTAAGTCCCTGCACTGACTCCCTGTCACTCTTATCCATATATCTATTTGCAGAGTCAAAGCCAGTTTTGTATAATTTGTTGGAGCACTTCCTGTCTTCCAAAGGAAAAAGAATAGAGGAATCAAAGCACAGAACATGCAGATTTAAAGAATCATTACGTTTTTTCAACATAGACCCCAAATCTGATAAAACTGACAGTCCGAAAACTTACAGGCTGAGGAACTCCAGATGTGGGGGATTGAAATGTGCCTTTTGTACCCAATTAGCGGGTGACAATATAGCTCATAAGAAGAAACCCTACTAGGCCATGTAGGCTAATATCCTGCTTCTCAGAGTGGCCAGTTATAGACCTTCAGGACGCCCACAAGCTGCGTAAGAAGGCAATATTCCTCCTGTCCTGTCGTCCCCAGCAACTGGAATTGAGAGGAACCAAATCGCTTGGTACCATTTTGCCCATGGAGAAAAGAGGGAGAAAAGAGCATGGGAAAATTTGAGGCACTAGGAGAGAGACGTGAAGAGGGATGTTTCAGCTGAGTAATAACAATATCCTAAACAGAGAAACATACGGACTTGCCATTGCCATATACCAGATCAGACCACAGAGCCATCTAACCCACTATCATCTCCATTGACTGTCAGCAGATCTCCAGGGTCCCAGGTAGAAAAGCATCTTTCCAAGAACCTGCTACCTTAGAATCATAGAATCATAGAATAGTAGAGTTGGAAGGGGCCTACAAGGCCATCGAGTCCAACCCCCTGCTCAAGGCAGGAATCCACCCTAAAGCATCCCTGACAGAGGGTTGTCTAGCTGCCTCTTGAAGGCCTCTAGTGTGGGAGAGCCCACAACCTCACCAGGCAACTGATTCCATTGTCGTACTTGCCTGGTGAGGTTGTGGGCTCTCCCACACTAGAGGCCTTCAAGAGGCAGCTGGACAACCATCTGTCAGGGATGCTTTAGGGTGGATTCCTGCATTGAGCAGGCGGTTGGACTCAATAGCCTTTTACGCCCCTTCCAACTCTGCTATTCTATGATTCTATTACTACATAATTAAGGGGCCATCTTGAGTAATGAAGAATAGAAACACTAAAATAAAAATAAAAATCAATGACTCTTACTATACGGGCATGTAAACAACAATAAGGTCATAATCCCTGGTGGGTGGAGTTTACATTTCAATGGAAAAAGAAAGCTATCTTTGAATGGCCCAGGGACTGTGTCTGAAATATCTTGGAATTGTTTGTGCTGTTCAGAGGGAGTTCTTGTCTCTGGATCACGACGTCAAGATTACAATTCCTAAATCTTGACTGTTAAGCAATGCCGCTTATTGTATGGCAGAGTCTTGCAAACTCAAATTTCCAAATCATAGATTTACAAAACATAAGCTTACCATATCATAGAGGAACAAAATGAATTGCTATTTTCAGTTTGTGAACTGCCTTGGAAGTTCTTTGAGCTGAAAGGTGG
The DNA here is from genome assembly GCF_023053635.1 of Elgaria multicarinata webbii. NCBI lineage: Eukaryota > Metazoa > Chordata > Lepidosauria > Squamata > Anguidae > Elgaria > Elgaria multicarinata. Next base: position 4,476,734 of record NC_086174.1, on the reverse strand, counting down.
GGTAGAAACATTTAAAAGTAAACATCAATAAAAAGCAGGGATTCCAAGATTTGGTAGTAGGCACAACTCCAGCTCAGAGAAGACACCTGAGAACCTTTTCAGGCTTCATTATGATGCTAAAAGAAAGGGCTAGGCACGATACCATTTAGAAAGAATTTCCCCTGACTCTATTTTATTGTTGATTTAACTCCCCAAACCCAAAGAGAACGCCTAACATGCATGACATCAGCAGTGACATTTTAGCTTTCTGCGTAATATGTATTTTAAATCTTGCTGTTCAACCTTCCCGAGTATGGTTCTCCTTTTGTGGAGAAGAATCATATTGCATTTTTTAAAAAGCTGCTAATCCTATTGCATTCTGTTCTAATAGGATACTCTATGCTGTCTATGGTGTTTATTGCTACACTCCAAGGCCTTGGAGTAGGGCAGACTACAACAGAACGCAAGGTACAAGACCGGGCGCAAGCGGGCGCAACCACAAAGAGGAAGCAAGGCTCAGCACTCCGGCTGTACAGCTCCCCTGATTCTGGAACCGCTCTCGCAGAGGTCTACCCTGGAAGGGGCAACCGTTCCCACCCACTCACGTCCTCTTTCGTGTGTGGGCGCCTACCTTCTTCTGCTTACTGCTGCCTCTGCAGCTGGTGTCTGCGATCCATCCGAGACCTAGGCCAGGAGCAAACAGGGGCTTTCTCAAGCAGCTTTGGCCGCTGTATTATATCAAGAAACATTCTGCTTGCGGTGCCTTGGAGATGAAGAGATGCCACATGATCGCAGCAAATCCCAGAGAGGGTGCTTTCTGCACCACTCCCTCTAGCCAAGCTGCCGGCCTCAGAGGCGGGAGGAACAGAGAACGAAGAAAAGGAGAACCGAAAGCCCTTTGCTCACAGAAGCCTCTTCGAAAAGGGCACTGGCATGTGCCTCCCCAAGGGGGAATTTCTGGAAACTCTCCCTTGGAGTAAAATCACCCAGACCGTCAGCTGAGGTAGAAACCGTACGACAGAGACTGAAAGAACTGGGCATGTTTAGCCTGGAGAAGAGAAGATGGAGGGGAGACATGAGAGCACTCTTCAAATACTTAAAAGGTTGTCACACAGAGGAGGGCCAGGATCTCTTCTCGATCCTCCCAGAGTGCAGGACACGGAATAACGGGCTCAAGTTAAAGGAAGCCAGATTCCGGCTGGACATCAGGAAAAACTTCCTGACTGTTAGAGCAGTACGACAATGGAATCAGTTGCCTGGTGAGGTTGTGGGCTCTCCCACACTAGAGGCCTTCAAGAGGCAGCTGGACAACCCTCTGTCAGGGATGCTTTAGGGTGGATTCCTGCATTGAGCAGGCGGTTGGACTCGATAGCCTTTTACACCCCTTCCAACTCTGCTATTCTATGATTCTATGAAAGGAGCACACTTCTGCTGCCCTTAGCTGCACCCGTGGCCCCAGCCCACCCCCACCCCGTCTCGGGTTTTTTAGCCCTGGCACGTTCAACCGACTGAATGCAGAGAGCCTCGGTATGAACTGTTCCTAACAGAGTGCTTGTTTTCAAGCATGTATCTGTAAGTTTTATTTTATTACCATGTTATTTCCTCCATGAGCTAAAAGTCTCTCCGCTTTCATTCCCACAACAAATCTGTCAGGTAGATTTAGGGCTAAGAGCTACTGTGGTCTGAGGTCACCCAGTGAGGAATTGGTGTGGTTGGATGGGGCGGGGGGGGGACACGACATTTGCTTGTCTACCTCAGGCAACGAAGGGCCTGTGCATGTGTGCTCACGTGTGTGCGAACATGCTGTCCTGTTTGTTGGTTGCGCCCGAAGGAAGCAGCGTGTCTCTTTCAGGAAGGGGCGGGGGAGAGAAAGTGTTGGTGAGAGAGCCTGTATGCGTCTTGAGGCTTCCTGTGTCTTGTGTGCTGTGTGCTGTAAAAGGGGGAAGTGATCAACGGCAGCCTCGGTTTCCGATTTGAGTTTTTATTTTATTTATTTATTTATTTATTACATTTTTATACCACCCAATAGCCGAAGCTCTCTGGGCGGTTCACAAAATTTAAAACCATCATAAAACAACCAACAGGTTAAAAGCACAATTACAAAATACAGTATAAAAAGCACAACCAGGATAAAACCATGCAACAAAATTGATATAAGATTAAAATACAGAGTTAGAAGAGTAAAATTTAAATTTAAGTTAAAATTAAGTGTTAAAATACTGAGAGAATAAAAAGGTCTTCAGCTGGCGACGAAAGGAGTACAGTGTAGGCGCCAGGCGGACCTCTCTGGGGAGCTCATTCCACAGCCGGGGTGCCACAGCAGAGAAGGCCCCGCTCCTAGTAGCCACCTGCCTCACTTCCTTTGGCAGGGGCTCACAGAGAAGGGCCCCTGTAGATGATCATAAGGTCCAGGCAGGTACATATGGGTACATATTCTCTACCATGAACGGTATTAGGTCCTCTGCTTCCAGGAAATCAAGGAATATCATTTCCATTTCATTCCCGCCACCCACAAAAATGTTTTTTGCATTGTTGTACATAAAACAGAGGAAGAGAAGAGACATCTGAGAGGCAATATGATGGTATCTTCAAATATCTGAAGAGCTGTGATGCAGGTGATGGAGCAAATTTGTTCCCTGTTGCTACAAGGGGTAGGAACCAAACCAATGGGTTCAAATTTCAAGAAAGGTGATTTCCACTAAATATTGGGAAGGACCTTCCAATGTCCCCTCCAGCATCAAGCAATTATGAGTGTCTCTACATTAAGTAAAAAACAACAACCCTGCATCCTTACTGGGGTTTCTTCTTTGAAGTCTTTCCACATTTACGACTGGCTCATTTAGACAGCAACCACATGATTTTGAGTTGAAAACTTCCCCTCATGGCAATGCTATTTTGTTCAATGCAACACAGCCTTCTAGTGGCAGAACCAGGATGATCAGGGGTCTGGAAACAAAGCCCTATGAAGAGAGACTGAAAGAACTGGGCATGTTTAGCCTGGAGAAGAGAAGATTGAGGGGAGACATGATAGCACTCTTCAAATACTTAAAAGGTTGTCACACAGAGGAGGGCCAGGATCTCATTGAGCAGGGGGTTGGACTCAATGGCCTTGTAGGCCCCTTCCAACTCTGCTATTCTATGATTCTATTATTCTTCTCGATCCTCCCAGAGTGCAGGACACGGAATAACGGGCTCAAGTTAAAGGAAGCCAGATTCCAGCTGGACATCAGGAAAAACATCCTGACTGTTAGAGCAGTACGACAATGGAATCAGTTACCCAGGGAGGTTGTGGGCTCTCCCACACTAGAGGCATTCAAGAGGGATGCTTTAGGGTGGATTCCTGCATTGAGCAGGGGGTTGGACTCAATGGCCTTGTAGGCCCCTTCCAACTTTGCTATTCTATGATTCTATGAAATATAGTGCTATGTTGGCTTTACACATGGGGGACATCCGCAAAAATTTAAATACTGCATTGTCTCCGATTGTTTTAAAAGTAAGATCACAGGGGAACGTTCAGGAGAGTCCTGGAGGTTGATGGTGTCATGTAAAGGCAAAATCCCGTGAATGGCCAGTCATGAGTGTGCAATTAATTGCTCATGCAGAGAAGCTCTTTGTGGAGTAGGGCAGGGAAACGCAGAGCATAAGTAAGTTCAATTAAACATTATGGAAATGGAGGCAGGAGCTTGACACGGAGCACGTCTGTGTTCTCTGGAATGTCTCGCTCCATGTGGGTAGCGTGAATTGTGTAAGGATTAGATGTGTGAGTAATTTCTTCTGATCCTCCCAACAAAAGCCCTTGCAGACACATCCAATCATTGACCAAGAGGCTGGTGAGACAATGGAACAAATTGCCAAGAGAAGTTGTGGAGATCTCCTCTCCTGCAGATTTGGGGGAAATGACTGCAGTGACCTTTCCTAAGGGTGATTTTAATTCCAGGTTATCTCCCCACTCTGCAAGGAGTTGGAAGGGTTAAATGTGTGATGCAACTGAAGCTCTGAAAATAACCATGTGGCAGTAGGGAGTGGAAAGCGTGTATATACAACCATCTTTTGTGCTGCAATTCACATTTCTTTACAGTACTCCTCTGGTCCAGTTTGGAATATATATACGTTAATCCAGTTTATTACAAGAGATCATTTAAAAAACAAAAACAAAAATCAATTCCAAGCAGCCCCATCTTTTCATTCCACGCATTCCCGTAGTAATTACTTGCAAAGAGAAGATCCGGATAAACACACTCTGGACTAGCCAAGTCCTTACTTCAAGCAATTTTTGTGGAACTCAACATCTATTTCAAAACCTAATTAAAAAAGACTATTGAAGGGTAACTCCAAAGACCAGAGCCAAAGCTTCAGGACAACTTCCTAATGATGATGCATCTTCAGATATGCTCTCCACAAAAGAAGAGATTATGCAATATCAAATCCACTTTACTTTCCAGGCATGCCCAAGTTTATTAAGTTACTTAAGATAGTACTTCATTCACAGATACTGTATGGGCAATGTACTTTCCTCAAGGCTATAAGGAAGCATCCGGGTTGCACTTGAGGGAAAGAGCTTGGGAAAAGTCATTTGCTAATCCCATTGTAGGAGAATGCGAAAGCAGCCAGTACATAAAATTACAGACACCAGACCAGTTCTGCATAAGACAGCTTTCGTGTTTCCCAAGAACTCCCGCCTTCTTGGGAGACAATAAGGAGGCCTGCTAAGTAGTCCACCAAGCTTTATTCAGGCAATAAACATCTCTTCCCACCTGAAGAGAGTCTAATCCCTACGAACTTTCCCCTAGGCAAAACTATGCAAACTAAGCGAGACAATTGTCCTTTCAAGAAGAAGAATGGGAAGCCTTTTCCCACCTTCCTTTAGCTCTGCCGGTTTTAGTCTGCGGAGTACTCTCGGATAGGATCTGCTAGCCTCTCCGTGCCCTTCCCCTCGGAAGAATGCGGACTTCCCACTGACCGTGTGTTGTTTACCCTTGAAGAGAAAAGCTCTGGAGAACGTTCATTCCCAGCTGGTGAAGAGCCCGTGAGAGCTGCCTTTACCACTGGTATAGGTTGGCATGTTTCTAGCACCGTCTCCTCTACTTCAGAGTCTGCTTTAGGGTGGATTCCTGCATTGAGCAGGGGGTTGGACTCGATGGCCTTGTAGGCCCCTTCCAACTCTGCTATTCTATGATTCTATGATCACCTGAAACTCTTTCCCCCAACCTAAGGGGAGCAGGGCTAGACATAACACCAGCTACCTCCTCACTGAAGGGCTCTTCCATTTGTCGAAAAACTGGTCTATGCAAGTAAGATGTTGAGGTTGTTGCGCCAGGATGGCTATCCCAGAATTCCAATCCCAACTACAGAAAAGAGAAGTTCCGCCTTCTCAGACCACACTCCCTTATACTGACTCTCTTGGGTCATTCCCATGTCTCTGATGAGTCGACAGAGATCCACCCACATCCGTTTCATGTTCACTGGAAGTGCCCTTTAGACATTATGGCCAGGACGCTGCTTAGCCACCACGTCATCTCAGGCTGCTACCGCAATGTTTGTCTCAGGCCCTTTGCCTCCCATCCCAGCTGAGCAAGGAGAGAGCAGGAAAGGTGTGTTGCAAGGCTTTTCTACATTGCAGCAGCATGAGATCAACCCACGGTTTAAGGCCTCCCACATCACGACCAAAACATATAGAGGGTGTCTTGTTTTTGACTGAAAGGCAGTGGAACCAAAGGCAAAAGGCGGCTAAAACTTGGTGACCCCCTTTTTTATCTACAGTAACTTCCAAACTCAGCCCTTCGACTTCTGTTCTGATTGCAGATTCAAGGCTCAGGAAAATTCTGGGATTGTTCCCAGGACTTAGGGAAGGTTTTTTTTTTTTTTTGCTGCACTAGGAGATGGAACGGACTCTCCTTTTGCTCCTGAAACTTTGGTGCTCCAGCTTCTGGAGGCGGGACTCCATCTCAGCGGTAGAGCACATGCGTTGCATGCATGTTGCCAGTCAGAGTTGATACTACTAGGCTAGATGCACCAACTAACTCGCTTGGGATAAAGCAGCTCACAAATTCCATTTGATTAGGAAAGGACTACAATATAGCTCAGTGGCAGGGCCCCTGTTTTGCATGAGGAAGGACCCAGGTTCGATCCTTGCCATCTCAGGTAGGGCTAGAAAAACTGGAACCTGGAGAGCTACTGCAAGTCAGCGCCGACAAGAGCAGGCTAGATGAACCAAGGGTCTGACTCAGTATAAGGCTGCCTCCCTATGTTCCTACATTCTGCTGCCTAAGCACAGCAAAGGCTGAAGAAAAGACCGGGAAATATTGCTACAGGGAGGCCAGCAGGGGCACACAGAAATCACTTGGAGGGTTTCGTTCGAGAGTTCCAATGCACGGCATGCTGAATGGGCAGAAGACGTCGATCCACCAGAATTCTTGGCTCATTATGAATTGAAGAGGGGGCAAGGTAGGGGGTGGGTGCAATGAGGAAGGAGGAACAGCGAAGTCTGAGGTTTTCCATAATGTGATGCGGGTGGGACCACCATTCTGCTCCTAGAGGGCAAACTTTTCAGGAACTCAGAAGGTCAACCTTCACGCTGCTTGCAGCTAGTTAATGGATGTGTATCCAGTCTTCATGGTCAGGAAATAAATGAAAATGAAGAATAGAGAGCTTATATGCACCCGGACGACAACTACGATCCTCAGAGGACGTCCTACTGGCAATTCCGAGATGAACAGAATGCCGCCATGAAGAACCTCGGTGGTGGGCCTTCTCTGTGGTGGCCCCCATCCTCTGGAGGACCCTCCCTCGTGCGGTTCAGGAGGCGGAAAACATAATATCTTTTAAACGCCTCCTGAAGACAACTTTTTACACAGGCTTTCCCTGGTTTTTAATGTAGCCAGTTTTATATTGCCTTTATTAATATTTAAATTTATATTTGTTATATTGTATGGTTTTTAATTGTGCACCGCCCAAAGAGCTTCAGCTGATGGGCAGTATAGAAATGTAATAAATAAACTAAACAAATAAACAAAGTCAGGAAAGCTCTTTTTCCCCACTCAGGTTAAATCCTCCATGGTCAAACCCCAGAAGAACAAGCTATGCGTTTCACAGGTATTATGGTCCCCTTTGGCCTGGAACTCCCCCACCTTTTCTGTGAAGACTTTCTTTAAACCCCCACTAGTTTAAGCCACACACCTCTGCATTTGCTCACGTTCATCCTTGTGACCCCTGCCATTCCATTCCTCTTCCTCATTTAATCCCCCAGTGTTGACATTGAGAATGTAGGCTCCTCGAGGCACAGACCTGTTTTTGCCGCTTATGTTTATTAGTAATGTTTATTACACCATCCTGTTTGCAAATTAACAGTTCGGTCCTTATAAAAGTGAGAGTTGGGTTTTATCGTGGCACAATGCCAAATGATTTATTGAATGATAAAGAGCAAATGTAGGTCATTAGCACATCCCATTATTTAGATCTGATCAGATGTAAACATACTGTCCAATTCAACAACCTTTTAAACATAGAATAATAACAACACTGCATGTAAGCACATAAATTCTATCATTCTGTAACCGCGGCAAACAAAACGTTCTGCTGGAGAACAGTGATTTATCAAAAGGACATGTGGGAAATTAATAAGCTGAGGGAAATAAAACAGTCTTGCTTGAGTTGCAAAACACAGGGACCATTCCCACATTTCCTGCAATTGAGCTAAAACATTTCCTTTGTGATGGCCTCTTCGAGGAACCTTCAAAATACTGCCTCACACACTTAGAAGGGGGTCTGGTGGTTATCCTATTATTCACATTGCTGGAATTTGACATCAGCGATGGTGAATGCCCTTATTAAAAATGAATAATCATCTATGAACTGCTGCCTGATTACTGAAACAGGAACAATAGAAGTCTTTCCCAAACCCTGATCATTGAAAGAGCTGGACAAATTCAAGAGAGGCAAATGCATATAGAAGGATGTACATTGACTAGTATTTTATCATTAAATCTAAATTGGCGGGTTAAATGTGTGTTATAGGAAGAAGCAAATTCTCCTGGAGAGCAATAGCTTGGTCACAGTGGTACAGGTTCCTCTCTATTCGGCCCTGGTTAGGCCTCATCTAGAGTATTGCGTCCCATTTTGGGCACCACAATTCAAGAAGGATGCAGACAAGCTGGAGCATGTTCAGAGGAGGACAACCAGGATGATCAGGGGTCTGGAAACAAAGCCCTATGAAGAGAGACTGAAAGAACTGGGCCTGTTTAGCCTGGAGAAGAGAAGACTGAAGGGAGACATGAGAGCACTCTTCAAATACTTGAAAGGTTGTCACACAGAGGAGGGCCAGGATCTCTTCTCGATCCTCCCAGAGTGCAGGACACGGAATAATGGGCTGAAGTTACAGGAAGCCAGATTCCGGCTGGACATCAGGAAAAACTTCCTGACTGTTAGAGCAGTACGACAATGGAACCAGTTAACTATGGAGGTTGTGGGCTCTCCCACACTAGAGGCCTTCAAGAGGCAGCTGGACAACCATCTGTCAGGGGTGCTTTAGGGTGGATTCCTGCATTGAGCAGGAGGTTGGACTCGATGGCCTTGTAGGCCCCTTCCAACTCTACTATTCTATGATTCTAAGACTGGATTACTTTAATGTGCTCTACGTGGGGATGCGGTTAAGGCTGCTCCGGAAGTTGGAGCAAGTGCAGAACGCAACAGCTCGGCTGTTGTCGGAAGCTGCCCCTTTTCAGCATATAACTCCTTAGCTGAGGAACTGCACTGGCTGCAGGCACTGGCACCAGGCCAACTTTAAGGTTTTGGTACTAGTGTACAAAGCCCTAAACAACTTGGGACCAGGATACCTCAGAAACCACCTTCTCCCTTACCAACCTGACCAGTCACTGAGGGCACAAGAGGGCATGCTCCAGGTTCCACATGGACCTATGGCCCAACCGCAGTCCATCAAGAGAAGAGCCTTCAATGTGGTGGCTCCCATTCTATGGAACTCCCTGCCTCTGGAAGCCAGGCAGTTGCCAACCCTGTGTTGTTTCCAGCGCCTCCTGAATACAGCTTTTTTGCAAGAAGCCACCCTCAAATAACCAGCCATGGGTTTTATTGGTACTGTTTTTTAAAAGAATGCTTTTAATATGCTGTTTTACTCTCTCTATCTATATTTTTTATTATTTTCTCTTATTGTTCACTGCTTTGGAATCTGTTTAGATGTGGAGCAGTGTATAAATGTTGTAAATAAATTAAAAAACATATGGTAGGATTGGGATGGACGGAAGACAGGATTTTAAATTTGGTTATGGTGTTGCAGTCGTTGTTATATTGTTATTCTTGACATTGCAGCCACGATAAAAAGTGAGCGTATTTAAAAAGAGGAAGAGTACTTTTCCCCCCAGTTTCTCTACTCTTCTGAATAATGTGTGTTTGAGTATTTAACAAGGTAGCAAGAAGGAAGGAAGGATGAAAGTAAGAAAGTTTCTACATCAGCTACTGAAATTCACTTTAAAATCCTGAATGGAATTTTTAGTCATCACCACAACTGTGGTGGGAATGCAAATATGTACAAAGATTATGGAAGATGGTGTTTTTTGAAATTGAAGAAATAGTGGGAATGAAAATAGAACAAACACCAAAAATTGCATTACTGTCACTATTTGAAGATTTAAAATGTGGAAAAGAAATTAAAGAATTGATATCGAGTTTGCTGACTGCAGCACGATTGATGGTAACTAGGAACTGGAAGATTCAGGGGGAATATTCTATTGAAGAATGGTATAGAGAAGTTTGGGATATAGCTATTAATGATAAATTGACTTGTAATATTAACTGGAGGAAAGATATAACCAAAATAAATGAGTTTGAAGGAATTTGGAAACAGTTCCTAATATTTGTGTTCTCTAAGGGAAGTGGGAAACCGCCAGCGGAAGAAAGCATGAGATTTTGGAAGCAGGAATAGATCCCGAGGTGGGGGGTGCACTTATATGTTAAGAATGGTTATATTGTATGATAGAATAGGTTATAGATAATATTTACTCAATATATATGTATTCAACATTTATTCAAAATGTATGTAGTATGTTGTGTTGTTGTTTCTTTTTGTAAGATGTTTATTTTGTGTCTTAAAATAAAAAATTAAAAAAAAAAGAATCAAAATTTGAAAAAAAAAAGTCATCACCACAACAAGGCAGGTTACTTACTATTCATAGAGTCTAGAAGAAAAACAAAGAGGTGTTTCAACGCAGATGCAATCCCAAGCAAGAGTCTTAACAGCCCCATCTGAGTTTAAAAATGCATTTAAAAGATCTATATATTGCCAAAGGAGGCGATAGCGGGGATTAACTGTAACTGAAAAGCATTCAAATCCCTAACTAGGTCAATAGTGAGACGACCAGAAGTGCCGCGGCATCTTAAAGACAAACTGGTTTAGTGTGGCATAAGCTTTCGAAGGCGACAGCTTATAAGTGATTAAAAGACAACTCAATTATGTACTGAGAAAGAGAAGCTCTCTCAGGCTCACGGAGAGCAGTGGCTTGGGCGAAGGAGCTGCTGGCAGGGACCAAGAGCTCGTAGGAACCGAGAATTAAAAGAGGGGGGAAGGTGATGCACCCAAGGGGGCCACTTCAGCGACCACTTAAGACACGTGTAGCTTCACCAGCTTCCACTAGGGGCCAGCCACGCTCCAACCGTGTCTGCAAAACCCACGAGAGCATTTTCTACACCGAGAAAACTTTTAAAAAATAAATCTGCACTTCAAACAAACTCTGAAAACCAGTATTGTCCCCCACAGTCGGCCTGCTTTATTTGAACCCAACACTAGAACCCGGCATTTTTAATTCAAAGAATCAGGAAGGAATTTAATCCAAAGAATCAGGAAGCCAGATTCCAGCTGGACATCAGGAAAAACTTCCAGACTGTTAGAGCAGTACAATGGAGGTGTGGGCTCTCCCACACTCGAGGCCTTCAAGAGGCAGCTGGACAACCATCTGCCAGGGATGCTTTAAGGTGGATTCCTAAATTGAGCAGGGGGTTGGACTCGATGGCCTTGTAGGCCCCTTCCACCTCTGCTATTCTATGATTCTATGACATGCAGGACTAAGTAAGGTACAGCAGAAGTCCACAGGGGAGAGGCAAGAGAATGCCACTGGTAGCCAAGTCAGGCAAGCTCAAGCATCCATCTTCAAGTGGGAGGATTGTGACCCAAAACCGGGGCCAGATCTATACCAAGCAGGATATGACACTTTGAAAATGGCTTGAAAACTGCATGTGGAGTGTGTCCTGGGGCCCAACAGTTGTCACTCCTGTTATCCTGCCTAGGTTGCACCCAAGGTGATTCCCCAGAGAGAAAGATGGATCTACATGGTAAAACAATCAAGTGTGTTGCTGTATTGCAAGTTTGGGATTGAAGGGGAATCCCAACCCTGAAGCACCATGTACATTGATGGTGCTATATAAATAAATAATAATAATAATAATAATGAAGGTTACTGGCCTAATGAACACAAGCACTGTCGATTCCCATCAGAAACCGTCCAATGGATGCCATATCCAAACCCACATGTAAGGTGTGTATTCTCCAAGCCAGGGTTTCTGGTCAAAGGCTGAAGCTGAGAGTTTCAGCTATACATGGACCCAACCCAAGGCCAGCTGGCGCCCATATGATTCTGCCTGCCTGTTGAGATCTTTGGAGGGGGCTACACTTCACGTTCTTCCACCATTTGAGATTCAATTTCTGGGTACACAGAAAGGGGGGGGAGTGCCTGGTGTCTAGAACACACTACCCTCAAGAGGCACATCAGGTACCATTCCTGCTCGCTTTCCAAGTTGTAGTAAAGACCACTCATCAGACCTATTATAATGATTCACACAGAGAGACACGTACGCGTACAGCAATGTCATGTTAAGCCTGGGAGCTAGAGAATGTGCAACTGGCTAGCACTAGTAGAGTGAGAACATCATTATTATTATTATTATTATTATTAGTAGTAGTAGTAGTAGTATTCTGCATTTTGCCCAATACTGGACCTCAAGGTGGCCTTACACAATTTAAAACATATACATTTAAAACACATGGCAATTTTAAAAGTCCCTAGCACAGACGGAGGCCCAGATTGATCGCCAAATGCCTGCCGGAACAAAGAAATTTTTGCCTGCCTCCGAAAGCACATCAAAGAGGGAGCCAGTCTAGTTTCCCTAGTAAGAGAGTTCCAGAACACTGGAGCAACCACTGATAAGGCCCTCTTTTCCCACGTTCCCACCAGGCACGCCTGTGATGGTGGTGGGACTGAAAGAAGGGCTTCCCCAGAAGATCTCAAAGCACGGCCAGGGAGAATACCATCTTCCAGATAAATGTCAAATTGTCATCAAGAAGCAAAGCACCACCAGCCAGAAGGCCCCTGTCTCAAGCCCTGGGAACTCTTTCCCTTCAAAGGCAACCTACAAGGGGGGGATTTTCCAACCACGGCCCCAGACTTCAAGGCCCTTGCAGTACCTGGAGCATTAGCTGGAGATGCCGATAACCATGGAGGCAAAAGGCTGCCTCCAACTCCCAGCCCAGCCTTCCGCCACGCAGCCCGACTTCTGCAGCCAGCCAGCCAGCCAGCCAGCCAGCCAGCCAGCCAGCCAGCCAGCCAAGCAGTAAGAGCATTTAGCCTGTAATGAAGAAGCTGCTTTATCCTGCTGTTGATGAAAATAAAATCAGGAAGAGTACATAAGCATATTTAACAAGCAAGACAGCTTCAGAGCCATCCATGTAGCCAAAGTTTCACCAAGCACTGCGATTTGATTTACAGGGGCAAGTCTGATTTGCCTTGATATTATATAAGGCTGCCTACATTTTCCGGCAGGCTTCCTCCTTGAATCAGACAGCAATGGCCTCACGGAGCTGTAGTCTGAGCTCCACAACAAAGGGCCCCTTGCAACCCATGGGCAGCTTTCCTTGCTAGTAAGAGAGGAGAATACCCTGGGGGAAAGCAGAGAAAGGGATGAAATGATCCGTGCCTGGTGAAGAGGTATAACACAGCTTTGTTCTATGTTCTCTTTCCTACAAACACTCCCCCCCCACCCCGCATTCACTAACCCACACTTAAAGAGAAGCCACAATAGGGGAACACAACGAAAGTGCCGTGTTATTGCGCACCAAGGAATTAAACCTGATGGTTCCAGAGGCACAGCCGTGTTAGCCTGCACAAAAGACTCTTTGTTGTTTAAACCCAACGGGGAAATATAAAACACAACGTGCACCGCAACACAGGAGCCTGTCTTGAACCACGTACAGATTGTCACAGCTGGCTAAGTGAACTCAAAGGCTGCCAAAATCGCAACAGGGTTTTGTTTTGGTTTGGGTTTTTTTACACCCAGCTCTACAGGATACCCTCAGACTAGCAGAGCTACAACTGTGTTTGAAGGAGGACTGAAATTTACTTATGAGAAGCATAGCAGTCCTTCAGTCTTGATGCCCCTTTTCCTAAACGACTGAAAAGTATTCCCAAACACATTCCCGCTGGATAACCAACTTCAAAGCCCGCAATTGCTTTGGAGGAGAAGGCCATCAATGGCTAGTAGCCCTGATGGTTATGAGCTACCTCCAGTATCAGTCAGTAAGCCGATATACACCAGTTGCTGGAGAATATGGGTACGCGTTTTTTTCTGTTGCATTATGTCCTGCTTGTGGGTTTCTAGTTGACAGCTGGTTGGCCACTGTGTGAACAGAGTGCTGGATTAGATGATAAAGAAGAGATCCTGGCCCTCCTCTGTGTGACAACCTTTGAAGAATTTGAAGAGTGCTCTCATGTCTCCCCTCAATCTTCTCTTCTCCAGGCTCAACATGCCCAGTTCTTTCAGTCTCTCTTCCCAGACCCCTGATCATCCTGGTTGCTCTCCTCTGAACACGCTCCCTTGGTCTGATCCTGCATGAGGGCTCTTCTTACGTTCTTATGCTTCATCCATACAATCCTAAGAACCAGATATTGCTTCTCTTTGATCCCATCACAATTTCTAAGATCAGCTGAAGGAATCCTGAGAATTATAGCATTCCCTGCACTCGGGTCATGCAACAAGGGCACCAACTGGTGTTGCCCTGCAGTATGAGCTGATTTCCACAGATTTAAGTTAACCTGGTTAAAAAGCTAGTGTGTTTTAGCAGCCTTTCCCAACCCTCCAGATGTTTTCGACTACAACTCCCAGCATTCCTGTCCACCGGTCATGCTGGCTGAGACTAGGCTGACCCTATGAAAAGGAGGACAGGGCTCCTTATCTTTAACAGTTGTACTGAAAAGGGAAGTTCAGCAGGTGTCATTTGTATATATTTTATTTATTTATTTATTTATTTATTTATTTATTTATTTATTTATTTATTACATTTTTATACCGCCCAATAGCCAAAGCTCTCTGGACGGTTCACAAAAATATATGGAGAACCTGGTGAAATTTCTTCTTCATCACACCAGTTAAAGCTGCAGGTGCCCTGCCCTCTTTTATATCTGGCCACTCTAGTATAGCTCCTGCAGCTTTAACTGTTGTGATGAAGAGGGAATTTCACCAGGTTCTCCATATATACAAATGACACCTGCTGAAATCCCCTTTTCTATGCAACTGTTAAAGATACAGGAGCCCTGTCCTCCTTTTCATACGGTCAGCCTAGCTAAGACTGATGAAAATTGAAATCCAAAACATCTGGAGGGCACAAGTTGGAGAAGGCTGTTTTTGCAATATCATCTACATTCACCTTGATATTATGCAGGCCAACCCCACCCCAGCAACAGAGGGAACATTTAAAAAAAAAAATGCTTGCGAAAACAGTGTTTAGAATTATTGAAACAAAAGTGGGACCTGCAGCAAAACAGACCCGCCCAGCCCCGAACGCTCCTGTTCAGTATACTAGCCAGCCTGCTACAGAAATCATGCAGTCGTGGTGTGTGTGTGTGTGTGTGTGTGTGTGTGTGTGTGTGTGTGTGCTTTCAGGAGATGGGGAAAGGAAAAAATGCCTTTCCCCCGCCCCACTCCTCAGAGGCCTTTGCTCACTGTGCTAAAAGGTGACGCTGCCAGTGGGCTATGTTGAGTAACAGCCAACTTCCTATGTCCCTATAGCAGGATTTGGAGCTGCCCGAACCAAACCTGACACTATCTCTGTATAGCGACAGAGTGGTTGGTGATAGCCTGGAGTCTTCTTTTCCTCTGAAACATGCCTGCATAGCACAGGGAGGAGAACTGTTCAACATCTCTGCACTTTCACCCCAACACGAATCTCCCCATGAGACACACACATACACACACACACACACACACACAGACACACACACACAATCTAATTCTCACCTCTTCCCCTGATCCCTCCGGTTTCATGTATCTGGAGGGTCACAGGTTCTAGTTAGGACCTTTTGAGGTTTTAAAAGCATTGTTTTTCTTTTACATTTACAAACCTATGCACTTCTGCCACCCAGTCTCCCAAGTATGTAGAAACCAGTACCTTATTTATAGGTGGACCCAGTTTTCTTCCAAACTACCCTATTTCTTCAATTCTAAGACACACTTTTTCCCCCCATATAAACATCTCTAAAAATGGGGTGCATCTCAGAATCGCGGGTGTGACTTGGGTTTTTTTTTTTCTGTTGGTAGTACTGAAATTAGTGTGCGTCTTATAATCGATGGTGTCTTACAATCGAAGAAATACGGTAATACACATTAAACTGACCAGCTTTGTTATTAGAGGGAATTATATATCAAGAGAACACAGTAAAATGAGATAGCATAAGGAAAAGGTATCTCCCCCTTTCCCTTTGCGGAAAAAAATCATAGTCACTCAGCAATCCTGGAAGTTGGGACCAGGTAATATTTATTTATTAATTATTTATTCATTACATTTCTATACCGCCCAATAGCCGGAGCTCTCTGGGCAGTTCACAAAAATTAAAACCATTCAAAGTATAAAACAACAGTATAAAACCATAATATAAAATACAATATAAAAGCTCAACCAGATAAAAACAGCAGCAATGCAAAATGACAAATTTCAAACACCAAGTTAAAATTTATTTATAGACTGTTAAAAAGCTGGGGGAATAAAAAGGTCTTCACCTGGTGTCTCAAGGCATATAATGTAGGTACCAAGCGAACCTCCTTAATGAGCTCATTCCACAGCCGGGGTGCCACAGCAGAGAAGGCCCTGCTCCTGGTAGCCCCCTGCCTCACTTCCTTTGGCAGGGGCTCGCGGAGAAGGACCCCTGAGGATGACCTTAGGATCCAGGCAGGTACATACGGGAGGAGGCGTTCCTTCAAATAACCTGACCCCAAGCCGTTTAGGGCTTTAAATAATAAACCAGGGATTCTGGATTCTCAAAGTCAATTTAATGCTGCCTATTGTGATGAGTATGGTGTAACACACTCCAGTGTCATAGCAATGAAACATAGCAGATTTTGGGAAAGAGAGGCATGGGCCATGGCCAAACTACCTAGCTACACAACACCCTTCAGATAGTCTTATAGAATCATAGAATAGCAGAGTCGGAAGGGGCCTACAAGGCCATCGAGTCCAACCCCCTGCTCTTTACTATATGCAAACCTTTAATGCATGTAAACCTTCATTTATTTATTTATTTATTGCACTTATATACTGCTCCCATAGCCAGGGCTCTCTGGGCAGTTTACAGAAATTCTAAAATTAAGATTAAAACAAGTATACAAAATTTAAAATCCTAAAACACGGAACATACACACATAAAGCATTAAAAAAAACGTTAAAAAACTAAACATGCGGGTGATTAAGATGCGCCACCATATGCCTGGGCAAAGGAGAAAGTCTTAACCTGGTGCCGGAAAGATAGCAGCGTTGGCGCCAGGCGAGCCTCGTCAGGGCCAAACTTCCTGCATCAATTAATTAATTAAAGGTTTAATAGCCACAGCAATTAAATCATTATTATTAACATCAAATAATGACATTTGACATTCAGATTACTAGTCTCAACATTTAAAATATGAAACCCAAAGACAAAACAGAGCAATACCTATACAGAAGCAGGAGAGAACAAGCACCTTCTTTGTACCATATTTTGGGGGACTTGGGTCTCCTACAAAATAGGTGGCTGAGAAGCAATTCCTACTGACTTCACAGCAGCCCTCTGAAAAATTGAATTTAGAGGCCTTGAAGCAGTTGTTGCGTGTGTGCGGTGTTCACCAATTCAAAATTCCAAAGGGCCTTCCCGGAAATAATAATAATAATAATAATAATAATAATAATAATAATAATACGGAGTGTTTAAAAATCGTAAGAGAGTGGGCCAAGTGGAGTTTCTGGAGGATAGAATTCCACATGTGTGAGGTCACCACTAAAAAAGACCCTGTCACTAGTACCAGCCAACATGTTCAGCACCCAGCAGGGCTTCTGAGGTCAGTCTCAGGGGCCCAGGCAGGTTCACAAGAATGTAGGCAATCCTTCAAATAACCAGATCCGAGAATGTGTTCAGGGATCAGCACTTTATTTGGCACTTTACAGAGATCCTGCCACTGAGGCAAAAAATTGTGATATATGATGCAACCGCCAAAAAGCATTCTGGTGGCTGAATTCTGCTCATGTTGACATTTCTGGACTGTGGTTAAAGGCAAACCTTCAGAGATGGCATGCTTTGCATGCAAAGAGTCCTGGATTCAACAATCCCTGCCATCTCCAGGTAAAAGGATCTCTAACAGCAGAAGCGTACATCAAGATTCCAAATTGTTCACGCAAAATCTCAAATGTGGAGTTCCATAGAGAACAACCATCACCAGAGCAAATGTTTTAATGAATCGTGGCTTGGCTATTATTCCTCTGGAACATAGAGCCTACAACTGAAGCTAAGTGCAGAAAAACAAGTTCATGAAATCCTTCTTCAAACTTTGATAAATAACTATGGGTAGGTAACAAACAAAATTTCATAAAAGTCTAAACAGATGTAGAGAGCTGCCATTAAGTATTTGTTAATTGGTTGAGGAGGTAATTAAAGTGTTGAAATAAGATCTTTAGATTGGCCACTAGGAATTATTTATTTTTCAGAGCCTGGCTTTGATAATAGATGGGCAAGTACAGAATGGATTTATTATTTTTAATGCCTCACTCATTTGACTCATCAAATGCTCTAATCTTGGTTAATGCTTGGAAGAGTTCGCCTCTAGTTTTAAAATATGCAGAATAATCTCACAAATTATATTGACAAGGCAAACAGAGACTGTACATTAATAAGAAACATTTGTCAAACAATATACTCTTGATAACAGCACTAATACTTCCTGGTCAATAAAGGATTAAAGTAACATGGCAGTAATTCACAGCAAATACAATCTGGCATAAACATTTATGACTGTGGTTTGCTTCTAACGCTTGATATGAAGAGTAAAAAATGTAAGAGTTTATGGCTTCCTTACAAAATCCGAGCTCTGGAACTTGGTAGGGCGATGTGGTTACGCTTCCAGAGATCCATATAAAACTCATCAACCAATTTGGATGGCTTTAAAAGGGGGATGGATAACTTCCTGGAGGCAAAGGCTATCCATGGCTACTAGCCCTGATGGTTATGTGCTATCTCTAGTATTTGAGGCAATAATTCTGTGTGCACCAGTTGCTGGGGAACATGGGTGGGAGGGTGCTGTTGCACCATGTCCTGCTTGTTCATCCCTGGCCGATGGCTGGTTGGCCCCTGGGTGAACAGAGTGCTGGACAAGATGGACCCTCGGTCTGATCCAGCATCAGGGCACGTCTTATGTTCTTAAATTCTTAAATCCAGCGCAAGCTTATTGAACTTTGGGATTGAGTGAAGAACATAGGAAGAGCCCTGCTGAATCAAAGGCCATCAAGTCCAATTTTCTGTTTCCACAGTAGCCAACCCAATGCCTATGGGAATCCCACAAACATAAAAATATCTTAATAAATAAATAGCACCCTTCCACTCATGAACCCTTGCAACTGGTTTTCAGAGGCATACTGTATTCAGCCATTGATAGCTTTAACCTCCATGAAATTGGCTAATCCCATTTTAAAGCATCCAAATTGCGGCCATCACTATTTATTTATTTAAAATATTTATATCCCGCCCTATATCAATAAGATCTCAGAGCGGCGTACAGGTAAAAGCATACAGTATAAAACAATAAATATGCACAGTTAAAAACAAATTAAACCATGAACCAAGTTAAAACAATAAATAATTTTAAAGCAGTAAAAGCAGTTAAAACAGTTAAAACAACGTGCCAGTGAGTTTAACCATCAAAGGCTTTGTTAAGAAGCCATGTTTTCACTTGGCGTCGAAATAAAATCAGTGTTGGCGCCAATGGGGCCTCCAATGGGAGGCATTCCACAGTCGGGGTGCCACCGCAGAGAAGGCCCTCTCCCTTGTCCCATCATAGCGTATGATGGGACATCCACTACGTCTTGTGGAAATGAGTTCCATAGTTTTAACTATGTGTTGTGTGAGGAAGTACTTTCCTTTGTTTGTCCTGAATCTCCCACCAATCAGCTTCCTGGGATGACCCCACTGGGTTCAAGTATTATGAGAGAGGGGGGGAAAGTTCTATCTGTCCGCATATTTGCATTTTTTCTAAACTAAAAAGCTTTCCCACTTATTGTAACTTTTCCACTTAGGGTTCCTGCCCCTTTCACATTTTGGCTGCCCCGGTCTACACTGTTTCCATCTCTACAGTACCCTTTTTGAAGTGAGGCGATCAGAATTGGAGTGTTTTCTCGTTCCCCTACCATTGCTATGGCTTCCTGCTGCTGTCCCACAACAGTGACAATTTCTTTACATGGAAAGAGAAAAAGGAAGCAGCAATGGCCACATGGCTCTTTCAGGGGCCGTTTTCATCGCACCGCTTTTCCTGCACACAGCAGGAAATAGCGGCATTGACAGCCATGGATCGCCTTCGCCTCCAGGAATTTATCCAACCCCCTTTTAAAGCCATCCAAATTGGTGGCCATCACTACATCATGTGGTAGTGAGTTTCATAATTTAACTAGTGAGTTCCATAATTTGCAACTTGATTTATTATTATTATTATTATCATTATCATCATCATCATCATCATCATCATCATGCGTGTGCTATGTGTTTCCTCTCTCTCTCTCTCTCTCTGTGTGTGTGTGTGTGTACTCTTTCATCTTTAAAAACACTATCCCTAGACCAAAGGAAAAAAATGGTGGTGATGCCATTGGTGTAGCTCACCTTAAGTCCAGATACGGCCCACTTGAAGTTTTAAACCTACCACTGAACAACAATGCCCAAAACAATAACTAGTGTACAACCTGACCACAGACTAATCACGTTCATGTTAAATGCTGGTAAAGCAAAAACCCAGACAGCAAATAAATTTATGATTTCACTCTACGTCAATACATAATTTCAATTAGAAAAACCTACTACTGTCATGTCAACCAGGTTTTTATCGGAACCTCACTTTCCAAGGGAAGGAGCAAGAGAAAGAGTGCGCACTAGCCAGAACAAAATTAAAATAGTTCAGAGGATTAAATACAAGAATGTGCCAATATGCAGCATACAACATGAAAAATTAGACAAGGTTCTCAGATTCAAGTAATGCTAGAACCAGCAATTACTTCATGCTGTTTCCCACCCTTTAATTAAATCAACAAATGGGGGAAAAGAGAAAGCTCCAAAGAAAATATAGCAGAACAGGCTGCAAAGGTTCCTTTAAAAAATAATGAATCCAAATGCATATCAGCCTCTGAGACAGTCTAAGATAAATCTTAAACTTCCCAAAACGAGGCTTAGAGCCATTCATTTTCACGGCAGGGCCTTGCCCTGGATAGCTGCCACATACTGTCAAGAGGTAGCAGACATAGGTGTAGACACACCTTAATCCAGGTGGCATTCCAAGACACCTCATCTCTCTTATTTGTACTGTATCAAGTATAATATGATTCAAGGGTCTGGCAAAGCATTATGAGATCCCAGAGTTAGAACGACCCAGACTGAAGCAAGAGAATTACATAAAAGCAAGGTGTATTTGGAAAGACCACGCATAAATGCAGGATGATATAGAAAACACAAAAAAGGTATTATAACTAATACTTTCATATAGTCTTTAAATACTATAAGCTAGACATGAGGTACAATCTGCATATGGATTTATCTAGACAATTGCTAGAAAGCAGCGGTTTCATCCATACCAACTGGCAGTGGCTGGCAACGGTGTTCACAGAAATGAATGAGTCAAGGTATCGTAAATCCACATAGGCAAGAAATTATCTTTAGTAACATTTGAAGTTAACATACAACAAGAAGTTGTTAGGGTACAAAACACACACACTGTGCGGGCATATTAACATAGTTTTATCTGCCTTGAGTTTGTATTTTTTTTAAACCCTCCAACTATTTTGTCATAGGAAACACACTGTGAAAAAGTAACAAGGGTCACCTAATGTCCCTCCAATACATCATTGTCAGCAATGAAAATGCTAACGCACATAACGCGACTTCATGGTTTAGTTAACCTATGGTTAACCCATGGCTTGTTACTCTACCAAGGGTTTGTTTAGCAGACGATCAAACAAACATTTCCTGGGTTGTTTGTTTTCCTCTTTCTTCCCCTGGCTTCCTCAGTGCATCCTAAACACATTTGCAGTGCTTGTAGTACCAGAATGTAGTGCAACTGTTTGTTTATCACTCTTGCCCACGCCTCTGTAGCCTGGTGAAACAACCCAAGATTCTAGTGCACACATAACAACAATCTATGGTTTAAACAACCCAGAGTTCACATCCCAACAACAAACCATGAGTTCTCTTTCTCGGTTGTTTGTGGTTTGTTAGCGCAGCACAAAACCCCAGAACGTAACAAATCATTTGTTTATTTGCAAACCAGGTCTATAAGTCCATTGAACTCCGAACCTATCTATTCTGACAAGCGGCAACACTCCAAAGTCTCAGTGTATCTTCATTAAAGTTGGAGATATTTATCCATCGAACTACCTGTAAAATCATTAACTACTTTTCTGCTCTACGAACCTGCCCTTGGAGAAGCAGCCACATTCACCTAGCATCTTTCAGAGAAACAGTTTCTCCCTTAGGACACAGTCACATCAACAAGACTCCACTTTCTGTGAAGGAGCCAGGAAATGATCAATGTGGTTTGAAGCACCCATTGGAAAAGGAACTGGATTCCTCTGTTGTTTATTCGTTCAGTCGCTTCCGACTCTTTGCGACTTCATGGAACAGCCCAAGCCAGAGCTTTCTGTCGGCAGTAGCCACACCTAGCTCCCTAAGGTCAAGTCTGTCACCTCCAGAATATCATCCATCCATCTTGCCCTTGGTCAGCCCCTCCTACAAAGGGCACATGGGTGCCAAAACTTGTTTTAATCACCCCTATTGTCATTCACGCATTACAATGTTAATGGGTACATTCTACAGATCAGCATTGTGCAGCTGCTAAAGATGTAATGACTCATGCGGATCTTTTAAAAACCTTGTTCACTATGGGCCATATTAGGAACAGAGGTATTTATTTACATTCATATCTTGCTTTTTTTCATGATGGAACTCAAGGCCTGGTACCTTTGGCTTCCAGGTGATCAGACTGGACCCACAACCCCTTCTCTTCAGCATTTCTGCTCCATGTGCCTTTGGACTCTGTTTTGGGCTAGAGAGGTTACAGAGAAATGTTTTGGTGGCCAAGAGATACCAGCGATGTCACAGCTTTTACAGAGGACCGGCTCCTTAGATATGGCTGCAAGAAAGGCAAATGCTATTTTGGGCTGCATTAATAGAAGTATAGCTTCCAAATCACATGAGGTACTGGTTCCTTTCTATTCGGCCCTGATTAGGCCTCATCTAGAGTATTGCGTCCAGTTCTGGGCTCCACAATTCAAGAAGGACGCAGACAAGCTGGAGCGGGTTCAGAGGAGGGCAACCAGGATGATCAGGGGTCTGGAAACAAAGCTCTATGAAGAGAGACGGAAAGAACTGGGCATGTTTAGCCTGGAGAAGAGAAGATTGAGGGGAGACATGATAGCACTCTTCAAATACTTAAAAGTTTGTCACACAGAGGAGGGCCAGGATCTCTTCTTGATCCTCCCAGAGTGTAGGACACGGAATAATGGGCTCAAGTAAAAGGAAGCCAGATTCCAGCTGGACATCAGGAAAAACTTCCTGACTGTTAGAGCAGTACGACAATGGAACCAGTTACCTACTGAGGTTGTGGGCTCTCCCACACTAGAGGCCTTCAAGAGGCAGCTGGACAACCCTCTGTCAGGGATGCTTTAGGGTGGATTCCTGCATTGAGCAGGGCGTTGGACTCGATGGCCTTGTAGGTCCCTTCCAACTCTGCTATTCTATGATTCTATGACTCGTCTCCTTCATTAAGCTAAGGATCATGTTAAGGTTTCACTCTGAAGTTTAGACTTCCTCCAAAAACTCTAAGCAGTCCATAACTGGCTACAGAAGTTACACACTCATTTTACAATACAATAAACCAAGAGACTATTTCTGGTGGGAATTCATTTAATTAAAACTAGGCTCCAGTCCACTTTCATGATTGCTAGCATATTATTTTATCTTGCTGCAAAGAGAGACACCTGCACGCAGAGGTGGTAATGATTTACGGGTCTTGTTTGCCCTGCACTTTTGCAGTGAAAGGTTCTTATTTTTCTCCCATGAGGGCACACTGAACCTCAAGTCTGATGGTGATGCCTTTTCTAACGGCTAGCCTTAGTGACCACTGGCACACGTCACCAGCTGCATTTCCCAGTTTACGGCTCATTCTGCAGCCTTGACATATTTATACATTCCTGATCGTTTTCTGGCACAAGGAATGTTTGCCCTGTTAATTTTGTTTTGCTGCTCTCTGCAGCTGTGAGATGATGTTCCTTTAGCAAAAAAAAATTGGCTTCCTACTTGCCATTTTCATGGTAAATGTGAAGAGTTATTTTCTTTTTGTTTAAAAAGAAAGTTCTTCTTAGTATACTCCTGCCACAGTCAAAGAAAGTGAAGGAACAATTTTATCTTCAGTTATTATATTCAAGATATAACAGGAATGCGCCACAATGTGTAAAACCAGTAGTTATAAGTGTACTGTTAAAAACATCTGTTCTCTGAGATACTGTGACTTTGTTATTGAAATTCACTAAGTAGCCTAGCAATTTTTTTATTGAGCCTAATTTGAGTTGGGGTCCCTAATGTTCCCTTAATTTTCCCCAAAAGTAATCCAAGCGCCTTTTAGCACGCCACTCCTCTAACAAGAATGTCTCTAACTCCTAGGTGATGTTTTGAAGTGAATTATAAAAGTCAGGAAGAAACAGCTCCCCTTGATATTAAAATTAGCTTTAGAACTTCTCCAACTATATTTTAATTGACATTTGTATGCAGCACAACCAAAACCAAGGCTTCTGAAGTTTCTATATTCTAAATGTATTCTTTTCATTCTCTAAAGCAGCTTTAACGTAAAAGATGACAAAGTGAAAGAGGGGAAAAGAGCAAACCCATTAACCTAGAGGCTTTCATTAACCTCATAAGTTGGTTTATTTTTTTTTGAAAACTGCAAGGAGAATCTAAGGTTCTTTGTTTCAAACTGCTAGGCACTTTATAATACTCTGTGCACTTGTTTAAGGTTTTTAATTCACCCTATTGAGATAGTGCAAACTTGAGGAACGGACACTTTCCTGAACAGGGATTCCTTTCTCACACCAAAACTGTTGTCACAATTTTGTTCCTCAGCCCATGTGCATATAACGGGCTCAAGTTAAAGGAAGTCAGATTCCAGCTGGACATCAGGAAAAACTTCCTGACTGTTAGAGCAGTACGACAATGGAACCAGTGACCTAGGGAGGTTGTGGGCTCTCCCACACTCGAGGCCTTCAAGAGGCAGCTGGACAATCCTCTGTCAGGGATGCTTTAGGGTGGATTCCTGCATTGAGCAGGCGGTTGGACTCGATGGCCTTGTAGGTCCCTTCCAACTCTGCTATTCTATGATTCTATGCATGAAGCACTAAAGGCAAACATGACATCGTGCATTCAGACAAATGTTTCTGCTTAACACCAGCAATGTTGAGTTCTTTTAGGTTCCAACAAGAAACTCAGATGCTAGGAACAAGCAAACATTTGTTTAAGCTGCAAATATATTTCACCGGGTGGTGGTATGATTGTTGTTGTTTGTTTATTTATTTATTTATTTATTTATTTATTTATTGCATTTCTATACCGCCCAATAGCCGGAGCTCTTGTTGTTGTTGTAATCCATTTATAACAAACAATTTCTAATAACTGCTCTGTAAGTGCTGTTACCTCACATCTTAACCACTTTATCCCTAATCGAATTACTTTAACATCCTATTCCAGAATGGGCACGTGAGGGTAAGAACCAAAAAAGGTTTTATCTAAAATTCGTAATATTTGTAAGAAGAAAACCAAAATAAAGCCACCCTCTCTCAGGAGAGAGTTTGCTTCAGCTTTCTGTTCATTCCTGTGCTCCAGCCACGGAGCACCAGACGAAGCTTAAATGGAGAGGCACGCCATGAGGGCCCCAATCCGCTCCTTGCCTCCTGCAGCCGTGAAATCTTTTGCAGAGAGTCTTGGCACAGGGCAGATAACAATTCGAAAGCTTCTTTGGCTGCCTGCTTGTTTTAGCGGCAAACTGAAGGTTCTTACTTTTAGGACACTGAGGCTGCAATCCTAAGCAAAATTTCCTGGGAGAGAATCCCACTGAACTCAAAGGACTTTGGGCTGCATTAATAGAAGTATAGCTTCCAAATCACGTGAGGTACTGGTTCCTCTCTATTCGGCCCTGGTTAGGCCTCATCTAGAGTATTGCGTCCAGTTCTGGGCTCCACAATTCAAGAAGGACGCAGACAAGCTGGAGCGTGTTCAGAGGAGGGCAACCGGGATGATCAGGGGTCTGGAAACAAAGCCCTATGAAGAGAGACTGAAAGAACTGGGCATGTTGAGCCTGGAGAAGAGAAGATTGAGGGGAGACATGATAGCACTCTTCAAATACTTAAAAGATTGTCACACAGAGGAGGGCCAGGATCTCTTCTCGATCCTCCCAGAGTGCAGGACAAGGAATAACGGGCTCAAGTTAAAGGAAGCCAGATTCCGGCTGGACATCAGGAAAAACTTCCTAACTGTTAGAGCGGTGCGACGGTGGAATCAGTTACCTAGGGAGGTTGTGGGCTCTCCCACCCTTGAGGCCTTCAAGAGGCAGCTGGACAACCATCTGTCAGGGATGCTTTAGGGTGGATTCCTGCATTGAGCAGGGGGTTGGACTCGATGGCCTTGTAGGCCCCTTCCAACTCTGCTATTCTATGATTCTATGATTCTATGACTTGCCTCTGAGTACACATGCATAGGATTGTGCAGCAGATACAAGAAGGAGCACCAACTCGTATACTAACCGGAGCTGGGGTGTCACCACAGTCCCCTGACCAACACCCACCTAGCCTCCACAGGTAGGGGAATCTACCTTTAATTCATTCAGCATATTTGACAGTAGGTCATTAATTCCATTTTAAGAGATTCAATCTGGCATTAACATGGCTGTTTGTAGTAAATTCAGCTTTCATTTTGAATCAGTTTTTTTTAAAAAAAATTAAATTAAATTAAAAACACACATATTTATTATAATTGATTTTTTGGGGGGTAAAATCTTTGTTTTTAAAATCAGATTTTTCATCAACTTCTTTGGGCATCAGGGACAAGATTTAAAAGTCCTCATTGCTAGGCTGGTGGTGGGAGAGGCTGGATGGTCAAGAGTTTGCATCTGTAAGCTGCATGGTCTTTGACCATGTGGGTTCTGTGGATTGTGCAGGCTTTGGACCTGTGAACCAGGTTTCATATCCGTGCTTAGTCGTGGACCTTCTCCTCCGCAGAAAGAGGGCTCCTAGCACTAACAGTCAAAAGGCACGGTGCAACTATTCCATCTTTTCTTCCTTAGCCAGAAGAAGCTGTGGAAAAACACACTGTCTGGACGCCATCTAAAATCCCACGAATGAGGCAACGCAGTTGCACAGCACCCCTCATTGCCAGGTTTTGTTGTTGCCAGGGTACCCCAAGGGAGGGAGGTGCTTTTTATGACATGCTTTTCATTGCAACTTGTTCTGTAACTCCAGAAAACAAAAGACCGCCAACTACGTTATGTGCTTCTCCTAAGGCAAACAGTACTACACTCCTGAGGGCAGCAAGCCTCCACGGGGGCTGAAAAAAGCAGTTCCTGCCCTCAGTCAGAAACTTCGCAAGCTTGCTTTCAATCCAGAGACAGGAACCCTTGGGAAAATCTGTACAAAAAAACCCCTCAAGCCATTCAATGAATTAAAACCATGCCCTGAACATTAAGACTACTGAGAAACAGCTGGCCAAAAAAGTCTCTAAGCTGTGTGCTATAAACGGTGTGGTGGCAAACATTCCTCGCTTTCAGGGGAAGGGAAACAACCCATTAAACATTTTTATGGGAGAGGGAATGCAGACGGATGACACTCATTTGTCAGGCACCCTTTTCTTTTCGTTTTAAGAAGGGCCTAACAAGCCAGACCAGTTTTCAGTCATGGCACAAGAAGGGCAGAACATCAGTTATGTCACTGCTCTTAGATGTTCAGCACCTTCCTGTGTTCCTTTGAACACTGTTCCAAGTTTAGGTTTAACAGTAAAGCTTTAAATGGCTCAGGCCCAACATGTTTAAGATGATCGCCTGCAGCCATGTATTTTTTAAAAACATGTGGCTCGTTGTCCCTGAGACTTCTGGTTGGGATGGCATACAAACAGTTGGAAGGGGCCTATATGGCCATCGAATCTAACCCCCTGTTCAACGCAGGAATCATAGAATCATAGAATAGCAGAGTTGGAAGGGGCCTACAAGGCCATCGAGTCCAACCCCCTGCTCCACCCTAAAGCATCCCTGACAGAGGGTTGTCCAGCTGTCTCTTGAAGGCCTCTAGTGTGGGAGAACCCACCACCTCTCTAGGTAACTGGTTCTATTGTCATACTGCTCTAACAGTCAGGACGTTTTTCCTGATGTCCAGCCGGAATCTGGCTTCCTGTAACTTCAGCCTGTTATTCCTTGTCCTGCACTCTGGGAGGATCGAGAAAAGATCCCCCTCCATCTTCACTTCTCCAGGCTCAACATGCCCAGTTCTTTCAGTCTCTCTTCATAGGGCTTTGTTTCCAGACCCCTGATCATCCTGTTTGCCCTCCTCTGAACATGCTCCAGCTTGTCTGTGTCCTTCTTGAAGTGTGGTGCCCAGAACTGGACGCAATACTAAAGATGAGGCCTAACCAGAGCTCACGCAATTTGGAAGGTATACTTCAAAAGAAGTATACCAGTAGTCTTACAGATACTGTCAGGGTAATAGTAGCATTTTGAAACCCCTTTCAGCCTGTTAGACATGGCCACCATACAAGTAAATGTGTGTCCACTCCTCAGTCAGTCCTACTTCTTGCTTGACTCCTTGGAAAAAACACCATACACAGAAAGTGGCGCATTTTGGGTTGACCTCTCAAATCAAAAACATGGGAGTTCCATTGCGCACAGAAAATGGGTACTACACAAAGGCCATTCTAAAATGCTCCCTGCCACTCACTCGTGTGTAGCAACTTACTAAGAAAATCAACACTACAAGCAATTTAGAGTGACCTCAGAAGTGAAGCCCATACTAAACTTTGTTAGGATCTTATGTGAACTGCCCAGAGAGCTTCGGCTATGGGGCGGTCTACAAATGCAAATAATAATAATAATAATAATAATAATAATAATAATAATAATAATCTGAATTACTATCCAAATTGAAATTTATCCAAAATTTAATTGAATTTTGACCCGCACATCTCCCTTTCTGGCTCTCTTTATAAGATTCACGTATGACTATAAGTAAGATGGCAAACTCTCCTATGCACCCTAAAGTAATTGGCTTACTGAAGCATGAACATTCATGGACAACCTATAACATCGGCTGTACCCTAGGTTCTCTTGAAACAAGTTGTTATCTACCAATGAATTCGCCTGTTTCCCAGACATCCATGTACTCTATCTGCTGCCACAGGTTTTAATCATAGAATCATATCATAGAATCATAGAATAGCAGAGCTGGAAGGGGCCTACAAGGTCATTGAGTTCAACGCCCTGCTCAATGCAGGAATCCACCCTAAAGCATCCCTGACAGAGGGTTGTCCAGCTGCCTCTTGAAGGCCTCTAGTGTGGGAGAGCCCACAACCTCCCTTGGTAACTGGTTCCATTACCGTACTGCTCTAAAAGTCAGGAAGTTTTTCCTGATGTCCAGCTGGAATCTGGCTTCCTTTAACTTGAGCCCGTTATTCCGTGTCCTGCACTCTGGGAGGATCGAGAATAGATCCTGGCCCTCCTCTGTGTGACAACCTTTGAAGTATTTGAAGAGTGCTAACATGTCTCCCCTCAATCTTCTCTTCTCTAGGCTAAACATGCCCAGTTCTTTCAGTCTCTCCTCATAGGGCTTTGTTTCCAGACCCCTGATCATCCTGGTTGCCCTCCTCTGAACACACTCCAGCTTGTCTGCGTCCTTCTTGAATTGTGGAGCCCAGAACAGGACGCAATACTCTAAATGAGGCCTAACCAGGGCTGAATAGAGAGGAACCAGTACCTCACGTGATTTGGAAGCTATATTTCTGTTAATGTAGCCCAAAATAGCATTTGCCTTTCTTGCAGCCACTGGTGCCATAGAATCATAGAACAGTAGAGTTAGAAGGGCCCTATAATGCAGCCACTCAGCTGGAAAAAGTAGGCTAAGTTATTCAATTAGAAAGTTAAGAAGTTGCTAGATAAAATATAGTGAGTTTTACCATGTGTGGTCAATGTCCTTTGGCCTTACAATGAGATAACAACATACCAGCCAGACAAGTGTTTTAAAGCAGTCATTTAGCATTAAATATTGTTCATTATTGTCTCCCATACATTTGAAATTTCAAAACAAAATCTTATCTCACAGACACTTAAGACAATTAAAGCCAAGTTGAGTGTGCAATTAGTCAAAATACACTGCAGGACCTTCCCCTACAGTAAGAATCCTCCAGACACTTGTTAAGTGCAGAAACTCTCTCACTGCACATTAAAATAAAATAAAAAAAAATCTGCATGATTTGGTGAACATAGAACACAATGCCCAAGTTTATAATTGAAATCAAATGTCTTTCATTCAGTTCTCATTCATCAAAGACTGAAAGGTTTGCTAATGGGTTAGGTCTCTCCATCAGATTACCTAAAGCGCTCGGACTGTGTCTCCACCCAACCTTGAATCCTTTTCAATATTTACTGTGATCTACGCCAAGCAGTCAACTCTGGTTCTTATAAATGTAACATGAACGCACAAGGAAAGGGGAGGTCTATTTTCAATGCTAACCAAATTATTCTCACCACTGAGCTGCGGACTGTTCCAAGAAGAAAGTGTCTCGTTAGCTACCTTACAACACATTTTAATACTGTCTAAACAAAACCTTCCAGCCATTTATTCTGTTCTCGCATTGTAGATCACAAAGTGACAGGCGTTTCTCTTGCATCCTCTCTCCAAGCTGAGGCACCCAACATATGACTAAGTGTGAATGTGTGCAGCAGCTCCAGTGTAACTCACACCCCGCTCACAGCTCAAAGAGGAAGACACAATATTAGGAAATGGGGTGACCTAGTTTCACCCTCTCCCCTCTCTCCTGTAATCTGTCCCCACCCTAAACTGCCTCTGCACTTCACCCAAGCAGTGCTGGCAGTCAGGGTCAGACCGTGGACAGCACAGCACTAACGGAGTGCCCTCAGACGCTTTCTGAATATTCCTGTTTGAAACGGGAATGCTTATTCGCTTAGGCTCCAGTTCCTCTCTTGAGACAAAACGGGAATGCCCCACCAGTGCAAGTTAAGGACTAGGCTTTGCTTTAAACGTTGTTTTGCATTTTAAATTAGCTATTTATTTGGATTGGCATTCTGCCTTTCAGGATACGTAACCCAGGTAATTCTCAATAATTAAACAAACAAAACTTCTTCTTTTTTCTTTTTCTTTTTTTACAGAAAACTGCAGTAAAGCCAATATAAAACCAGAGTGAGCACTGTATAAACGGCATTGTTCATTAGATGGGCAGTTGCAAATGGGAAGGGAAAAGACAGGTGAAGAAATGGTCTCGTAAAAGTTGGCACCCGATAGTGGAGAAATCTGCCGGTGCACTTTGGCACGAGGCAGCTATGCACTAATCCCAATACCGTGTCTCCTCCCATCATTTGAAAAGGAAACCAGAGCCTGCTCCCTTTATTTATTTATTTATTTATTTATTACACTTATATACCGCTCCCATAGCCAGGGCTCTCTGGGCGGTTTACAGAAATTCTAAAATTGAGATAAAAACGAGTATACAAAATTTAAAATTCTAAAACACAGAACATATACACATAAAGCATTAAAAACCGTTAAAAACCTAAACATGTGGGTGATTAAGATGTGCCGCCATCTGCCTGGGCAAAGAGGAAAGTCTTAACCTGGCACCGGAAAGATAGCAGCGTTGGCGCCAGGCGAGCCTCGTCAGGGAGATCGTTCCACAGTCTGGGGGCCACCACCAAAAAGGCCCTGTCCCTCGTTGCCACACTCCGAGCCTCTCTCGGAGTAGGCACCCGGAGGAGGACCTTAGATGTTGAACGTAGTGACCGGGTATATTCACGTCGGGGGGAGGCGTTCCGTCAGGTATCGTGGTCCCAAGCCGTATAAGGCTTTATAGGTCAAAAACAGCACTTTGAATTGGGCTCGGAAACATACAGGCAGCCAGTGCAAGCGGACCAGAGCAGGTGTTCTATGGTCGAACCTTCTGGTTCCCGAAATCAATCTGGCCGCTGCATTTTGCACGAGCTGCAGCTTCCGAACCGTCTTCAAAGGCAGCCCTACGTAGAGAGCATTGCAGTAACCTAACTTGGAGGTTACCAGAGCATGGACAACTGAAGCCAGGTTATCCTTTCTCCAGAGGACTACGGACATCAACTGCCTTGAGGAAAAGAAGAAAGAGGAACAGGCAAAGGAAACTCCATGGCCCACTGCAGCTGGAGAGCCCCCCACTGGGGAGACAAAGGGGAAGTAGGCCCATGCCACCAGCCATGCTTCCAGTTAACACCGGTAGCACTACATCAGTGATTCCCAAACTTTTTCAGGTAACTGGCCCCTTGGTTCCATAAACTCATGCCCAGCGCCCCCCTACCTTACATTATAAAAATCATTATTCAGAATAGCGGTTTTCAAAGACCCACTAAAGAAGATTATTTATTTATTTATTTATTGCATTTCTATACTGCCCAATAGCCGAAGCTCTCTGGGCGGTTTACAAAATTATAAAAATAATAACAATAAAAATTATAAATAACAATAAAAATTATAAAAACAGTAACAATAAAATTAAAAAGCAGTAACAATTACTTGAATATTTATTCAAAATCCAATTGCATTTTTTTAGTTTATTCAATTAAACATAATTGATGGACTTGATCCAGTGATATCGTCTTTAATATTCAATTAATTGTTACTGTTTTGAATTTTATTGTTATTATCTTCCTCAGTGGGTCGTTGAAAACCGCTATTCTGAATAATGAGTTTTATAGTGTAGGGTAGGGGGCACGAGTTTGTGTAACCAAGGGGGAGGTGACCTGAAAAAGTTTGGGAACCACTGCACTAGATTAACACTGGTGTACTGAATTTTTTCCTCTCCCTCCCCAACGCTTTTTCCTCATGTGTTATGTCTTTTTTCAATTGTAAGCCTATGGGCAGGGACTGATTGATTATTTGGCTGATTGTAATCAATTTGCTGATTGATTGCAAGATGTTCTGGGAGCCTCCTTTTTTGTGTGTGTGTGTGCAGGAATGGGATGAAAAAACACCTTTAAATAAATAATAAATTCTCAACAGCACTAGAGATACTGGGATGAAAGGGAGAAAGTGCCCAGAAACATATAGATCCCAAGGGCTTGATGCGCCCCAGTACAAGCCATGGCTTGCTGAACAGGGAAGGGGCAAATATATAGAGCTTCGCCTATTGGGCGGTATAGAAATGCAATAAATAAATAAATATTTTCTGTTTCTAGATCTGGTTCCAGTTCTTTGCCTGCACAATAAGCCTTTCCTGTTTTCAATTAACCTAGATTCCATGCACTCCATTTATTGCTTCCAGTCAACAAGATTTCTACTGAACCGCTCACCCTGGACTAAATGTGCTGAGACTTTAGTCTTTACCCCATATACGAACCTGTATGTCCCCTTGGCCCCAGACCTGATCTTTTTTTCTACCTATTCCAAAACATATTACTGGGGCACCTACACAAGAGGTAGCAATACAAAGTAATGCTAATATGTGTTAGCTTGGATCTTCTCCAACAGAAACTGTGATAAGGCATCTATGATTAATTGCCCTGGTGGTTTATCCTTTTATTTTGTTTCATTTCTGCATTTGGCCACATTTTCCAACGAAGTTACAGTCAAGTGTGCTTAGTGGTGCCTCATCCCATCAGCTATTCCTCAGGCAACCACCCAGAAGAGGGCTTTCACAGTGAGAGAACCTATTCTTTGGTTCTCTCCTTCGACAGAAGGCATGAGTCAACGATATTACTATTTTGTTGCATGCCAAAAGCGTATTTGCTTCAAGAGGCATTTCCTGACATGTCATATTGTCAACATACACTGCCACCAGATTTGATATTTTATTTGTTATGAATCGTTCGGGTTTTCAAATCTTGTTTTTACTGTTGTGATTTTTGGTGTTTTTTTTTATTTGCATACCACTTTTATACTGAAGTAGTTTTTCATTGAACCATGGCAAGGATGCCTTATCACACCCCTAATGCACCGTACAACAGCCTATCACTCTCTGCGAAAATGCTGAACCATCATTAAAGTTAGGAAGCGGATGGCCCTAAGAGTCAAAGTCATTGATATCTGCTATTATTTGCCACAGCACCATGTGGACTAATTTAGCATTATGAGAATAAGCTGCAGCAAACCATAGCCTTTCTATGCTTTGCTTCAGAGGGGAAGAGACTGAACACATCAACATTCATTTTTGAATATGCTACAGTTTCCCTTTCTGTCTGGACTCAGGAAGCTGTGGTTTGGTCTAACTATGAATAATTAACAAACCATGATCTAAAACCATGGTTTGATCTTGGTTTATTTGAACTAACCATAGTTAGAATAAACATCAGAACAACAGGAAACAGTTTATTCAAAACCAAAAATAAAAGCTTTCGATCTCTTTTTGCATGGAAATCATAGAATCAGAGAATAGCAGAGTTGGAAAGGGCCTACAAGGCCATTGAGTCCAACCCCCTGAGATGGGTGGCAGGACACACAAAGCCAAAACTCATCAAAGGCCATTCTTGTAATGCTAAACCTTTACCGCTGGACCAGGCCACAAGCCTATTAATGCTATGAATATTTAAGAAGACAACTTGCTGAAACCGACGAGACTTTTTCTATTCTTTCCAATTTGAGCAACTAATTTTGGTGGAATTTACTTTTTTTATATAATGAAAATGCCTAAGTGTGGGCCCCTGCTCGGAAGGGAATATTATCTTCCAACCTATTTCAGTTTAACACCTCTAACGTAGGGTATGTCCACATAAAATTAAATGGTTTAGTGGTTGTGTTTTTGTAGTTTGGCAAGGTTTCTAACAGACAGCTCTGCACCCTCAAAAAACTATACTGCTCAGAGTTGGGTGGTGGCGAAATACACAATGAGAACAAAACAGGGCTAAAACCATCAGCTTGCAGTGTACATCTGCCCTTAATTGATGTACACATTATGAGTGTTGCGAACTCCAGAATTTAAATACCTAAAAACCAGCCTTTCCAAAAATCAGTTGTAGAATGAATCAGATGTGAATTTTAATTGCCTTGTCATTTTTGAACCTTTGACATCAACTCTCGAGAAAATTTACAAGTGATTCTTCTAAAGGGAGGGGAAAGCCTGCAATTTGCTAGATATGTAGGTCATCACTTGGGGGAATGCACTTGGGGGAAGACTTGGGGGAATGCACTCCGCACCCTATTCTTCTGGAATGGTGCCCCTGGTAAACCAGAGTTTGCACTATGATGTGGAAGATTAGCTGCCAGCATGGGAAGGAGAAAGGTAGATTTTCCTACTGTGAAATGCTCCGTTTCCATCAGGGCTATTCTCTGGTTACACCTTAACAAAAGCTCTAATTGCTGCAATCAAGCAAGTAACTTCAGCCTCCCCGAGCCCAATGCCAGGTGACAATTTGCACTTGCTGTAAGGAGACAGCCCTGTTTTCCACACCCATTGAATCCAGCGTTATCTCTTGTTGCAATGCGCACTTTGAAGACAGGTTTGGAATCAGCAAATGCGGCATAATTTGGTTCTGTGTTCAGTGATACGCTGAAAACAAAGCCACAGAATCCAGAGCACAGAAGGAAGAGAAGGATTCCTGTTTTGGGAAGGTCCAGTTATTAGTTCCACATGAGGAGATTCCTCTGCACAAGGCATCTCTGACAGATTTAAGTCATCGTCATCATCATCATCATCATCATCATCATCATCATCATCGAGGTTGGTAGAGGAGAAGGAATGAGAAGAGAAATAGTTTGGGGAAAACAACTTACCTCTATCTTTCCAGAGGTGGAAGATAATTCATGGGGAATCGAAAAATCAGACTCTTCAGTAAATCACACACACCGAGCTAAGGAATATTAGAACTTCAGTAAAACATGTACATCTATCTTCAATGGGCAGCCGTCAAAATAACTCTCCTCTTCAGGGGCCCAGCATCAATTATCGAATTCTGGAGAAGAAAAAGGCAAGTCTTCCAATTAGCCCAGTGACCTAGGACCCAAATATCAGTTTAACCACTGCATCTGCTAACCATGTTCTAAGTAAAGCTATGGGACGGGTGGCATTTTCAGATGGCCCTGATTGGAGGGGTCAAACATGTCCCCAATCCTTGCAGACCAGGCATGAGCGGTGTTTCAGCCAACGCTGGCCTTGGCTTGATAAACCAATCCACAGCCTGACAGTCCTGCACAGCAGGCCACTCAGGTTACACATAAGGACACCATGGGGAGAAGCTACCTGACTTGTTCTCCAACATTTCCTGCATCTTTGCGCTGCAACACCAGCTAGGAGCTGTGGATATTGCTGTGGGTGCACACAAAGGAAAGAAATGGAACTGTTGCCCAAAGGTGTGTGTGCTGCGACTCCAAGGTGGTGCAGGAAAAGTGGGCAGTGACCGGTGATGGACACAGAATTCAATTTCCTGAGAATCACTGAAAATAAACCTCTAGTCCTTATGACTGAAAAAATATATGCTTGTAAGTGCATAGACAAGGCTGGCTGAAACCTCACAAGAATAGTGCCAGCATGCCTTGCGAACTGCCTCCTCCTCGAAGGGCCTGCCTGTGACCTGCATTCAGCTGGAGAGGCCCTGCAATGTCCCTCACCACCAGCTAAGATGGTTAGTGGAAATAAGGTAAAGGGCCTTCTTTGTGGCTGCACCCAGGTAATGCAATTCCTTGCCCCGAGAGACTTGCTGTGCTTTTTCCTTGATGGCTTTCCTTCCCCAATTAAGGCCCTATTTGTTTCAGCAAGCATCTGGCTTACTTTCTGGTTTATTTTATTAGTCTCCCTTTTGTTCTGATCTGCTGCTTCATTTTAGTAAGTGCTATGATTCTTTTAAGCTACTCCTTTTAGAATTGTAAGATGCCTTCAGCACTACTTATTGGAACGGAAAGACAGGGTAAAAATCCCAATAATAAGGACAATAATGCATAAAAGGATTCCCAACCAGACCACAGAAAAAACAAAATCGACAAAGACCACCACACACAGGTTTGCTAGCTTTTTGTATCATAAGTTTCTTTTCTTTTTTAAAATGCTTTATTTATTTCAATAAAAAATATATACAACATACTGTTATACAACATATTCATTATACACTGACAATTACTTCAGCTATTCAACAACAACAACAAAAACCAACATAACACACCTGTTAACACCTAAGAATAAATTAAGTAAATTTTGTATCAAATAAATATAATTTTTATAACACTACACAAAACATCCCAAAATAAATTAAATGTAAACTGAACTAAATAGATTAGATCAGTGGTTCCCAAAGTGGGCGCTTGGGGGGGGATTGCACAGGGGGCGCTAAGAGGCAGCGGGGGGGGGGGCACTCAAGGTAGTCTTTTCCGTACCAGGAGTTTTGGTTACAGAAGGAAATTTCTGATCGCTCTCCTGCACTATGGAGAGTGGTTCAGAAGCCCCTGGTTGCATTTCCAACATCATATTTGGTGGGATGTGGTTTTAGTGTGGTCTGCCTACTTCTCTCCAAGCAAAGAAATCGACTCCAGATTACTAAACGTGGTGATTTA